>NW_027094106.1:6964972-7622305 GCF_029207755.1 Chamaea fasciata
CTCCAGTCCCAGCACAGGGAGTGGGCTCACACCCAGGACATGAGGCCACCACAGGGCTCTTTTACCTCCCCACAGCTCCACTCTCCCGTTGCTTTAGAGGATCTCGGGCAGGACAGAGGAGCCAGCCTGACCCTGGGGTGTAACATGTACTGGGCAAACCTCTAAAGCTCTGTAATCCCTGGAAGGCAGCACATGGAGATCTCCTTCCCACCAGCGTGCACTGGAGTTTTCCCACATAGAAAAACTCTCTGGTGGTGGCCAAAGCCAGAATGACTCCGGTTTTCTTGGCTACTCCACCACACCAGCCCTTCTCCTGCCTTACACACCAGTGTGAAAAAGTGCAGCAGCTTTGAAGTGGGTAAATCCTTGTTCTCTCCCTCCCGACCTCAACCAGCTCCCTTGTAAACAGCCTCTGTAAGAAAAACAAACCACGAGGGATGGACGGACAGAAAAGTCTTCTGGGGATGAGAGGGTAAGACTCCTGAAAGCTTGGGACACCACAGCAATTTACTGAACCAAGATCAGAACCTGGACACACAGGAAAATTACCGGCAGCTCTGGCCGCGAACGCCATCGCTCCCAGATGTCCCTGATGTCACACACTGGCCACTTGGGAAAGGACACTATGGTGCTACCATAATGCTCTCTTGAAGGTGAAAGCACTCATTACACACACAATTGGGAGCACAACTTCCAGCTCTCTTTTTTCCTATTTTTTTCCTAGCAGGCAGCAATTTTCCTTTCCATTTAGCTGGCTGGTTCACTCATCATCCACTCCCAGCTGCTGGACTCACAGCCTAGTGAGAATTGGGTTTCTTTCCACATTTCAAAGGAGTGAACAGCAGCTATGAAAGGCAAAAAGTGGGACTTACAAGGTCAGAAAGGTTTGAAGTGGGTTAGTGACAGAATCCATGTCCTGGAACTACCCACTGGTCAAAAAGATTTCTACCAGGTTTCACAGAGGATCGAGGTGGGTTTAAACCAAAACCAAACTCCAAGCAAAGCCTGAAAGCCACTGCTTTGCCAAGCTACCAAATGAGTGGAGTGGACGAAAGCAGAGACTGAAGGCCCCAAACCTTCATGGAGCAGTTGTTAAATGACCTCCTGGAGCACACAGAACACTCCATGATCCACCAAAAAGCAAGCAGATCCCAAGCTGGATCTGGCTGGCACGACACGCTCCAGTCTCTATTACACAAGACCCTGTACACGAGACACCCAAAAGAACTTGCTGGCAGAGGAGAGGTGGGGAATGAGCAGGAGAAAAGGGGACAGCCCCTGCCTGTGCAGGAATCCTCACTCCAACAAACAGACCAGAGGAAAGGGACTCACAACGGGAACAGAAACGAGAGAAACCTTAACCTGAATTAGTATCTTCATTGCTAATAAAAAAATAGGTCACGATCTCACCCTTAGTGCCGCTTTCCGATACTACACACGTACTTAAGGGGTTTTGTTTTAAAACTTTTCTTTACTCAGTGTAATGAAAACAATGGCACAAATAAATACACGCTCGCTCTCCTCACAAGTCAGATGCTCGCACACACACCGCCGGCTCCTCGCCCCCACAGACACCCTCGGGTGCACACCCAGGACAGGAGGCTGCTGCTCCCCTTCCCAGGCTGTATTTGGTTTATGCTACAGTACTAATACTCTGAGTCAAACAAAAAAACCCAAAACAAAACGTGAGACTTAATCAGTAACACCTTATCATTATTTCAATGTGCTAAATTAGTCACAGCTCAATTTCAGTTTGTTTTTTTTTTCCTTTTTTTTTTTTTTTTAGAAGTTTACACAAAAATAATCAGAAAACAGATTAAATCTTAAGATATTTTTAATAAGTGCTCAGTTAAGAATTGTGTGAGGACTTGGGGAGGACTGCAGACAGCGACAGGGTGAGTTACACGACAGCACAAGGAAGTTCCTTCCATGGTCCTGCCTGGCTCTAGGCAATAGTCTGACCCAGGAATACTGGGGAGCCGGAGCTACAGGAGCTTAGAGACAGGAATTCCTAACTGCTTAGCACTGAGCACACGCCGTGGAGCTCATGGAGACAGACAGACAGACAGACATCTGAACAGAGGATGGTCAGAAATATAGCAGAGAAGGTGCTGCCGAGGGTGTCTCTGGATGGGTCCCGCTGGCGAGGCAAAGCCACAGAGGTGAGCATCAGGGGAAATCCAGCCCAACCCATCGCTGGAACCGTGTCTCTCTCAGCATTTCTTTTGCTATTTAGGTGACAGACTGGACTAGGCCAAGATGAGAGTCCTCAAATATTCAGCAAGACTCAGACCCTTCTAGAGGCGCAGGGTTAGTGCTGCTCAATTCCTGCATTGTCCCAAGCAGGGACCTGGGGCAGGGGTACAGGACAGCACAGACCCCAGGGAAGCAAAACACGGTGTTTTTGTCTTTTTTTTTTTTTTTTTCCTTTTTTTTTTCCTTTTTTTTTAATGGAACCCAGCCCTTAAGGCGACAAGTGACTACACAAGGCAAATAAATACACAGCAGAGCCTTAAAGCCAGTAAAACAAACTGGAAAATTTGCTATTAGCCTTCAACTTTTTTGAAAATAATAATAAAAAAGGAAAAAGAACATTTCTTCCACCTTCATTTTCCCAGCCCCACCATCCAGTTTGTTCAACACTTTAAAGCTCAGGAATGCCCCAGCTCTTCAGCAGTGGAACTGGGGACGATTCCGACTTTTGGCAAGCAGTTGGGAGACTCAACAGAATTAAAAATAGGAACATCGGAGGACTAGATGTTGGGCACATCTGTAAACATGTTATACATCTCAAAGTTACACACACCTGTAGAGGTGGTACAGTTTATAGGTGAAACAGAAGTATTTGCGACTGGCCAACCACACATTTCTGAACCTGGACTGATACAATACATGATGACTATATAGTATCACACTCAGAATTATACTATATAGCTTTGGATACATCAAATGGAGTAGGCAATCCATAGTCAAATGTTTAAGCGTGGCAGAAAGCGAGCGTCTTACACAAAGTACAGAATTCAGTTTCATTGTCCCACCATGAACTCAAGCATCTCATTCAGGAACAATCTTATTAAAAGTATAAAAACAATTTAAAAAACCACATGCTACATACTCCTAATTAAAAAAAAAAAAAAAAAAAAAAAAAGAAAGCGATAGAATCATAGAGCATTCTGAGCATTCTGAGTTGGAAGAGATCCATGAGGATTGTTGAGTCCAATTGCTGGCCCTGTGCAGGACACCCCAAGAATCCCACCCTGTGCCTGAAAGCATTGTCCAAACTCTTCTTGAACTCAGACAAGTTTGGTGCTGTGACCACTTCCCTGGGGAGCCTGTTCCAGTGCTCAACCACCCTCTGGGTGAAGAATCTTTTCCTGCTATCCAACCTAACCCTCCCCTGACTCAGCTTCAGGCTATTCCCTGTCACTGGTCATGAGAGTGAAGAGGTTGGTACCTGCCCCTCTGCTGCCCCTTGGGAGGATGTTGAAGACCACAATGAGGTCTTCCCTCAGTCTCCTCTTCTCCAGCTGAACAAACCAAGTGATCTCATAAGGCTTCCCCTCCAGACCCTTCCCCATCCTCATGGCCTCCTTGGGATGCTCACTGTAAGTCTTTATATTGTGGTGCCCAGAACTGCCCCAAGAACTCAAGGTGAGGCCACACCAGTGCAGAGCAGGACAGGTCATGCTGGGCTGGTGCCCTCCAGGACATCAATGACCGCCCTGGCTGCCAGGGCACTGCTGACTCAGATCCAACGGGCCATGGACCAGCTCCCTTTCCATGATGCTGCTCTCCAGCCTCTCATTCCCAGTCTATCCAGGGCTGCCCATCCCAGGTGCAGAATCTGACGCTAAGTCTTGTTAAACTTCATACAGTTGGTGATTGCCCATCTCTAATTTGTTGAGGGCTCTCCGCCCTCCAGGGAGTCAACAGTTCCTCCCAGTTTAGTGTGTCAGCAAAATTAGTATCTCTTTGAGTCCTGAACCCAGGTTGTTAATGAGATGTTGGAGAGAAACGGGCTGAGGATGGAGCCCTGGGGAACCCTCTGGTGACCAGACAGTGGCTCAACAGCTTGATGGACAGAGCTAAGCACAAAGGGTATTCCAAAGTTTTGGGTTTACCTATTCCTCATAATGCCCCAGAAGGTCCAGTCTCATTTTAGGGGACACCAACTGCTGCTGATTTGGATAAAGAGGAGCCAGGATTAGGCCACAGACCCCCACGATGAGCACTGGGTACCTGGGGAGCTGGGACTGGTTAACAAACCCATTTTTACTTTATTAATTTCTCGCTCTTGCACTGGACCCTGTGAATTTTCCACCTTTAAAAAAAAACCCAGAAAGACTACCCGGCCCCCAGATGATTTGGACACATTACACAAGCTGCAATGGGACAGAGGGGTTACACAGCTGGAGCCTGCACTCTGCTCAGTCTTCCCTACCACTGCTAGGAAGCTTTCCTTTCCCTGGGATTATTTTTTTTTAATTATTATTTTCATTCCTAAGTCCTCCATTTTTTGTAATAAAATATATTTTTATTAAGAGATAATTAGAAGCAGAGCCCGGAAATACACAGACTGCATTAAAATATAAAAGAGCATTTCCAAGGGGCAGGAAGTCCAGCCATTGGCATTCCATGGACAAATTGAAAAGGATTCAAATTCCCATTTTTTTCTTTTTTTTTTTTCTTTTTTTTACTTTTTTCTTTTTTTTTTTTTGTTATTTTGAGGTTTTTTTTTAAGAGAAAAAATAATTCAAGAAGGGTGAAGGTTAGCAGAACTCAATCCTTCTTCAGTTTTCCAATGAAAATGGGAAAAAAATCCAGCACATTTAGTGTTAGGAGACAGACAGAGCAAATATGAAGCACCTACAGTTGAAAGCAGAAGATACTTTTTTTTTTTGTCCTTTTTTTTTTTTTTTTTGTTGCTCCCAGTAATACAATGGCATTAAACTGTGGGAACAGCGGGGTTGTTTTTTGGGTGGTTTTTTTTGTTGTTTGTCGTTTTTTTTGGTTTTTTTGTTTTTTTTTTTTTTTTTCCATATTAAATGCCTAAACAGATTGCTTATTTTTCCATGTTGTCTTTTAAAATGAAGTAACTCTTCAGTTGCAATAGTCCAACGTGTAACAGGAGCCAGGTCAACTGTGTGACTTCACCATGCATCCTAGAACTGCAGTATTACCATCTTTCCCTTAGCAGAATGATCCTTTTAAGACAATATCACCAGCATAGGATTGCTGCTTTACTCCTGGCAAAAACATGCGGATTATAATTCTCTGGAAGAAAAAAATAGAAACTGCAAACTTCAAGGCGTTTCTCCAGCATTCAATGGAAAACAAATCAGAAAAAAAAAAAAAAAGAAAAAAAAAAAAAAAGAAACCAAACAGGGGAGGTGGAAGGGAAAGGGGAGATGAAGGATGGTGAATCATCCTGATTTCCCTGTGATTAGTGTGTCACTACAGTCACAGAACACGAAACAGAAACCTTGTCAAGTGGAAATGCCTCTCCAGTGGGTTGCTGTTGCCCATGCAGACGACAGCAGGAACTTTGAAACCGGGCTTGTAATTGAGTCTGTATTCCTTAATCACTTGCATTCACTCTTTAAACAAAAACAAAACAAAACAAAAATGAAAAAAAAAAAATCTATTCAGTACCGGAGATTAAATAATCACGTGTGTAGTCTCGTTGAAATAAATTTTCAGATTCCTTAAGAAGTCTAATTACTTTCAGTTGCCATTTTTAAATAACTATATATATATTTGTATATATTATCCTGTGATTCTAGTTATGGTTCCTCTGCTGCACTGAAGATTTAGAAGGAGCATAAAAGCCTTTTTGTCCCCCACGAACAGCACAAATGCTGCAGAAAGGTTATAACAGGCAGTCTTGTCTTGCTACCTTCATTGATCCGGGCGATCCATGGCTTCATCATAAGTGATTATCCTTTTGGGATCTGGAAAGAAAGCAGAATTCTAAGTTTTGGACAAGCCACTTTCAGGCCTTATGGCTGAAAATAAACACAAGGTACTTGGCTGTTAACAGACTTTTTCCTTTGGATGCTCCCCTCCTGCCAAGCCACCCCAAGGCCAGAGCCTGCTCCCCACAGCAGCACAAAGGTCTCCACAAACGGCTTTTCCCACACAAAACCTCTTCTCAGGTGATTTATGGGGATCCACCAGAATTTAAAACTTACTATTGGATGTGACACCCAACACCAGAAATAGAAAGCAATTTTGTATACACATAAGGCAGAGTCATTAAATCTCATTTGATGCTGGGTTTATTGCTCTTTTAGAGACTCTGCTTCTCTCCAAGCAGCTCACCATTATAGCAAAGCTTATTGTCCTGACTTTCAGCGATCTGAAACAGAGATAAACCCAGACTACAAACCGCAGGCGCTGAAGAACTGGACCCAGGCATCTCCAGACACAGGGACAATCCACTCTCATTCATCCCCCCTCCCCACAGACAGAGCAATTTCGTTCATTTATTCTTTCCAACATCCTTACCTTGCTTCTGCAAATTCCAAACCGCTTCCATTTCTGTGGAGGCAAAAGGAGACCACTGTTATTATGCAGATTGATGCTGCCATTAGAGACCACTCTGAACACGCTTTAATTTTCCAAGTGTGGCAGTTGTGCTGGGGCTTTCAAACAGAGCCAACCCCCTCCTACCCAGCAGCACAGCCCCAACCCGGCCCACAGGACTGCACAAATTTGACATGAATAATGCAGCAATAAAAGGCAAGGGGATGGCTGTACCATGGTCTTAAGGGTCAGAGAGCCAAGCTGAGCATCAGAAATGTCATCACCATTCACCAGTCCTACATATCACAATCTAACTTCGGGCTTTACTACTCTGACTCCAACGTTGCTTTCCACATTACAGCCTCAACAAGGGGCCTGGAGAGATGATTTTTACAAGTTGATGCTTAGTGAGTGTGAAATGAGAACTGCTGGACACAGCGAGCTGCACATGGTTCACAGCGTGCGTGTGCTGAGGCACCAGGCAAGGGCTGCTGTGTGAACATCTCTGCAGAGCTGCTGCCAACACACTGTCCACGAGCAAGGTGGGATGCTCCACACACCTGGCTTGCAGTTCTTCCCCCAGTTTACCTCTACAACACACCTGCAGGCTAAAGACAAACCCATCCCACTTCTACCTGGACACGCACAAGCTTTTGTTTACCTAAGAAATAACAGCCAAGTTAAATGTTCTTTTCATTAACACTGAGAAACAGGAGGCCCTTCCCTTTAAAATAGCGCCCAAACAAAGATGCATCTTTAGAGAACCATTCAAAATAATTACTCTGAGCTGCTATCAAGGCAGAATTTTGTCAGCTAGAATATTTTTTAAGCCATTGACTGTATTCTGTGCCCAAGCTCAACAGACAAAATTACAGAAAATGAGTATTAGTAGGAACACAACCTGCAAGAACCACTTTTGAGTCTCTCTTCTGCCAGAAAGGGTGGCAGGACCTTGGTAAGGGCTAGGAAAAGGGAATGGCAAGTGATTATCAGGCTACATGGGATGTGCAGTAAAGCACAAAACAAGGCAGTAAGTGAACTAACCAGCATGGGAAAGGAAGAAGCAAAAGCCCTACAAAACCCACGGCCTCAGCACGATGTGTGCCAAGTGTCACCTCCATCAATCGCCTCCCTTCTCCAACCCTTCATCTGTCCTTTGTCCGCCACAATCTCCAGCTCCCTGGGGCAGGAAATTGCATGCAAATAAATATTGCCAGCCCTCCCCGCACAATTAAGCCTTTTGTAAGGAAGGCCCCCGACAAAAATTTACGAGGTCTGTTATTTTTGCTTCAGGATAGTAACAGCAACACTTTGCACTTCTATTGGGGAGCCTTAAGTGCTTTGGGAGTAGTAGCCAGCCTCTGACACCCCAGGGATAGAAGCAGGCTGGCAAGGGACTGCCTCCCTCATCTGCCAGATGCAGATTCCCCTGAAGTAAAATGAACCAGCTACTAAAATTACCTCCCGTGGAGCGAGTTTTCCATTCAGCGCAGTTTGATGCATCATTTCCTAACAGCTAAAGAACATCTCCCATTTTAACAGCTTTCCCCAAAGGCAGGGGACAGAAAACTACTCTCGAGCTGTTGGTTCCTGCACATTAGAGCAACGTTTGGGCATGAAACACGAGGCAGAGCTGAAGCACCACCCACCACTATAACCCCACGCACAGACCACGTTGTCTTGTGCACATCATTTGGCCTTAACTGCTCCGGACACAAGAATGAACTCCTTGTATTAAGAGTATCTGGCAAAAAGATAAACAGGTATTCAAACAGAGATACTGTTAAGAACACACCAAAAAAACGACTAAGTTGACAAAACTCTGTTTCAAAAAAAAAACCAAAAAAACAAAAAACCACAACCCAACATCTAACAAACCTACAGTCTTTCCAGACTTTAATTTCCCTTCTCCTCCTTCAGAAAGGGAGGGTGGTGTAAAATGTCCTGGAAATCCCAGACACTGGCTGGCAGATGCTCAGCCTGACCAAGCTACAAAACCAGAGACGATCAGCAAACAATGCAATAACAGCTCTTACTAAATATCACCTGCCATCAGCAGAGCAAGGTCCTCCCCTCCACCTGGCAGCACAGGGACAGGGGACAGCACAGTTAAAGCACACTGACCAAGAAACAACTTCACAAGAGAAAAAAAAAATAAGTCTTAGGCTAACTGCAACACAAAACTAGGGAAAAAAGGGATTTCTTCAATCTTCAGATGGAATTGTACGATTTATTCTGCTTTATTTAGTAATGCAGTTAAGTTTTCCTGCCAGTTCCAGGCTGTGATCTCCTGTGACTGACAAAAGGTGCTGTGACAAATGCCATGGCCACTGTCACAGGGTGATTTGGTGACTGACCCGGTGGACAGGCAGCTCAGCAGAGCTACTGCTGCCCAATGCCTGGCTCCAGCCAAGCAGAAGGGAAGACAGCCCCCAAGAACTGGGCAAGCAAGAGATCCCAAGCCTGCTTTCAGCCCTCCTTCTTTGGGCTCAAAGAGTTCTTTTCTTGAGCCTCCTTACCCTGGATAAAGCTTCCAGAGCAAGTTTAAGCAGAGGATTCCTACAGCTGCTCACCCTGCATGAGGAAAAGGGGTATCCTCGACATCAGCCTGAGTCCAGTCTCTCAGATACTGCCCCAAAACTGCTGCTTTCCAAAGACCTGCCCAACAGGAGCCACTGTTCCCAAAACCACACATGTGCTTGGGGAAACAGCAAACTTTCTTCTCAAGTGGACTCCAACCCAGCTGGAGAAAATGCCATCAACAAACCCTTGCACAACCCAGCATCAAAGTCAGCCCTGCTCCAAGCCAGGGGCAGAACTAGGTCACCTCCTGTGCCCCTTCCAACCTCTAGTTTTCCAGGATTTTTTCACAATTAGCTGGCATCTCCACAGCCCTCAGGCTCGTGGTTTGCTGAGGAATTGCCTGGGGCAGACAATTCCAAGCCACATCCACCTAAACCACTTTTCCTGGGGACTATCACTGAAACAAAGGCTCACTGGAGGAAAGCTTTGATGTCAGGAACAGTCTAAGGCAAGCTCTGGTGAATTGTGCTGGGATTCCTCATAGGTCAATAAACTTTACAGCAGGACTGGTACATAACCTTGGAGGGCAAAGAAGCGTTTCTGTAGTAACTTGCTAAAACAGGCACTTTTACACACATTTTCCCTGCTAGAGAGGCAGTCCCTGCTAACAGAAGTGTCTGCACAATGCCATGCTACTATTTCACTGCTCTTATAAATTGTCCCTAAAATACAACACTGAAGAAATAACAAGAAGGGACCATTCTTGTCTGATTTTTTTCTGTTTGTATCTGCAGGACAATGATTAAGTATGGGGATTGCCCTGGAAACAAAGCAAAGAACAAGTATTCCATGCTGTGGAGACTCATGGCTGTAGAGCATACACTGTACTCATCCTGACAACTGGAAAGAGCAGGGACTGGAAGGAGAATTAAATCAGCTTTTGCCCCACAGCTCAGGCCCCACAAGGCCATAACCAACAGAGCAAGCTCTAACCCCTTCCCACCACGGGGGGATGGGAAACCAAAGCTTGTTTTTTTTTTTTTTGCTCCCCCCCCCGATGTAAAGGATGAAAATTGCTGAATTCACAGCTCTGCTATTTCTTCTGACCCAGTTCACCATTCCGGCGAACGCCACTCCTGGCTGGCCCATGCTGCCTCGCTCCATTTTCCATGCTGCTTTCCTGCTTCTTCACGCGAGCAGAGATGCTGAGAGAAGGAACAAAGCAGCAGCACAGGCAGAAATTCAGGGGCAAGAACAAGGGAAACCCTGCAGCTCCCTCTCCTCCACCCATGTGGTCTTTGCTGCTGTGCAGCTGAGCTGGAGGCCTCAATTACTTGCTTTTTAGCTCAGGACAAGCAAATTATTGAGCTTCCCACCACAAAGCTTGCCATATCTAGAGCTCAGTGTTAGTGACAGCCTGGCCTGGAAGACTGTAATTGCCTGAACATGACAAAATTCTCCAAAGCGTTGACAATTATTCTGATATGAAGCGCTTCATCCAGCTGTCTTTAAAAGAGGGACTAAAGCAGTAAGAAGATGCTGGTTTCGATGCAAGTGAAGCTGACATTCAGTCAGCATCCTTATCTGAAGGACCAAAATATCTGCAAGAATCAGTTTTACCTCAAAAAGATAAGGATTTTGGCAATGCCACACCAAGGCAGAAGTTCAACTCTAACCTAGATAGGGGACAGTGACTCAAAATGAGAGCACTACTCCTTCCTGGGTCTTCCAGTCTTCCATGTGAAGCCAAATCCCTGTCTCCAGGCACATCCAGAGCAGGCCCACCAGTGCTAAGCTAAATCAGATCTCCCTTGGTAAATCAGATCTGTCACCTGCGAGTGTTTCAAGGCACCGTCACAAACACCGAGTGGCACGGGCTGTCAATGAAGGCAGCCACATTGAAGGATCGTGTTTTACACTCAGGCAGATCAGATGATCAAGGGAGTCTTTCTGCCCTTTAAATAGAGGGGGGGAAAAAGAAAGAAGCAAGGCATGAAGCAGGGGTACGAGGAAACCAACAGGAAAAGCTTCCAAGAAGAACAAGAGTGCATCATCATCATCATCATCCTTGCCTAAATGTTCCCAGTGCTCTGACTTTGGGAGAAAAAGCAGTCGGGGTACAGGCAAAGGAACACAGGAGTCCTCCACCAGGACCTCGCTGTGCTCTGCAGCCACCCAGGCTCACACCCCAGCACGGCCTCACCAGCACTCAGGGATCCTGTGCTGAGTTACAGGAGAACTGTACCAGAGCCAGTTCTCTCTGAGTGCCACCTCCTCTATCCATCTTTCCACAGGGAAGCTGTGAAGCAATTACAGTTTATAATGTCCTGTGCAGTTGCTGGGCAAACCACGCACAGGAAAGCCTGGTTTGCTGGAACAAAGCTACTGAGTAAGCTGGAGGCTTTCCCAGAGAAATTTACAGTCCAGGATGAGGATCTACACAACCTGGTCACAGTTACAGGCACAAACAGTGCAGAAAGGGTACACGTTCGTGACATTCAAAGCACTGCAACCACTCACACTACAGCTTATTCTTCTCTGCGACCCCTAGAGCTTCATCCTAGCACTAAAACACTGCACATGGAGACCAGGGCAGGGAACACACCCGGACCTCACAGTGCTCCACACTCACCCCTGTCCTTGTCCTGTGATGGTTTCTCTTTGTGTTCATAACCCCACGGGCAGGGCAGATGCAAAG
Organism: Chamaea fasciata; assembly: GCF_029207755.1. Classification (NCBI taxonomy): domain Eukaryota; kingdom Metazoa; phylum Chordata; class Aves; order Passeriformes; family Sylviidae; genus Chamaea; species Chamaea fasciata. Next base: position 6,976,719 of record NW_027094106.1, read on the forward strand.
ATCAAACTATCGAGACTTTGCTCAAAAGCAAACAGATCAATCTGAGAGGGAGAAGTTCACCCGACTCTCAAAATCAAACAGTGTGAGGACCTGACTGCCTGGAATGCCCTGACACCAACCCAGGCAGGGCAGACCCACAGGCTCTCCCGAGGAAGGAGGAAAAGGCAGCTTGTGAAAAGGAACTGAGTGAAACCGTTCTTTTCCTACAGCAGAGGAACTGGCTGGCTTGGAGTTGGACCTCAGGAAAACAGCCCAAGATAAACGGAGAGAACAGTGTGGGAATTAACCCCCGCACAGCTGTCCTACAAACACAACCCCGCAGCTCTGCTTTTGAGACATTTCACAGCAAACGGTGGGCTCTGGCTGCAGGACTGCATCCATGAAAGTGAGGACAGGAGGCACCCAAATATTCCTTAACCCAACTCACCCCAAGGATGAAATGTCACACCCACCGTCCTTACAGAAGTAAGACCTGGACCCATCTCTCTCTTTGTAAAGCAGCAATAGCTTTTGAACATTAAGCAAGACAAAGATAAGCACGAACTGTTTGGAGCACCCCATCACTGGATTAATGACAATGCTGATTAGAAACATCCATTATCTTTTACCCCTAAGTAACACCTGAAGATGGCACATACATAGCAATGAGCTGAGATGAGCGGTGGGGCAGGATCGAGTATCCTCAGGCCATCATGAGGGTGCTTGCTCTGGATGCTCAAAGCAAAACCATTCACATGCAGAAGAGCAGGGAACGGTATTTTAACGGGTACTTTAAGTGGCCATTCTTGCCAACAAATGTAATTAACTCCTGTGTTTAGAAGAGCTTAACGCAGCCAGGCTTTGAAGTTAACACCTCCTTGAGAGGACATGGGATGGGAGTGTTCTTTATTTTCCTGTTGTTCCTATTGTTTCACTGAGGTCTGCCTTTCACAGCAAGTGAGAATGGGAGAGCTGATGAGCCTTGCTGGCAGCACAATTGCTTTTCCACAAGTTCAGGCTGACACAAACAGAGAGGCAAACAGAAGTCTAGGGAATATTTGCAAAATTAAGGAAAAGATCACCGAGATTTTCTTCCATGTTATGCTTTCTGATGGGAAGCTGGGATTTAAGCTGCAAGCAGACACAAAAAAATGAGACTAGAAAGCCTGCTTTAATGCTGGAATAAACTGAGCAGAAGGGAGAGGACCCAGATAAAATCAATTGATGAACACTGCTCTCAAGAATACTAGAGCTAGAAATGTTAACGTCTTGAGAGGGAGATGACCTGGAAAAAATATTTGGAGTTATTATTTTTAAATGACTGGGCTTGCTATTACTACAGGAAGGCATTCGAGTTTATGCTATACAGAGTTTGTGAAGTGGTAAAACAAGAACTTTGCAGTGGGTGAAAACAGCAAATTTGCCAAAGCCAAGTACCCACCCTCTGCAGAGGGGAACAAGACATTATCCCTATATGCAAGTGGAATAGTAAACAAAAAAAGCATGATCACCTTGTTCCCTTCAGGACAGAGGGGTGCAGGGAGAGTGAAGGGGGTCAAAAAAAGGAACTGCCCCAGTGCTGGTCGAGAGTGAGTAAATAACACTGTGACAAAAGGGAACACACAACCAGGCTCCTGCTAACACGGAGCCACACCAAAAGCCAAGAACTGCCCCAAGTCCTCAGAGCTTCTGGGGCTGAGGCTAATGCAGAAAGCAAGCCATTCCACAGGCTTCCCTCTCTTCCTTCCCATTTTAAAGTGCCTGTATCGTGTTTGAGTCATTTCAATATTAAGAAAAAAAAACAAACAAAAAAAAAAAAAAACAGGAAAAAAAGGGAGTTGGACTACAAAGGACTCCATGAAAGCAATAAAACCATCTGAAAGATGTGGCCTACAAAGACAAGGAGAGAATTCAATCTGCAGCTTACAGAGGAGCAGATAAGAAAAGACTGGTCTTGCTGTTGCCATAATACTCAAGGGCAGGGAAAAAATGTGTGGGGGGCATGCTTTAAAAAATAAATCACACCTACAGCTATAGGAATAATTTTTTCTTCCTTCAAAGCCATGATTTCATGGTCTGATCTGCCCAGGGGAGAAGCTGCAACACTTTGGTGGCAGAGGTGTGAGTACAGACTAAGAAGCCTTCACAGCGACAGAATATCACCTGGTACAGCTGGAACAGAGCAGCTGAACATACACATTTAACTCCTTCCAATGCCGAGTGGCTTACAAGGACCTGCTAAGTATCATCCCTATCAACATCACCCATGCATGTCCACGGGAACACGGAAACAAATACCTTCTAACATTAATTAAACAACTCTTTGAGTAACTTCCCCAGACCGTTATTGCCATGAGAGATATGCAAGCAAAAAAAAAAAAAAAAGAGTAATTTTAAAAACAATTAAAATTGCTGAAAGGAACATACCATGTTAGAATATTGCACTTATAAAAATAAAAGGGGGAAAAAAAAAAAAGAAAGAGAATGCCCTTAGGCAGCAAGTTAAACCATTACCTTTAGTGTGATATAGAATAGCAGCCCTCAGGTCAAAAGAACCCCAGCTATCTTTTCTTTCTAGGCCTCTCTGGTACCTCTGTTCTTTGGCGGAGGCTAGCAAATTGTTCGTAGGAGAGGCCAGAGAATTCTCTACTTCATAGTCTTTTGAAAGAAACACTAAAGCACCTTGGCTACCGGTGTCTGCCTTTTGTAGGTCACCTGTGTGATGCGACTCCAAAGCTAAGACACCACCCTCAACAGCAGTCCCAGGCTTAAGAATAGCACTAAGAATTTGAGGGCTAGTCCGTTTATCCAGCTCATAAGCCTTAGGAAACACAGGTTGTTCAGTTCCTGAGGGAATGATTTCAGCACACTGTGAAACCAAAGTGGCAGGATATTCCCCTTGAAATGTCACTTCCATTAACTGATTATCTGCAGATTTCCCCACAACAGTTTCAGGTCCAGCACTGGGCTCATTTATGAAAGACAAGCCCCACTGATTCTGGAAGATATCCCCCAGGTTCTGCTGATTCGTCTGCGAAGGGAAATCGACTTGTGCTGTCCCCAGGAGCACAGTTTGCATATTTGAAGGGTAGATAAAAAGGCCAGATTTCTTTTGTTCGAGGGCTGTCGAAGTTGTACTCATGTCCTGGGGTACTGACTCGGAGGAGGTCGATGGTACAGTACTAGCAGCAGAGGAGAGCAGTGGCTGGGCCCCTGGGGAATACACGCTTCCATCGGTCCCCGCCAGGATCGGCCCGTTCGAGAAGCTGGCAGAAGTGACAGATTTCATAGCAGACATGGGGACTTGGGAAAGTCGACTTGATGATGTTTGGGCCGGAGTTTCCCCAGCAGATGATGAAGATGATGAGGATGACGATGTGGATGGGGTTTGAGCTGCTTTGTTGAGGTTTTCTTTAACTTTACTTGCATAACTAATTTTGGGAACAATTTTAGCACTGCTATTGTCCACTGGAAAAACTGGGGGTGGTTTAAATAAGGTCCATGAGTCCTCTTTAGATGTAGCCGATGATGCGTGCTTCCCTTTGGGCCGGTCATCAAACTTCTTGCTGCTAATCCCGGGTTTGGCATCAGAGTTTTTCCGTGGTACATCCCCGAGTCCAGGCTTTCCCCGGCCTGCTCCACCAGCCCCAGCCTCGTATTTCCACACAGGCTTAGTATTCTCAATTCGGTTCCCCTTTTGTTCACTATAATCAGGCTTGAAACTCTCAAGTTCCTGTTTCAAGGTTGGTGCGCTGACCTCCTGCTGCATTATTTTGTCCTGTACTAGATTCAAGTTCTCACAACCCTTGGCACTGTTGCGCCTGCCTTTCCTTTTTTTAGGCGTAGTATATCCACTCTCGGAGCCACTACCATCGTTATCAGCTCCTTTGCCTACGTAGCCATTTGTGATGTAGCCGGAATTATTGGTCACCACGCCGTTTGGAATAGACACTCCCTCTGGCTTGTCTGAGGACTGGCTCTCTCTGTGTTTGCTCTCGTAGGACTTCTCATTCTTTTTGTCCATGCTATTTTTCTGAATGAAGTTCTTGGTTTTGATTCCAGCTTTCCCCAAAGCACTGGCCTTCACAGTCTGCTTTGGGGTGACATTAGAATCTCCGAGCTGCTGGCTGCCATTGGGTACCCTGGATCCTGGGGCGGTGGCTTCATCAGAGCACAGGCCCTTTAGTGACACTTCTCGTTCTCCTGCATTACCATTTAGCTCTCCGTAGCCTAGAGGGAAGCCAAAAACAGCAAAAGGCAAGAATTAGAATGTGAAATGTTAGACTTGTCATTGCAGAAAGCTGCAGTCAGCCCCAAACATATCCAGTTTCCTCACGTAGACATTTTAAAATAGGAAAATATCTAGTCTCTGAGGTAAAGCTGCATAAATTTATTTGCTGGAACCCACAGCAAGAAGGGTTAAGCAGGGAGGACCAGCCGTGACTGACTCTCGCTTAACTGAGTGACATACATATAACACAACAAAGCAAAAGAAAATACAGATCCTATGTCAGGACAATATACTGAAGGATCACTGGCAAGCTGGAGTGAAATAGCTCTCCAGCTATTTCATCAGCTACTATTTCCAGGTCACAGACAGGAAAAAATTAATTCCCAGGATGCTTCAAGACAGCGGGATCCACTGCCTTTGTGACAAGATCTGTGGAGGTTCAGGATACACACTGTGAACAAGGGAGAGCTCCTACCATCTCCATCAGCTCCCGGGCCTGCAACACCAGCAGTTCTCCTTCCCACCCTCCTCCCAAATGCCATCTCAGTAAAGGGCTGGCGAACAAAAACCCCAGTATTTCCAAAACGACATGTGCAAGTCCAGTTGGAAGATGGTAGGGAAGAAAATGCGACCACCTTTCCCCAGTGCATTTCAAGATAACAACCAGCACCTCTCTACACATGTTCTTTAGCACTGAAAAGGTGACAGAACTAAGAAATGCACCCCTGCAAGCACTCCTCTGCTGCCACCAGCAATGGGTCTCTTGCCCACTGAAAAACCAGTATTTCAGAGTCCCCAAGAGAGCTGGTATGAGCCTGGGACCCAAGAAATAAAGTACTTGCTGAGGGCTTCAACTCATAAAACCGTGAGACTGTCCTGCAGACCGAGCTTTCCTCTTTCCTTCTGAAGTTCACTTCTAGGCCTTATGGTTCTGAAGTGAATACTGGGCGTGCAATTCAAGCAGAGCTGGAAGCCCAGGCCAGTCCACACTGAACCACCTCAACTTCCTCTTTGCTTTTTCCTCTTTAAATATCTCTGGCCAGAGACCTGCTGCTTTCGAGGACCCTGGCTAAAGCCCCAAGAGAAGCCCCGGATCCCCAGTGGGAGACAGGGAGAGCACACTGTGCCCTGCTCAACAAATACACTCCAGCTGCGGACCGAGCAGAGGGATCCCTCCTACTGCACCCGCTGCTCCTCTGACTCATCGTCCTCCTTCCCAAAGCCTCACATCCCCCACAAGCTCTGACCCACCTAAGGCTCCATCTGCAGCCACGGTGGCACGGCGTCAGCGGAGAGGGAGTCCCTCAACAACTGGAGCAGGCAAAACTCCAGCTCGAAAAGAAGAATGTTTTTGTTGTTGCTGATGTTGTTGAAATTAACTGCTGTAACTAAAAATCATTGTTGCCCTCACATCCTGGAGCCTCAGATGTCCGGCAGATGTAAGAGCTCAAGTTCTGTGCAAGTCGGGAACACAAGAATCCTTGTAGGAATCTTTATAGAAATTCCACAACTGAGTTTGCCGAGGGGGATCAAAAAGGATTTTACTACATGCAAGTATCTGTAACCACCACAACTTCCACTATAACTTTCAAATATGCTGGTAAGAAAATTAACCATAAATACTTCGCCCTAGAGAGAACCAGAACGGTGGGATCCTGTAAAATTAAGTATTTCAGAACAGCGCGAAGAGGAAGCCCTCTCAAGAGCAGAGTGTTACAGCTGACCTTGTATGACTCAAGACTTCTGACACCACTTGTTAATGAAACAAAACAATAAGAGTGGTCATAAGACCATTGCAGATGAGGAGTGAAAGAATAAAATGAAGAACAAAATCCATTTCAGTAAGTCAGTGTGTCAGCAGTTTCTAGTTCCAATTCTCAAGCATTCACAGCTCAGCTGCCTGAGTTTTCTCCAAATCGACATTTGGCACAGCTGGCCTTGGCCTGGGCACGGAGGTGCAGCAACCAAAATTTAGGGGAGAGGAAAAAAAACAGGACGGTAAGAAGAACAGGTGAAGAAGATCTGGCAAGCTCACAAACCGTTTGAGAGCTGGAAAGGGAGGGGTGCCAGCCTAGGCACATATTAAAACCCTGGGCACGCTGCAAACAGTGAAATGACTTCTCAACTTATTTTTGCTCGGTAACTTATTTTAGCGTGTGCCCGATCAGGTCCCTCCCTGCCTGCCCAGGCTGCACATGGGGCACTGCCGACCCCGCTCTGCCGCTGCCAGGCCCCCTCCCACCTCCCGCCTCGTTATGTAAAAGGAAAATTCAAGGGAAGAAAAAATAAAAAATAATGTACGCGGCACACCGGCCGGCTGGAGGCCACGCAGTCGCTTTGACCCCGCACAACCCCCCCCCAAAGCGATCGCTGGAGTCGGGGAGCCCCCCCAGGAGCGCGGCGGGGGCTCCGGCCCTGCCCGGGATCGGCTGCCCCCGCGCGCCAACCGGCCTCCGCCTCTGCGGCGCTGCCGCCCGGCCAGCGGGGCTCGGCACCGGCGGGGAGGAGGCGGCCGAGCGCCCTGGGCCGGGCCGGGCCGCGCCGCCTCCCGCCGCCGCCCGGCCGAGCCCCGCCGCCTGCTCTGACTCATTGATCCTGGCGCTCATCAATGGCTCTGCCGCCCCCCGCGCCCCCCCGCGCCCCCGGGGCCCGGCCGGCGGGGGCAAGGCGGCCCGGCCCCACGTGCCGGCGGGCGGCGGTGCCGGCGGGCCCGCGGCTCCCGCAGCCCCAACATGGCGGACAGGAAGCGGCCCCAGCGCGGCGGAGAAGCTTCGAGCCGGGCCGGGGGAGGCGGCGGCGGCGGCGGCGGAGGAGGAGGAAGAGAGGGGGGCCCCACCGCCGCCCCGCGAAGGTCATAGGCCCCGTCCCGCTGCCCGCTCCAACCTGGTCTCCGCTTCGGCGCCTCCGTGTGCTGCGGGCCGCCGTGCTTGTGCTCGTGGCGGAGCGGCGGCTTGGGCTGGGCTCGGCCGTCGGGCGGCGGCAGGTAGGCGCTCTGCGGGTGGTGGTGGTGGTGCCCGTAGTAGTAATAGTGGTGGTGGTGATGGTGGTGGTGGGGCTGCTCCTCCATGGGGGGCGGCTGGCGGGGCCGGGCCGGGCTGGGCGCTCGCTGCTGGGCCGTGCGGCTCCGGCGCGGGGACGCGGCTGGCGCGGGGGAGGCGGCGGACTGGCAGCGCCCGCCCTGCAATCAGCGAGCGGCGCCGCCGCGCCCGCCCCCCGCCCCGCCCCGCCGCACCGCGGCCGGGGGAGAGCCGGCCCGGCCAGCGCGGACCCGCCCGGCCGCCCCCTGCCCGGGCCGGCGGCAGGTGAGGCTGCCAGGGACGGGGCTGTTTTGGGGCGGGCGCGCTTCGCCCCCTCCCCGTGCGAGCGCGGCGGAGCCAAAATGAGCGGCCACGGCACAGCCGCCTCCGTTCCCGGCCCTCTCCGTTGGGGTGTTCCATAACCGGCGGGGAGCGGCGTGCGGCCTCGGGGGGGTTTCACCGCAGGGTCACTGGGAGGAGGGCGGCCCGGGATGCTGCAAAGCCGCATTTTACCGTCAGGAAGGGGGTGAACCGCGCCCCGGGGCAGGCGGAGAGGGTCGGAACAGCCCCAGCCAAGGCCACGCGGAGGGGATCTGGGCAGGGATGTGAACACTGAGCGGCCGGGCTCCCAGCAGCAGCCACGGAAAGCGCGGAGCAGCAGCAGCGCCCCGAATCGCTGCCGGGCCGAGCTGCAGCGCTCCCGCGGCAGCCGGAGCTCACCCGGCTCCAGGGCTCCACCCGCAGCCGCCCGGGCGGACCCGCCGCTCCCCGCACGGACCCGCCACCGGGCGCGCTCGGCACCCACTCGGCCCGGGAAAGGTGGGCTCAACAAATGCACCTGTCCACCTCCGAGAGAAGAACCGGAGATTTAACTGATGCTTAACAAAAAAAAAAATAAAAAAAAAAAAATCAAAGGTTGATGGGGAAGCCCGAGAGCGTAGAGAGAGCTCTCGAAACTTGACAGAATTTGTAACATTTCATACAATTTCAGTCTCTGATAATCCCCACTTGAGCATGTTCCGGGGCGGGGGGCGGGTGGTGGCAGCTAAATGACCTGAACTCCCGCCTCTGCTCCGACCAGCCTCCACTGCAGGAGGGCAAGGCATTCAACTGCTGTTCGTGGACTCCTCCTCACCACCAAGGCCCAATTCTCCAGACAGCACTGAGACAAAGGGTTTAGGGTTGTATGGATCAGTGAGGAACTGAGGCAGGAGTTAATTAGGAATGTAGGAAAACGGCAGAGAGAATGGGGAGACCCACGACTGACACAGGCTGGAGACAGAGTCCTCCTCCAAGTTATTTGCTGCTCTGGTGTGATTAATTGCCTCCAAATAGTCCCAACAGCGTGCACTGCAGCAAACAGGGAGGAAAAGTGACAAAATAAAATGTGTTCATGTAATTAAGGACTGTTACAATTAATGTGCACAAAAAATATAAAGGGGCTTCACAGTCTTCAAAATAGTATGGACTTGCTTCTCAAGGCTTTTCCTTGCAGCTTAATCCTCTGTTCTATTTTTTCACAATTTTAATTAACAAAATTAATAAAGTTCATGTGTCTAGAAAAGCCCTATCAGACTTTGGCATTGTACAGAGCCCTTGTCTGGAGATTTTACAGTTCCCAAGCTTTATTTTAAGAGAACACAGTTGAAAGTTTATGCCTCAAACACAGCTTCCCACTTCACTCTTCTCTTTACTACACAGAAGGTAAAGCTTTTCCTTACCAGAAATACCAGCTTCGACATTAATACAGAGGGTTTTTTCAAGATTTGAAGTGCTTGAAATATCACACGTTCTCTGCCAAATCATTCCTGCAGTTTGCATTTCTTTCAGCACAATGCAAAGCAATTTAAAACGTGATGAAACCATTTAAGCAAGCAATGATGAACTTTGGGCTTTACCCAAACAATAACGGTCCTGGTCCTTTCAAATGCTGACTCATTGAGTGACCTCACAGTGCTTAGGAGACAAGTCTTAAAATGAGGAGTCGGGCTTTAATCACAGCTGACATTTTATTGATGGCTTGGAAGAATTTATTTTTAATATAGGGAGCTGGCTTGAAGATTTAAACTTCAAAAGACTCTGAAGAAAGCAAACAATTATAGACAAATCATCTCCACACACACATACCAGGAAATGTAATACAGAGGAAGGTGGGCTGTCTCTTTGTGAAAGACAAAGCAACTATGCCACTGCTTAGAAGTGTCATGTTATCAGTATTATATTATCTAAAGCTTGCAAAATAGAGAAAAAAATTCCAAAATAATACAGCCTGGGGCTCATCACCTGGCACAGGAAGCAGGGGCATCCCACACCCCAACATAGTGTGTCCACACATGGTAGGCCTTCCCCACTTCCCACTGATTCTACAGGGATGCATTTTAAAGGTAAGAGCATGGTGCTGCCCCGTGGCCACACAGGGACACATCCCCTCCAGAAGCAGTTTCTGTTAATCCCAGTGCTGCACCAGTTATACTGTGTATTAATATTCAATAGTTCTTTAGGATGTGTTCTTTGGAAAGGGAAACTGGAGATTTCCGTGTCTGCTCATCTGCAGCAGTCTTCCTACTTACTGCTCTTTGGCAAGCCAGCAAAGATGCAATTTTCCTTGGAATTCCACACCCAGTGCCAAGTATTCCCACATCCAGGCACTAAGCTGGGCACAGCCAGTATAATTTCTAGCTCAGTAATTTATTCAAAGCTCTGTTTTATGAAGCTTTGAAGTGGATGGCTTTGCAGAGAACCTGCATTTAAAGCTGCAAAATTAAGGCAGCAAGGAATGAATCAACTGCTACAGGAATCATGAGAAAGTTTTCCTGGAGAGTCTGACCCGGGATGAGTTTTGTGTTCATATTAAAATGCAGTTAAACTGGGAAGCTATTGAAGTTATTTTTTCAAGAACAAATTATTTCCTCTCAAAGGCAATCCTCTTTAAAACACTACATTTAGTTTCCATTAACTGTTTTCTGATAAAAGTGAAATTATAAAATTAATCCATGAAAAAAATAAAATGCTTGCTTTGTAATATTGCATGTATCTGTCTCCTGTTTAAAATTCAAAATTGGGAAACACCAAATTTACAATATTTATAGATATTGGGAAGGACGCTCACACAAAGTATGTGTGGCATTTATTTACATTTTTTTGCCACAGTGTTTTCATTTATAGCAGGGGTTCAGACTTGCGAAATTCTCCATATTCCAACACATCCAACTTAACAAAGCACTCCAGCAGACCTTTAGTTGCAACTAGGATTATAACCACACTGCTCAAAACCTTGCCACGTTTGGCTGCTGGCATCTAATGTGTTTCAGTACAAGGCAGTTGTGATTTACCAGTTGATATTCAAGTGTTGGAACCTCAGAATTAGTTCTCAGCAGCAGTTTAGTCAAGATGGATGACAGGGTACGAGTGCTGCTCACAGCCTGACCACAGCTATTCTCACAGAGCTGCTGCAGTTATGTTCAGGTAAGGAGGAGCTTCTCCTTGACTCCATTTCTGTACTCTGCTGTGTACATTATTTATAGGTACAAAGCTAGTCTCTTTAAAGACTTCTCTCTCTAGAGGCAGCTGGATAGTAGGCATTGGGTTAGAGGTCTCAAAAAGCAGCAAAACCCAAAAAATTAAAAAAGGATTTAACCCCTAGCTGAATTGTAGAAATGAATACTAGGACACTCATCTTTCCCATCCCTAGCAATTTAAGCATTTCCACCTCAGCTGAATTATGATTTTTTTTTCTAAAAGCTTAGTTTCTAAATGTCATAAGCACACTATGTTAATCCCTCATTCACTCTCCAGAAAATTAAGGCAGTCCAGCACCAAAAATAACCATAGGGCATCGTTTTGTGAGGCAGCAAAACTGATGTAATGGCTGTTCCCAAAAGGGAAGGTCATCTCTCTCTGCCCTGCCCATCTCTCACAGCAATGCTGCTGCTTCTTAGAGCCCATTTGAGAAATTAAACTAAAAAATAATTCTTCAGATTGAAAAGTGCACATTTTTATTCTGGTTAAGCTTCTAAACTGTTTCACAGAGAAGCCAGACAAATACTAACACCCTGAAGAATGGGCTGTCACTACAGCAGCTCAGGAGTTGCCTTCCACAGCCAGCCTGGCTGCAGGGATGACCTTCTGGGAATTGGGCAGTGGGGACACAGCTGGGGTTGCAGCCACTTAAGCCATCTAATTTCATTTTGCTCATATTTGTGAGTCAATTCCCTTGAGTGGCCAAAGAAGGATGGCGTGACCATCCTTCAAAATGTTTTGAGCAAGCTGTAACAGAATGGCTGTAACCAGTGGGACTTCCGGTGGGTACATCCATTGTTTAACAGGACTCAATCTGAGGATCATCCATGTTGTAAAAACACTGAAGTGTTCACACAGGCATGAGTAACATCTGCTGCCCATATCTGCATGCAAAATTGTTTACTAGAGTGCAATTGTATAGAATGGAGGCAGCTCCTTGGACACATACAAGAAGCAGAATGGGAGGCAGGCTAGCAGGTTGGCCTCAGCCATATCTCTTACTATTACTTCTCTGGGATTTCAAAGATTCCTGGCTTTCAGACAATTCTGGATCTCCTCCTGCTTCCTAGAATCATCACAGGGACCACAGAGAAATCCACACAAACACCTACCAAGGTGTTCTTGCACAAACTTCCCTGCTGTTAGAACCTGAGGCACAGGCAGTCCAGCCTGACTTACACAGGGAATTGCATTGGTCACTGCTTGCAGTAGACTTTGACCTCTAGAAGACAAATGAAAAAAAGCTCAATCCACAAATCCCAAGCACTTTTTATCTCATTATACAACACAACAGTCACAAGGCTGCTAGTCACATTTTATTCTCATTCCATTTGGATACCAAGCAGTTATTTTGAAACAGGACTTTTTTTTTTTAATTATTAGTTTTTAAATGTGTGTTGGGTATGTCTGCATTTGGCACATGGGGACTCCACTGCTTGTGTTTGCACTCAGGGTCTCCAACCTAACAATGCCCAGCACTGACAGAACACCACTCTGGAGGGGTTATTGTTTGAATTATTACTGTGACTGCTGCTTCATTATATGACACAGGGCAATGATGGTTGACTACAAGATCAGGGATTGGCAAGAGCCCTTGTCTGAAGGAAATTTAAAAAGACTGAGACCATTCACCTCGGAGGGAGTGAATCAGAAAGAACACAGTGAAGGTATTGCAGAATGCATAGCTTAGAGATAGCAGTTGGAGAACTTTTGTTCACCTTATCTCAAAACATAGGAATGCAGGAACATGAAGAGAAAAAAGGTAAATGAAAAGATAAGCAACCCCCTTTTAACGTTTTGCATAAAATATATATCAGGATTCACTGATAAGCTACATCATGAAGAGCAAAGTATTATTAGTTTTCTCAATGAATGGGGATAATTCAGCTAAAAGTAAATATTTGACATCGAAAATAGAGATTTTGTTAGGATTACTATTCTTTTGGGCACAAGTGAGCTTCTACCTCTTGGGATTTAAGAGGCTATTTCTGCCAGATATCCAGGGCCTGGGGAGCTCAAATAGAAGCAGGGTGAAGAACTTACTTTTAAAAACCCATCTCCTCTGAAGAACTCATGGACTGAATACAAACGAGACAGCTGATGGCTCTGGCTGGAGAGGAAAACTGACTGGCAGGGCAAGTAATGAGCAGCAGATGCCTGTTAACATCCAGATTCCACAGAGGAGTTCCCGTATCCTCAACTTACTGGATCTGTGCTTTATTTTATACAATTCAGGTATTTTTGTTGCTAAGAGAGGACGCTGCAAGAGTCAAAGGCTAACCCTTGCCTGTATTTAGCCCTACTTCCTTATCTTGGAATCTGGTCCACAGTGCCACTCTCATTCTCCCACACAGTTTCTGTACTTCACTGCTTACCTACTCATGAGGACTGAATTCCAGGACAAAGGCTGTTGTTCACAGCAAAGGGTTTGTGGAACAGCTATTCTGGCATAGCTCCCCAGGTGGAGATACAGTTCATATAGGCAAAAGAACTCAATCATCTCCTTAAAAGGCAAGCTACACCATCAGAATAAATCATCTCCACATCTTTGTTTTTTGCATGTCATTATTGCTGGAGGGTTAAGTCTGGGATTTTTACATTCCAACCTGCATAACTATTCTGGCAAAACTAGTAGTTCCTTGACCAGGAAAGGCCAGATGCACCAGGAAACAAAATAAAGCAACACCAATCACCAAACAAAACACAATAAAAAAGATCTTGCCTTATTTGCTTAACTGCATTTTGTTTTGTAGATATTAAAAAGAAGAATGAAGGAATGAGCCACGAGCACTGGCTCTGTTAACAATGGGAAGGGGAACTGTATCCAAAAGTCACCTCTGGGATGGAGAAAAGCAGTGTAACAGCAGTACACGGCAACCCATACAAAAGGGTTTATTTACTACATGTATGAAACAAAAATATGATGTCCTAATGAAGCTATAGTGGAACACAAAATCTAAAGACATGTAACTGAACCAGAATTCTAGACATAAGACCCCCACTCTAAAGCAGCTTCCTAATTCATTCATCAAGTCCAATTAATAATATTCACTCTTCATTATCATCTTTTCACTGCAATAGACCTCATGTCAGCCCCAGGAAAGGATATGAGTCAATCCTTGACTAAATGCCTCTGATTCACTAAGGAACCAATACACACAAATCACTTAAGATTAAAAAATGCTAAGGTTTGCCTTCCAGATAATTTATCTAATGGCCGCTAAGATTGGGTTAATGGGAGAAAGATGAGAGAAAACAGCACTACATCGCTATGGAAACTAGAATTTTCAAAACAAACACCTTTGCAGAACTGAGGTTGCAGATCTAAAATATCTTGGTTTTGATGTCACCTCCCTTTACCATGAGATCCAGCCAGGCTGACCAGTCAGGCATAGGGAAAAAGCTTGCATGCAGTGACAGAGACATCCCATGGCTGATGTTCCTTATTCCAGTGAAGGTATGGGCTCTGAAGAAACTTCAGTGATTAATTTGTTACCTGTACTCTTTTGGGGGTCTTTCTGCCCCACAGCCTGTCTGGCCAGGCCAATGCAAAATGAATCCACACCACTTCAAATGGGAAATGTTACCTTTATCCCACTACACTGATAGTCCTAAATATTTGCAGTCTTTTTTTATATATATATATCTCAAGTGAACTACAAGAACATGATGTTTACAGCTTTGTGAAGTTCAATCCCCTTACTCCCACTAGGAAACTCCTTACCCTGGAAATGGCTCCAGTGCAGTTGCTCTTTAGGGTATCCAGTCCTTTGCTTCCTGTTAGTCACAAATGGAAAATAAACTTGGTAACTTCTCCTCTTGTGCCTGGGCAAAAGGTTTCTCATTTTAGACACAAACATACCTCCACACCCCACCTACCTTATACCATCTCACTGATTGCTGCTGTAAACAAGTCAAGGCTCTAGAAATGCTGACTCACAGTGCTAAGACTATGGAAAATATTTAGAGTTGCTAAAGAAGCAAAGCCCAGCAGGTTTCCTGCCCTTCCTCCTTATCTGCAAGCCCCTTGCCATGACAGGCTGTAATGAAGGACCTTGCTTCCTGAGAGAAGGCAAAGAGTAGGTACTTGCTTCCTTAAAGATAGTCCAGATTCCTTTGAATTCTCAGTTGTTAGCTGGTAATTGCAGGCAGGGGAAGACAACCCCCAGTGCTTACAACCGCAGGGCTACAAATGTTGAGAGATTTATGGCTCCTGGGTAGGCCTTCTTGCCCAATGCAGCATTGCTCAGTTCAGTGCACTTCCTGGGACAGAATCAAGTTCCTTTAAAATGCTTCAGTATCTGAGGGTGTTCCTTACCTATGGACTTTACAGAACCGGATTTATTACTGACTCCTGCCTTCAGCACAGCTGAGTCAGTGCAGACAGGCAAATCACTGTTTGCTTTGGGAGGGTTGGTAGCGATCAGGACACGAGCAAGCAGCATGGGGTGCAAACTCTGTTTCCCTGTGGGCGTGCCTGCGCAGGCAGGGAGAGGGACAGGAACCGCTGCTCACGCTGATCCGGGGGCCGCGGACAGAGGTGGGGAGATTGGGGCTATCTCGATAGGAGCCAGTCTGGGTGCATTCTGCCTGTGTTAGCACACTGCTGCGCCCAAACTAATCGGCTCTGGATCTTATCCAAACGACAAGCTGAGTGCCTACCACATCAACAGCCTGTTTTCCCCACTGGGAAATGACCTGTTGCAAAAGGCAGAGCATTTAAGGAAACAACAAAGTTTTATACCCACACGATTCATGTGGCAAACAACTTCAGAAAGCCGATGGAACACGGAGCCCTTATGACTGGCTGGGGATGGGCAGGTTGCAGTGCAGCTGCCTCCTCCTCCTCCCATTACCTACGCAGCTCATTTGCAAAGAAGCAGAGACTGATGAGCTACATTTACAAGCTGGGCAGGGCCGACCAAGGAACAGCTCTCACTGAAGGGAAGGAGCAGGCTGTGGTGAGAAATTGCAGTGCTCAGAAATGACTGTACTAAGTGGTCATGGTGATGGTATTGAGTTGATTTTACCTATAACCTGTTCTAACTGCAGTCTGCAATTAATGTGGCCTGTAGCATCTAAATGCACTTGAAGCACTCAAGTAGGGATGCAGAGCTCCCTTTTCTATTGGCAGCTGACTTCCAGCTGCACATCAAATGAAATTCTTAGCAAGCCGATCATGCGCATAATTCTCTCTATACTTGTCAATATGGAGATGTATTTGGCTGAAGTCTCCCCCTTGCGAGGCAACAGGAGCCATTTTAAATAGGTGGGGACAGGGGCTGGTCCTACAAGACACACTAGTTTAAGAGAACAGTAACTACAGTCCTTTTGCCCTATTTATAGTGCTTACTCAAAGCTAACCTGAGGTCTTATCAGTCCTTCTGATAGTGACACTGAAGGTGGCTCGGTGTGTAGATGGCCCTGTATGAAGAATAGATTGGATCATAAATGCAGAACAGCTGCTTAAGCAGAACACCAGGAAAAGAAGCAATGATGTTGCTGGGCAGAGAAAAGCATTGCTCTTGCTGGGCAGAGAAAAGCATTGCAAGAGCACACACATAGCCTCCTTCCTCCAAAGGCACATGCGCACTGCTATCACTCAGTCACATTTCTCTCAACCTTCCTGGTAGCAGCATCAGCAAGTGCATTCTGTCACATCTGACTGGCTACAGGACTCTGTCCTCGTCTGACAGTAATGACCCGGCCTCGATTTTTCACATTTTTGTTGTCTCCTTCCCCTCTTTCAGCACTATGAAAGCACCAGGCATGAAACCTGCAGCACAGAGGAATTTCTCACTAGCACGGCCTGCTGCAGTACACTTACCTCAGCAGCACAGGAGCTGCAGGCATGGCAAACCTCAGATAACCTACATTAGATTCCCATAATGTTCCAAATCAGGCACTTAACTTCCAGACTTGGCTGAGACTCATCTCCATGGCCAGACTTAGTATACACAACAGAGACTAAAACTCTGAGGATCATGGTGTGCAGCTTTGCTCCTTTGGTAAAACGTAATGCTCTACAAAAACAGATAGTTCAACCCCATAAAAACAGCCTATTTTTGGCCCAAGAACAAATACTGAAATCCCCCTAGAACTAAGGGCCATCCAGATTTCTCCACATGCAAATTGCACTGTAAAAGATCAGCTCTCTGGTTGAATGGCTACAGCAAAACACACTTGACATTGGCATGGCCTAGCCTCTGATCTGCCGCTGGCCAGAGGTGATGTCATGGTTTGTGTTCACTGTCTGGAAACAAAGAGCAAGAAACGCTGCATTGGCTGGCCAGCCCATCCAGTGACACATCCTGACATGGGCCACAAGGAGACAGGAACAGACTGATAACTCCCAAACATCATGGAAACAAACCTCCAGGGAGAAGCTGTCTGGGTATAAGCACACTAACTTGGCCAACAGCAGCGGGTCCGCCCATGCCTGACATTTTAGCCCATCTCTCCCTAGTCCATTCCCATCCCTTATCATCTCTCTTCCCTCAAGGCTGTTCAGCTAAACTGCTGCTGTCCCTGCGTTGTTTACCCAGTTCTACCTGCACTGAACAGGAGCAAGAGTGCTCTCCCCCGATGTCACCACCACCTTTGAGAAAAAAGCTGACCTGCAAGTTATTTTTAGCCACATTGTAAAGTTGTGGAGCTATTTTGGTCACATCTCTGTATGAAAGCTGCAGGACGCTGACAGGCTCAATGATTGCCTAGGGCAACAGGGGCTTTAACTGGGAACGGGCACAGCTTGCAACTTTGCATTAAAGCTTCTGTGCCCTTCCCATGCCATAGGACTCTTTAGACCAAGGTTTGATTTCCCTTCCTTTTACAAAAGAGTAACACACCTTCCTGAATTCTGCTGGATACCAGAGGCTCTGTAAGGCCTTTGCAGTGATGGCCTCCAGCTTGCACTATCTCCAGTTCTGCAGAAGGTACTATTTATTCTGTGGGCTCCCTCACTCCCATTTGCCTCATTCCCTAGGAGGAGGCAGGTGCAATTATAAGTTCACAAAACACTGGACAAGATTTTATCAATCTTCCTTTGAATCAGACCTCTGTAAAAGATCAATAAACATTAGGTTAGTACCTGCTGAGAAGCTGGGTGCACATAAATCCGTGGAGGTAAGAGGAAGAACAGAAAGGAATCATTTGCATAGCAACATGTTGTTTTGAATACAGAGTAATGCCTGGGAGCTCTGGGGTACGTCCAGGGTATCAGGCAGAAGGTGCCTGGTCTAGACAGTTGTTTTCTCTGGAGTGCCCAAGGGTTGGCTGCCAAGTTTACTGGAGCTCTGTAGCAAGTGCAAAGCACAGGCAAAGTAAAAGTCAAAGGAACTGGATTTAATAGAAATAAGCCCAGAGATGCAAAAGTAATCTTGAAGGATATAAGATATAAGGTAAATGAGAGGAGAGGAAAAAAGACCCCAAACTGATACTGGTGTGTTTAGGGCAGGGACAGATGAGTCAGATCTATAAAGAAGGAACAACAGAGTAACTGTATGAAAGTTTTTGAACAGCTGTCATCCAACCCTCCCCAGAAAAACTGCCTTAGGACTACTGCTGTCTGCAGCTATAGTGCACGTTTTCCCAAGACACCTCAGCGGTGTTAACAATTTTGCACCTTCCCCATTTGGAACAAACCCCTGATGCAGCAAGAATAATCAGAATTTCATCAAGTCAGATTTCAGGGTCTCTCTCATGTATTTTTTCCCCCAACTTTCTTCTAAAGGTGGTTTGTTAACAGTTCTTACACTAAAACCTACATCCTGCTTCTAAGGTGAGCCACTCCTTACTTCGCTGATGCAACTTGCACCTGCTTTCATGAATCAGCACAAGCCACAGATCTCCTCCTTAGCTGGATCAGTGCCTGCTGACAGGATGAACTGTCCCAGGCAAACACTGGTGACCTGTTGCAAACAGATCTGATTTGCAGAGCATCACTGTATTTCACTGGGCATTTCAGCAGAAGGAGCTGGTTTAACTCATTTGGTCCCAGACAAGCACTAATCTGCGTTACACACTTTGCAATCTTCATGCCAGGAAAATCAGCTGACCATTAACTAATATCTTATGACATGTAAATTAAAGCTAGCTTAATAAGATTTTAACTTTTTAGTCAATAGGTGGAAATGGCATGGACAGAATAGTATTGTTTAATATGCTGTTATTTTAGCAGGACAGAATGGAACTGTCACAGTTCAGATCAGACACAGAGATGTGTCCAGCAGCAATATGTCAAGACCTGTTGGATCAAAAACTCAGTGAAGTGTTTTGTGTTTCAGCTTCCCCCAGAGCTATGCACAAGACTAGCAGCAAGCATTACACAGTGAAAACGTTTTGGTCAGATGAAATAACATAGCAACATGTTGCATTATTTCCCTGCTGAGCTTAAGCAGCCTTTCTCTGGGACACTGCAAAAGCAGGATAACAAACACAGCACAAGAGTGAAAGAACAGATAATCTGGCAGCTCCTGCATGATGGACCCATGCTCCTGATAGCAGAACTTTGCCAGTGTAGGGAGTAACTACTTCACCTTTCACCATTTCTCTAGATTCTTAGTTTTCATGCATTTTCACACAATCCTATTGTGAGAGCATTACTGGCATCATCACTTGTCTCAACTGATTATTTAATGGAGATATCCTATCACCATCTCCACAATGCAGATATTTTTCTAGTAAATATCAAGAAAGTGATGATTTTTTTTTTTTCATATTCCTACACCTGTTCCATTTTCCTGTGTGGAAACACAGGCATACAGTAACAAATCAGAAGCTGCTCACCCCATAGACGTAGCCAGGGGCTGTCCACCAATTGTGTGGATCCTGGCAAGCGCACACACCACGCTGGAGCTGACGACTGCAGTTGTTCCCAATCTCCTCTAGGGAGTGCAATCGGAAAGGAAGAGATGGAACTGCAGTGCACATGCCAGCTGGGAATCGGTGACTCAGGATATTCAGTCACAAATGGTGTCTGTCTGTTTCCAGCTGAAGGCAGGGAGCAGCAATGAGGTTTGAGCTTGACCCAAGAGCAGAATTCTACTAGAACCCCAGGTATGCTTTACTATGTGAAAGAAAGGTGTGCCAAGATACTAAAAATCAAGATGTAAATCAAGCAATAGGACTTCAATTATGAGATCAATCATTTAAGCCAACATCCCCACAGCTGAATGTCGCATGGACAACACTTCTATAGGGCTTCCATCTCTGTACATCCTAGTACATCATGATGTGCATCCATCAGATCATCCAGCAAAGGTATGCCTAGTCTCAAAACATCATCCAGGTCTTGGTTTCTGCACAGAGAACATCAGAGACATTATTTTTTAGAACTAGATATATTTTGTGTGCACATGCACAGTGATTAGTACTAGAAACTGGGCAGACTCATCAACTTATTTCACCATGGATTCACAAAACAGCTAAGGAGATATAGTACCTGTTTGATCTCTGTGGTAAGGAATCACGGATAAGGCCTAAGATTGCCTATTTTTTCCTTACAAATGATACGCATGCCTTGATTCTGTGACCTGCTACACCTTCCTTAAAGAAGGACCAAAATGTAAAATATATCTACTCAGAACAGAATTTTTGCCCTCTTCCCTCATCCCAAAACCACAGTGATGCATGTTCCCAGACTCAAGATAAAAGAGTATTAAAAAATGCAGAAGTCATACTATCGTCTACCTAAGGCAAAGAGTAAAAGAACAAACTCACCAGGTAGGAGTCTGGACAGGAAAAGCAGATCTGCAGGGGGGACATACCTACATTCAGATGCCAGAGTTGATGCCAAGCAGAGCAGAGGATGCAGTGACTCCTGCAAAGTTACTGACGCTCTGTCACAAAGCAGGTCTGTGGGACCAGCGAGGAGCTGCAGTGTTGAGAAACAAAGAGACAGTAACTGTTGCTGCTTATGGACAGCCTTCCAGGCTGGCACAGACAACCTTGCCACATACAGAAATTACCTACAGCAAAACAGGAGCAGACATTCACATGTCCTGAGGACAGCAATCAGACCAACAGTCAGAGATTTCACTTACAGTTCGAGTAGCAGCAGATACCTGCGTACCAGAAGCCCCGTTACTGACATAGGAAAAATATAAAGAACAGAATTCTGTAGAAGCTGCGATAAATAAAAAGGAACCATCAGCTCTTTCTTGTCCTTGCAAATGACAGAGCATCTCCTCCCTGACACGTCCCATTCACTCTTAAATTTTCCCACCAGCATCTATTTCTGTTGCTGTCTTGAATAATACAGGTGGTTGTTTTTTTTAATAAAAGCAGGGAAAGGCAGGCTTAGCACCAAGAGATCCTCAGAAATCTGTAAGAATATTCCTGGTGAGGGCATAATTGATTTCCAGGGAGATGTTTATGATGTATGCGTTATCACAATCTCAGAACTTCATTCCCCACCTATTTAGGATTCCCACAGTGGATTACAACCTGCCTTCACATAGGAGATGTTGAAGCTTTCAATGAGGTCACGCCAGACTCTGACAAGCACTGATGGGTGAGTCATGCTGCAGTAGCCAGATATACTAGCAATACATTTATTAATCTGTATGCAGCCTAACTCTTTTTCTGCTCTAGAATCTTATTCAAGGGTGAAATACAGTGTCTCAGAGATAGGTGACTGCAGAACTGCTGAAGAGCAAGGCCACAGTTTCACAACTGTTTTACGGATTGTAAGAATCAGCGCCTAGAAGCGTGTTTACAACAATGTAAAATGTTGTTTTACCTATAAAATCTATAAAACAGGAGATCAAGATCCACATAGGGTCAACAGCAGAGCTGTTCATTGCAGGCCACTGGAAAGGCCACCATTTTAAACAGAATATAGGAGCTCTCAGAAGAGTTCCACCAACTCCCGTCCAGTAGTTCCAGTCATCCTCTCCAGCAAACTGTTCTTCCAGATGCTCCGTCCCTGTACCACGGTCAGCTGGTGTAAATACACATCCCTACACCAGCCAGGACAAAGGCCAGGGCAGTCACAGCTCTGTCAGGGTTGGGTCTGAGCTGAGATAGCCAGCACTAACCCAGCAGGGTCTAGCACAGAAACAAACTCTCCTCTGCTGACTCAGCTATGAGAGAAAACCTGTGGAGAAGGATTAGATCAGACAACAGCAACCTCTTGAACCACCACAGCAAAATTCTCCATGGAAGCTTTGGAAATGTGGCAAAAAAAAAAAAGGACACAGAAAACCGTGGAACAAGTGAGATATGGAGAATGAGTGCATGACAGCAGAAAAAAAAAAAAGTTTATTCATCTTGGCTAAACTACTGGACAGCCAGGAAAAAGAACCAATAATAAAGGGAAGAGACAAAGTAAATCTAAAAGAGATTCTGCAGACAGAGAACAAAGAAATTAACTGCTGTTGTATTCTCATTGCCACAAAGCTAAATTAAGCTTCCTAAGTCAAGCAGAGAAATAATTGGTTTAAATTTCTATTCAGAAGGCAGCATGAGCAGCAAGTGCCAGTGGAACAACTAACAAAAGGTGTCTTCCCTCAGAGAAAGCAAGCCAGCAGATTGCATAACTGAAATGAGTTTCCTCCCAGTTTCACATTATTAGTCACCTTTCTCCCTTCTCTGCCAAAGGCCTTTTCTTACCCATCCATCCGAGGACCAGAGCCAAGGCCTTTCCTGTGCTGCTTCTTTCCATCAGTCACTCTCCAAGATCAAGGACTCCATAATACTGATCCTTGTACCCATTGCAGGTATTCTGAACCAGCGCCAGAGTAAAACCCCTTCAGCCCTGCTGCTGGAAAAAAAAATCTGAGATACCTGAACAGACTCTCCTTGTACTCAGTTGTCATGGCCTAAAAAAACAGTTCTGAAAAGATGTCAAAACAAATTTGTTGCAAAGACCCATCACAGAGCCCTCACTAGCAGAACAGGTGCTACCTAGAGTCCCTAGGAAACCTGTTTGACTCAGGTGGAAATGACCTACTGGCATTTATTTGTAATTGCCCAGCATGGCAGTGGCTGAGGAAGGAAAAGCTGTTGAGTCACACTGCAAGCCACTTTTCCACTTTTGTCTGGTTTCCCAGAGGGCAGAGTGGGACAAGTCAGAAGGCTGAGATTCTGTAAATGTCTCTGACACTCATCTCCCATATGACCTTGGGAAGTACTTCTTCTTGTGCCACCATTTCCCCATTTCTTAATAGCTAAAACCACTCAACTCATGGAACAATCATAAGTGCACAGCAAGGAGCATCTAATAAAAAGAGAAGAGTGAAGTATTGTAATTGTTGTCATAGAATACAAAAGCTGTTACGTAATAATGTCATTTGTCAGTATTGCTTCATTTTTGTCCTTACAACACCAACTGTCAGAGGGACACTGTCTGACACAGTATCTTCATCCCAGTGGATGTACCCAAGCATTTACATCACTGATACAAAACCAGATTGTTGTAATCTGCAAGACTACCTCGTTTATTTTGACCAGCCCTTCTCTAGAACATGTTTTTCCTGTATAACCTCATAACCCATAATAATGGCCCAAACTGCACTATAGGAATGATGGCAGGTTTCGTGTGCTAGTAAAATCAAAACAATTCCTCACTTGTGCATTGCACAACTAGTCACTCACTAAAACACACAAGTGCTTATCTTCTCTGCAAGCAGAGAACAAGCTGAAAGTCAGTTTTTAAATTGGTACATCATACATACAAAGACCACTTCCTAAAACTCTCAATGGCATGAAAGAATTAAATTGATTAAATGACATTTTGCTTGTATGATAGGTTTCCTAAGAAAAAGTATTAGTAACTGCTGTTCACAACTGCTATATAATTAATAACCAAATTTCTCTTCTTCAAGTTCTACAATTTCTTCTAAAATTTACAGTTGTTTGCCTAAAAATGGCCAGATTCAAGCAGCATTTGGACTGAAGGCTGAGGAAGGCATGGCTGTAATTACAGCATCTGAAACTGTGCCCTAATCACACTCTTATCTTTCTTATCTACTGCAAGTATTTATAAAGCAATGATTACTGTACTAGGCCCCATCACTGTTCTGAGTTAGTTCTGAACCAGCACCTTCATATTGCTGTAAGAAGTTTACACTGCTTCCACTCGTGTCATTCTGCTGAGACAGAGAGCCAAGCTTCTCATCACTTGAAGCCATTAAAAAAAATAAACTATGACACCTCTAAAGGAGCAGGGGTGTTAACCCCAATGTCCTGGCCAAACTCCCAGCTTGAGTAATTACAATGTGCCTTGGATAAATTCTTGCCACAGTTTCCGCTGGACTTAGTATTGTTCTCTGCTTCCTCTCCTACAATATCATGGAGAGCTGGTGCATGCTCTTAGAGGTCCTGTCCATGCTGGAATGTCGTATGGGTCTACTCCAGGACCAGCTCTGCAGCAGCACATTGGGAGCAATGTGTTGAAACCAGTTCTGCCTGTCAGCTGAACCGCTAGGCAATTTGTAATATTTATTTATTGATGTTCTGGCACCTCCTTCAGACGGAATTAACTTTGGGTATAGCTATCTGACAGATAGACTGGTATAAATCCCAGATGCAGATGTATATAAACCTGTTTAGTTCTTTTTTGAGTGGACTAAATTTGCATCAGGAAATTAGCAAATGAAGCTGAACTAACTTTCTAGATGCTTACTATGGTCTTTTGAGAAGGCAGCAAGAACACGCCTAATGCGATGAACTAGGAAAGCTAAATGTGCTGTTTAGTTCAGCTGGCGACAAACATAATTTTCATACTGGCTGTTCCTTCAGAATTTCAGTGAACTTTTTCCAAACAGTCTGTTCACAGACTATACTGTATATTTTTGAAGCAGTCACTGAATACATATTAAATGCAGATCTAGCATTTCAAGTAAAATACTTGATAGTTAAGGGTAAAGGATTATTCACATTTTTCTGCAGCCACTGTTAAGAGACTTTAAGGATTTTTACCTAGACCTCTCATTATCTCTCACGTGTGTAACACTAAGAGGCCCAGACCCTCTGCTGGCATTTGCTGGGTTAGCTCCATGGACCTCACTGGCTCTCATAATTCATGAGCTTTACAGGCAATTTGTCTGCAGGAAGAAGTACAAGATCAAGATTCAGAAGAACCTGATTCTCAATTCCACCTTTTGACCCTGTGGGCGGATCATCTCTCTTACTGCTCCATTTTGTTCTCCCATCTCCAAAAGCAAAAGATACCCACTAATTTGACAAAACAAGTACAAAACCAAATTAATATCAATAGGCCACGCTGAGCAGATTCGCATTAAACACCATTCTTCCAGCATTTGAAAATACAAATTTACTTTTCAAACATGCCCTTAATTTCCCCAGAAGCATGTCTCCCATATTATTTCAGAAGACAGAAAGTGTAGTTTCAGAAAGCGGACAGTTTTATTTTTGTGTCATTACAAAAATGCCTTCTAACTTGTCAAACGATACACTACAAATATCTTTGGCAGATGAATGAAACCAAGTTTCCTAACATAGCTGCCAACTTCAAGGTTGAGATCATCAGATAAACCTTTAGTTTGCCTCTCCCAATACCCACAACAACATATGTTTGAAGTGATCCACTTTTGTCTCACTTTTCCTATAGGGATTTGAAAAGGAAAAGTATCACACCACTTTGGGACAAGTTCACAAAACTCTAGATGTGGTCCCAAATTGTTACAGCTAACAACATTCCTCAGGTATATCCCCATCTCAGGTTAAGCAGTCCTCAGTAGCTCTGCCCCTCCAAAGGTAAATCCAAAATTTACCTAAATTGTATCCAGCATCACCTCAACACCTGCTGGACACAAAGCTTTCCTATGATACAAAATATCTGTTAGATTATGTGGTAAATAGGAAGGAAGTTGGTTTCATCTGTTTTATTTCAGCAGTGCAGTAATACTGGATTTACAGAGTTGTATTATTTCATACAGGGGACATCTCAAAATTGAATGTTTGCAGGGTACTTTATAACAGAGCGCACTGTGCCTTCAGAGTAATTCTGAAGTCAAAAGCGGAAGCCATCCCTACAAACACACCTTTGACAACCTTTGTGTCTTATGTAACTGTTTCTATTCATTTATTATCAGGATGTCAGTACAAATTGTTATTTTGATGATTCCTTGCCCCCATACTTCTGAAAGGGAAAGCAACTATAAACACAAGGGAGACTGACCTCAGTGATTTCCTCTGTTCAGACAGGAGCACAATGCGCTCAAACACCATGACAAGGAGAAGTGGACTGTTTAGAATTCCTCCAGCTGTAATCTACAGTAAAAACAAATAAACAAATACGTGACTACAAGATGCGATAATTAATCCCTGCATGAAGCCAACTGTTATCTCTGCTTCGTAGATGGAGATACCAAAGCACACAAAGGCTCAACAACCTACCAAGTTCAACACCCACCACTGAGAGCCAAGAGTACAGTTTAGGAGACCATGTGCTCAGCCCATGAGATTTTTTTTTTCCCCTCTTCTGGCCACAAACCCAGATACAGCTTGGCCAATGGCAGGCTGAAATACACCCATTTGGTGAGGGTAGTTGCACTAGAGCAGTCACCTACCACCTCCTGGGATTGTCACTGCCTGTAGCTGAACTGCTCCTGGCCAGAGAGGCAGCTCCACTTGGCTCCAAGTCCTCACCCCAGCCAGCCTGCCCCAAACCCACTGTCTTCTGCCACACTGCCCCCAAGAAGTTCCCACCCACGCCAGGCCTCTCCCCTACACCTCTTCTCCCTACCCATATCCAGGCCCCACGTACCCCAGTGCTGAGCCCCCGTCACTCTGCTCCCCCACATCTTTCCTCAGTTTCCTCATTACCCCTCAGGCCTGCTGCCCCTCAAAACCCTGGCCGGACTCAAATGGCCTCAGCAGCAGCCCCCCACCACCATCTTCTCCCTCAGGCCCCTCTCCCACCTCAGTGTCCCCACATGGGGCTTCCACAAACCCTCTTTCCCAAACTCCCCTCAGCACCCCCACATGCCAGCTCTCTCCTCTATCCCTCAAGCAACCCCACACCTGTCGCCTAAAACTACCCCTCACGCCAAAACCCCTCCTCATACAACCCCTCGCAGCTAGTTACTCTCTCCTCACACCAACGACCCCTCCCCAAGAGCCCCTCCTCACACAACCCCTCACAGCAGGCTGCCCCCTCCCCACAGGCGCCCACCAGATCAACGACCTCTCCCAACAGAGAGACCCTCACACCAACACGGCCTCCCTAGAGAGACCCTCACACCGAGAACCACCACTCCGCCTCATACAGCCCCTCACACCCAGGACCCCTCAGGCCGCCGCCCCCTCCCCGCGCCACCGCCGCCCCTCCGCCGCCCCCTCCGGGCCCCGCCCCTGCTCCCCCCGCCGCCCCCAGCCCCTCCCGCCGGCCGCGGTGCTGGGGGGGGGAGGGAGAGGGCGGCGAAGTCTCGCGAGAGGGGCGGGCGGGGGCCGCTGGCTGCGGGCAGCGCGGAGCGGCGGCGGCGGCGCAGCCGGAGCCCGGGCGGCGCTGAGGGGAGGTGGCGGCGGGGCGGCGGCAGCGATCGCGGCCCGGCACACGGACCCGCTCCGCCGCGGCGGCACGGCCGGCGCCGCCCGCCCTCCCGGCACGCCGCGCCTCCGCGGCGCGGCCTGGCCGCGGCTCGGCGAGCGGGGCCCAGGCAGCGGCGGCGGCGGTAGTGGCGGCGGCGGTGGCGGCGGCTGAGCGCTCCGCCGCGCCCGCCCTGCCATCTTAGGTGCCGTGCCCCGCCGCCTTTGTGCCCGCCGCGCCCGGGCACCCGCGGGGGCCGGGCCCGACGCCCCTCCGGGGGCGCCTCCCCCCGCGGGGCCGCCGCCCCTTGCCCCGCTCCTCCTCCTTCTCCTCCTCCTCCTCCTCCGCGGGGGGCCGACCGGCGCTCCCAGCCCGGCTGCGGCGGAGGGTAAGGCAGGCAGCGCGGCGGGGGGCTCGGCCGGGGCGGCCCCGGGAGGGTGCGGGAGGAGGTGGGTGCGGGGGGGGCGGCCCGGTGGGGCCGGCGCCTCCCCCGCTGCGCTCTGCGGCAGTGCCGCAGGGTCGGGGCCGCCGCCGCCGAGCACCGGCGGGGGAGCGGGCGGCGAAATGGCGCTTCCCGCGGAGGGGCGGCCGCGGGCGGAGGGGTGTTCCCCGCTGTCAGGGGCCGCCGGAGGCCCAGGGCTGGGGCCGGGGCCGGCCCCGCGGCCAGGCGTGCCCAGCGCCGCGGCCCTTTTTGTCTGCGGCTCCCCCGGGGGTTCCGCCGGCCGAGCCCCGACCCCCAGAGAGGGTTTCGGGGGTCCTCCGGAGACCCGCGCGGATTTATGCCCTTTTATTTTTTTCACCCTTTAATTTTTTTTTTTTTTTCCTCCCTGCCCCTCGCTCCTCCCCAAGCGGTGAGTTTTCAGTGTATATACCATTTTGTTCGGTGCTGGTGTGGGATTTGGCTGAAAGTGACCTATTTTAAAGACCTTTTATTGCTCCCCCCTCAGCAAATGCATGTGGCGGCCGATTCCGTTACCCAAATAGCGTTTCCCAACCATTTTAATTTGTCAGATTAAAACATCTCATGGAGGCTGGATTTCTGTAACCCGCGTGTGGGTATGTCGTTAGAAATATCTCTCACCCCGCTTTTGCTGCAAGCATCTTTGGAGCATCAGAGTTCACCTTTGTCACTGTGAAAGCAGAAATAAATATCAGGGCGATACCTGGGAGATGCAGTTGTACCATTGTGTTGGGCGCGGTACAAGAAATGGGGAGGTGGGGGGGAGGGAGAACCAGGGATTAAAATGGTTGTTGTCAAATGTAGATCTTTACATGCCTTCGGAAGAAAATATGACAGGTCGGTAGCAGCCCTAAGGACTTTTAATATATTTTCTAAGAAAAACGTTTCATGTTTATCGTGCTTGTCTCTGCTGCTTATCATGGTACGGAGTATTTCATTAGGTGGCATTTTAGTGGCTCTGTTGGTTAAATAGCAGTTGCATTAACTAGTTGAACAAATTGTGTCCTTCACCTTTGACTATTGCATTTTGAGAGCCCTCAGAGCAGTGTGCCCATGCATGCCAAGGGCGGATTAATAAGATGTTACCTAAAGGTTTGGATGTTATTGATTCCTTACTATTAATGCTATTTATAGTGCGTTTGACATAGCTCTTGTTTTATGTATTTGGATAAAGGTTATCAGCTTGGAATGCTTCAGATTAAACGTTTCTAAAATACCACCCCAAATATATATATATATATGTATATATAAAATTGAACAGTATGGTTCAGATCTTCAGTGTCTGCAAAACAGCTTTAGTAGATAGCACATAATAGTGCAAGCCGTGGAAAACTGATACATTTTGACACTAGGGAAGGTATGTTTTCGTATTTCAGGATTACAGAATAACAACTTTAGTTGCAATAAATACAGTTTTTGGTATGCTTTTCTTGAGCCTACTTTGAGCCTACATTTTCCTTGCCTTTGTCCCTCCTCGTAGTTAGTGTGTCATAGTTTTTGCTACTTATGTCCAAGGGCAAACCTAATCAACGATTGGTTTGAGCCTTCATATTAGATTCTCCACAACATTGGCCTAGTTCTGACTGGTATGTTTGCCATTTTTAGGACTTCTCTTCCTTTTATCCACAGACTGAAATACATTGATAAACTTGAACCTCAGTTTGTCCTTTGAACTTGAGAGAATGTTTTTCTCCTCTGCTAACAATATCTCAGTGAAGAGAAGGTGATTCTGGTAGAACAGCTTAATTTTAAGTTTAATTCTGCTGAAATGCAACTGCCTGAAGTAAGAACTCTTTGGATAGGTGGATGTTATTTTATTTTTAACTAGACTGAATTAAGTGTTGCCTGTACAGGACCAGATGTTGGCATTAAAATTATGTACAGATAAGGTGGCTTAGGCCTCAGGTTAGACTATTTGAAAAAGTTATCTATGTCCTGCTGTTAAATTCCAGTGTAAGCTAAACTGAAGAACTTTAAATGTTTACTTCCCAGCTAAATAACATTTCCAGTTGTGCAGTTTTCATCTCTAGCTGTATTCACCAGTTTTTGTCTCCAGAATAACATGTTTTTAATGAATAGTAAGGCAGTCCCAGCTTTTATGCTTGGTGAGATTCATTAGAAGAGAAGCAAATATCACGCTAATAATTACATCCTCAGATGTATCCTAGTAGTGGATTTCCTGTAATGAGGATGTTTTGTAGAGAACAATAGATATGGCAGCAATTTCAGAGATATGTTTTAAAGATGTTGTAGGTAGCTGACTCTGCAGTAGTGAGTTCCACTTTGACACAACCCTTGCATACTCAACAGAACATTAGGTGGTTTCCAGGTATTTGGTTTTCAGGTGTAATTCTCTTTCTAGCAAAGACAGACTGGATGTACTGCTGCTCTTGTCTCTCATGTCTGTCACTTCTGTACAGGTATACTTCTGATCCAACTTAGTAGGGAGTAAGGTCATTCGCAAAATAAGTCTCATAGAAGTTTTTTTGACAGTATAGGTATTTTGTCAAGTAAGAAGATAATTAGGGTTTATCTAGCTCTCTTTGTGATCCAGAAGTGGTGAGGAAGCTATGGTAAATACCACTTGTCTTATTCCATTCTTACTGTGTTTTGGAGAACACTCCCATAATCACTAAGATGCTATCTTAGAAGTATTTTTTGTTGTGTTCCGGTTCGTATTAAAATCATGTAAACAACATACTGTTAGGTTGAAGTGCATACTAGAAATCATAAAAATCCTTGGTGTTACCAGGGGTGAGCCGCACTCTTGGCTTCTGAGTGGCAGTGGTGCTGGGTGGCCATTACCTTTCTCCTGTTCAAGTATGCTGTGTAGTGTCAAGGATTTTACTTGTATTTCCTTTTGTGAACCTGGACAAAGGGAAGAGCTGAACTTCAACCCTAGACTGGAGTCACATCTGGACTGGAAAGTTTCCTGGGTCTGACAGCAGAGGTTTCAGTTATGTCCTCCCCTGGTTAACCATGCTTGGGACAAGCTTGCCTGTAACAGCACAGAGCAGGATGATTTAATACTTTCTGAGACCCACATCTATCCCTTCTTCTATAATACTGTGCCCTACTCTTCTCCACCAAGTGCTCCTTCTGGGTGGACATGGTGCAGGATGGAGCCTCACCCCTGGTGCTCTCTTGCCAGTTCCCCTTACGCTGGAAGTGACTGAGGTGTGCAGTCCTGCCCTCCACCTGCTATTCCATGTGTCATTTCACTGGCTCTGCTCTTTGATCCTGCACCAGCAGAAGGCTAACCTGAGGAAAAACACAGTTTTGTGTCAGCCTGGTGGTCTGAAATGGCTCAGTGCACAGGGAGGTGAGGTTAGAGACAACCCCAGGGGCTGGGCTGCACCACCACAGCCAGCAGTGAGGGTTAAAGACAGAGGTGGCTGGTGGCACTTTTTGCTAAACTTGTAGTGGTTAGGTTTCAGGATTCTTTGTTTTTATTGTCCTTTAGCATGCTGAGGCATTGCTGATCATGCATTGATTTCTCTGTGGAGAAGAGACTGAAAAAAAATTCAGTGGACAAACGGTCAGAAAATCACTTATCCCCTCATGTGGAGTTCCAGAGGGAGAGTCCTTCCTGTGAAAAAAATTTAAAATATAAAAACATGAAATCAGAGGTGAAATGCATAGTGTCTGAGGGGAAGAAGCATGCAGAAAATAGTAGGAAAACACAGAGCTGTTTAAAAGCAGAGTTGGCTTTTACACACTATTCCTTCTTCCTTGCCTAAGTGCTCATTTACAGTACAGAACATGGAGGAGGGAATACTTTCTGAAGGCCCTTAGAAACACAATGGACATTAGCCAGCACAGTGGGGGCTCCAAAAGTGGTTTTTAAAGCAATTTTTGAACAAATACTTGGTGATCACTGGAATTACAGTATTTTTTAATTATGAAAGAGAAGCCATTAGGTGCTTCTAATACTTGATCAGAAATCAGTGCATTATTACTCTTGATTTTTTTTTTCACATTCTGCTAAATCTTTGTTTCTTTGCCAGAAGAAAAGGCAAGGTAGTCACTGTAAACATAGCATGAAATTGCCAAAGCAGCAGTAAGTTTTGTCTAAACAGAGAAGTTTCTCCAGTTTAATCAGAGCTTGCTGAGGACAGAGCTACAGCATTAGTTACACACCTATAGCTTGGCAGTGAGGTTTTTCTTTCTCTTAGAGGTTGGTGAGGACAGTCCAACATGAGTTAGAGTGATGATGGCTTCTTAATACAGCTGGACAGTAGCTCATAGTTTTGCCTGCTGTATTGCTTGGCTGGGAACAGTTTTGATTTTTCTTTAGGGATCAGGATGGGGTGACAGCATGAGATTTACATATTGAGTATTGTCCTTAGGATGGAAATGGCTGGAAGTGTTTTGTTTGGGGGAAAAGTTAGATCTTGAGGAAAAAAAGTAAAAGTCACAAAGCTAAAGCTGGCAGGCCCTTCAGTTTTCTGTGCCTGTGTTCTTCCAATGACCCTTATTACACTCCTGGCTACAGCCATGCAAATATTTTCTTTAGAGTGAGATGTAATTTTATAAAAACAGTTTTCTCCTATACTCATTGAGTGCAGCATATTTACAGGGCGGCCTCCTATCAGAATGTGGGGGAACAGTGTCTGTGAGTTTCATTGGAAGCTTTTATTGCATGTCAGCTTTGTCAATCCATATTTGAAAAGAAAATTTTTATGTTTACTGTTAATCTCAGGGATTTTTGCTATAGTTTTAGACTGAAAGACAGTATGTGTTGCACTTGAATTCTTAAAATGTGAATAAAGTTGCTTTCAGCCTTTCACTTAGTTCATCTAAACTTTAAAACTTATTTTTCTTCCCTTTAGCCATCTGCCATTTGTTGAACACTGCTAGACACAGATTTTGAGGGGTTAGGTCCTTAGGATCAATCCTTCCCTTTGCGTTGCTGTTTCAGCTTCAGTTCGCTCTGGTCTGGCTGGTTTCTAATGTCTGGAAAACTTTGGGATCTAGGAGCATGGGAAAGAGCAATATGCAAGTGCAAGTGCTAGGGACCATTTCTTGTAATACTTTTGGCTTGCTCCCATCCATGTGTTCAGTTTTCCAAGCACCCAGCAATGCATCCTCTTCCCTGACATTCCGCTGCTCAAGGGCAGTAACAGACCCATGGGCCCATGCCGAGAGAAATGTTGCACTGAGGTTTCTTGGAAAGAATCTTATCTCCTATTGCACGTTTGTTATTTTTGCCTCCTTCACCATTCTTAATATGCAATTCTCATTTCCCACCTCAGTCCCCTTTTAATTGGTGACTGTCCCTCCCTCCTCAGCCAAGATGAGAGGAGAGGTTATTTTTGCTAGTGCTGTTTCTCAAATAGGCCACGGGTATCCAGTAAGTAGTGCAGTAACTTTCTCCATCAGTTAGGAGGATTTCTCAAGCTGTCCCAGTGGCAGTGCAACATGTTTCTCCTTTAGTTCTGGCTTGCAGTTGTCACTAACATTAACTCCTCCCAGTTCCCACTTCCTTGTAACCCAATCTGAATAAAGATCATGGGATTTGAATGTGCCTTGCTTTGCTGCTGCTGCTGCTCTGGATGTTTGGGTTGTCTCTGTGCTCTTTGTAAACTGTGTGCTGTGATCTTCTTTTGGCTTTGCCTGTTCCAAGGAGCAGTTGACAGTTGTTAAAATCAGTTCTGGGCCAGCTGTGATTTGATGCGATTAAACTGTGTTAAATGTGTTCCAGAACTGTTTCCTGGCCTAGATAGCAAACTAGTTAAACCCTGGGTTTGGAATCTATTTTGGTGTGATTTGGCCCTGTACCCCTAGGTAAGATGCGTCCCTCTTTGAGGGTCAAACAGAACACAGGGCCTGTGTACAGCACATGATCTTCTGCCTTTAATCCATCACTCTCCTATGTCTCTTTGGGCTTTTTAAATTAGTCTTTGCATATTGAAGTCTTGTCTTGAGAATTATGTACTGGACTGACTGCAGTAATGTGGTTTTGCCACCCGTAAAGACTAAGGTGCAGTGATCTGATTTTCCCTGGCATCAGCTGAGCTGGTACAAACCCCAGTTTATACTTGCTTGCTACACCTGAGAATGCAGCCAGGCTCTTAGATTGGGGTTTTTATGAAGGTTTGCAACTTTAGTTTAAAGAGAGGGTAACCTTGGCCTTGACAAAAATTCCTGCTGTCTCCTAGAAGTGCATGTCAGAGTTGGGAAGGAAATAATGATACATTTCAGGGGCAGTGCCTTGCAAAGAATGCCAAACTTCATTTTTATTATGGGTTAATTGCACTATAAGCAAACCCTGAATTCTTACCTGTGTTTTTGGCTTAATTTTCCTTCTTCCCTTTCCACACAAAACCCCCTCTAACTCAGGCTTTGAAGTGTTTAAAACTAGGTTAGTCTCTGGCTGAAGGTGTGTGGTAGAACCTCCTTTTAATTCTTGCTGGGACCTGCCCGTTTTGCAGCAAGAATGCAGGCAAACCCATCTGAATGCTGATCATCTGTCCTTTGTAAGTGATGGAAGGTTATTTTTCCCTTCATTTGACACAATACATCGGCAAAGAAATCCTAGGGCATCTCCATTCCAGAAGCCACCTTGAGTGGCCAGATTTGTACAAGCAGGAGTGCCCATGGAGGTGGGAGAAGAGGGCTTGGTGAGGATGCTTGGGCTGAATTGAGGTGATTGCATGACAGTCACTGGAGACAGTTCCTTCTCTTGCTCTCAGATGTTGCTGTCAGCTGCTAGCTCAGTAGCTGACCACATTCTTAGCAGATCAACCTACACAGATGTCCTGAACTGACCAGAGAATTCAACATTTCTGTTGGTGACTGGAAGGACAGAGCACAGGGAGCCAAACACTAAGATAATCTGTACTTAAAATGTCTGTATACATGGGGTTTTTTGTCCAAAATGTTATGGAAGAAGGAAGTCTTCATCCTCACCTTTGCTTTGATTTCATTACAATACTGATGATGTAAATTTATTTGCAAAAACAAGACTGGGCAAAAGATTCGTTTCTGATTTGACAATAACAAGCAGAGTGCTTTGAATACTAGACTAACGTGAAAATAGTTTACTTATAAAGTACATGATTTACCTTCACTGGCTCATAGTTAGTCACAAAAACATGAAGAACATTTAAAGAATTATTTGCTAGTGTATTGAATAAAAAAATTGACATGGAATTTTTGATGCCCAGTTTTAAAAAATGTTTTGAAAAAGCCCCTAAATTTTCCCAAATATTTTAGTGCTTTTTCTTGAATGGCCTTTATGTCTTAAAAATACTAATTGGCACATTATTTTAAGTCTCTTATGTTTTTCTCTGTTGCTAGAATTGGTAATTGTGGATTACTGTGCAGGTGGGCCATAACATTGGCCTCTGGAGTTTTTCCCACAGTGGCTGGTCAAGCACCAGGATGTGTGATCCTCATTTGAGTAGTCTTCCCGTTGCTGTGGGAATCTCTGGTACTGATAATTAATTACTCTAGTGACTATAAATTGGTATAATCACAATGTTTTTCTGTAGGTATTACAGATATTTTATGTTTAAACAGAAATAGCTGTAATTAATAATAATATATGAAATATCAATACACAAATAGAAATTTAAGCTATAGCAAAGAAATATTATCTTACATATGTGGTGGTTTTATACTTTTCTCTGAATTAACAGGATAATAATAGTAATTCCCTGCTCTGAATTTCATCCACAAATCTCAAGGTATTTCAAATGGATGATAAAGGCATATTTATTTTCCACATTTATGGAGTGGGGATACTGAAGTACAGGTGGAGAAATGAGTAGTTTGCTCAGCATGGCTGGTGTTGATGGGGTAGAGGAATTTGTCTCCTTGGTCCCCAGTTAGCATCAGCACCTCCCGGGTTGTGAGGTGGAGGCAGAAGTGTAGGAGATGCTGCTTTGCCTGTGGGGTGAGGTGAAGCAACACAGACCTCATAGTTCAGCAGCAACACTGTCCCAGATCTCCCTCTGAAAGTCTTCCTGACCTACTGAAAATGCAGGGGATGGGGTTTCTTGTTTCATCATAGGAGCACTATGTAGATTTTTCTTATCATAATGGCAATTTAATGCTGGTCATGAATAAAGCTGGCTAAATCTTGAAATTTTTAGTTTTCTTTGTTTCTATGATGAGACTTTTTGCTGATTTTTGTCTTTACATAAATCTGAAACAGGCTTTTAATGCACTGTAAATCAGTCCCCAAACCTGATGAACAACAAACATAAGTTTTTTCATTTTTGGAGTCAGTCACGCACAGGGATAACCAGGGACTGCCCATTTAAGTAAAAAACATTCCCTTGCATATGAAATTGCAAGACTTGGGTATTGTCTGGATGTTTTTATGGAGACCTGTGCAACGTGTATCTTTTTACCCTGTTTGTGCAGTCTCTGCCACAGCTGAATCTCACCTTTTCTTCAGGGTCTAGTTATTGTGTCATGCAAATGCACACTGCTGTAAAAAGCTGAAAGGGTTCTCACCTGATGCCCTGGGAAGGAAGAGGAGCTTCTAGCCCCTGTGCCTGTTGGGAATTCATAAGCATTGCAGAGTGAGCCATTGCTCAGCTAATCACCAGTAACTTCCATCTGTTCTACTGTACCTGTCTCTGCAATGAGGTTTGCAGTGTGGGGGTTCATTTAAGGCATATCTATGCAGTGAAATAGCTGGGGCTTACCTGGAAATAATGAAACTAAGAATTTTGTTGCTTCAGTCATTCTTTTAAACTGGAATAACCCCCAAAATGCATAAAAACCTTGAAATCTGAGTACCTGTATGAAAGTGCTAAATATTTTGGGACCTTGTTTTTCTGAGGGATTTTTGTTCCATGTTGCCACAGACATGGAGTGTGAAATTTAGCAAGCTTTCTCCAAAACCTGCTTTCAGCTTTGAAACTAATGTTACCTGTACTGGTTTGAAGTAGTTCCTACCTGTTTATTATGCCTGTTGCAAAATCTGCCTGCCTATTTACATAGGTGTTGGGGAAACAAGGAGGATACGGAGCGGCATGAGTGGAAGGAGAGCATAGTGTGAGTTGTGATTCTACTTGTCTGCTTATTTTCTGGTTTGGAGGCAGCGAGCACCTGCTGATTTAGGGGTTTTCTGTATGTGATTTCATGCCTGTGATTAGCATTTCTAAGGACATGACACATACGGTTTCACCACTTAAATACATTCTGTAAATATGTAAACAGAAAATTACAGAGATGGTCATTGTCTGACTGTCCTGACTGGTCTCCAGAGTCAACCCAGCAGGACTCGGCACGCTCCGTTGGGCCCATCCGTGACAACAGAGCTCAGACTTCAAACTTAGAAGCAGAATTCCATCTTGGATTGGAGTTACCACCTCGTTTTGATGCTTCCTTAAAGGCAGTTGCTCGTCTCATTTTCCTTCCTCATAATCGCTGGGGCAGGAGATTGAGATCTTTAGATAGACACTGGAATGCACTTACTGTTCTACTGTTGGAAGTCAAATTCTGTAGAAAACATTAGCTGCTTTACAGAAATCTGTAATTGCATCTGATCTGAAATCAGCCATTTGTTGATCTGAAATCAGCTGTTGTTATGAGAGGATTTCTCTAAGTAGATGATCTCAGAATATTCTGAGTTGAAAGGGACCCACAAGGATCATCAAAGTTCAACTCCTGTGGCCCCAAGAATCCCACTGTGTGCCTGAGACCATTGTCTAAACACTTATTGAACTCTCAGCCTGTGACTGCTTCCCTGGGGAGCTTGTTCCAGTGCCCAAACACCCGCTGGATGAAGAACCTTTTCCTAGTATTTAATGAATAGTAATAACAAGACTTTTGAGTTCTGGGGAGGAATGAGATATCCTCTATGATGCCATATTTTAAAAATATTTTTCTGGATAAAATCTGGGAATAACCCTTGGTTAGCTGATGTTCCTGTTGGAGCATTGTTCCTAAGTTAATAGCAAGTTTAGGTTTGTTTTGCTGCTTTGAGGAATTATTAGTGTTCTGAATTGAGCTTGTCCGTAAGGCAGAGGTGCCAATCTTCTTAGTTTCATGTTCAGTTACCAAAAAATCACAGCAAAGGCAATCAAATGCTTTGTCACCATTATGCTGTTTAGTAGCTATAAGTGGAACCATGTGACCACTGAGTATTTAGTAACTTCCACTTCTGTAATTCTATTTGTTTCTTTCCTGCTTTTTGTTGTTCTTGTTGTGGAAATGAAGTCATAAATTGTTAGAAGCAAGGAGAGTGGTCATGTGCTGTCTAGTTTGGTGTCTTGAATGGAGATTTTCTTCCAAGATTTGATAGGTATTTCTCACTTAAAACCTGCTATTTCTGAGCTTGCCAATCATGTCAATGTGTGGAGTTCAGGTGTTACAGGAAGGGTAAATCTCCTTGTGACGTAGAGCAGTGAGCCCACATGTTCTGGCAAGGCCTTTTCTGAGTTTTAATAAATACAGACAAGGGATGAACACCTCTACACCACAAGAGGTGTGTTTTTATCCTGTGCAGGTGCAGCAATCTGCATGCATGCACACCTAGCAGTTCTCTGTTCCTGGTGCAGCACGGCTCCTTGCTCTGCAGGAAAGCTGCTCCTCTGAATGTCTACTTCCTACAGAAAAATAACTTTATAAACCATTTCAGAAAGAGCAGCTTCCAATTTACTGAGCAACTTAAACATGCTGTACTTTGCTTTGTTTCGTCATAGTAAAAGCCACTTGACTGTGTAACTCCTAACCAGCAATAAAACAGGTATAAACAGGCATAAAACAGTGTAGTGTTCTAGACAGGAACAGTAGCTAAACACCTTTTAACTTGATTTTGCCTGGCCTGGAAAGGAGCAGGACTGTCCCATTCCCCATTTTCGTGTGCTGCTCACATGGGCCAGGGGTCTGAAGGGAATATTTGGTTACCCCCAGACCCACTGAGTTTTGAGTTGTCCAAAAGGTACCATCCAGAAGCAGAGCTGGTGTTCTGAGCTTGTTTGAGGGAGAGCTGCTTCCCTCCTGTTTGGGTTTTGCTTTTTCTGTGGGTGTGATGTCATCATTCTGCGAGGTCTGCGCCGCTGCGTCCTCCAGGAAAACAAAACAGGGCGACGAGACCTGAATGTCAAATGCAAAAAACAAGCAGATCTGATTCTTCCTCTTCTCCCTCCCCTTTTTTCTTTGAAAGGAGCTTTCAAGCTGACTTTATACAACAGGAATTAGCTTAATAGAAAACGAGAGTGGGACAAGGAGAGTTATTTCTTTTCAGTTCGTACTATCAAGTTCTCTAAAGTAACTCCTTCCTGCCTTGTTGGAGGATGGGATGTATGTTTTGTGCCAGATGCAAATATAGGGGCACTTCATGAATATCCAAGTATTCCTTGTTTCAGAGATGTTTTATCTTTTAATACAACTTTTCTCTGGTTTTGATTTTTTTTTTTTTTTTGAGATATTTAAAAGAGACACTATGCAGTGTCTTCTTGCCGTGGGTATGTGAATTTCTACCAGGGAACTGTTCCATACACTCGATGTGTTTGTATTGATATCAAGGTAGTACTAGCAGCAGCCTTCCACCAAGATTATCTTTGGGCCCTGGCCAGGGTCAGGGGAGCAGCCAAAACCAACTGCTGGGCTGATATAACCAGGATGATTTTTATTCAAGCCTTTGGAATTGTATTAATATAAGAATGTACTGGAATTTGTCCTTCTTTCTGGGAGCCCTTTTGTGGCCTGGCAGCAGTTGGCTCCCATGCAGCTTGTTAGCTATACTGAGCGATACAGTTCCTGTTAACATGGATAGGTTTATTCTTTTTCAGCCTAGAGCTTTAGATACTCCTTCATTCAGAATGACTTTGCAAAATAACCTGCAGAGAGGCATTTTGAGGCTTTTGGAGGCTCTGAACTGAGTATTGATAGTGAGAGGATGGGCTGGTGGTCTCTAAGAAGCTGTCCAGATGTAATAAGAACTTCTGGGCAGTGAGCAACACTGAAGACGATATTTTTTGCCCTGTTGTGTTCAAGAACCTTAATTACTTCTTGGTTGCTCTTTATAGCTTGTGTCCAAAAAGTAAATAGTGTTTTCTGGCATGGCCTGTTGAGCTCTCAGTAGCTCCCTGTCCAGCTGGGCTGCTTGGGTGAGCTGCATGCATGATGAGGAGCAGTTCTTGCTTTTTGCTTGTTGGTTGTTAGGGATGTATCTGCCCAAGGTATCAGGAGGTTGTCCTACTTTCCCAGTTCAAAAATCCAAGATCCTTAGAATTTATAAAATGGACACCTGACGTTCCCTTTGTTTATTAGCCAACAGGAGCAGTCAGAAAATAGCTCTTCTTCTAAGACAGGAATTGTTGCTTGAAACTTTGCAGTTGTTTTTTTTCCTCTTATTTGTCTGTTCCTACTGGCAAACAAAAGGCATAATCCATTATTCCAAACTGCTGAAAGAGGCTTCAAATTGCCAGGTATGAAATTATGCTGCTTGTTCCGTTACCAGTAGGAAACGGCATGTGAAATGTTTCAAAACCTACAAAGGAGAAAGTTCTTTGTATGTGTGAATTTAGTATTCACAAAAGGTGTCAGATTGACAGCCATGGAGATTGTGGAGATTGGAATTTTATTTATCCCTAGAGAAGGTGCAGTGCAGGCTGCAGTAGTGCAAAATTTTCCTGTTTCATTCTGCTGTTACACCCTACCTGTGCCCTTCACAGGCAGCCTCTTGGGGTGAGGAGCTCCTTTCTCCGTGGCCCCTCAGGGAGCTGGCTGACAAAAGGATGTGAGGGTGGTTTTCTTGTGTGTAGTGTGGGTGCTTGTCTCCTGAAATCTAAACAGATGTGGAAGGAATTTGATAACATCTACCTCTAAACAGCCGCTGGAGCAGAGACAGCCTTTGGCCCCCGTGTTCTCCGACTGGAGACAGGCCGAGAGTCTTGAGGCAGAAGATGTTAGTGGTCATGATTCTGTTATTCACCAACTTAGCTGTCCTTCTGCAAAGATGTATCACTCTGGTATGGGAACTGTGATGCAGCCAACTTGTCCTGCTTTGTCTAAAAACATTTGATAAATTCTCCAGGGAGAATTGGGAGCTTCTCTAGGAGATGTCATCTAAGAGGAGCGTGATGTGAGTCTTCAATTTGCCAAAATGAGAATGGAGAAGGAATATCAAGCCCTGTTTCTGAGGGGAAAAGAAAAAAAGAAAAAGAAAAAAAGAAGGCAAACAAAGAACACAAACCTAACACCAAAACAAACGAGCAGGTGATTGATTTTTGAAAATTTCCAACAGCTCTCTGGCAAGATCCCTTGTGCCACTGCTCTCTTGGGACTGTTCTTGTGACTGTTCTTGTTCTCTGATGCTTTGCTTCTTCCTGTCTTGCTAGAGCCAGGCCCCTCCTGTTGCATATTTGCATTTTAAGGAGGCCCTTCAGACCATAGAGCTCAGTCCTGCTCCAGCTGTGCTGTGTGGTTATTGCTCTGGGTAGTAGTTTTAATCAGCTCCAGCTCCCATCCTTCATTAGATAGCATGATTGTGTGGCTCTGAGCAGTGTGGTTTAGCTTGGACCAAATCACTGATTGCATTCAGATCAGCAGCTCCTGGGAACAGCCAGCGCTGCCCTCCAGCACGGCCCAGGCCAGAACACAGCCTTCCAGCCCACTCCCTGCCAGCAGGAATGCCTAAGGAGAAAAAGAAGATTAATTTAATTGGCTTTTTGTTTGCAATGCTGCTCCTTTATGTCTCCTGAAGATCAGCTCAGTCTTGGAAAAGTCACCTGTTGGCAGCTTCCTGCCTCACTTCCTGAAAAAGCTGAGGCCAGAGTCATTGAAATAGGCAGGACAACCTTGTTTCCAGAAAGTCCAAGTGTGAGAGCTAGTTCCACCACATCTCAATTAACCTTCTGTTTAAATGCACAGAAAATAGTTTTGTCCATTGACGGAAGCAGTCAAATTATTGTTCCTCTCAGCTGAAGGGTAGGAGTGGAAATGATTGCTGATTATTTCTTTTTCGTTCATTTGCTTTTGTGAATGATTGCTGAGAACAGCTGGATTAAGTGGCTTTATGTGTGAGCACACAAAGAACCTGTGAAATATAGGGGTGTTCGGATTTGTGCTGTTGAAATAGACCAATTTCTGATTACAGTTTTTTGTCAGATTTAGGATGGATGTGTTTCTGCATGAACTGAAATTACCATTCCAGCCTTCAAATGCTGTAGCTCTTGGTTGATACACACAAGCGGCTTAAGCTCTTTTCTCCTCTCTTCAGACCAGAAAAAAGTGCTGCTTTTCCTACTTGAGACTTGAAGAGTTGGTCTACCAGAGAAAAGTTTTTTTAAATACTCAAAGTAGGAGTTAACCCAGGTAGAATGAAGCTTGGACGTTAAACCTGCTTTGTGGGCTGTGTTTATGAATTGTTGTTCCAAGTATTTGTTTTAGGTGCAGATGTTGACCTACCTCGTTCATCCCTTGTGTTTAGGACAATTAGTAATACTGCCAAACCAGAAGAGAGACAGGTAATTTTTTTAAAGCAGATTCTTGGAGAAAAGATGTAGTCATTTACCTTCTGTGTGTACAGAATGATGTATCAACTCAACCTTTTTTTCTAGTGGGGAGGCAGTCAAGCACGAGGATATCTAAGTCTGTGGTTTGATAGACTTTTTAGGAAATCTGTAAGGAGAGATGTGCTGAATGTGCTGGGTGTGTTCCACTGCAGTGGATTCAGCTCTTGACTCCACAGTGCTTGCCTGTGCTGGTGTTCAGGGAAAACACAGCACTTAAGCATTCCATGCATGTGTCTTCCTCCTAGCAATATATTTATGTGTATAAAATAATGCTATAGGCAGGTGAAGTATAAAGGTTAATTTGTTTATGTTAAATTCCATCAAGATGGAGACTCTGTGTTTGCCAAGCACTTCCTTAAATGGGGGCTTATTCCCTAGTGGGACCCATCTTTGCAGTGCAGTGGCAAATAGGAGGGTGAACCAGCACTGAGTGTTGCTGAGGCATTTTGCAGCTCCTGGTGCTGAGCAGGCAGTTATCCCTGGAGAGCAGCAGAAGATGCTCCAGACCTGGACTGTGCAAGATCAGAAGGACTTTTTCCTGCAGGAGAGGTTCCTCTTGTTTCCAGTTCCTAGACTGTCAGGAATCTGTCCTGTGTTCAGTGAATCATTCCTGGAGAGCATTCAGGCAGTGTGGAGGAGGAAAATGCCTGGTGTGAATGCAGGAGGTATAAAAGTCAGATGAGAGGGGAGAGATAAGAATATGTCAGGACAGAGTACAGTGAAACTGGGACTGCAGAGGGGTCAGAGAGGTAGGAGCTGGAGCTGATGGAGAACTGGAGCTGGAGGTTTGCAGGAGAGGTGACTTGGGAGCCTGGGAGATAGGGAGGGAGGCAGCAAAAGAAGATGGGTTGGCAAGGGAGATGGCAGTCTGAATTCTGACACTTTCTAATTTTGGAATGCTTGCCTTTGTAACCTTAATAATTTTGTTCTAATACACCAGATACAAAAATTGCATTATATGTTCTGAGGAATTTGGTTACTATGGTAATGGGTATATAAGTACATAAGAGATGAGATGTCAGCAATCAGAACAGCTGTAATGTAGCACGCAAACCTGTGACTACCGGAATTTGGGAAGCAGGCCCTTACAAACTTCTCCTGCTTCAGTGTCATTTCTCACTGCCAGGATGTGTGTTCCTGTGTGAAAGTGACGTCAGAGCTTCTACAATAAATCTTCTGGGATTTTGGAATTCCAGCAGACTTGCCCAAAAATTCTGAATAAACAGACTATGTACCTCCCTTCTGTGCCAGGATGAGGAGGTCTCTGTTCCCACCCAGCTGCTGGAAGTGCAGGACAGATGCTGGCTGGACAGACCAAGTGCATCCAGGATGGGAACAGGCTGCTGCTGCCCTCTGCTCTGGCTTCTGTCTCCCTCCTTGCTCAAAGGCCAGGACTGGCTGAGCCATGGATGTGTGGGACTCATTCCCAGCATCACACAAGCAGTTTTCTCCTCCCCACTGTTGGTGCCTTGTCTGGGTGGATTTGGGGCAGTGCAGCTGGTACCTTCTGTGCCAGGAGCCATTGTGTTTGTTATGGCAGTTTGGTGATGGTGAGGTCTTGCCCAGCCATAACAGCTGGGGAAGATTATGGGGGAGCAACAGCATCCTGGGGAGTGTGAGGCAGGAATGTGGGGCAGCTGTTGGCAAAGGAGTGGAAAGGATGGTCGTTCTTGCACACTTGTGACCCCTTCCTCCATTTGCAGCAAGGATATGTTTTCCATACCCACCCGCACCTTCTGATTGAAAAACCATTTCTGCAGTGTTTCATGTGATTGGGGATGGGTGGGTTATGAGGATTACCCTCAACAGGACAGGGTTGCTGGGGAGCTGATGGAGCAGCATTGTCCAGGCTGGACGAGTACTGCAACTCCAGTCCATCCCATGTAGGTGTGGGTCAGGACAGCACAGGGCACAGCAGCATGTTGGAAATTCTTAAAGCCAAGTGTAGTGTAATGGTGTAAGGATGGGTTGGTCCTGGTGAGGAAAGATGGGCTGCAGGGAAGCTGCTGGTAACTTTTCAAGGTGCAGCCTTCACACAGTTTTAAGTGGTGTTCTAGTCTTGATGTGCATGTGAAAGGACTGTGTTAATGGAATTTGCTGTGCAGAGCTGAGGGACATTGTCAATCCAGAGGACTGAAGTCTCTGCCAGGATTGAATGAGCTGGAGGATTTGCAGTATGGAGACCTAAATGGAAGAGTCCAAAGTGAATGATCATGCAGTAGCAAATACATAATAACATACATAATGTGTAAAGATACATTATTATATATAAAGGTATGAAATAGAAAAATAGGG
Organism: Chamaea fasciata; assembly: GCF_029207755.1. Lineage (NCBI taxonomy): Eukaryota > Metazoa > Chordata > Aves > Passeriformes > Sylviidae > Chamaea > Chamaea fasciata. The sequence goes on from NW_027094106.1 coordinate 7,021,198, forward strand.
GTTATCAGTTAGAAGTGGAAATATGCAAAAGGCTTGAATATATCCCTTGATACCATGGTGATTTTTAAACTTTAGTGCTACATATCTAGGAAATAAGCAGATATGGAAAATGGTGGTGGAGGATTTTTTTTTAAGCTTCATTTGGGACAGATGTGAGGAGGGGCTGCTAGAATGGTCTGGGAAGTCAGTTCTCTCTCCTGCGTCATAAAGGAAGACAAAACTGGCTTTTTTCAGCTAACAGGCTTAAGGGGACAGTATTCTCTCTCTCCTTGTGCTTATCCCTCAGTATTGAAATGGGAAGAAGACTGTTTAAACACTAAGGCTGGTGTGGGAAGAAGAATAAGACAAGGTAAACTTAAAATAATAAATCTGTAAATCAGTCTTAATCAGTTCTTAATCTTAAATTGGTTCCTAATCAAAATAGGAGTGGGGTTCTGGAGCAGCCTTGTAATCAGAGTAGTGGCTTTGAGAAGTTCTCAGGAGTTGGTTATTATTTGATGATTGGATTCTATTATAAAGTTGCTTAAAATAGCAGGAGCAGGACTTAATTGGACCTTCAGTCCTGTGATCTTAACAATCCAATTGAGACATACTCTGTATATCTGAGCCACAAATTGTTTTGTGTATTGGTTGAAATGAGCATTTTCCCCATGAAAGCCGATAAAACTCATCAAATTAAAAGGTTGTGCTTGTTATCTTAATACATACTGAAAACTATTTTTTGTTTTAAGTGAAAAACATAAAGAGAAGGGGTTCAGACCTTGCAGAAACTGGTGGAGAGGCATTTCTTCAAGTAGATAGAATAGTAAAAAAAGGGGATTTTTAAAATTTGTTTTTGTTTGGTTTTGATTGTTTGCCTCTTCCCCCCTTGTGTGCTGTGTAGGAAATGGTTCTGCTCAGTCATGTGAAGACTGGAAAAAAATAACCTGAGCTGGAGTAAAACTGGACAAATTGCCATGACTTTGGGGAATTCCAGCAGGAAAGGAGGTGCTCACGGGCTCTAGAAACGTGTGACATAATTGCTCATTAAAGCTACCCCATTTATGGCTACAGATAATCTGGTAACACAGATTTAACAGCTATAAAAGGTTTTAAACTCTTCTGAAGCTGAAATATGTTTGAACCCCTTTTTGAACGTGCTTTAACTTACAAACTTAGGTAAGCAGCTGTGTAAAACCTTGCTGCACTGCCAGTGTCTGTGTGCTGCAATGGGTTGGTCACTCCTAAAGAACAGAAAAATCTTTCACTGGTCATCTGTTCTGACAGGGCTTCTCTGCCTGTGCCCAGTGCTGAAGAGCTATCACATACATGCACCTTCCTAGAACCTCTCCTTATTTCCCTGCAGCCTTTCAATAAACCTTTTTTCTATTTATGATAATAATCCTGTATTTTATAAAATCCTGTGTTAAAAGAATTTGACCTTTTTCATAACAAGGTGTGAGTTTTGATGGTGCTTGTTTGACCCTAGAAGATGAGCAACATAAAAATTGTCATCCAGGTTCTGATACTTCGCCTGTCTGGTCCTATCTGCTGTCCCTGGCAGTGGTGACAACCTGGGTGCTTTAGAAGCAGTGCCAGGAGCATCCAGGAATACCTTACCTGACCTGGCTGTGGATGTTCTTATTCATGTAAATGTCTGGTTTAAAAAGCAGTGTTTCTATCTCTTGTGCGCAGTGCCTCACAGTCATTTCTGCAGGTTAATTGTGCTGTTAATACCTTGATGGGTTGAATTTCTTCACTCTGTTGTAAACATGCTGCTCTTATAGTTTATGGCTTCTCCATTTGTTTTTGAAGTCTGAGTACTTATCACTGACCTTCCTATTTATGGTTCTTAACTCTTACACCTTTTCTCCTCAAGCTTAGTTTGTCTTTTTAGGCATTTACAACTTTCCAATTCTAAGACTTTTTTTTACTGTACTTCCATTTTACTGCTGTATATGAATGAAGAATAATCTCCAGGAGCAGGCCATGGCAGAGACTTCCTCAAATACTGTCAGAAATTCTGTATTATTTTTCTGATTGATCCTTCATCTTGTTTTTTTAAAAAAACCCAGTCTGACATTGTGTTTGGCATAACTGTGCAATTATTTTTTCATGAGTTTTCTGCAGCAGGCTCAGCTCCTGAGTTACGTTTAGTGTAAGAGTAGATGTTTGCTTTTTGGTTCTTTACTTTTTTGACCTTTCATCTCCTGTCTTGTTGCTCATTCATACTCCTTTTTAAGGTTCCTGTGTACTTTTTGATACTGTCAGCTGCCTTAAATGAAACAAGTCATGTCCCTTTCCCTCCCATCCAGATCTTAGGTGCAGATACTGTGCTGGATCCACACATTTTCTGTGGTCACTCTGGTTGCAAGAGGCATTTCTCTTGTTCAAAATGTAATGTAATTATTACCTGACCTCTTGCTTTTTTTAGTTTCGTATCAATTCAGAGGTGATGATTCTGTTCTCCACCTATGACTAATTCTCACAGTAATTTTGTGTACTTTTTCCACCTCTTTTTGAATATCCTTTTGAGTTGTTCTGTTCTTTTAATGACATATAGTCTAGTGCATAAATGGTTCATTTTCTGGTTCTTAGTGCAGCACAGTCACCAAGTGATTAGCATGCTGCTCCCACTAATTAATAGTTCAGTTAATTCTTCTGTTCAGTTTGGCTGCAGCCATTGTTGGGACCTTCTCTGGAGCAGCAGCAGCTGCTGGAAGGGGACAGCAGCTGTGACAAAAGCTGTACGTCACTCTGGAGCTACGTCAGACTTTGGGGCAGCTGCTTACTCGTCCCCATAGGTCAGTAATGTTTAATTTACGTGTTTATGGAAGGACCATCTGTCTTGGTGTGTGACAGCCCCTCATCTTATATCCAGTTATCTTCTTTATGCAGATCATTTACCTTCTCTCCTGTTCCCTTGTTCTCCTGTGTGGCTTCTTGTCAGGCTGGGTGACTGCCCAAGTCTTCTCGCTGTTGCAGCTTGGTTTGTAAGATTGTTCCTACAGAACCACACAGAGTTCTCCTGGATTTTTCTGTTTGTGTTTGGCTTTATTCTCTGCCTCGGGTTCTTCCTACTGGCGTCAGTTCTGGCAGGTTTATACTTGCTCAAATAAGAATCTGACCTATGGGCTGGAGGGTTGGATACAGCTTCTTGCTGGTGTGAGAGTGTGTCCTGGAGTTCTTCTGTACTCCAGGGAATTCATTTGCAAGCTCAATTTAAACATTTTCTCTTTTCTCTTTTTTTTACTGATTGACCAGAAAGACTTTGAATTGCTTCCTTTCAGGCCTCTTTTAAAAACTATGGTGATACTGCCACTTTTTAATTACTTCTTTTCTCAAGGGTAATTATCTATGTTTTGAGCTTTAGTAGCTTATTTCTGAGTTATTTATGCTGAATCTAAAATAGCTAATTTGCTTACGTTTACTCTATTTATTGTTCTGGGACAGAATTGCTTAGGGGTCAAGAAAAGGTTTCTTTAAACTCGAGTCCCATTAGGATATCTGACTAATTTTTTTTTTTTATGGGCAGCTGGAGTTTCCCAGTATTTTTGCCTCTAGATTTAATTGACTCTCATCAACTGGCCTGTTGCTAACCTCCTCCTGGCCAGTGTGCTGCCAGCACAGCATCTCCCACACTGGATCCATTATAACATGCTCCTTGGCTGGAGAGACGTGGCCGTGGAGAGTTGTAGGTGATGCATTCACAGGATGTTTATTAATGCGATGCTTTACGTTAGTTAAGGAAAAGAGTTGGCAACGGCCGTGAACTTAATGAATTGCAAAAGAAGGGAGACAGAAGATTTCATTTTTTCCAGTTGCCTTCCTCATAGCTTTGTTAGCCTAAGGAAGCACTAAATTTAGATCTGACCTTCTTAATAAATGTACCAGAACTATCACAAGCAAAGACATCCAGGAGATGTGTTGACTAAGTCAAGGAGTGGTGAGCACTTCTTGAACTTTCATAGCATTGGTCTGTGAGAAATGAATGCTGGCTATTCTTCAGCTGTTCTGTAGGTCTAATTTTTGATTGCCAGGGATATTCTGTTTTAAATAGTAGGAGGGAAAAAAAAAGATGCTTTTTTGCATTAATTTTTCTCAACTGCATCAATAATGTCTTTTATATGTTGTTTAAGTGATAGGATCAGTGGTAGATTTGGTGTTAATGACATCGTAAAAATTGCCAGTTAACAAAACTAGTTATTTTCAGGAGTACAGGTAGTGTTAGGAATATTTGTGTTTGCTTATAACTGACATATGAAACCTGTCAAAAGATATTTAGTTTGTTCTGAATATCTTGTCTTTAACACAAGAACACACTTGCCCAGCTAGTTACCTTTTGAATTCTTAGAAAACTTGAAAGATTATAGAAATAATTAAAAATAAATATTTACACCCAGCCCAGATACACAGGTCCTGGGCTTGTCAGTGAAGGTTTGGGAAATGCAACTTTCTGACCCTTTTGTTAGTGACATTCCTGGAAAGTAAACACCCAAGCAGAACAGCTCAGCGGGATCAGAAAGTGTGCTGGGGTAAGTAATGCAAGGAGTTGATGATGGACATTTTAGTGTCAGAATCTTGAGAGGAAATCAAAGCAAGGCACAGAGTCTACAAGTACACATATAAGAGAAATGCAAGCAGTGCTCGAACATAAAAGTATCTTCCTGAGGCTATTCTGTGAAAAAGTATAATAAAAGGAAAAAAACAGAGGTAGAAAAGCAGGGAGAGAAAGGGAAAAGAATCTGCAAAGAGGTTTTTTCAGGATAGAACCATTCCTCAAGAATCTTTTAAAAAGAAATTGAAAAAGGAATCTTATAGGAATGGTAGGCTTTTTCCTTTTCAGATGAAGAAAGAAGTACTGAGTGGGGAAGAAAAGCCTGTTTGAACAGAGATGCTCACACAGACAAAAAATGGCAAGAATTCACTGTAATATCCAGGTGTGGATTCATCTTATCCTTCTAATCTATTCCTTCTAGAAATACCTAGGTGAGGGAATGTGAAAGATAAAGGGGACAGCATTTCATGCCTGTTCTTTGCTGAACTCCTATGGAGAAGGATTTCTGTTCCTGTGCAGGAAGCAGAACTTTGTTACAGAGGTGTGTGTACATGGGGTTGGGGACCATGTGAAGTGCCCTTGCGGCTTTAAGGCAAGTGGTGCAAGTGTCCAGCACGGCTCTAAGATCTCACCTACTTCAGGCTTCGGCAGCAGAAGGATCTCCTCACTTGGAGATGAAATGATTCTCTTTTCCCTTTGCCCTGGAGACTGGCAGAAAGCAAAAGAAGCATCTCATGGACATGAGCTTGGAGTGAAAAGCCATGTGAAAAAGAATCTCAGTGGGGCTTCCATGCTCCACAGGTACCTTCCACAATCCAGTTTGCTCATCCGTTCCAGGTGGTTTTATTCTGCTTGTAGTTGACATTATTTTAGGATGATTAGTTTGGTGACAGCTTTTTGGATATTTTTCTGAGTTGTTAACATTTTTCTAACAGTTTCTTGTAGAATGTCATTCATCTGCACCTCCCTTTTCCTGAATGACTGACAGCACTGTTGGATCCAGTGTGGAGAGCAAATGTAATGAAAAGAATGATTTTAAGATCATTAAGAGAAAGGCAAGTTCATTACTTTGTCAGCATTTTTTTGTCTGAGCTGCAGCTCCCGAGTAAGTGGTAAAAGTGAGTTGGCAGGATCCCAAGGGAGATGTTCCCTTGTCCCCTTTGCAGGGCATGGGAGAAGTTAAATGCCCTTTGCTGCATCTTCAGCCTTTTCTTGTTTCATTTCTGGTTTGGGTGGTTGGGGTTTTTTTGGTTTTTTGGGGGGTTTTTGTTGGTTTGTTTTTTTGGGTTTTTTTGTTTGGTTTTTTTTTTTTCTTCCCCCTTAATTGCCACTCTAGGAAGAATTCCAAATTGCAGAACTAGAAGGAGAAAAAAATAACATATTGTTAGCTTGGTGGGAGAGGCTTAGTGAAGTGCACGAGGAGTCTGTGATATGGGGTTTTGCATGAGTCAAGGGGCTACAATTCCTGTCTATTCAGGGAGGTTTGAGGTGCTAATGGACCTTCCATTGTGACAGTCGCTGGAACACAACTGTCTTGATGCCATCTGCCTGGGGTCACTGAGGGTGGACAGGAAGCTGATTTTTAGCTATTCAAGGAAACAGCCACCTTCTGATGTGTGCAGAGTAACTCTTCTTCCATGTGTTCAGAGCATGTTAAGGTCCTTGAGAATCTCTCTGCTTTTGTCAGAACAGGACAAAAACGGCTGAGTGGAGCAGAGCCTGGGTTAAAAGAGGTTTGAAGAAATGCAAAGTAATAAAAAACAGTGTATATAGTTTTGAAAGCGTGCTGGAAGGAGAAATGTGGTGCAGTGGTCAGGAATGTCCTTTCCCAGGAACCATGAAGGACCCGATGAACCTGAGCCCCTCTGTTTGCTGAGCTGTGCAGGGGTATGGGTACAATCTGACAATATCACACTAGCTGCAGGTTCCCTGAATTTCAGAGAAACCAACAGAAGAACCCCTTCTGTCTGTGCCCTTGTGGAAAAGGCCCCACCACTGGCTGGCACCTGGCTTTTGGGAACACTGATAGGACCTGTAGTGGGTAATTCCTGCTCTTTATCTTTCTGGATAAGGTGACTCCATGCATAGAATTTGTCAGGCTAAAATTTGAAAGACTCATTTAAATGCAGATCACAAAATTAAGTCAAGGGTAAGTGGTATAATTCCTGAAGTCAAATATATCAGCACTGCCCGGTGGTGGTTAATTTCTTCTGATGCTGGACCTTCATCATCTTTTCTGCTGTGTTCTCATGAACTGTACAGCCCTTCAACTTCCCATTCCAGGTTAAATTCTTACTTTTGTGAGAGTGCTTTAGTCTTTTTTATCTTGCAAGCTTGTATTCCAAGTTTATAGAAATGGGGTGTGATTTGTTTGTTGCTTCCAAAAGAATTTGTGCTTTCAGGTCAAGTATTAAATACTACAGAGAAACTTTTAAAATTCATTATTTTAAGCATTTTTATAATTAATAATTCTTTAAGGATTCTTACCATCTAGCTCTTACTTTAGGCATAATTGCAAGTAAAAGAAAAAAAAATTGAAAGTCAGTTCTTTCAATAGTTTCAGTTCATCATATTTAGGATAGTTGTGGAAATTTTCACTGTCAGCTGGAAGCCATTCAGGAAATTTTTAATAGTGTGTTGAGAGGATAATTTAATCTCAGCTTCATACACTCCCTGGATCTGACCCATATGCAAGTAAGAGAAAATCCCTTTTCCCATTTTTGATAGTTGTATGATGACACTCATTCCCCATCTTATTTGATGATTGTGCATTAGATCATGCCAGAGAAAATTACACTTAGATTTAGCAACTGTTTGCACTACCAGCAGTGCAGATTCTGGGGAAAAAAAAAATCCAAATACCAGTTTCTAAATAAAGTTATGTTGTGGTGGGGAGTTGTTTTTTAGTGGTGTGAGGGGTTTTTTTTTTTGTTGGTTGTTCTATTACTTTGAGTAAGAAGATGGACAAAGAACCTGTAGTTTTTTGTGTTGAATATTCGCTTTTGAGTCTTTGCTGTTAGAGTGTCAGCTGTGAAGATCATGGGGACTGTAACTGGTCTCCTGCTTGGTTTGTTTGTTTTTAAAGTGTTGTATATATTCTATCAGAGAAAAACACACAGTGTAGCCATGTTTGACACCAAAGAGAAGTTTTTATAGATGTTACTGTGCTAAGTGTATGGGATACCAGATGACTATAACATAAAACAAGATTTATGTCTCGAATTGTAAATAACTTTGTTTATAGTTCAGTAATAGAGGACAGCTTTCCTGTAGCCGCTGTGGAAATCTGTGTGGCTCTTGTTCCCAGTGAAATGGGGAGACATGGGATGATGGATGCAGAAATCTGTTTGTTGTTTCCATTTTGTGCTCACATGGTATTTGTTTAGTTCTGGTTCTCATATTCTTGTTGCATGTGTTAGTTCCTTGAAATGTCATTTGTAGGGACAAAGCGTGCTCTTCAGTGCTAGTCATCTACAAGCAAGTGTGTGGTGTAATTTGGTTTCTGCAAACTTTTGAATCGTCTTAAGGAACTAAAAATGCTTTGCTGTATCTCATGGTTAATGTAACCAAGTACCTTCTAGTCACTGTCACTCACTGGGTTGGTCTGAATGGGAACTTGAGAAATAATATGAGCAGATGATAAAATCACTGTGTGATTCCCTTCTCTTCTGCAGGGAAGGCCAAGCACATTCTCTTAGTGCATTGGTTTATATTACCTGAAAACCCTTATCTGTGACACTGACAGCTGTCAGAGAGTTTAGTGTAGTGTGGACAGATTTTAATTTTTTAGAGGTCTCCGTAGCATGTGACTGAAATATGCACTTTAAATATGGCAACTGACCATTTCAAGCTTTGCTTGTTCTGCTCTGCTGCATCCCAGGGGATGTTAGTCACAGGGGTGGGTCTTAACTTCAGCTTGAGATGACATGGCAGGAGGCAGAAAACTCCAAAGAGAACAGGTCTTATCCCGTCCTCATCTTCAGCTTTCTTGTGTCAGAGGTTCAAGAGGTGTGTGTGTACCTTTAATACAGCCATAATTACAGGGATGTAACATCTTATCGATTCATAGACCTTTGTGGATGTGTACATGCGGTTTCTGCCAACTGATAGTTGTTCAGATGAAAGTAATTTGATAAAACATTTTGGTCTGTAGTCAGTGTCATTTACACCAGTAGTGGTAGCCACTAAGTGTAGTGAGTTCAGACTACTGTGTGGAAATAGAGCTGGGCCAGTTCTGTGCCTTGGTCATTCCTTGGTTTGCTTTGAATTTTTCTCATGTTCCTACACCACCTTATTGGTTAAGAGTGAAGTTGATCTAAGTCTGGTAGTTGTGTTTATGCAGTGCAACATTCTCTTTTTGTATGAATGACACCTAGAAAAAAGAAGTGATTTTTTTTTTCTAATTTTAGCAGCCTGCAAGGTGGCTTGTAGGTAGTCAGGCAGTCAGAGGGTGCTATATCCTGTTTGCAGTGCCTCTTCCTTGGCCAGAGCCGGAATCCAGCCACCTGATCTGAGCTAAAGTGAGATGATCAGTCCCATCCACTGGGAACAGTTGTATTTAACAGTGGAGCTGCACCAATCCAAAAAACCTGTAGTGAATGGACTGCACTGGTGAAAGAATGTAGAATGTAGAATACTCAAGTGCAACTTGACTGCTTTAGAAAAGCAGTTGCCTGCTGGTGTGTGAATTAATTTGCAGTGCAGTCTAGTTGTAGGGTTGATTTTTTTGTTTTAATATGAAGTCTCGCCTGTATTTTTAATACACTTAAAATAATGCAATGACTGTTTTGCTTGCCGCTTCTCCTGCCTTCCCTTCCATTTCCCCACAGCATTCAGGTGTCATTACTGCAAGGCAGGAGGCAGAGCTCTGCTGCTGTCACTGCTGGGCTTTGGCAGGCAGTGCCTGTTGTCTGGTTAAAAGGAAGACTGAGGGAATTTAATATTGTAGCATCCATAAAAATGGGAGCACTTCATTAAGCGAGACTGTGTAAAGCTTTCTTATGGATGGAATTTACATTAATGCATTTTATTGTTCCATCTAAGGAGATCAAATGATAAGCAGTGTCATATACACGTTTGCGACTATTCTGTTAAATGGATTTTAATACTTAATTTTTTTTTCTCATGCATTTCAAAGCAGCAGTTATTTCCAAGGATAAAGGTAATGAAATTTGTCTTGATGCTCTCAGGAGCAAAGGGGAAAAAAGCGTCATTTAAGGTGTATCACAGCAGGTGAGGAGTTCTGCTCTGTCCCGTCCCACGCCTGCGTGCGTTGTCAGTGGGCCTGGTAGGAGTTTCAGCTGCAGGAAGAAATGTTCCTGTTGATGACATTTCAGAGGCATGCTCAGAAAGGACGCCAAGAAGGAGTCTGATGGCTGGTTTGGCATGGGGGGTCGGTGGGGAGGGAGGGAAGGCTGTAATCCATCTCAGCTGCGAGCGCAGGGTTTTCCCCTCGCGCTGGCTCTCACACGCACGCTCGCTCGCGGGGACATGTGACTTTTGGCCATATTAGCAGGTTTATCCAAGCCTAGCCCCTCTGACTAACAGATGTAGGGAAAAGGGCATTCTGGGATTGCAGCAGTTGCTTTTGAACAACAATGTCCTTTTTGTAAGAATCTGATGCTTCTTAAAAGATGGAACATGACATCATTACCGTCGATCCAAGAAACATTCCTTCAATAATACTGAGTGTGCTCTGGTTATCAGCTCCCTTCCCCCAGCTCCTTTCTCTTGCTTTTCTGACATGCTTTTTGTCTATTGTTTTGTTGGGGACTGTAAATGTGAAACAGTTGTCTTTCAGTGTTATGTGCTTGCTAGAGCTGGAATCAAGTGGAATATTGTTGATTTATAAGAAAGAAAGAAAAATAACAAAAACCCCACTTTTCCTCCAGCTTTCATAAATGTAGTGTGCTTCAGGTATGGGCTGAGCTGGAGCTAATTATTTCCCTTCCCACACGGTATTAGTTACTGTGTTATGCAAGGGAAGGTGGGGATATCACAGTCCCATTCCTGTGCATCCCACTCGGTCTCACTGGCAGCTGTGTGCAGATGCTGGTTGTTCCAAGGCTCCTGCACTGATCCTGCATCGATAGGAAATGTGTGAGTGCTCAGCGGTGCAGTGTGGCAGAGTTGTGAGCAGCTGCCTATTTTCTGTACGTGTGTGTGTATCTTCTTCTACTTGGTCCACCACTGGGATTTCAGTGTCAGCTTTTCCTTATCCCTTGAGAGCAGACTATCACGGAAACACATTCTGGGTTGCATTATAAATCTCTTTGAATGCTGACTGCTTGGAGGAAAATGCTGGATTTTGCTTCCCTTCCGTGCCTTCTCTCTCCCATGCATGTCTTCCTCAGAAAAGCTGGAGACTTTTGTGGAGTTTACTGCCAGGTATATCTCGGCTGTGTTTCCCAGCCGGGCTCTGCAGCAGTGCTGGGAGGTCTCTAACAGGGAGCAGGCAGGCTGTGGCACTTCCACATGCTGCAGCTCTCCAGAGAAGAGAACCACTGAGCATAAACATGCAGGAGTATGTCTTTTTCCATCCTTGCAGGAATTGCTCTGCAGAGACTGGAAAACAAATGATTCATTGATGATCTAGAGGCTTGGAGAAAGGTGGAGTTTATAGTGTCCAGAAAGGGAGGAGAAATGGACAGGGTCTTCCAATTGTTGTGTTGTTTAAACTCAGATTTGTTGTCTTTCACATCATAATGGAACAAACCCCCAACTTGTAAAAAAAACCGAATTTGAGATATGAAATAGAAAAAGCACAAGTCTTGGCCAGACAGATTTTTTTGGAAAGAAGCAAGATGTGTGATTAACTCCTTGCCAGGGACAGAATTGTTTTTATTGGTGATAATTTACAGGGATTTGATAGGAAATCCTAATACCTCCTAATAAGAGTAAAATAAAAGGGTTTTTTATTTGTAGTGGTTTTTTGGCATCACCTGTTGTAAGATTTTAGCACAACTTAACAGTATACTTTTATTCTGGATAGATTCCAAGACACAGAGCTTGTAGTAAATGAAAGCAAACTCATAGTGCAGACAGAAAGAATTTTACACATTCCCAGTTGTGTCTGAAGTTACAAGTTCCTCTGAAGAAAGTGTTTGCCAATGGCCTATTGTCCATTGTCTCATGTGCCAGTCACAATTTAAATGTGTGTTTGCCTCTGCTGAAGCGGAGCAGAAGGAGGAGCATCGGGTGTGAAATCGGGTATCTCCTGTTCTGGATGCTCTTTCCCTGAAGAAAGGGGTTGCAAGTAAAACCTCTGAAGAACAGGCACTTCATGATAGACATGACAAAATTCAAACAATTTTTTAGGACACAGTGAGTGTAACTCTTCAGAGGGAGGGTGTCACGGTCGTATGGGCTCATTGGTGATGAACTGGTTGTCGCTGTAGGTCAGAGATTCTCTGACTGCTCTGCAGGTGATCGAGCAGATGCTGGAGCATGGAATGCGCCTCATTTTGTGTTTCGATTTTGGTTTCTGTCCTAGAGCAATGCTTGACTGGTGTCACAGTGGGGCTGTGACATTATCCCAGCGCTCAAGGGTGTGTGGCTTCACGCACCAAGGCTGCTTGCTTTGGAGGAAGTGGAAGCTGCTTTGCTATGGCTTGTTTCGGGCTCTTTGAGCAGAGGATAATCAGTGAAGGATTGCAATCTTTTTCTTGCAGTAATCCATGCTGAAGAGGCTCCATTCATACAGATGAGCCAAGGGTTGAAGCAGCACTTTAAACCCAGATAGTCGGTCGGCTGACTGCCCAGCAGGATGCCATCAACCAGCCGAGCGGGCAGCCTGAAGGACCCCGAAATTGCAGAGCTCTTCTTCAAAGAAGATCCAGAAAAGCTCTTCACAGATCTCCGAGAGATTGGCCATGGAAGCTTCGGAGCAGTTTATTTTGTAAGTAGCACCATGACTTGTCAATTTTAGCTGTGTTTCTTTTTAAATTGTGGGTATAGACTTCTTTGAGCTTAATGAGGAAAAGAATGACAAAAAGATTTACTGTGACTATTTTTGTGTGGTGTTTGGGGCAGAGATGTTATCTTGTGTGTCGTTATGGTCTCAATCCTTTCACAAACTTGCAGTCTCTGCAACGTGTTTGCATACAAAAAAAAAATCTGGAAAATTGGTCCTTGCCGGGTGCTTTTAGGTGCATCATTATGTTGCAAGCAGGGATTTATGTGCAAATTAAAACATGGACTTCTGCTCCATCGATTCTGACTGGCAATGCAGTTCCTCTCAGTTTGATCATCTCCTTATCACTTCTTGTTCTTTGAGAGAAATTGAGTTCTCTCCCCCTTTGTGCATACCCCGAGGCTCCCTTAAAGCCATTCTTTATGTTTGACACCTGAGTGTTGGTGCTTTTGTTGTCATTTGTCCTGTCACATCCATTCCTACTGCAGGCAAGAATCCCCGTATCCATCTGCATAAAACTTACTTGACATGAACGTCTGGACGGCAGAATTTTTCTCAGGCTGCTTGTATAGCTCAACTGGCAGTGGGATCCTCATGGCAACCTCAGTGCAGGTTGCTGTGTGTTAACCAAAGACTGTGGGGCCTTCATTAAAAAACAGTTCCCTCAGAAAACCTTTTCACGTTGATAATTATAGGAGGTGTGGCCAAACCTGCCAATTTTCCTTCAGAAAGCCATTTGTGTCAGTATTTTATGAGATGCCTATTCAGTGTTAATAATTGCAGCAGACCATGTTGGGAACCTTCCAGCACAAATTTAATGCAGCACAGATGAACTAATTAGGAAAAGCTTCTTAATTTTGTTCAGTGCTTAAAACTATGAGCCACTACTGTCTGGGAAGAGATCTGGGGGAGGAAGTGTTTTCTAACGAAACAATACTCACCTGTGGCCTTAAATTCACCTCATTTACTCACTTTGGTTAGAGAGTGAATATAAAGGGAGGGAGCTGACAAATCTGTCTTGCTGCAATGTGGAAATATTATTGAAGAAATATTATGGAAGTTTTTTGGGAACACTGTATCTTTCGGAGGCATGCATGGACCACACAGATATGGAAACCCATAAGGCAGCTGCAGGTAGCCTGTGAGCTGGAAGCAAGCAGCATTCCCAAACACCGGCAGGAAGCTGCCATGGGGTGTTTGTAGCCTGCCTGAACTTTGTCCTTGTGGTAAGGGCTGATGGTCCATTACCAGCTCCATCTCCAAAGCAATTGCAACTTACAGGCCGTTAATTTCTAGCCCTTCTTTCTCTTTTCCCCCACCATTTTAAATCACCAGTTCATTACAGATCGGTATTTACTCACTTGAGAGTACAATTACTTGCTGGCATTTGGATTGTGCTTCTTTGTCAGAGAATACCTCTGATTTGGCACTTGCATAAATACAAGTGTAAGCAGTCACACATCCCCAGCCCATCACACAACCCCAGCCAATGTGGGGGCTTCATCTTTGTCAAGAGAGGGTTCTTGATAGAGACACTCCATTGCTGTTTCTGTGTTAGGAAGTTTAAAGCTGTAAGTTTTGTTTTGTGCCTTTTTTTACTGCTAATGGTTCTGAGCTGTTGAATCTGAGACTGTTTCATTCAATGTGACCCATCCTTCAAGCAGAAGCCCAAAAGATCAGAGAGACAACATGGAGAGGGAAATTTAATGTGAATTAAATAAGCATGAAGAGCTAAAACATAGGGGAATCTATCTCTTGGGTACTTTATTCATCTGTAAAGCTAGAAATGAAACTTCTTAAGTTTCCTTAACAAGATTTTGATTCTGCTGCTGCATACAATTAAACTTTCTCTAATTAATATAATATTGGATGATAGTTAATAACTGCTTTAAATCATATCACTGAAGCCAGTGCTGTACTCCACTTTTTCTTTGTGCATACTTTGCCTGTATCAATGCTGAAGCTACTCTGGTCACCAGATGTTGATCCTTTGTGTGGAGTTTTTGGAGGAAAGCAGGATATATGTGCATACATGTCTGCCATAAAACAAGCCTTGTTCATTTGGATGGTTGAAGGGAACTGGCCTTGCACATCCTCCTGGCTTTTGTCTAGGAGCTCTTTTTTCAATTATCCAAGATCACAGGGAAACGAAAAAAAAAGCAAATGAAACTCTGTGATTTTAATATTTCTGGGGTGTCAGCCAGGACAGTTCTCCCTCTCTAGAAAGTAGGTGTTCAGCAAACTCTGTCAAGTGTTGTTTGCTTGGGTTTTCTGATACAAAGCATCCCCTCTCCAGGCAGCTTTCATGGCACACAGCCTGCACCAAAAAATGTGGTTGATAAATAGATGTGGGGGTAATTACCCAATAGAAAATCCATATAATCCTGAAATTTCCCCAGCCTTATTTAAAAATAGAGTTTAGTGTTTCGCCGTTAGTTGTATCCATCTTCCTTCCCTTTTAGCAGTGATCTCAGCAATGGGTGATATGTATTGATCTTACTCTTGTCTCTGTGTTTCTGTTGCATCCTTCAATGGCAGAAAGTTCCTTTTATTTTTTTTTCCTTTCATAATTGATAAGAATTTTGCTGTTTCACCTCATGGTTTTAGTTTCTTAGAAACTGCAAGTCTGGCACCTCTGAATCATTTTTGGTATTATCCTCACCCTACTCTGCAGTGTAATAATAGCTTTTGCTTGACACAGGAAACCTACTACACTGGAACACTGCAGATGGAGCAGAAGAATAACCCACTCTCTTTTGTTAGAGCTGGGTTCCTTGTGCTGTACTGTAGTGTTTTACTTCCCTGCTTTATTGGCAGTTCTTCACACAGCTGAATGTTTCAGAGATTGTCTTTAATCAGTAAAGATCTAGGAGTCAAAATTTTATTCTACCTTTTTTGTCTGAAACAATAAAAATAGTCACCCACCACCCAACTTTACAGGAACTATCAGTGAGAGGATCCCCTCAAACAGAAAGAGAAGTAAAAATAGTATTGGTTCAAGCTTATCATAACCAGTTGAAATAAAGACTGACAGGGAATTCTGGGAATCTCTTTAATGATCAGTAGAATTAAAACGTCTGACAAACGTTTTTGCAAAAGGCAGAGCCCTAGTACTTCATTAATCCATGTTCTGGTAGGCTGTGCTTGATAGTGCAAATATATTAAAAATCAGCATTTTCATCAGTCATCAGTGAATGCTGTGGTACACATTATTCTGATTTATATCCTTTGGCTTCATGTCCAAGTTGATTATTATTATCAGAGAGACTCAGAGGTCTTTTCCTCTGCCGCCCTCCTGTGCTGCTGAAATCTCTAACAGAGAAGTCTGGGGTCTTATCTGGAGCCATCCTTCCTGCAGGGTGCTGCCTCTTCTCCTACCATGGGGAATGAGCCCTTGCTTTGGTGCTGAATTAAACAAAGCTGCTCGTGTAGTCCTTGCCTTGCATTGTTGCTGTCTGAAGTCAGAAGTTTGCCTTTGAAGTGTGAAAAACTATGTACATTTATGGTGCAGTGTAAATAACAATACTATGAAACTGAGAAGTCTCATCTGAAGATGGGTCACTTGGATTGCTGCCATGTCTTTCTGTATCATCTGCCTTCCTTTAAGACGCAAAAGCTAATTTTTGGGAGGACTGGGGAGAAACCTGCTCCAGACACTGCTGGCTGTCTCCAGTGCATTATGTGACATGTTTCCATATGGTTTGAATGGAAGTGGGTGGCTGAGCCTTGCTTCTGTTTCACGTGGAATGGACCTGAGCAGGGAGAGAAGGTGATTTAAGGGAAATCGCTTCTACTTGAATCAGGGCTTCTTCTATTAGCTGTGATTTTTAGTTTAAGTCACAATGCTTGACTCCTGCAGAGACTTGGTGGATGCTGAGCATGGGAAAATGTCACACCTTGTCTCCCAGACAGGAGGGTGATCTTTCACTTTGGAAAGAAATTTCTAATTCTTGCAGCAGTCACACTTCTTGGAAGATATTTTAGTTTAATGCTCTGTGAAAGTTAACTAAGAAGAGAGATTATTTTATGATGGTGTGTGGTTTGCATCTTATGGAAAGCTGGGGCCTGAAGAAACTGATGGGTTGTGTTTTCCTGTTCCAGGCACGTGATGTGCGCACCAATGAAGTGGTGGCCATCAAGAAAATGTCATATAGTGGGAAGCAGTCCAATGAGGTATGTAAAATGTGTTGTATATTAAATCTTCATCATTGCAAATAATTACTGTATGGGATGATCTTAGTTAGCTTGGGTTCCTGCAGGAGAAATATCTTCTATAACTGTAAAGGTGAATAAGAGTACTGTGTAAACAGAATAAATCAGTTTACTGTTCAGTGTATTTCTATGTAATCTGCTCCTGAAAAAGATGAGTAGAACTCTTTTCTTTCAGATAGGGCTCATTTTGGGACCACATAAATGTGTAGACAGGAAAAAAAGAACACTAAAAATGATGGGTTTGTGTGTTGGTGTCTTATTGCCCTTAAATGTTCCATTTTAATTACCTTTCCAAAAACCATGTTGCTTCCTGGACAAAGGAATAATAGGAACGGATGCAGTAGTGAGAGCTTCAGAGGGAGCCTTGCTTGTACAAAGTAGTGAGGCAGAACACATCCCTCCCTGGAATGACTGTGCTCGTGAGCAGCTGAAACAAAGGCAAAAGAGTGGTGGATGAATGAGTGTGAAAATCTGAACAGCAGCATAATTCCAGAAGAATTGCCTGAGCCAGGGATTAAGGCGGTCTTTGCAGAGGGGTCGGTAGAAGTGGGCCTCTGAGATTTAGACATTAAGTGCTTTCATGGCCACCCCAGATGTGTCTCCTTTCCCTGGGATGCTTAGCAGAGAGAGTTGATTTTATACTTGGAGCATTTAAGTGCTAATACAGATTCTTGAAAAACCTAAGATGACACAAGCAGCTGATTTGGTATTATTTCTGGTAAATAACATCTATCAAATCATGGCATGATTTTTCAACAGAAGTATTTATCTTAAGCATGTTGTCCAAAGCATTTATGGTTCCCTCCCTCTGTTCTCTATATTCCAATCTTAGCAGCAGTCTTGCTCTGATGAGTTCGACTAACAGCTCATTGCTTTTTGTGCCTGCCTTTTGAGTATTGATCATCTGCACTCCAAGGAGCTGAACTATTCCTTTCTCTGGGTGTGTGTGTGTCTGTGTAGGAGGTAGAGGTGGCAGTGTGTCTCCAGCAGTCCTGAATTCTAGCTTTAGAGTTAAATCTGCTATGCCTGTTTCTGTTTTGTCGCTGCGGTGACTTGTTTAACTCTGTACTGATGAAAGAATAATTTGTACTTGCTACTTGTCCTACTGTTTTAATTACTGTGAGCTATAAATACTCTATTCACATGAATGAAACAAACTGTGCATGCTTCAGAAATAGCTTTTGTTTGTCTTCAATGCGTATGTTTCTTTATTTTGAAGAAAGTAATAAGCCCAGGATTAAAACACTTTCTATTTTACGTCCATATTTATTTGTTTTGTTCAGAAGTTCACTGGAGTTATGATCTAGCCTATGTAAAGAAAATTGATTAAGGGCATTCTGGTATCGTTTATATTTACTTTGGTTTCATAATACGATTTTATCATTGGTGGGAACAATTATTCTCTCCAATAAGGTCATATTTTATACTAAAAATAAGTTTAAAACCATTGAAAAATGTCATACTGTGCTCTTAATGAGATCTTGGAGCTTTTTTTTATGCAGGAAATCATGAATACTTCTTGACTAATACATCACTTCGCTCTTTCCAGTGTAGAAGTTTAGCATGGTGCTTTCTTGGTTTGGCTTTTATTGCTTAGTACCTCAAGGCCTTGGTGGCTGAAGGTAAAAGGCAACTAAGTCATTCCAATGTCAGTGAGAGAGTTTATGCTATTGCTGCACTGTGTAATTCTGTAGCATTTCTGGTGTTGAGAAATGCTTAACTTAGTCAATCAGCTGCCTCAGTTGTGGACTTCTGTGTTCCCTGGTTTCGTGTGTTTCTCTAACCCTAACATTTTTATTGAGGAGGATTTGGGGTTTGCAGTTGTTTTCCAAAGCCTTAGGGTAGATGGGCCCTCTGTCCCTCTGTGAATACTACCCGCATACCAACACATGAGGAAGAGTGTGCTGAGGGATTAACAGGACCTGGAAAACAGCTTTTGAGCCTTTTGCTGTTGGGTGAGGTTCTTCTCCCTCTGGTTAACTTCAGAACTGATACTCTTGCTCAAAAACATTTGCAATATCAGCACTCTTACTTTGGTGGCTGCATACTTTAGTGGTTTCAGCTACTGCATTTAGTTTTGAAGGTACTTTCTGGTAGTTGTAGTTTTGCTGTTGCACTCTCAGACTTTTGCCTTTCTTGCCTGAGGAGATGTGGACATGCAGCACATGGGGGGACTTGGAGGTCTCCAAGGGAAGCAATGTCAGTGTGTAGGCACACACTGGAACTTGACATTTTGGCCTCTTCTGTACTTTCAAGTTGCACTAGCAGAGCTCCCCTTATTATAAACCTGGCTTTGTTTTGTCTGTTTATATTTTTCTCTAGCAGAACCATTCCTTTATCTAGTAGGTAACTCATTTTAAATTGGCCCTTGTAAAGATTAAACTAGCAATAGAGAAACATTATCAAGAATGTAGTCAGATAGTTGGCAGCTGATAAAGGGTGCCTCATCCAGTGTAATACAGTGACTAGTAGGGATAGGTCTTTATAGTAACAAGAGTTGAGAGAGGCAGCTGATCCTGCTGAAGGACACTTATCACCCACATCTCTTTCAGGTTGGGGTGTATGTTTGATTTGACAACAGAATTGGTATCCCTAAATAGAGGATCACTTCTTTTTTGAGGACTTGGTCAGATACTAAGTATTTACCAGTATATCCTATGCACACATATAAATATAAAGCATTCTATTGATGAAAGATCTTTGCATACAGCCTAACTGATCAGCAACTTATTTTGTAGGTCTGCAGTGAACATCATAGTGTCAACACAACTTACTTTGATTTGAATCTCGAGATAGTTGTGACTCTTAAAATAATTAAATGACCTAATAGCAACAACCAAAAAAAAAAAAAAAAGTAACGGTTGTGTAAAGTCTTTCTATTTCTTTTATTCCCTACAGAAATGGCAGGATATTATTAAGGAAGTCAAGTTCCTCCAAAGAATAAAACACCCTAACAGTATAGAATACAAAGGCTGCTATTTGCGGGAGCATACAGCATGGGTAAGCATCTGCCGCTCTGCACTTGTCTTGCCTTGGTTAAAGCTACTTTGAAATCTCTCCAGCTGCATTTTGGGAGGCACCTGAGCACTGGCGTTGCACAGACTGAGATGAGCATAGCCAAGGGCCTTACAGGTGCTCTGCAAACTGAATGTACTTGCTGGAACCAACATTTAAGGAAATTTTCCCTTTTGCTTAGATTAAGTGTTGCTGTTCTAGTGTATTTAACTTGATAAACTAAGTATTTGAAATAATGTACACCCATCACTTATAAAGTTTTGTAGTGCAATATACTAAAGAAATCATATTATTGAACTAATAGTTTAGGTTGTAAGTACTGTTTTGTGAATAACTGCAATAAATCTGTAGGGCAAAGTTTTAGTTTCTCTTTTTGAAATCTGACTGGGACAGAATCTTAAGTAAATCCCTAAATAGCCCTTTAATACTCTGATAAGCTTGTTAAGTGCAGTTTAACATTCCTGTTAAGTATGTGCATATAAAATACGATATGTAATACAATACCTAACTGGTTATGAATGTGCTTTGGCCTTCCATGCAAGTGGTGTTGCTTGGTATCTTACACGGGAGGGTTATGCCTGGTTCCAGTTAGAGCTGCACTTGTGGGAGGGGTCAGTGTGACAGTACTTGGGATGGAGTTTATGGTACAAGCAATACTTGGTTTGTTATGGCAGCCTGCACCGTGTGCTCCAGGATTTAGTTCTAGATTTCTCCATACATGTCTAGAAAACATATATTTACTATTACAGATTTTCTAACTACTTTGATTTCTTCCTATAACAGCTTGTTATGGAGTATTGTTTAGGATCAGCATCAGACTTATTAGAAGGTAAGTCACACATGTTTATTTGATAGCAAGTCTGAAGTAAAGTACTGAACTAGGAGGTTACAGCGTCACAGAATTTTCCTTGCATTTATAGTTTTGTTTAGGGCCAGAGTGTGTATAAATAGGCACAGTTTGTTAAATTCTTACATAGTTGTAGTGTTTTTTCTGTAGAATATTGGCTTTCCCAGGTGCTTAGTTTCTACTTGATTCACATTATTTTAAAGTTGTCAGCCAGCTGTTTATTTGCTTCTGGGTTTTAGGTTCTCCTGCCATGACAGTTCAAGATTTGCTTCTGAAAAGCCTTGCTGTTGATCCTAATGCTTACTAACATTAGGCCTGTTGACTAGAGTATCACTACAGCAGTGTTAGGGTTGTGCTTGATGAGGTCTTTCATCAAATGGTCATTTTTCTATCAGGCTTCCTATAGTGAACTTTCTTTGAAGAGATATGTATGGCCAGTAAGTTGTTTCCTTGCCAGAAGCATTTCAGGACCAAAAGCTGAGCTTGCTACAATTTATGTGTGAATTGCTGTAAATTCTGGGGTTTGGGGTTTCACTTCATTAATGGAAAACTGGATATTGAGTCTCAAGTAGTTACTTGGGAGAATGGTCACATAACTGACAGGGTTTAGGGTTGGAGAGTGGTCTCTTTGGTAGTAAATAGCTGCTGGTTTACAGTTAGAAGATTACATTGGATTATAGAATGTACTCTGTGAACTATTTTTACATTTCCTTCTCATACTAAACCTAGTGAAAATGAACTTTTAGTATTTCTGTTTACATTCCTAACAGTACTGGCTTGCATGCTGCAAACTGTATTGTTTTCTGTAATATTGAATTTCACATAAATTCTTTCCTTAAGTTCATAAAAAGCCATTGCAAGAAGTGGAAATAGCAGCAATTACCCATGGTGCTCTCCAGGGATTAGCATACTTGCATTCTCACAATATGATCCATAGGTAAGCGGTTATACTTTTGCTGTCTCATACACACACCTAATTTGTTTTGTTCATTGTATCCCCTCCATCCCAAATTCAACATTGTAAGCAGAGATTTTCTTTTCACAGTATCCATATGCTCCCAAACAAGTGATTTATAGTAGTCTAAACACTAGCAAGCTCTGTATCTGCACATGCCCTGCCTCTTACAGCTGATGTTCATAATTTTTGCAGAATTCCTTCAAATATGCTAAGTTTTTCAGTGCTGATTGTCCCTGAAGCAGTGAATAGCAAGTGCAGCCAAAGAGTTTGTAGGAACTGCAAGGCCAAGAATGCTGAGGCAGGGAGAGCACTAATTCTTGAAAAATTAGTTTTACACCAACACACGTGTTGAGAAGCGCACAGTAAGTTTGGGATGCAAATGTTCTTTGTGTTTAAAGTAGCTTCTACAATGAAGAATTTGAATAGTTAGATTATGAAATCCTTTTAAAAAACTTTGATGAAGGACATACTTGACTCAGAAGGTTTTGCTGAACTGTATGAAGCTTTTCATGTTGTACCACTTAAAAGTTCATTATTAAGGCAGACATTAAGACTAACATGTGAGGCAAAAGAATCCAAAATGAAGGGCCACTTTAAACAATTAGCCTGATGGTTAAAGACTTTGTGTTTGGTGGAAATGTGAATATTTTGCAGCTTGAACATGTGAATATTGGTGTGTGTTATAGTCTGTCCAATAGTTTTCTTCTTTGGAGAGGAGTTGTAGTGACACTTGTATTTTATCACCAGAGATATCAAGGCAGGGAACATCCTGCTGACAGAGCCAGGACAGGTGAAACTTGCTGACTTTGGGTCTGCTTCCATAGCATCTCCTGCCAACTCATTTGTGGGGACGCCATATTGGTAAGCCAAGAGTTTTACTTATTTCTGGCTTTGTGAAATGAAAGGATTGTGTATTGGCTATGTAACAGACTTGGGCTTATTGGAGCTGGCTTTGTAATCTTCTAGTTGTGGTGGTGATAAAATGTACTTTGTTAGAAAAAAAAGTTTAAGTAGTAAGTAGGCTCTGAGTTCCAAGAAATTGTGTATCCCTGTGTTTGTAGTTCACAAAAAGTAATAAAAATATTTTGCTGTTCTACTTAGACTGACCTAAAGTGGTAGAGGTGGGATTGAGTCATCTGTAATATATTTTAATCACTCCCCCCAGTGGTTTAAACAATTCATGTATTCTTACTGCGTCTGGTTGTTGAAATAACTGAAGTGTTTTTTCTTTCATAGGAAAGGCCAGGTTCACTGAACCAACCCCTTTGCAGATCCCTTGTATGCTTTTGATCTATTGCACCTAATCTGTGGTGTTTACTCAACTGCATGTTATAATTACTTCACCAGAGTTGGTCAGCCAGCTAAACTATTGGAAATGTGGGTGGGTGAGAAGGTGGTGATACTCATAAATGGAGAGCTGGGCAAAGCACAGGAGGAAATCACACAACCTCTGCAGGCCTGCGCTAGTGTGGGTGCCTGGTCTTTGTTCCCAGTATCCTATGGTCATACCTGATACCTTGGGGGAATGATTTGTTTATCGTAGCTGAAATCATGGAAACAGCCTATTTTGTACTGATGAAGATAATGTGTTCTGTTGCCTGTTTTGAGCACCAGTTTCTTTTCTTAGGATGGCCCCAGAAGTGATTTTAGCCATGGATGAAGGGCAGTATGATGGCAAAGTAGATGTTTGGTCTCTTGGAATTACCTGTATTGAGTTAGGTAAGTTATTTCCTTTGAAAAAAAATTAAAATGTCATTTTTTTAATACCTAGAACTTACTCAGCTGAATCACAGTGCAGAAGATTTGTGCTCCCTTTCTTGTCCTGGTTTCTCTGGGCCCCGAGTTTTCGAGAAAAGTGCGAAATGTGCTTTCTAGAATTCAAGACCGAGTCTCCAGTTTGATGTTTATGGAACTAGTGTTTTCATTACCTGCAGAAAAAGAGTTATATAGACAAAGAGAGCAGCCAAGTGATATCACTAAGGGTGTTCACATTCTGTGGGAGAGGCAGTTAACTTCCGAACTGAAAAACAGTCAATTGCTGAACAGCTTTAGAAGTGAACCATTAAAGGTACCAATGTAGAGATATATTTAGAGATATTAGTTTATATTTTTTCTGTGAAAATTTAACATAGGTTAACAAATTCTGCTGTGATAAAGTTCTGGAGAAGTGGACACCTTCAAAGCTGTATTCAGTGTGTGTTGTCAATTCTGAATAGATTTTTTTTTTTCCTTAAGCAAAAAGACACAAAATAATCCGATTTTGAAGTGATAACCTGAAACTCAAAGCCTTAAAGAAATGATGGCATTGCCATTAGAACAGACCCTTTAAAGCAGGATGTGAGTTTAAAGGGACATTGTTAGTATGGCATTCTGTTTAAATTCAACACATCGTGTTTTCTTGGAACAAAAACGCCCTCGCTGGAGCACACCATGCATGCCACTGCTCCCATGCACCTGAGGCTGTCCTCCCATCCTTGTCAGATCTGATTGCTCCTGCTCCAACCCAACCTCCATGGAGGAGCAGCCCAGCCAGGCAGTGAGAGCTCCCAGGGACACACTAATCCATGTGAACTGCACAGTTTAGCTAAAAATGCTGTCTGGCATTCCAAACTGTCAACTTCATTTTCTTCCAGGACACAAAATAGATTCTTTCTTCAGAGCAGAGATTTTTTTTGTTGTTGTTGTTCTTTTTTCTTTTTTGGTTGCCAGTATAAAGCAAGTTTGAAGGGGTGTGACTGTCATGACAGAATCCTGCTCCGAGTGGAGTAAGGAGACTTGGCTGGCTGCAGGGCTCCAGGAATGCAGTGAGCTCATGGCCACCACACCCCCGGGAGTCCTGCACGCCGCGTTCTTGCAGGATGAAGTCTGTTGGGCTTCGTCTATGGCTGCTGGCGTGGTGGGAGGTGAGACTAGGTCAGGACAGCAGAGCAGTGTAGGCTGGGTCCGTGTGCCTGGCTCATTTGTGTTGCTTTGAGTAAGCATGGGAAGGCAGCAGGGAAATGAGATGTCTGGTTGTCTTCTCAAATTAGCACTTAGTCTTAGAAATGGTCTTATTGAGGACTCAGTTTCAGGGTTTCCAGAAGATTTCTATTTTATTCAGGTGAGCTAAGAGAAAAAAAAAAAAGTAGAGAGAACAGTGAGTTAAAATAGTTTAATGAATAATCTGTCTGATCCTTGATAGCAGCGGCTAGTTATCTGACAGATTAGAGGATGTAATGTGCTGAATTTGAGGGAAGACTTAAGTCCTCAATTTACCCGTTCAGGAATTTGTAGGGCTTAGTCCATCCTGCCATAGCCATGAGTGAACCATGATCTCTGATCCATAGTTCAGTGCTACTCTTCAACTCAGAACTGAGAAGCAGACTAAGAAAAGTAACATTATTTTTTTCCTTGTTTGTTTTTGTTTTTTTGAGGAAGGAAAGTTTTCTGTTGCATTTTCAGTAGTGTAGGACTGTCCTCGTGGCCTGACCAGCTTCTCTGGAATGTCTATGGCGAGGCTGAGCTTTATAAAGTTTGCCCCATAAACATTCTGATGAAGCTTCAGTTTTGTTGTTACAGTGAGATCATCTCCTTCCTCATTAAGCTTTCATGCTGTGTCAGTCTATAAGAGTAACACAAGCTTGAAAGAGAGAAGAGCCAAAGAGAAGGCAACTCTCAAAATAGTATAAAGAGTTGGCCTGTTGCTGACTTCCTGCCCATGTGCTTAGTCAGTTCAGTGTGATTTGATGGTTCTTGTAACCAGCTTTTCTTCATCACTGCTGTCCTGCTAGAAATAAATATTTCTTAGCTTTTTAGCAACTGTAGATTAAAAAAAACAAAGGGGGGGGTGTATGAAACCAAGAATGCTTAGTGGCGAAACACCCAGTATAGAGCTTACTGTTAACTTACTCCTATTTTAGTACATTACAATGAGTCAGAGAACTCAACTATGATAAACCACGTAATTTAAAAGCTTGAGAGGACAAGGCATTTGATCTTCAAAGGGCTTTCATCTTCTGCAATGGCACAGGACGTATGCCAACATATCTGTCTGATTGCAGGGTAGGGTTGGTTTGGGGTTCCATGTTCAGGCAGTAGGGATTTTGCTGATGTGGTTTTCTTTTTAAAGAGATGTAAACTGTAAAAAAAAAAAAAAAAAAAAAAGAGCAACAACATGAGACTATCTCCCTATATAAAAACTTCTTTTCTCTTGTGTGCAGCGGAAAGGAAGCCTCCTTTGTTTAACATGAACGCAATGAGTGCCTTATATCACATAGCGCAGAATGAATCCCCTACACTACAGTCTAATGAATGGTGAGTATTGCTGAGGGAGGAATGTTGTAGGGGATTGCTGTAAATGGAGTGCTTTGTCATGCTGAGTTCTTGAAATGGCTGGAGTCCTGTTGGGAGGATGTGAGCTGGAAGGTTCTCATCAGATTCACTATACATTTCATACACAAAATTGAGCAATTACTAAATATATGTTTGAGACTCTTCAGTGTACTAGGAACAGGACAGGCTACTGGAAGAACTTAAGATCCTGTAAAAAATTCCGTTCATGGGTCAGTAAACTTTTGAAGCTCCCAAGCTAGCCAAAACTGTGGGTTTTAGTGGGTTTTTTTTATCACAAACCACACTGTCAATTTCTAAACCCTATTTTGTTGAAGTATTGCTTTGCAAGATGAAGACGCAGCTTGTGTGTGGCAAGTGTCTGTTGCATAAACTTCAGAAGAACAAAGCACAGTAGTAACATTTTGCGCCTCCCAGCCTCAACAACTGTCTTTTGTAAACAGCAAATACAGTAAACTAATTTCAGAAGTTAAAAACTTCCTAATTATGTTTTACTGAACCATAGTTCTTGGCCTAGGAGCTACAAACATCCAGATGTGAGGATCTTGACTCCTTAATGAATTAAACTGGGTCGTTAACTTAGGTGGATTTTTTTTTCCTCTCCTTGACACAGGTCTGATTATTTTCGAAACTTCGTAGATTCTTGCCTCCAGAAAATTCCTCAAGACAGGCCTACATCAGAGGAGCTTCTGAAGGTTGGCTTCCTTGTCCTTTCTGTTTTCCATGTGGTATTAAAAGGGGCTGTGCCCTGTGATGATGATCTGTCTCACCTACTGTACAAGGTTATGGTTAATGATGCTCAGACACCTTTGAGCTGCGAGTGCTGTGGGGTGTACTGAGCTGGCAGCCCTGGCTTTACTGCCTGTCTGCAGTGTCTCAGAGTGTTCCCCAGGTGACTTTCCAAGCCAGCCTTGGAGTTCTCATCATAAAAGGTCGCTTCACCAAGTGACACTGGATGACCATCGACTTGTCAAGAGTTTTAGTTGTTAAACTCAATCATTCCAGTGATTATAATTAATCCTGACAGAGCTGCTGTGCATTAGCTAACAAATACCTTTTGTTACTATCCTCTGTGTTCTGTGCTGTAGGACACTCCAATGTGCTTTACACAGTACCTGAAATCCACTGTTGGGGAAAAGGGGGCGAAAGAAAGCACTTTTTCCTCCCTGTATTTTTCCTTGGCTTGAAAAAGCCTTAGCAGTCTGCAGGCTTTCTCTTGCTTTATTTCTTTGCTTCTTTTTTAGTTCTTCATTTGTGCTCCTGAATGCTGCAGGTACTTGGCTTTGCTCACTGTAGTCTGGAGACAAAGCCAGTGGGGTAGATTGTTGCAAAAGGCTGACATGTGAGCAGAACTCAGAGAGAAGTTGGGTGTTGGAGCTGCTTTTTTGTGTGACTTTGATGGATTTCCTTTGTGGCATCAGGTGGCATTCAGAATTTTGCTAACTTGTCGTCTCTTTACAGTGCTTCTCACATTTTGGGTTTCTTTTTATTCTGGCCCTGTTTCTGCTAAACAGTGTTTTTCCAAATTTTTTGTATTGCAGGGAAATGAATGCTATTTATGAAGGTTTTATCAGCACCTTTTTGCATGTTTTTACCTAAAAATGGCTCTGAGGACTTGTGCCTCTTTGAAAACTGTCTATTCAGAAAGTAAATGCAATTATTCAGGAAAGGTTTTGGTGTGGGTGTGTAGTCCTGCCATTTCAGAATTCTACAGATTGGTTTTATTTTGAGCAATGTACTGCAATTAAAGAGAACATTGATGGAAATAATACGTTTGGGAATGTATTCCTTCCATAACTATAGTCTGAAACAGCTGCATGCCACTTTACAGGGACAGGTAGGGAATGTGCGATGTTGGAAACAGCATTGCAGTTCTCCAAAGGAACAAAATGAAAGTAGTGGTGGTGTTAATAATGACTCATGCTTGCACAGCACATTGCATCTGGAGACTGCAAAAGCTGCTTCTGACATACATAGACAGTTCTTGCTTTACCTATTGGCAAAATGTAGCCACCTTTGCAGAGAAATGTGGTGAATATCTCTAGGAGAAGAGCAGAGCACAGGGAACTGTTCCAGGACCAGGCTCTAAGGTTCACAGCCTATTTTATGACTCAGAGTTGTATGATGAATATTTGATTCCCAGGCTTTTCTAAACAAGGAAAAGGGTTTTATACTGAGAGTTACCTGATGAGTTAACTAACATTTGGTTAAAGATACTAACCAGTCTAGTACCTTTAGCTTTTATTTGGTATTTGTTGCTCTTCCCTCATTAAACCACGAGTAGATAATGTCTCTGAAGTCTAGGTTTATAGTGAGTAAGTTTTCATGGCATGTAAAATGCTGTTTCTGGGTTTTTACATCTTTATTTTTTGGTACACTTATTCTGAAATCTGTCTGGATTGTGAAGTCTAAAAATAATGCCAGTGTTAGCTGTGAAGATGTTCTTCTGTGCAGGGAAGAGGGCTAATACACCCAACTAAAGCTCATCACTGTGTCCTCAAAGCATGTGCATTGGAGGCATGAGAGGCCACTCACCTATTTGTGTGTCCTGCAGCACATGTTTGTTCTTCGAGAGCGGCCCGAAACAGTGTTAATAGACCTGATTCAGAGAACAAAGGATGCAGTGAGAGAACTGGACAACCTGCAGTATCGTAAAATGAAGAAGCTCCTCTTCCAGGAGGCCCACAATGGCCCTGCAGTGGAAACACAGGAGGAGGAGGAGGTGAGAGAAATGCTGGATTTCATCACTGAACCAGAGAAAATGAGACTGTCATTTAAATAACCACAATTCAGATATTCCTGAAACGAAGGGAGGCTGTTTACACACCTGGCTGTAAACACTGTCTCCCTCTGTGCTTGGAATAAAGCTACCTCAAGGCACAAACAAGGACAAACAGGGTAGATGCCTAGCGCTGGCAAGAAGCTGTGCCATGTGTTCATGCTTGAACGGTCAGCTTCCAGTCCTGTAAATCCTTGCTTTCTTTGCCTGTTTACGAGGCTTCATGAGGACTCTTTAGCAACTGCAGTTAACCTCTGTTTTGACCATATGTACTGAAAATGTTGTTCTAAATCTAAGGCATAGAGGTTTGTACTTGATTTATTAAAAAAAAAAAAAAAAAAAAGGAAAAACAGGTCATCAGGGAAATTGATTTCTCTTTTTTGGGTTGAGTGCTGCAATCGCCATGCAGAGACGGAGACTCTGAATTCCAGTTCTCATGTACAGAAAGGAACCTGCAAGGTGCAGGGTTCCAGCTGAGCACTCAGGTGATGCTGGTGTCACAGCAGTTTCTGGTGACACGCTGTGGCTGATACATGATAGAGTTCAGCTTGTTAACAGGCTCGCTGTTGAAAAGAATCTGACATCAGCCAGTTAATCTTGACAAGGCTGACTCTTTCTCTCCAGAGCATCCCACAGGAAAAACGTTTCATGGTGATGCCTGGAGGCTGGAAAGTGCCATGACGTGGCAGGTGGATGCCTTTAGAGAGAAATGGAATGAACGTTCCATTTGGTAGTGTCCACAAGTACCACTGGGATGGGTTTGAATTTTCTTTCTTAATTCCTTTCTCCTAGGAACAAGATCATGGTGTGGGCAGGACGGGAACAGTGAACAGTGTCGGAAGTAATCAGTCCATTCCTAGTATGTCTATCAGTGCCAGTAGCCAAAGCAGTAGTGTTAACAGTCTTCCAGATGCCTCGGATGATAAGAGCGAGCTGGATATGATGGAGGGGGACCACACCGTGATGTCAAATAGCTCTGTCATTCATTTAAAGCCGGTAAGCGCTGGATTCTTAGTGGAGAATTTCGAAGGTGTAAAGTGGGAGAGAATTTGGTTGGCACAAAGTCAGCTGTTCCCCTTCCCAAGTCATTATCTGCAGTTTATATTATTGTGCCCCAAATATATATATGAATGTGCACTGGAGACTTGGGAAAGTGGCTGTGAGGATCTTTTTTTTTTTTGTTAATTCACTAAAAATTACTTTACCAATGGAATTGTTTCAAAAGCAGTTTACTTTATCAGGAGGTGTTGGAATGGGAGGTTATAAATAGGTTTGTTTGGTGGATACCCTTAACATGTATAGCACTGCCTTGTAGGACAACAGGGTGTGTGAGTTCCCCTTTTTACCTCCTCATTAGAGAATTCTTTAAGTCAGGACCTACAGTAGAAGCTGAAATCAGTTCTGCAGCACCTAGCTTCCCAGCACTTGGTTTGAATATTTTGTTAATGAATAAAGTATAGGAAAAACAAATGCAGCAGAAATCACTTCCCTGCTTTCCCTCTGCCAGATGAAGGGTGGGCTGGGGAGTGCCCTCTGAGCTGGGCTGCTCTTGGCATGGAGGGGTTGGCACTGGTTTGCTCAAAGCACTACCGTTTTCATGGCTAATGATAGGCGTGGCTAGAATGTCTTGTTCTTTGCCCAGATATGCTACAAAGACACAGGTATTTCCTCAGGGAGTTAATTAGTGTATCATATCTAACTAGTAATCGCTCTGTGATGAATGACAAACTCAAAATAAGAATGTGGAATACACCATGACAAATTTTAAAATTTGCTTTGAGGTATTTCTGCAGTGGGTGTAATGAAAATCTTCCTCTGTCTTTCAGAGCTACAAAGATGTTGTTTTTGTCTTTCAGGCTTGATAAAATCTATTTCATAGCTTTTATGTTTTGTTGAAGTAAACTGTTTAACTCAGCTTTCAGTTTTCCAATTTTTTTTCTCATTTTCAGCTTTAATTAGTCATCTTCCTCTTAGTAATAAAAAATCACAACGAAAATTCTGAAAGCAAAGGTCTTAGATCAGAACTCCTTTTGCAGTATATACCTTCATTGGCAGGAGGATCTTTCAGGGCTGATGAATGTGAAACGCTTTTTTCTTCCTTTTAAATAAAAAGACCGAAATTAAAAATCTTTAGTAACACAGTTTCTCCTTATTCTCTGACATTATTTGCTGACAAGGAGGAAGAGAACTACAGAGAGGAGTCGGATCCTCGGACAAGGGCATCAGAACCCCAGTCTCCTCCCCAAGTATCTCGCCACAAGTCTCATTATCGCAACCGGGAGCACTTTGCTACCATACGCACAGCATCGCTGGTACGTGGAGGGCTGGTCTGGGGAGAGCTCTGCAGGAGGGGATGCTTTGAACACAGCTTTGTGCAACTTCTCAGAGCTTTCAGAACATCACCAGAATATGAGCTATCTTCCTTGACTGAGATACTGTCACCAAAATAATTTAGCGTCAGTTAATAAAAGCTTCAGTGAGACACCTGGGCAAATGTAATTTGTGTATATTAAATAGTCTCAAATCCAATGTGCCCTGTAGAATATAGGAAGCCATTTATAATAACAAGCTGGTTTTTAATTTCATATGCATATTATGAATATTTGTGTGAGTGTGTGTGTATATGTATCCACCCTCATTGTATTAGGCTAAAAGGCCATTATTTAGTACCAGCTTTATAACAATTGTACTGTTTTTCTGCTGGAGCCCATGTGAGCTTATCTCGTACAGCAGAATTGAGTTTTTAATCTGCTCTGCTGCCATTAGGATATGTGCTTTTCTTTACAACGAAATCATATTTCTTAACTGAATCGTTTTCTTTTGTGGTTTGAAGACTGCTGAAAAGCAGATTAAGCAGCATTAACTTCCTCTGGCCCGATGTGGTTATCTTCCTAGGTGACAAGGCAAATGCAGGAACATGAGCAAGACTCTGAGCTCCGAGAGCAGATGTCTGGCTATAAACGTATGAGAAGGCAGCACCAGAAGCAACTGATGGCATTAGAGAATAAACTGAAGGCAGAGATGGACGAGCACCGCCTCAGGTTGGACAAAGATCTTGAAACACAGCGTAACAATTTTGCTGCAGAAATGGAAAAGCTAATTAAAAAGCACCAAGCAGCCATGGAAAAAGAGGTAGGAGGTTATGGTTTATCAGACCAACCCATGTTTGTTAATTATATTGAGTTGTCCACTTCCCCTCACTGATGCAGAGATGACAGTGTGGACTCTGAGATGTCTTGTTTTTAGGAGCCAAGCAAATTGCTAATTAGAAAAAGGTTAATACATTACCTCCTTACACTAAGGGTTATGTAACTAGAGGAAAGGTATGTCCTTCACGGCAGTGGGTTACACTGAATGTTAGAATCCTGACCTCAGAAAAAACACTGTGAGGGTTTTCCTCTCTTGCCACGTCTGTGCTGTCAATAATTGCCTGCCATTGAGTGTTGTGGAGGCAGATTAGCCTGCGGAGAAATCTGCCAGCTACGCTTAAATGTTCACTGTCTAGTTGTGTATGGATATGGGGGGGCTCTGCTTTTAAATAATTGATAATGAAGTGGTGCTGCCTACAGCAATTATTATTGATTTTTGTTCATCTCTGATCTCTCAGTGGAAGGCTGAGGATATAGTTTATCATAAGGTTTGGACTTTGTTAGGCAAGAACAGCTGGACAATAGGCCTGAGAGAATGTGGTACTGGAGGAGGACTCTGCTGGATGCCTTGATGGGATGGGGAATGAGGAGGGAGTGAGGACAAGCTCCTCTGACTTGAGAGGCATGGTGAATATTGTGGTGACTGCCATGAGTTCTGGGTCTTGAGGATGAAACCAGACACGAGCTGTAATCCTTTGGGACTCAGACTGACTTGCTGCTGATTTGCTGTAGGCTAAAGTGATGGCCAATGAAGAAAAGAAGTTTCAACAGCATATTCAGGCCCAACAGAAAAAAGAATTGAACAGTTTCCTGGAGTCCCAGAAGAGAGAATATAAACTCCGTAAAGAGCAGCTGAAAGAGGTAACTCCAATGAGAAATGTGTGATATGGTGTGAGAGTGGTGAACATGCAAAAATAAAAGTGACACTGTGCACCACAGATCTTCCACAGGATTGCAGTGAGTTCTGTGTGTACTATATTTGTTTCATGTCTTTGACCTTTGAGTAGGAGAATTTATTTAGTCAGTTATGGGTACCTGTATGTTTATCTTGTGAAAGTACCGACCCTCTCCATTGTTTAATACTGCTTTTTGGCCAGAAACATGCAAATTCAGCAATCCTAAGGAATGAAAAAAGGTAGTTTATGAAAGATCATGAAGATTTTTCTCGTAAGTTGTTGTTGCAGGTAGTGGTCATTCCCTGCAGCAGTTAGTGAAGTTTCTTATCACTTAATGATATTCCTGTACAGGAGCAAGAGAACAAAGGAGTAAAGATGATCTGCATTTTTTGTAAGGAAAATACCTGTAAAGCACTATTAATTTTAATGGAGAAAGCTGTGTAATTAATTAATAATCATTGCATTTTAGTGAAAATTACTATCTCTGTGAAATGCAAAGAAACTGTAGAATCAAACTTCCTGATTCTTTTTTTGGAGTGACTGAAAACATATGCACTATAAATAATTTTTTTGAAAGAACCATTTAATGCTCAGCCATCAACTTGTGTGACACAACTTTGGAACTTGCTCCAGAGGGAAATATTCCCAAACATAGGCATTTCCCAGGAGAAAAAAAAAGGCTAAAGAGCAGCAGAGCCAAGAAAGATCTAACAAAAAACTACAGTAGCGTGGGCTCTTTATAATAACATAGAATCTTTTTCTAAGTGGGCAGTAGATCACAGAGCACCAAGAAACACTGATGAAATACAGAGGAGTTCTGTCTCATACTTTAGTTGAAATGTATCACAACAAGTCTTAATTACTGTATGGGCATCTCTAGTATGCAATTCAAGCAAGCAGAGTCTTTTGCCAAAGG
Source organism: Chamaea fasciata (assembly GCF_029207755.1). Lineage (NCBI taxonomy): Eukaryota > Metazoa > Chordata > Aves > Passeriformes > Sylviidae > Chamaea > Chamaea fasciata. Next base: position 7,054,748 of record NW_027094106.1, read on the forward strand.
AACTTTTAGCTATGTTTTACAAATGTGGAAACTCTTAAGTTTTACCTGTGAGCTTCTTTTCATTGTTTTTTGTGAGTTATGGCATCTCAGTGAGCAGCTCTGTCTTGATGAGTTACTGTAAAATGGGTATGTGCTCTGATCAAGCAAGTCACAAAAAAATTTCTGATGTGCTTCATGTGGCTGGAGTTCTGCTTGAACCACAGGATGTCAGTGCTTTCCTTCTGCCAGTCCTTTGGGAGCCTTTAAAAATGTTTACTAGGCAGTATGGCAGTACCTTCAAGTGTTTTCAGTGGCAACCCCTCATTTTGATATTTTCAGCTAATATGTAGGTCTGGAAAATGTGGACATAAACCAGTATTTTGGCCAGTGCAAAAAAAGGAAAAAAAAAAAAGGGCTGTAGTTGAATCTGCTCCACTGCAATTTGTCTCCTGGTATTTCCTTAGTGTTCCTTATGTGATGTGATGCATTTTGAAGAGGCTGAGATGACACCAACCTTGGGAAGAGAGGGTAGAACATAGTTCAGTAGTTTCTTAGTCTGGTCTGTCCAGTTCATGGCCAAGGAACTTAATGTAACTATTCCACAATTAATTACCTTGCGATTATCAGGAGCTGAATGAAAACCAGAGCACTCCAAAGAAGGAGAAGCAGGAGTGGCTCTCCAAGCAGAAGGAGAACATCCAGCATTTCCAGGCAGAAGAAGAGGCTAACCTACTGAGGCGTCAGAGGCAGTACTTGGAGCTGGAGTGTCGTCGCTTCAAGAGACGGATGCTCCTAGGCCGCCATAACCTGGAGCAGGACCTGGTTCGGGAGGTAAGGGAACAGGCAGAGATGAGACCTGCATGCACCTGTGTGAAGTGCATCTCACAGGAGCACCTGCAGTCCAACTCAAATCAAACAGAAGTGTTTGTTACTGCATCCAGAGTGTTCTGCTAGAACAGTGGTTGGATGCTTTGCCGCGCCATCTGATAATCCCCGTGGCATCCAACGTACAGGTTAATGCCCTGTTGCAGGGGAATTGTTAGGTCCAAAAAGTCATCAGACACAACAGTTAACAGAAAATGCTTACTGTGAATCCTGTTGAGCATCTAGAACAGGAAGAAGAAAAGTGAAATGAGGAAGGAAAAATTACCGGTGGCGTTGCTGTCTGCTGCTGATAAGACCGAGAAACTCTGTGGTCTGTCCTCAGATGCCTTGGAAAGAGAGAAATGCCCTTGTGAACAAAGTGAAATGTCACTTTGTCAACGGAAATCCAAGTAAGTACAAAGAGCCTAATAATTCCCTCTGTCCTCCTGCTAGGAGCTAAACAAAAGGCAGACACAGAAAGACCTGGAGCATGCTATGCTGCTGCGTCAGCACGAGTCCATGCAGGAGCTGGAGTTCCGCCATCTCAGCACCATCCAGAAGATGCGCTGCGAGCTGATCCGGCTCCAGCACCAGACCGAGCTCACCAACCAGCTGGAATACAACAAGCGCCGGGAGCGGGAGCTGCGGCGCAAGCACGTCATGGAGGTCCGGCAGCAGCCCAAGAGCCTGAAGGTACTAAGTGGTGTAGGAGCTCCAAAGGTACCAAGGGATGTTGGAACTCCATTGCAAGCTGGTGGTAGTGGAAGAGTGGTCCATGGAAAAGTGGTCCATTACAGCCTGTTCGCAGTGCAGGCAGGGCCAACGTGATTTGAAGCTTGTTAACTTAGAGTTCCATAATTGTGGTGATCAGGGTTACAGGACAGGCCACAGTACCACTAGTCCTGCCTTTTCTTGGAAGAGCTCTTCTCAGCAATGTCCCTTCCTTTCTTGAGTAGTTTAAAATACATTTAATGTTCACAGTACACTTTTTTTCCCCCTCCTACACCATTTTCTGATCCTTCTCTCCCCCATATACAAAAATAAAACCAGTATTTCTGTAATGAAGCAGTGTAATTTAAAAACAAAACCCAAAAGCTTTGTGTTGCTCTGTGCATCAGAATGAACTGCACTCTCAGTCTTGGCTAACTCACCTGGTTAGTGCTTTTATATTAAAGCTGACATGGTGGCAAGTGGGGAGGCGGGAGGAGAGAGACACCAGCCAAGTGCAGTGTCCTCAGGAAGCTCCTGGCACTGACCTTTGCTGTGTGTTTCCTGGGTTTCTCATGCTGCCCTTGTAGCTGTGGTGGCTGACCAGAATTATGGGGCCTCAGTGATTGAGTGTTCTCATTTAAGCCTTCACTTCAACCGAAGAAGTCCAGTGGTTTATTCTGAAGTGTCTGAGAAGGGAGTATAAGGCCTTTCACAAAGCTGCCTGGTACATTTCCTTTGAGGAGGCAGACTTCTTCTTTCCACCCAGTGCTCAGCTGTGCCAGTAACAAAATGAGTGTATGGCATACTGAACATGGAGTTTCTTTGTTGTTCTACATCTTTCCTCTTCACAATATTTTCCATCTGACTTAGTTTTCACCACCTGCAAGTTATCTTTTTACAGAGAAAATAACCAACTTGAAAAAAGAACTTCAGAAAAGAAAAAAATATACCTGATTTATCAATATTAGAATAATACTAAATAATGAAAACCTGGCTTGTGAGAGAGAACAAGGGACCATCTGATCACTGTTGAGAATCTCCAAGGATATAGTGTATAAATAGCAGATGACTTCACAGGGAAGCTGTGCTGCACTCTGAGCTGAATAAAACTGAAGCAGCTGTATTAGGTTGATCCTTCTGAGATTAGCATGAATGAGTTCTGCCTCCCCAAGGTGATGTGGTGCAAACACGAGTGGGCAGCATGTCCGTTCTTCCCTGGCTGCTGTCAGGACAGCAGGATCTGTGGTACTTCTGTGCTGCAGGGGCTTGTCTGCCCTCTCACCTCTGCAGACTCTCCAACCCCTTCCCTTTTCCAGGGAGGACAGGGCTGGAGCGTTTTGCAGGGAGCATGGAAAGCTTGCACTTTGCTTTGCATGGCTGTTCTGTGATTAGTGAAGGATTTCAGGCTTGAGCTGTCAATCCTGCACCTTTGCGTACACGCAGTGCTAACAGCGCAGCCCGTGGACAACCGTTGGTTTTGTCGCACAATCCCCTCTTTATCGAGGCTGTTCTCTAGCATTAACTCCTTCTCCTGCTTCTGACTAATGCAGGCAAGTATTCTTAATTGAATAGATAATTTGACCATTTGTTCAGTTTCTCTCCCCAGCACCGTTTTCCCTCAAGGGTACATTTCAGGCTTTCCCTTTGTTATTTAGTGAGGCCCTTTGTCCTGGAAGCAGGTTTTTAACGGTCAGTGTCTGTTCTATGACAGCACCAGAAGGACCCATAACTAGAATTCACCCTTCAGTGAAAACGGCTGTTATTATTTCGAGTGTGTTAATTGTGATGCAAATACCCTCTTGCTGGTATTTCACAATACTAGGTCAAAATGATCTTGTCAGAAGTCTGACTGGAAATTTTACTCCTCCCTTCTGTTTCCTGTTGTTAAAGCCTTTGGATTGGGAGCCTGTAAACAGTCTGGTGCCCAAGCAAGACTTCACAGAAAATGAGGACAAAATAGGATGATAGTGTTTTGCTGTGACCAGGTCCCTGATGGGAATGTGTAACCTGCTGACACTTCCCTTAAGGGCAGTGAGAAACAACCTTAAAGGTTTCCTGGAAGGAAATAACTTTCTGTGAAATTTAGAAGAGTTGAAAGTGATACATTCCTCTTCATGATACATGTTTTGATATGAATGAAACCCATCTTTGTCCTGCTCTCTGCATTAGGTTAGCAAAGTGTTATTGTTGTTTTGTGCAGCACAGTGTGCTTGGGCTGGGTGTGTTGTTTGATCCCACTGTACCTTTTGAGGTAGCTGCAAGTGCTGTACTTATCACCTGCCCTGCTGAGCCCTGAGTTAGTGCCAGGAGCAGGCAGTGGAGGGGCTGATGTGGCCAGCACAGAGTTTTTCCTCACTGGTTTTGATCCCAGAGCTCTTCCAACTTACTCCAACAGGAATCTGCTCCTGTGCTCTGTGCCTCTAGTGCTTCAGTATTTGGCATGGTGCCTAACAATGGGAAGGCCCTCATGTCTGATTTTAGTGGTTTGTGTTTATTTATTTATTTATTCTTACCATGATGAACTTGACCATCTGTCAGTAACCGTTGTAACTCATCACTTCTGGGTTTTGCTTTGTTAGAAGTATCCCTGCCAGCCATCCCATAGAAAGATACAGGGAACTCCAGAACACCTTCCATTTCAGGATCTTGAAACACTTAGATGTTAACCCTCACAAGCTTCTCTGGAGGCAGGTAAAAGAAAAAAGAATAATTTCTTCAAGGTCATACAGCAAAACCAAATGCCAGTACTTTGTCTAGGATTGGTGTCTCGCAGCCCTGTGTGCAATCACAGCTATGTCTCTTAAACAATACACAGATGCTAGCAAGTGCAAGGGGAGAAAAACTCCATCTCCAGTAAGCCTCCAGTGATACTGGGGAATTGTTTTGTTTGCTAGACCAGCACAATACTACTGTTTTGTGGTGTACATTTTAAAGCATCTTGTTTTTTTTGGGTTTCTCTGTGAAAACTAGGTTCATAATATCAAGGGTTAGAATACGTCTTATATTCACCAAACCCTCAATGGAAAAAGTGTTGTTCTTCTTTCCTGTCCTTTCCCATGCACCAGATCTGCTTCTTTTCATAACATTAAGTGCTGTTCATATATATGTGCCATACAAACACAGTCGTGTAAGTATGGCTTTTGGTGCTAATAAGTATTAGTCCTGTCCCTCAAGAACTTTTCTTGAAAAGCAACACCCAGGACTGGATCCAGTCCAGTGACAAATGTGAGGCTCTTTGTGCAAAGACAGCTGTATTTAGGCTGGAGCTTTGTTATGAAAGTGTCTGTATTGTAATTGTTTCGCACAGTAGCAGTGTCAAAGCAGCTGCAGCAATAGTCATTGCCTCTTGTGTATTTTGCTTCCCTCCTTGCACTGTAGATGTTAATATACATTTGTGGATTCTTGAACTCATATCCTTAATGTAATCCTAAATATCCATTTGAATGGATATTTCGCTCATTTGAAACATGCTGGTTTTTTCTTTGTGTCCCCTCCATCTTTCCAGTCAAAAGAACTACAGATAAAGAAGCAGTTTCAGGATACATGCAAGATCCAAACCAGACAGTACAAAGCACTGAGAAACCATCTGCTGGAGACCACGCCAAAGAGTGAACATAAAGCTGTCCTCAAACGGCTCAAGGAGGAGCAGACCCGGAAGCTGGCTATCCTGGCTGAGCAGTATGATCACAGCATTAATGAAATGCTCTCTACACAAGCTGTGAGTCGCCTCCGAGGGACCCAGGGTTCCTCAGCCAAAGAGGGATGTTTGCATTTTAACCGCTCTGTATCCTGACAGCAGGCTTTCTGCTTCCTTGCTGCACACGCCATTCCCTGCACAGTCCTTCCTCTGTGTTTAGAAAGCAGAGTTCAAATGCAGAGGAAAGACCTATCACCCCCTCCAGGCAGGCTGAAGCTGAAGCTGCTGTTGTGGAGATGCAAAGTGATGCATCTGTGTGGCCAGAGGACTGCTTTTGCATGAAATGTGGCAGCATAAACATCCCTATTAGAGCATCATTGCATAGTTTGCAACTGGCTGTCTTAACTCATTTAGATTTTGATTTGTTGATGACACCAACCCAAGCATGTGCCACTGGTAGAAGATGCTCATTGTGTCATGGAGGAGTCCACAGTTTTGACTGTAAATCTGAGGTCAAAGTGTTGTGAAAGTTCTGTGATTTCCCTCTTTAAGAGATTCCTTCTTTAAGGAGTGACCACATGAGCAATGCTTCGAATCCTTGCTACATTAAATGTGCACTTTTCTTTGCAATTCTTGCATATTGCGTCCTGCTCACATCACTTTGTACACAAATTTAACGCTGTGAGGCAGGGTAGCTGGCTTCATTTATGATGGGAAGGTTAAAAGTTCAGTATCATATTGCTTTTCGGTTTATTTCATTATATCCTTGTGCCCAAAGTCCTGCATTGGCAGGGCTATGGACTTAAGTCTCCTGGGTAGAGGTAATTGGTTAATCCAGTTGAACAGAGCAAGAGAGCTTCTCTTTGCCTCTAGTGAAAGGAGAGCTGAGGATGTTTGCACCTCCAGCAGTCTGGTCTCTGCAGTGTGGATCGTGGTTCCTGAGGCGCCACTGCTCATCAGCATCACTTGCATCAGTGCTGTGGGCTCACTGTCACCAGTCTTTGTCACTGTAGGTCCTCTGTTCAGCGAAGCGAAGTACAATAGAGACCAATTGTATTGCTAAGAAAACAATGTCCCTACCCATTCTCCCCCTCCCCGCGGTCCTCCCCTGGAGTGTCAGCAGTGGTTACCCCATGGTGAAACGTCTCTATTGTCTGTCTTTCCCAGCTGCGTTTGGATGAGGCGCAGGAAGCAGAGTGCCAGGTTTTGAAGATGCAGCTGCAGCAAGAATTGGAGCTGCTGAACGCATATCAGAGTAAAATCAAGATGCAGGCAGAAGCCCAGCATGATCGGGAGCTGCGTGATCTTGAGCAGAGGGTGTCCCTCCGCCGGGCCCTCCTGGAGCAGAAGGTAAAGTGGGCATTGAGCTTCCTAAGCACACTCCATATTTCAGATCCTAAATTCCACTTATCAGTGAAAGAGAAACTGCTCTTTGCTGTATGTAGTAACACAGATCATTTGGGTGTTTGTCTCTCTGGGGTTGAAAGCTCAGTGACACATAGACTAAACTTTCTGCCAGCTCAGCCCTCCTGTGTGAGCAGCTTCTGGCTGGGATAGAGCTGCCTGAAGTATGCCAGAGGGGGCTGTGCCTCTCTGGGCAGAAGGGAAAGAGAACTGTTCTCTCTGTCTCTGAGCTGGAGATTGGCTTCTCCAGCCCATCAGAGAGCAGATAGTAACAACCTGAAGCTGGGGGCTACAGTTTTCCAGTTTTCCTATGAAATTATGTGTCTTAACAAGCAAACTCAGGTAGCCAAAACCACAGGTATGCGCATCTGCTGCTCCCAGTATCTCAGCTTGTAGTTGGCTACATGTATTCAGGTGCTCCTTGTTGAAGTTTGCTTTTCTGTGCAGTGCCAAACGTGTGTAGAATTTGGAGTGGCCTACACAGACCAAGGGAAGGGAAATGCACCAAAAAACTGGCGAAAGGAAATCCATCAGCCTTCCTTCTGCAGTTGTTTTCCCTTTGGACTTGCCCTATAGGTGTCAGCCATTGCCATTCACACAACAGTTCCCAGTTTTGTTCATCGATGTGTAATAAAAATTAGGGTGATTACTCTGTGGCTTCGAGGTTCTTTACACTGAAATTCTTCCAGGGGGTAATGGATGGAGACTGGAATAGTCCACAGAGCACTGCTCCATCTCACGGCCAGATGAGGGAGCACCCCCAAGGAGGCAGCACCGCCCTGTTGGGCTTTGGTCTTCTGCAAGGAGGCAATTGCTCTCAGAAAACAGATGAATTTGTGAAAGCAGAGTTCCTGTGTGTCACTCGTGTGCAATAGCTGCCTTTAGACACCACTGCTGGTTATTTTGGTCCCAGCTCCCGTCACAGCCTGGCACGAGTACGGATTTATCTGGAGGTGCATTGCCCTCTGGTGGCACGAGCTGCTCAGGGAGGAAGTGCCACAGTGAGCCAGTGCTCCCTGCTCTGTGGGAGCAGCATATGTTGCAGATAGTATTAGAAGCTGCAATGAGGTTAGTGACTCAAACAAACCCGTATCAACCAATAATGTTGTAGAAATCTTTCACTATGTACCAGGATTGAAGTCTCTGTGCATGGAAAACCCCTGTGGAGGATTTGGCATGGGGATGGGAAGCTTAGCAATACTACTTCACAGAGAGGAAAAACGGATAAAAATATCACCTAGCATAATTTTCTATATGTTTGTGTCTATAGCACAAACATATATTGCCTTAGAATAGCAAAAAAATTGATGGTGCTTCAGCTTTCATAGGTTCCTGTAGCAGTATGTGCAGTCTTGGCACATGAAAATCACAAGTCATGCACCAGCAATGAGACCTTGGTGGGGTTCCAGGCACTTGGCAGTGACTCAAGGGCGAACATGTGGGTTCAGAGGCAGACACGTCGTTCTTTTGCAGGGGTATTTTTTGGGAGGAGAGGTGATGTTCTGTTTTTGTAAGAACTAAGAGTTGCGAGTGTTCTGGTGTGGGTCCCTCAGAGATGTCACCTGGTGTTTGCTGCCATGTGCTAACTGAAGCTGGCAGCCAGAGAAAGGGCAGGTATGTGCTCAAGATGAATGTCTGCATTTATATGCACAAATAAATGTGTAGCCTGTGGCAAAGTCAGTCCCTGGTGTTCAATAATAAACAAGATTCCAGAAGTTAGTGTATGCATAGAAATCTGCTTCCTTTTCAGCAGGCTGCTCTTTATTTTTGGTGGTGCCCATCACCATAACTTACCAGAGCATGCGTGTCATGTCCAGCCCTGGAGTAAGGAGGGAGTAGCCAAGCCCCATTGATGTGAAATGTTGTTTGTATTGCACCAGCAATGAGCATGTCCCAAGAGTGTCTTTAAAAGAGTTCAGATTTAGTCATTTCCTTCCCACATGCCTCAGACACTTCATTTTCAGAGTGGTTTGGGTGATGTCACTTTAACAAAGTGTCAGGCCTTTCAGTGAAGTTCAGTTGCACCAAGTCCTGTGTGTTGCACTGTCACTGAGACTGAAAAGGGTGACATGCTGAAGACATTGAAAAAGGAGGATTCTACTTAGAAAGCAGGACAGGAAAAAAACAAGCAGAGCCTTTTAAAGAGCTAATGTTAGAGAAGGCACCTTCTTCCTCTGCTGCCTTTGTGGCTTTCAGTAGGAATAGCTTTCAGCAGGAATAGCGAGCAGGGCTGCTCAGTGCAGAGTCTGTCACTCACCTAGAGTAACAGGCAAGTGGAGAAGGAGTTTCTGAAAGCCCCAAATGGCTCAGGAGATGACTCATGCTGGAGCAGATTGTTTCCTAAATTCCAGATGAAATTACTTTGCATATTCCCTGACTCAGGCAGGAGAGTGCTTGCAATTACAAGGCTCTGCCCGGTGCCTTCAGCACAGACCCAGATAACACCTCTTGGCCATGTTGCTGCTGACAGCAGGGAGATGCCAGTGGGCTGTGCTGAAAGTCTTGGCTGCTGCTTTTTCCCCATTTGGTCTTTTTCACTGAGGCCAAAAGAAGGTTTTTCAGTGCTGGCAAAAAGATAATGGGTTTTGGTTCTCCACCTGACTGCAAAGATTTCAATAAGGCAGGCTTTCAGCCCTGTCTGATGGGTGTCTGTCAGGAGGCCGTCATCCTGTGTTTTCAGTACTTAAAGTGTTGATCCCAGTGCCCCTACCAAAGCAGTCTTGGAAACCAATTTGGAACAGTGTTATGGGGGAAAAATTGGAGTTGCCAGCTTGCATATCATCTAGCTAATAATCTGCCACACAACTCAAAGAGCACTGCCTATGTCCTTCAGCCACACACCCTGGAAAAAGTATCAGGGCAGTGGAATATGAGAAAACCAAATTAGGAAAGGAGTAGATAGGAAGTGATAAATACATGAGCAAAGAAAATCTGGCCAGTGAACATTAGAGAGGAAGCTGAATGTGAGCTCGTGCATTGAATCCTGGAGAAAACAGCAGTCATCATCATAATCATCATCAGATTCAGCTACAAACAGTGAAGGTCACCCTAAACTGTGTTGGCAGGCTGTACCTGAAGGTGCTTTCCCAGTAAGTTCTATGGAAGCTGTAGACTTTGCTGTATCTCAGAAAATTAATCTACGTCAAGCTGTTGGTATCAGTGCAAACTTTAGATTCGCATCCTTCAAATTCTCAAATTTGTGTATTCACTAGGGAACAGGGACCAACACCCTCCAAACTGGTGTTCACCATGCTTTGGCCTGTGCGGGTCTGTGGGACTTAACCCTTAAAAAATTCATCCGTTTGTATTCAGAACAAACTGCATGTCCACGGACATCTGATCTAGAGCCAGTTTCCTGCACAAATGTGGGGAGAAAGTCCCTCAGTAGCTGTTACAGGTCCTCCAGAGGCTGTGCCTGTCCTCCTGCTACAGACTGTCTCTTTTTTTCCTTCCTAGATTGAGGAGGAGATGCTGGCGTTGCAGAACGAGCGCACCGAGCGGATACGAAGCCTGCTGGAGCGTCAAGCTCGCGAGATCGAAGCCTTTGACTCAGAAAGCATGAGGCTAGGTTTTAGTAATATGGTTCTTTCTAATCTCTCCCCCGAGGCGTTCAGCCACAGCTACCCGGGAGCTTCTGGCTGGTCCCACAATCCTACTGGGGGTGCAGGACCTCACTGGGGTCATCCCATGGGTGGCCCACCACAAGCTTGGGGCCATCCAATGCAAGGTGGACCCCAGCCATGGGGTCACCCCTCGGGGCCCATGCAGGGGGTACCTCGAAGTAGTGCTATAGGGGTCCGCAACAGCCCCCAGGCTCTGAGGCGGACAGCTTCTGGGGGACGGACGGAGCAGGGCATGAGCAGGAGCACAAGTGTTACTTCACAAATATCCAATGGTTCACACATGTCTTATACATAACTTAAACAATAACTGAGGGTGGCAATTCCACTGGAGCTGTCTGCCAACAGAAACTGCCTACAGACACCAGCCCAGCAGCCTCCTCAGTGCGGTGCTGACGTGTGGAAGCTGGGTGCACATGGAATATTGTATTCATTTTGTAAAGCATTACGTTTTGTGTTTACTAACTGGGATGTCATAGTACTTGGCTGCAGGGTTTGGGGGGTGGATTTTGGTTTTTTTTGTTCTGTTGTTGGTTTTTTTTGGTTGGTTTTTTTTTGTTTTGTTTTGGTTTTTTTTTTTTTACTTTTTGGAGGGGTCTTGGGAGGGCGTCTGAGATATATATGCAATTAGTCAGAAGAGTTGGCTGGTGGTCATCACACTGACAGGACAGAAGGGCCTCAGACTGCCCTCATCGTGCCATCCATGTAGGAAGTCTGAGGGAGAATGGAGACCTCCTCCCGTGTCCATAAATTTCGATCTGCCACCCTGCAAAAACCAGGCGAGCTGCCTTTAAACCATCATCCAGGGGAGGAACAGCTGGATCTTCTGTTCCATTTTTATTTGTCATTAAATTGGATACATTTCTAGGGTATTGCCTCTGCCAAGAGGCGTTTTCAAAGAGTTGTAGGTGAGGAAGAAAGTGAGAAGAGAGGCCAAGAGACACCAGGGCTCAACAGGGCCCTTCTACCCAAGTGCCCGCTCCGTGTTGTGTATGAAGTGATGTTCTCTCAGAAGGCACTGGTCAGCTTCCCGAGAACTCTGTAGGTAAACCTGTCTGGAAGGGAACAAGCTAGGAATGTTTGAAATTGTCTGTCTGCTTTGGCACTCCCTGACTGTGCTGCTGGTAGCTCAGATGAGGTTGGGCAGAGGAGCGTAAGTAATGCACTTGTACAGCTAATACTGTGACATCTCATTTTAGCTAAGCATCAGAATAATTCTTGGAGCCCAGTGTAGTCCTTTTTGCTCCATTCAGAAATGTTTAGACTTTCAGCCAATCAGTCTCAAATGCCAGAGGTGTTTTGAAGGATGCCATAGTTACAAAATGCCATTGATCAGGTTTTTCATTATTACACTACATCCACCAATTTATTACCTTTTTGGCTTGTTGCAATTTCCTGTTTACATGTAGCGTGTAGCCAACTGTTGAAATGTTTAGTTGCCATGGTGTACCAGGAGGAGCTGAGCCAATGACTCTTTCCCAGCTGATGACTAACCCACATCACCACTGTAGGTCTTGCTGCATGTGAGGCTCCTTTTTTATTATTTTCATTGCTGCAATACTTCACAACTTTTACAGTCCCGTGAGATGCTGTGATATTTTGGCAGCGTATCACACCATGTGAGAAGGCACTACTTCCAGAGGGCTCATTGGACCTGCTGTACTACTGAAAGGAAGCAAAGGAGGTTATGAAATCCATACAGTGATAAAAGGTCAGGGAGTCTCATAACTGAATGACTTTGTGGCATCACGTCATCCCTTCGTGCTGGGAACCAGAGATGCCCCCGTGCTGTCGTGCCAGTGCCAGGACAGTCCGGGTCAGCCAGGACTGGGAAGAGCAGGTAGATAAAGTTTGGTTTGAGGCAAAGATTTCCGTCTTGGGGACTGACCAGCCAGGGTTCTTTGTAAATGTTTTTCCTTGCACACTAATCATCTTGAAGAAAACACTAGCTGCTAACTCTAGGATTTGCCTTTAATATGTTTATAGGGCTCAAAAGCGAGGTTTTCCGAATGTGTTTGTCCATGTGACATATTTATATAGTAAATAGTGTCTCGCTGCTGTTCAGTACTCGAGAGGGCGGCGTTCTTTCTTTAGCTAAATTAACATCCACTCCCAATCCTTTACTCTCTGCCAGTGTCCGGTGAATCCAGCTGGGATTTCTAGCATCTTGACATAGCGTATCACTCTAATTGAAGATGGGAACTCTACCAAAACATGTTTGAGCAGCCCCTTAGTAAGGAGTTTTGTAGTACTAACAGTTGACAGAAGCCTGGGATGAGGTGTGGGTCCCATGGAGGTGCCTCTGGATGCTCCTGGGGGCAAATGGTGACTGTGAATTTTCCTGTCCTTTCCTCTGGTATGTTTGTATGTGGAATTGGATGTTTTGGGGTCACTCTTTTGCATTGCAGTGTTGTTGAAATGCAGCAAAACTCATTTAGGAAGGGTACCTGTGTTTTCCTAGGTTTGGAAGGACAGACAAAACCAAAATGAAAGGCCAAAATTATATTGGGGTTCACCATGTGAGTGTGGAGGGTGTGCCCAGAGCATGGTGCTAACACAGCATTTTGAGTTCAGCTCCTCTATCCCAAACAGCAGCAGCTACAGTGGGGACAGGCTATACCTGCAAGTTCAGTGGGTCCATTCTCCTGCTTCTGTTACGGTTTGAATTTGGTCAAAGTCTCTGGCTTAAATTGAGCTACTTCAACAGAATTCTCTCAACACATCTCTTTGTGTAATGTCAAGCATGACTGAATGCTGAATCCAAATGATGGCTATCCCATATTGGCTTTTTTGTATTCAAAAAGAATTGTGTAGTAACCATTTTTACATGTATATCATGTGCAGACCTGGACTATTCCAACAAGTTAATATTTTAATTAAAATAGTTTGCAAAAACTGATTCAGATCAACTGGTCTAAATGTGTGTGTCCCTGTGTGTACGTGGGGGAAGAAAAGCTGTCCCAAAACTGCCTGATCTCGAGAGGAAGCACCTCATTACACAGCTGTAGCCAGAGGAACTCAGGGTTAGGCTGTGCCTTGGAGGTATTTGAGGAGGCCCTTGGTGTTCAGAATTTTAATGTATCTCGGGTTTATTTCTGAGATACATGAACAACTGTGCACTAGAGAGATGCAAACACTCTCTGAATCAGTTTGCAAACTCTTATTTTTAAAAGTAAAGCATTTTAAAAGTGAGGCCATTGCTCTATGTTGTACTCATTGCAGTCATGCCCTAACTTTGGTTTTAAAATTACTGTAATCTGTAAATTGTGGAAACTACTCCAGTACCTCAGCAAAGATGTTTTCTTGCATCTCTTATGTTTATATTTAACACTGGGGAACTCTTTTGTGTGGACTACTTTGCAAACTTTATTGCGGTATTATCAAATCACCAGCTTGACCCCTGAAATCTCTTTTCTGTGGTTATTTTTCTCTCCCCTCTGCAAAGACCTGGAGTTCTGGTGTAGCTTAGCCCAGAGATGGAAAAAAGTAGCCAGCCTTTTTACCTCTTTCTGATTCAAATTTCCTTTGATTTTATTTAAAATCAGTGAAAGGGACCACATTTCCCTTGTTTTCCATGGTCCCAGGGAGCCAGCAGCCGCCTCTCCCTTCCATGTTGAACGTTACGTGCTTTCTTCCTTGGATGCAGCACTGAAATGGAGGCCACAGCTCTGTTTCACCTGCATTCCCTCCAAGCCTGTGAGCTTCAAAGAGGTTGAACAACTAAATACGTGGTGTGATACCAAACTTTCCACAGAAAAATTCCCTGCAGCCATTACTTGCCTGGCTTGGGGCCAGGCTGGCATCACTCCGTGTCCCACCCAGTCCTCCCTCGCCGGAAGAACGGGCACTGCACACTCGCTGTGACCTGCACGGGGGTACAGCCAGGGCCATCCTGGGGCTGTGCTCTTGTTTAAACCCCCAGGACCCCTCACCTCCAGGCTCCCAGCCCCTCGACCCTGCTTACGTGCCATTTCTTGAGAGGCAATAAATCCTATCGTACCACTGTCTACCATTACTCTGTTGAATACGCACATCTCTCTGGATATATATATGGTATCTCATTTGTATATATTTATATACTCTGTATGTATGTGTGTGTGGGTATAGGTGCACACACACCTCATGCTGTGCATTTCTGTCAGGGAACTTCAGTTCTGCTGTTCTTTAGCGCTCCTGTTTGTGAGCAAAAGCAACCCCTCAGCAGGGCTCTCAGGGCGAGAGCACGGATGTGGCACAGGCTGTGCTAGGGCTGAACCCTCGCTGAAGTGCAGCCCTGCTAATTGCAGCTTGCTTTTTCTGGGGCATGAGAGGGTAGGTAGCTGCTGCGGGTGTGCTGTGAAGGAGAGGGAGTTCCCTGAGGGTACCAGAAAGTCAGAAGGCAGCAGAGAAGAAAACCAGATGGTTTAGCGATAGGCAAGCAGTGGAGGCAATGTAGGGATCTGCTGGGGAGGCGGCGAGTGGGCCGGTGAAGTGCTCAGCAGGCTGAGCTCAGAGTCCCCAGCTGCGTCTCGCCACGAAAGATCACAAGCCCGGCACGGTCTTGGCTCGCTGCACCGGCACTGGCTTTTGGCATTCCTGAGGTGGAGCCGCCGCTAGCTCTGAACACTGACTGCCTTGGCGTGTGTCTGATACCTGGAGGTTCTTAGGTTGTGTGGAGGGGCAAAAGAGAACCTAAATTGGAAGATTTCAAGTACACGTGTGTGTACAGTCTGTACATCCATATATACACACAGAGATGCTCTTGGTTCATTCTTTATTCTGCTTAGGCCTGTGTGCTTTGTCACTCAAGTCCAGCCAGCAGCGGACAGTCTCGCTCCTCTCCTGGGTGCTTGCTCTGCAGTTCCAGTAAATCTTGCCCTGGTCTTTCTCATAGTAAAGGGGCGAGTGCCATGCTGGACGCCACCAGCTCCTCAAGCTGTGAAGAGCCTTCTGACCTTCTCCTTTGTCCTCTACAGACCCCATCTTAGGGAGGCATTTGACAGTTCCGGGGATAAGCAGTTCTCACAGGTGTCAGGTCACTCATTTCCCCCAAGGACACCCCGCCAGCTCAGCAGAATGCCGACCCTGGGCTCTCTTTGTGCTGCCAGAGAATTCAGAGGCAATATTCCCCCTGTCCCTTTTGGAAGGTCTCTTGCAAGTTTTTTAGGAGGGACTCAGGGTTGGTTGGGTCATTCTTATTGTTTCCCAAGGAGTAGTGTTGTCTGTAGCTGTGCTCCTGCCTGTAGGATGTTCCCACCCCAGTGCTGGCCAGCAGTGAGCCCAGAGCTACGTGCCAAGGACAGAGGAGCGGTGGATACCCAGGCAGGGATGCCGGTCACCGTCCCTCTGCTATGGTTGTTTGAGTTTGCACTTTTACGAATCGATTGAGCCAGAGTCTTCTGAGGAATACATATGTGAGGCTCTTTGGAGGGTTGGGGCTTGCTGTTTACAGCCAGAAAATAAGAAAACCTGATAGATCTAGTTGTTTTAGTAAACATCACCCCACCAGGGAGCGGTGGCGGCAGATAACCCAGGTTCCTGTTGCACAATGAGGTTCAGCCAGGTGGGGCTGTGATGCTGCCTGCTGCATCCCTGCCCCTTGTCCGGGGGAAGGAGAGCCCTTTGTCAGCTAGAGAGGAACTTAGTAAATTCGATTTGCCGGCAAACAAGCACCTTAACCACTGAGCTGTGGGTCTCGATACTTGCACTGCACCTGAAGGCTCCCTAGCCGGGAGAAGGCAGTTCGGTACATGACCATTGGCTCTGCGCCTGCCTGGCATCCTCAAAACATCCTTAAGCCATGTCCTAGGGAGAAATAAGACCCCAATATCAGCTCCCGCTCTCCTTGCTTTCTCTGAGTGCACACAGTGAGACCAGGAACCAGGAGGGCCGAGCGTTGCCCCCACGGATGTGAACAACCCCTGGGGGGAAACTTCCCCCCATCTCGCCCCTCTGGCCCCCTGCCCCGCTCCCCACCCTTGAGTACGGGTACCTCAGAACATGCACAGTTTGAATTTTCACTGACAATTAGTTTAATTATTGTCAGTGAAAAGAATTGTAATTATCTGTAAATATGTAGTTAACAAATTGACCTAGTTTCTGTATTTTTTAAGTTTTTGTACTAAAATTTATAGATACAGTATGTGCCAGCTAGCAAAAAGCTACTGTAATTGCCAGTCGTAGTTCAGCATGCACCTAATCCCCGAGACTTGTCCAGTGATGCTGTAAGGAATTTATGCGTAAATATTGCGAGCTGGGGAGACCAACAGTCATGGGCTTTCAGCCTCCAGCCTCCGGCTGGGTCTTCCCTGATGGCTGTGTGGAATCCCCTTCCCTTGGGCGTCATGTGCCGCACGGAGGGCAGTGCGAGGGACAGAGCGGTGGCTTCGAGCTTGCTCTGGAGCTGAACTCAATGGGAACCAAGTTCAGGTTCTTCGCTGCAGTTTAATACCGGCTTGTGACTATGGTTTTCAATCTCTCTAGAAATGATCTGTTTTTCCCCGTCCAACTGCTTTTGTCTTAAACCCGAGTTAATCTAAATCTACTGGAGGAAAAAAAACAAAAACAAAAACAACAAAACAAAAAAAGACTTTGATTTGAGATCGTTGCCTGCTTTTAGTGCCAGGATCACACATTTCTATGGCAACTCTGAGCTCAGCGGAGTGCAGAAATCAGTGCAGGGTTGTTGACAAGCTGAAGTCGGCAGCCGCTGCCTCTGCACGGCTCCGGCAGAGCCCGACTGTGGCTGGTGGCAGCTCCGAGGGCGAGTTTGGGGGTGCAGTGCGGTGCCTTGGGGGGGTCCCGGTGTCCCTGCCCCACTACAGCTGGCTTGCCCAGCAAGACCTGCTGCTGAGTGAGGGGTGGGCTCCTAGGAATGGTCAGGATCTGTGCTCCGTGTCCTGTGGCAGAGGCAAGCCTGTGAGTCCATAGCTGTGCTGAGCATCCCGGGAAGCTGCGAGCAGAGGAGTTTGAGCGCCGGTGAGGCCGTGCTCTCCGGGTCTGGTTGTCCTGGAGGTTGTAGGGAATGGGAGCTTGTAAGCATTCAAGGATCAGAGAAGGAGAGGCAGACATGCACGTACGGGTTTGGCTTTTGGCAAGCAAACCACCCGCTTCCTTTCTTCTTCAGCTTTTCTTCCCTCCTAACCCCCCGTAGCTCTTCCCCCTGCTTGCTTGGAACAGGAACATTTTTTTTTACCTGCCTAGAAACAGCTAAAAGATGGGGGGGCAGCCCTGATGTAAATAATTAACATTGCAAAGTGAAGTGTGTATAACATAAAAGGCTACAGCCCTTTGGTGACTTGTAAATGCTTTGAGAAGGTTGTGGTAAGATGTGGAGGGGGCCAAGCGACCTGCCCGGCCCCGCAGCCATCGCTGCCCCACCTGCCACCGCGGGGCCGGGGGGTCAGGACGGGATGGGGGGACACCCCGGGCCCCTCGGCCATGGGACCCCCCCCTCGGTGTAGTGGATGGGAGGGTAGCGTAACGTGTGTAATACGGATAGGAGAAGCTGTGTGAGGTGTGTATAGTGTATATTTTTTAAAAATAGCTTGCTTGTGTTGTGAAGATTTTAAAGACAAACTTGAGAATTCTAGCCTAACTATTAACACAAGTTTAACATCAGTTACCCCACTGGGTTCAGAGCCTCTTGAATGTATATTCCTTTTTGTAACCTAAATGACCTATTCTTCTACCAGTCAGCCAGACATCCTATTTATATTTTTAATTTTATATATTACTTTCCATTTGTTTTCATTATTTCCAGCATGTTTCTGGGTTTTGGTTTTTTGGGTTTTTTTTTGGGGGGGGGAGGGTTGTTTCTTTTTGCACAAGAATTGTGTGAAGTCAAGGAAATGTTAACTCAAACCTGGTATTTTCCAACCTGTCCCCCCTTCCCTTCCTCTCCTCCACCCCTGTTGTGTTTTTTTTTTTCTTTCTTCCGCCAACAGTTTGGGATTTTTCTGGGCTGGGATGCAGTGGGTGGGAGGAGGGGATGGCTCTTTTCCATTTGCAGCTTTTGTGCAAATGCCAGGTCTTTTTGCCAGTCAACTAAAAAAATGCTTCACTTGCTGGTTGCTTTAAAAAGGAAAAAAAAAAAAAAAGTTTAAATAAAAAAAACAAAAATGTAACCTTATCAGTGCGATGTAGACCCCAGCGGGAGGAGGGGAAGTGCACACCTGTAGCCACACACCTCTGGCTTTGGCTGCAAAACAAAAGCAAACCATTCCTGGTGAGGAGGTGACCACAGGGCAGCTGCTGCCCGACCCCGTGGAGGGGTTGCCGGGCACGAGCTCCGTGTGCGGCCGGGCTCGGAGCCGTGCTGGGAGCGCCATGCCTTGGGCTTGCTCTTCCCCCTCGGCGTCCGCCTGTTCATGTGCACAAACCCAAGAGCTGCCTGCTGATGACAGCAAAGCTGTTGCTGCTTTTCCTCTCCTCCTCCTCTTCCTCCTCTCCCCCTCCCCAAGGAGGTCCAGCTCCCCAAAACAAGAGCTCGCCCAGCGCCCGGCCCCAGCGCCATGGCTGTTTGCTCTGGGGCATCATCCAGGTATGGCCAAGCCCGGCTGGCGCCGTGCTGTGCCACAGAGCATTAGATAGAAAAAAACACACACATATCTGCTGTTTTACTATGAACACTGGTCTGAGGTTTCCAGGCTCAGCACCACGGTGATGGGCCACGAAGGATTTAACCAGGGGAATTAAACTCCTTCTTGCTTCCGTGTCTGGTAGCACCAGCTGGTATGAGTGAATCTACAGGTGTGCGTTTTCCTTCTTGTAGAAAATGCCACGAGCACTAACTGGTAAGGCTTAATGTACAGTATATTGTCAGTATTCTGGTATTCTTCTGGTTCAACATACATTATAGCTCATATATAACCTGTATTAATTGTATAGATTGTGCATTTAAAGCTGTTACCAAGTTGTCAGAAAATAAGAGAAGAGAAAAAAAATAAGGTCATATGTAATATTTTGTTTGTAAGTATCCTTTGTATCATAGCAAAGGAAATGTTAAAAAAAAAAAATCAACTGTAATAAAGTAATTTTAGTACACGGAGTGTCTGCCTGCCTTTGTGAGACCCTGGCCCAGGGAAGCTACCGCGTGTAGGACCTCTGCCAGGTGAACACGGGGGGCTCAACCGGGAGACCCCCCCACCTGCGGGGCCGCGGCAGCCCCTTCCTCCTCTCCTCCGTCCGTAGGAACTCGGCCATGGCCCTGAAATATTCCAGCACGGCCTCGTGGGCCCAGCAGCGCCCCGGCCCCCGCCGGGGGAAGCCGCAGTGCCCCCCGTGCGGGGTGAGCAGCAGGAAGAAGTAGGGGCTGCTGCGGAAGAGCTCCCTGGGCAGGCTCTGGGCCGGGGGGCCGCGCACGGGGTCGTCGGCGCTGCAGAGGCACAGCACCGGCACCGCCGCCTCATCCGCGTCGCGCAGGGGCTCGTTGCGCTCCCAGTAGCTCTCCCAGCTGGTGGGGCGGCTCCGAGTCCGGCAGAAGAGAGTTTCCTCCAGCTCCCGCAGCGAGCGGCTGCCCAGGAGCCTGTCCATGTCCACCACCTCGGCCAGGGCCCCTGCGTACCTGCGGGGATGGGGCGGCCACCGTGGGCTTGGGGGTGCCACCAGGGGCACTGGGGACGCTGCTGGGGACTTCAGGGATGTTGCCATGGGCAGGGGGTGCATGGGGATGCTGCCTGGGATGGAGACCACAGGGAATGAGGGGCATGCTGCCATGAGGGTGTAGGATCATAGGGATGACACTTGGAGCTGGGGGCTATAGGAATGCTGCCATGGGGGTGCCACCAAGTAGTGTGCCCGTGTCGAGGCTTCTCGATAGTCCTGGCCCTGCATGCAAGGGAATAGGGGCGACCTCGACAGCCGTAACCCCAGAGTGGCTTAGGAGGCCCATCCCAGCCCCTTGCCAGGGATCCTGGAGGGTCCCCACAGCACAGCCCGGGTGCCATGACAACGGGAGACAGCCGGCACTCCCACTTCGTTACCGTGACAGCAGCATTTGCAGTGGGAATCAGGAAATAGGGAGGGGGGAGACTCTCTGCTGCCCACTCCCCAGTACCCCATTCCTGCAGTAAGCACTGCACCTTGCTGCACCCATCTGGGATTTGCTGCAGCTTCACCTGGTCACCTGTTTGCCCCTATGTTTTGGGGTTTACCTGCATTCTTCTGGCCCCCATTTGGCAACCTGCATGGTCCCTTTGCCCCCACAGGCTCTCAGCACCACCCAGTGAAGTGCCCACTTGCTCAAAGCCTTGGCCCAGGACAATTTGTCTCCTGTCTCAGTCAGTGCTTGGCCCACTCGAGCCTGGCTGTGTTGGGCAATAGGGAACCCAGATCCCTTGGAAAGGGACAGCAGTAGGCACAGCCCCCCGCCCAGCTGTGGGTTTGGCATCACAGGCCCCCCCCATGGCCAATGGGAGGGTCAGGTCCTGCTGGGGACAAGGGGCAGTGCAGGGAGAGGGGCCAGCCCCACTCACCCCTCACAGTCCAGAACCACACAGGGGCTTCACCCCCCCCCCCCCCAGGGGTGACAGATCTCCCAGCTCAGGAACCCCAAGATGCTGCTGCAGCCCCAGCCGCGCTAGGGACACATGTGGTGGCCCAACTGGCCCCATGGCAGCTGGCTCCAGGCAGGTGTTCATTAACCAGCACGTTTTGCTGCCCTCAGCATCTCTGCCCCTGCACTGGGGCTCCCGGTATCAGCAGCAGCACCCACCCCATGCACACCCCCAGGGATGACCGAGGGGTTCCCGGGGTACCCCCGTCCACCTCCCCAAGCCCAAGGGACTGCACTGACCTGCTCAATCCCTGCTTGAGGTGGAGGAGCAGCGGCCACTCGTAAAGCCAGGGCATCCCGGCTTCAAACCAGTCCCGGCCACGGAAGATGGGGGAGAGGCAGGCGGCGGCGGCCAGGCGGCTGGAGGAGCCGCTCTCGCCCAGGTAGGCGAGCAGCAGCCCCGAGCCCGAGCCCTCGCTGACGGCCAGCAGAGAGGCAGAGGGGTGCCGGCACCGCAGGTAGGTCACAGCCTCCCGCAGGTCCCCGGGATCCCCGAAGGGCTGGAGCCGGGGGGTGGTGAGGGGGCAGCCGTTGTGGCCCCGGCGGTTGAAGATGACGGGGATGAAGCCCCGCTCCAGCGCCCGCAGCCCCAGCTGCAGCAGCCCCCCCGTCACCTTCCCGGCAGCGTTGGGGATGAGCAGCAGCACTGGGCTGGAGATCCCCCCCCCGCCACCCGCAGCCCCCCACGGCCCCACCAGCCAGTCCAGGGCCACCAGCCCAGCGTCGGGCAGCTGCAGGAGCTCACGGGCCACCGCCGGCTCCAGCTCAGGCGGCTGCAGGAGCTGCCACAGCATCTGGAGCTGGGGCCAGCACGGCCACGGCCAGCGTCCCCCCCGCAGCGCCGCTGAGCGCCCCAAGCTCCGCACCAGGTGCTGGGCCAGAGCCGAGGGCTTGCACAGCAGCCGGCAGTGCCCCGAGCCCTCCTCGGCCATGAAGGGGATCCCCTCCTCCTTCTCCTCCTCTCCCAGGTCTCCAGGTATTCCCAGCCTCCCTGCCCAAAGGCACCAAACCAGCAGGCCCAGACCCAGGAGCACCGCGGCTGCGGCCACCAAACCCTCCGGGGACAGCATGGAGGCGGCAGGAGCTCCAGCCGGCAGCCCCGATGGTCGGCGGGTTCACAGAGCGACGGCGGGGCCGTGCTGGGAAAGCCCGGCCCCGGGGCTGGGCAAACAGCAGGGCTGTGCCGGGGATGGCGTGAGCGGCCAGCAGGGCCAAGGGGACTGGGTGAAACGGGAGGGACACGTGGCCAAGCCCTGCCTGGTGCCGGAGAGATTGAACCCCCTGCAGCCACGGACCCTCCACGGGCACAGGAGCCGGGGGCCGGGCGCCCGTGCAATGCTCACACCTTTATTGATACAAATGTACAAGGACACATCTTACAGTGGGGAGTGCGCCCCGGCACGGGGCAGGACGCCCGGGGAGGGGTTCAGGACGCCCGGGGAGGGGGGGCCCACGGGCGCCCCAGTCCAGTGTAATGCCGTGGGTGGCCTCGGGGGTACCGGCCACCCAGAGAGGGGCTTTGTGGGGGGTGGGGGTACAAGGCCACCGCCGCCACGGACAGCTACAGAGGCTATGTACAGGATAAGTTAGGCGCGTGCTGCGGAGTGGGCAGGGGGCTGTACAGGGGGACGCAGGCACCTACCCCGCAGGCTGAGCACCAGCTCCTTGATGGTGCGGGGGGCACGAGGAACCCCGCACCCCGGCTCCCCAAAAAGGCCACTAGCAGCCACGCTCGCCCCAGGTGCCGGCTGCTGCCGGAGGGAAGGGAGACACGGAGAGTGTGGGGACCTGGGGACACGGGGGGACATGGGCTGGCGCTCACTGCTTCTTCTCACGAGTGGTGATAGTGACCAGCTGCTTGGCGGCCTTGGCAATGTCGTAGGCACACTGGATGACCTGCTGGGTCAGGAGCTGGTAGTCCACGGTGGCGCCGGGCTCGGGGGGCACGGTCTTGCGGCACTCGCTCTGCAGCCGGTAGGCGCTGGCGTTGAGCAGCCGCAGGGAGCTCCGCACCGTCTCCAGTGCTGGTTTCTGTGGCAGAGCACAGCGTCAGAACCTATGCTCAGGGGACTGACAGCGTCTGGTGGGGATCACAACCACCCCAGGGACACACTGCTCCTCCTACCTTAGGGAAGAGCGATGCCATCTCTGTCACAGCCGAGTGGATCTTCTCTGAGCAGGGCACGAAGCTGGGGGCAAGGAAAAAGGGTGAGCAAAGCGGAGGACAGCGGCTCCTGACCATGGAGAGTGACAAGGCACGGCCCCACCCCTGGTCTGGGTGTCCAGAAGGACCCTGAGGCTGTGCCCCAGTCCTACCTGTCATGCTTGGACTCTTGTGCTGCCCGCAGCAGCTCCTGGATATTCTTGGTGACCTGCTCAGTTTTGAGGATGACATCCTCTGTGCTGGGCAGGCCAGGGTCCAGCTCCCCGTCCAGCGGGTCCAGCTCATGGGGGAAATCCTCATCCTTGCTCAGATCCCCAAACCGCTTCCCCTCCATGCTGCAGGGACCAACCAAGCGCCCAGGGTCAGTATCAGTCCCCTGTCCCTGTGTCCCCAAGTACCCTGGTGCAGCCCCCAGCCCCAGCACTCACCTAATCAGAACCTCACCAGCCTGTGTGTTGTCATAGTCACTGTCAGTGCCGCTGCCGTGCCGGTCCAGCTTGCTCTGGTGGGGAGAGGAGCAGTGTCAAGCCCTGCCCAGCCCCACACAGGGCCGGAGTCTCCCCACCCCAAGAGTTGCTTCCCCTCCGTGATACGTCACCATGTGTCGGGCACCATCGGGCGGGCAGGAGAGCAGTGGGGAGGATGGAGGGAAGGGCACTGAGGAGGCAGATGGACCTTTCCGGATCTGGAGGGGGAAAAGAGGGGAAGTCCATGCTGAACCGGGTGGAGAAGGGTGTGGAGCCGACCCTGGTGACGTGCAGGGGAGGACGAGCACAGGGGACACCGCCACCCTGCATGCAGGAACATCCCGCAGCTGCCATTCCCTGGGGAGGTCCCCGGCCTGACCCAGAGGGGTGCAGGGCGGTGGGGGGACAGGACATCCCCAAAGGCCACATCCTGGGAAGGCAACAGCCACCATGTCCCATGCAGGAGCCGCCCCCGCTGCGGCCCCCTTACCCGGTACACGCTGGCCGGGATGTGCATGGAGTACAGAGCCTCGTCCTCCACCTCCTGGCGACACACGAAAGGTTACGGCCCCGCGGGGACGGGCCCCAGCACCCTGCGGGGCTGGGGGGACTGCTGCAGCCCAAAACCCTCCCACCCACCCCAGCGCACTCACGCCGGGGCTGAAGGGCTGGAGCCGTGTCACCAGCTCCTCCACCGGCTGCCCGAAGGGTTTCAGCGCCGAGCCCGGCTCGTACATGGAGAAGGCCTGGCGGTCCCGGCGGTGTGGGGGGGCCGTGCCCGGCGGGTGCCCGTGCTCCGGCCGCTCGCTGGGGGCCGGGGTTGGGTGCGTGGGACCAGTCTGCTGCCGGATCTGCGTGTTCTCTGCCTGCAGCTTGTGGATCTGCACCCGGGAGAAGGGGAAAGCCATCAGCAAGGAAGGGGGGGGACACTGAGGAGGGGAGTCCCGCTGGCTCCACACCCACCTCGCGCTGCAGCCGGCGCAGCTCATCGCTCAGGCTGTTGTTCACCTTCATCAGTTGCTGCACCTTGGCCTCAGAGGCAGCCAGAGCCTTCTTCACCTCCAGGTACTCCTGCAGCGTGATGGGGCCATCTGACAGGTCGGAGGAGTCCATGCTCTGCAGGGAGAGGAGCTCAGCGCTAGGATCCCAGAGCCGGGGGTCTGGGGGTGGTCCAGGCTGGGGCCCAGGCTCACCCTGGCACGGTTGTTGCGGGAGGCGTTGCGCAGCAGCTCCTGGTCCGTGTCCTCGTCAGAGGCAACGCTGTCGTAGTCGTGCTGGTCGTCCAGGTCACTCTGGCTCCGCAGAGAGTAGTCGAGGGCGTCTGGGGGAGGGCACGGTGGGTGCTGAGCACAGGGCAGGGGGGAGTGCTCAGCCCCACCTCGCTGCCCTTCGTGCCTCACCTGTGGGGCTCAGCAGACTCTTCCCTTGCTGCCGGCGCTTGGCTTCCCCGAGGATGTCAATGAGCAAGGTGGCAAACTCCCTGGCATTGAACCTGGCCAGCTTTTGCCGGCCCTGGGGGCAAGAGGGGGAAAAAGTGGATGAAGCAGGGGTCTGGGTGCACAGGGGGGTCGTGTGGCCTAGAGGGGGCCTCACCTGGTTGCGCGTGGCTGAGTACTCGGGGTTGACAGGGAGGAAGGGGACGGCGCTGCGCTCTGTCACCAGTGTGCTGTGGTTCTGCGTCGTCAGCCAGACTGCAGGAAGGCACCTGGTGTCAGACCCCCGGGACACAGGGGCTGGACTCCTCCGGACAAGCCGGCTGCAGGGCCCGGAGCCGGCAGGACGCAGGCGCGGGCGCAGGGCCAGCCTGCTGGGGTTGGGAGCGGAGCCTGGCCAGGCTGACGGGAATCACCTCCCCCAGCCACCCAGCACGGCTGGGGTCCCCCCATGACCCCCAAACAGGACCCCCTCATGCTCTTCACCCTTTCAGGCACCAGTTCAGCACCCTAGAGCTGGTGAGAAGATAGTTTGACCTGTCTGCTGGCACCCAACCCGCCACAGAAACTGGACAGCCCCCACCCTGTCACCCCCCAGATCAGGGGCACCACTGCAGGCTGAGCCCCCATCCCTGGGGGATCCCGGCACCCACCTCCAGCAGCACCCCAGCCCGGGCACCCAGCGGCGGCCCCTTGCGCTGAGCAAACCCTCCCGGCCGGAGGAATGAAGAAGGAGGGGCCTGCGGTCCCGGCAGACGCATCCAGATCGGGGAGGGGAGCGCAGGGCAGAGCCGCGGCCCCGCCGGCTGCTCCTCCCCGCGCCGTGTCGCCCGCCCCGGCCCCGGGGGGTTGCACCCCGCGGCCCCCGCTCACCCGCGTCGTTCTCCCGACGGTCCACCTCATCGTACACGTCCATGGCCAGCTCCTCGAAGAGGCGGTTGCTGAGCTGGAGCAGTACAGGGGACAGTGTCAGGCGGGATGAGAGGAGAAGGCGGGACACCCCCCGGCCCTGCCCTGGCCCCCACTCACTCACCGCCTGCAGCTTCTTCTTGGCTGCCTTGGCCAGCTCAGAGAGGTCCAGGCTGGGGGGCACGGGGACGGGGGAAACAAAAAGTGGGGGTTATTCCTGGCCTCTTCCCATCAAAACAGTCCCCAGCTGCACCCCAACAAGACAGGGATCCCCCCACCTCAGGCATCGGGGGCTTCACCAAGCAGGGCTGGCAGGCAGGCACAGGGGGATGAGGTGGCAGGGGGCGAGCAGGACCCCCCTCCCCGAGTGCCCCCCAGGTGCCAGGCTGGGCCGAGCGGCCAGGGCTGCAGGGGGGGACCATGCCAGCAGCATGGGGGGCCCCCCGAGCCGAGAGCCGAGCGGACAATACCTCTGTGCCATGCACTTTGGGCGCACCCTGCGCTCCGGAGAAGGCAGCGGAGGGAAGAACAGGATAAAGGCGGACGTTAAACGCGCGGGCACGCCGACCCCACGCCCCCCAGGGATGCTCCAGTGACCGGGGTCCCCCCCTCAGCCCAGCGGGGATGCTGGGGGGGACATGGGACAGGGCAGCGGGGCCAGGGGTGCCAGGCACTCACCTGTCAGCCATCTGCGGGATGATGTAGTGCCCATTCTTGTGGTCTGCACAAAGAGAGGGGAGGTGAGCAGGGCCACGTGGTCCCCCCAGGGCAACCCCCTCACCCCAAGAGCCCCTCACTCACCCGGCTTCCTGCCGCAGAGGTAGAAGGCCAGCCGGTCAGTCAGCTCGTACTGGCACTCCACCAGCCGCTCCGCCAGCTCGTGCTGGGCTGCCTGCCTGTGGGAGGGCCGGCAGGGGTGATGCCCACCCTAGGTGGGGGTGCAGGCGGGGGTGACCCCCTTCCCTGCTCTCACCTGGCATAATCAATGGGGGTCCGGCCGTTCACATCGGGCGCCCCAGGGTCGGCACCATAGACCACCAGCAGCTCTGCCTGCAGGATCTGCCCGGCCTTGGCAGCCACGTGCAGTGGTGTGGTGCCCTTCTCCTGTGGGCATGGGCAGCATCAGCCCCGCAGCCTGCATGTGGCATGGCGGCTCCAGGACCCCCCTGGGCCCCACACCACCTCTGGGGTCCCCGAGCCCCACCAGAGCTCACCGGGTGGAAGAAGTTGGCCTGGGCACCCAGCGAGAGCAGGCGCAGGCAGGTCTCCAGGTTGCCCGTCCGCACGCTCGAGTGCAATTGCTGCAGAGGAGAGAGCTGGTAACGGGTGGATCTGACCCCACTGCCACAGAGGGGTCCCTGAGCCCCCACCCCACCTTGCTGAGGTCCTTGGCAGTGACACCATCATCATCCCGGCAGGGCAGCTTGTGGACGAAGGCCAGCATCTGGTACTTGGCACGGATGAACTCTGACTTGGTGGGGCTGGGGGTGGGCAGCGAATTTTGGGGTGAGGAGGGGATTCCCAGCCAGTGCTGACCCCCTCCCCACAGCACAGGGGGCACTTACTGCACTTTGTCCTGGGGGTTTGCCTTCCGGCGCCCACTCTGCACCTGCGCTGGATCCAGCAGCGAGTGCTCCCAGATGGAGTTGGCCCCGTTGCTCGCCAAGGTGTGTACCATCTGCAGAGGACAGGCAGGGCCCAGTGGGCACGGGGGTCCCGGTGTGCATCTCCCCACATTCCAGTGTCCCCAGCACGCACCTGGAGCAGGGTGGCGGGCCAGGGGCTGTGGCGCAGGTGCTTGACGATGGAGATGTGGCGGCCCAGGCTGCGGTGCACGCTGCAGCACTCGTCGCAGATGAGCACCCCGCGGTTGATCGACGCCCAGCCAGGGTCTGGGGGTGCCATGGGGCTGTCAGCAGGGTGTCCCCTCCCCATGAGGTCCCCTCCCCATGCATCCATCCAGCAGGGGGGATGTGTTGCCACAGCAACTATTTCCCAGGAGATGGAGAGGGGCTCAGCCCATCACCAGGGGAAACCCACGGGTTTCCCATAGCAACCACCAGCCAAAAGGGGGGCAGGGTTTGGCCCCCCACCATGAGGAGGACAGCTGGTGGCAGGGATGATGCCAGCATACTCTGATCAGGGGCACCCTGGCTCACTGCGAAGTCACTCAACCCCGGAGCCCCTGGCTGGGTGTTTGGGGGGTCCTGGATGGGGGCAGTGTGCCCCACAATGGGTGGGCACCCCCAGTCCATGGGCTCCTACGTAGGGTTGTCACCAGCTCTGCAGCCTCAGCACCCCAGCACAGCCGGCCCACAGGACGCCCCAGCTCAGGGGCAGGTGCTGTGGCCCCCCAGGCTGCCGTGCCCCTCCAGCCCCGCCGCTGGCCCCGGCCTGCCGGACTGGAGCCCTTTGTGTCCCCGCCGGGAACAAAGGGCCGTTTGAGCAGCCGCGCTGGCCCCGCGCTGGCACCAGCCCCGGCACCCGCGGGGGCACTGATCCCAGCCAGGCAGCAGCTCCCCACGCCTGCACCCCAAAAACGGGTCCTGGGGACGAGGGGTCCGGCCCCGTGGTGTGGCCATTGAGCTGCAGCTGTTCACAGCAGCTTGAGGACAGGATTTGAGGACCCCCGCTGGGTCACAGCCCCACGCTCCGGGGAAATGCAGCCAGGCTCGGGGTGACGATGCTGAATCGCTCCCAGGTGTCCCCTCTGCCGGGCACGACGGGGCAGTCCGGCCATCCTCTGCCCAGCCCCACCACCTCCCCTTGTTTCTGTAGGTCCTACACAAACACCACACTGTCCCACGGGAGGGGCAGCCCCAAGCCCGAGGATACAGGGCCTGGAGGGGGGGTGGCCGCACTGGCCTGCCCGATGGCCCTGAGGGGGGGGACTCACAGGGAGAGGGAGGAAGGCAGGCAGTCAGCCAAGCCTCCCCCACTTCCTTCCTCCCTACAGGGTCCCAGACCCCTCCCCACGCACCCCCACCAGAGCCCTGGTGACACCGTTTTGAGGGGCACGGCATCCTGCCATGCTGCAGTGCCCCGGGGCCGGGGTGGGGTGGCCGGGGGGAGTGGTGGCCTCCCCAGCCTGGCAGCCCCGCGCACGCAGATGGCAGCGCCTTGGCAGCCGGTGCGGCGGCATCTGTGCCTTCGCACCCGCTGCCCACGGCCACCGCCGGGAACAGGACGCTCCGTGCGGGGGGAGCCGGCCCGCGGCCCCCCAGCCGGGTGGATCCGGGGTATCCCTGGGGCAACAGCCCCTCCTGCTCTAGGACAGCTGGGATGTGGTGGGATGCGAGTGGGCACTGCAGCAGCTCGGGGAGCGCTTGCACAGGGACACCCCAAACCCTGGGAGGATCCCGGAGTCCAAGGGAGCTCCCAGCACCCCAATCCCTGCATCGGGCTGACACCGGGACCCCCAGCACTCGGCCCCGCACTGGTGATGGCAGGGCTGGGGCCAGCCGGCATCCCTGCATGGGGCCAAGGGAGGGCGGGCAGAGGGATCAGAGCACCCCACGGGCACCACCCCCCCCCATGCAGGGCCAGGCAGCGCATCCCCGGCAGCGACAGCGGGTGCTCCCAGCGCGCTAGGAAACGGCCTCTGGACTTTATAACTCATTTCCTCCCATGGCTGCCAGGCGATAAGAGATTGGAAGAAACCGGTTTCCATTTCCCCTGGCCGCAGCAGGGAGACCCGGCACCGCCCCGGGAACCCCTGGACCCCCGCTTGCCCGCCGGCACGGGGGATGCCTGGAGGCAGGGCAGCCTTTCGCCCACGCGTGCCGACAGCTCTCCTGGCAGGATCCGGCCATTGGCACGTGGCCGGAATAATTTCGGCACAGCCTTGGCCCGCGGGCAGCTTTCCGGGGCTGGCTCGGAGACCCGTTCATTCATTGCCGTGGGGCCACCTGCACCGGCTACGGGCAGGTTTGGGGTCCGGCCCTACCGTGGGCAGGGTTTAGGGGGCCAAACCCACCGTGACGCCCACAGCGTAGGGGCTGTGGGCACCGGCACCGCCGGGGACGGGAATGGTCTTGCCCAGGCTCGGCTCCGGCTTGCAGCGCGGCGGCCGCCCGGCCCACCCAGCCGGCACCGCCAAGCCCGGATCCGGCTGGGGGTGGGTGCTGGCTGTGGGGTGCAGAAGGGTGTCCCCCACCATTCTGCCTTTTACAGGGTCACCAGCACAGCCGGCACCGACCGGCGCGTCCCCAGCCTGTGCCAGCAGCCCCCGCGCTGGGGTGAGAAAGCTGTGGGTGGTGCAGGGGGGCGGGGGGGAACGCGGGGTGCGCTGGAGCGGCACGGAGGAGGGCATGCGGGGGTATCGGGGTTGTGTCTGGAGCGCATTAGGGTATTCCGGGAGGCGAAAAGGGGGTGCACCGAGGGGGTCATGAGTTTCATCAAGGCGTTTCACCGGGGGCACATCAGAGGGTTCCTGGGGGCAGACGGGGGACTCAGTGCGGCTCCCCTGGGTGTGCAGAGTGGGGCGCAGAAAGGAATAACCAGGGCGATCCTGGGGGCACTCGGGGAGGGTGCAAAGGGGTCTCGGTGTGCGGTGTCGAAGGAAATGCCAAAGGGGTCACGGGGAGCAGTCCGGGGGCAAACACCTCGGGGTACAGAGGGGGCTGGCGGGGGTGCGGGGACGCCGTGGGGCGCAGAGGGGGCTCTCGGCGGCGCGGGGGGCGCGCCGGGCGGGCTCCGGGGGCAGCAGGAGGCGCGGGGGGGGCTGGCGGGGCCGTGCCGGTGCCGATGCGGGGGGGCCCTTACCTGGGGCGCTGCAGTCGGCGCACACCTCTGCCCGCGGCGCCTTCCGGGACATCCTCAGCGGCGAGGCGGGCCCGGGCCCGGGCCTCTGCGCCAGCGTGGGGCGGCGGCGGCGCCCCCGGACCCGCCGGGGGAGCGGCGGCGGGGAAGGGGGTGGGGGCCGGGCGGCGGGGCGGGGGCGGCGGGGCCCGGGGCGGCGGGGCCGGGGGCTGCCGGCTGCTCCCAGCGCCCGGCGGCTCCGCAGGAAGCGGCGCAGGCCCGGCCCCGGCGGAGGAGGGGCCGCACCGCCCCCGCCCCGCCACCGGCAGCGCTGCCGCGGCCGCCCCGCACCGGCACCGGCACCGCCCCGCGCTCGCAGCCGCACCCGAACCCGCACCCGCGCCGGCACCGCCCCGCACCGGGACACGCACCGGCACCGCCCCCGCTCCGCACAGGGACCCGGACCCGCACACCGATTCGCACGGGCACCGGCACCGCTCCACAGCCGCGCCGGCGCCGCCCCCGACCCGCACCCGCACCTGCAAACGGCCCCCGGACAGCCCGGTCCCGCCACCGGGCCCGGGCACCTCACCCGGGCACCTGCTGGGCATCAGCCCTGCCCTTGCTCTGCTCCTGATGCCGGCCGTCCCCTAATCCTGACCCCCGTGCCCGTCCTCGGTGCATTCCCGGTCCCATTTTCAGCCCCGAGCACTGTCCGGGTCCTGCTCCCAGCCCTTGGCCTGTTTATCCTGGAGGGACAAGCACTGGTCCCATTCCTATTCCAGGTCCTGTGTAACCCAGTCCCAGCCCAGGCCACTCCCAAATTGCTTCAGTCCTCCTCTGGACACTCGTTCTGGATCCGGCCGCAGTCATGGGGCACCTCCAGCCGTTTTCCCAATGCCACTTCTGACACTGTGCACCCCAGGGCACACCCATTCTCCAGGACACTGGGCTGGGCCACACGCCCCTTAGGGTGCTCAACAGGGGATTTTGGGGGTAGGTGGAGGGATTGGGGACTATTTGGGGTCTGCTCCCTACTGTGACCCTTTAAGCACTTGGACCAGAGGGGACACCCCACAAACAGCTGCGGGGGGTCAGAGCCCAGCGGGGTCCAGGGGAGCGGGGCCGCATCGTGCCCCCAGCGCCGTGGGGCACCCCCAGCAGCAGGGTGACCTCACCGCAGGCTGCCGAGGAGGTGAATCATGACGTCATGGGGCAGCGGGGCTGGCAGGGGGATGGGGGACGCTGTGCGGGGACAGGGGCGGGGGGATGCGACCACCGCCCCCGCCACGGCTGAGCAGAGAATAATGCCGGGGGGGCTTCCCCCCACGGGAGGGTGGGGAGCAGCGGGGTGGGGGGGCCAGGAGCGTGGCGCCGGCGGAGGCCGGGGCGGCCGCAGAGGCCCAGCCTTGCATTGTTCTCGGGCGGCAGCCGGAAAACGCGACGCCCGCCCGGGAGAGACGCAGGCGGAAAAGGAAACGGGGCTGGGGGCCCGTGCCTGGTGCCGCGGGGGCGGGAGTCGGGGTCCCCCCACGGCCCCCACCTGGTCCCCACCTGCCGCCTTCACCCCTGCCCCGCCATATGCTCGGGCCCGCTGCCCCACTGGGGGAGCGGAGGTCAGTTGGGAGGGGGAAGAACAGCCTGGGAAAGGGGGGAATTTGGGGAGGATGCTGATTGTCAATGGGGTGCCCCTTTGCAGGCCCCGCCGCGGGATCGGGGGCCGCGGTGATGGGCTGAGCGGTGCGGGAGAGGGGCGAGGAAAGAGGAAGATGAAGATGAGGAAGAAGAAGAAAGGGGCGATGACGGGCAGGGCAACTACAAGTCCCATGAGGCCGGGCGGTGCGGGGGGGGCCGGGGAAGCACCGGGCGGGAGGTGGCGGCCCGCCCCGCCCCGCGCCCCCCCCGCCCCGCGCCGCCCCGCGCCGCGCCCGCCGCGCCGCTCCAGCATGCACGGAGGATGCTCGCGTCTTGCTCGGGCAGGAAGGGGCCGGAGGGCAGGTACCCGCTGCACTACCTCGTCTGGCACAACCGCGCCCGTGACCTGGACCGGGAGCTCAGCGCCAAGCAGGTGGGGCGGCGCGGGGACACTCCCGGCACGGCCCGGCCCGGCCCGGCTCCGCTCGGCTCGGGCTGATGCAATGCTCGGGGCCGGGATGAGGATGAGGATGGAGATGAGGGGGGTGTTAAGGATGGGGTCGCTCTCTGCGCTGGCGGGGCTCTGGGGGTGTGGTGTGTGTCCCCACCTGCACCCCGGGACTGTGCCTGCTGCCGCCGGGGCTGTCAAGGAGCGCTGGGTACCACCCGCGAGTCCCCTGCATCCTCCAGCTCACGCAGCCCCGAGCATCCCTCTGCACGTGTCCCCAGCTCCCTGCTAGGCCTCTGCAGACCCCCGGCCCGCACCCCGCTTCTCAGGGCATTGCCACCCCCCTGGGGGTGCAGCCTTCAGCTCCCCACTCTCAGGCTGGGCCCCTCCGGGGGCGGGAGGACGAGGGCCCTGATGGTGCCGGGGCGCAGCCCCCCAGCCTCACCAGGGTTCTTCTCAGGGTGAGGAGACCCACTTTGTCCCTCAGCCCGGGAACCTCCCAGCCGCCCGGTGATGGAGCGGGGTGTGGGTGCTTCCCCGGCGGGTTCCCAGCCTCCCTCTCCCCCGTGGCGTTGCAATTCAGGTAATTAAAACCCAACCCCGAAGACGCAGGAAACCGCAGGCGCTGGAGGGAGGCTGGCGGGGAAGCTGTGCTGAGCATCCCCAGTCTCTCGGCCCGGGTCCTCAAACCCCAAGGCACTGAGGGCCATGCTGGATGGACCCTGGTGATGCATGAAACGGGGGTCATTGTGCCGCGAAGCTCCCGCCGGGATGCAGGCGATGGCTCCCGCCACACCCGTCTCCATTGTGGGGTCCAGCCGGAGGCTGCGCCAGCATCGCCCTGGTCTCCCACCCCATGGCCAGTGTTTTGATATTCGTGCTAATTTGGGGTCAGTTTTCCCAGGAGCCCAGCGCGGCAGAGATCAAAGCTGGGCTCGGCAGACGGGGGGAGGTGGAGGGGCTGCGGTGGGGGGGCTCTGCCCTGCTCGCCTGCAGAGAGGCTCCAACCCTCCAGCCTGGGAAGTAGAGGGGCTCTGCCTTGGCCCCCGCTGGCATTTGCTGGCTGAGAGCAAAACCAGCCATGTGTGCACCCCGGGGGAGCACGGGGTGGGGCCCATGGGTGCTGCAGGTCAGACTCTGGGACAGATGGGGGCTTGGGGGAAGGAGGTGAGGGCCAGCCCAGGCTCCCTGCTCTGTCCAGGGCATCCAGGGACATGGCTCAGCCCTTATCCCTGCCAGAGCATCCCCCAGGTAAGGGGTTGAGGCTGGTGCTGTGTGAAGTGCTGGAGGCCGGGTGCCCCCTGCCCAGGGCTCTGCCCTCCCTCTGCATTGGTGACCCCCCCAGGACAGTAGCTCCTCGTGCTGCCCCTCCCAAGTGCAGGTGTTTGGGCTTGGGAAGCACTGGGGCAGCTGAGAGCATTGCTCCTCTCCATGTCCTCATGAGGGCTGTGTGTCTGTCACCCCCAAATTGTCACCATGAGCTCCCATCCACGCTTGCCTCCACAAGGGAGCAAGGGTCAGTGGGTCCCCTTGACAGGGCCATCACGAGGATGTGACAGGCAGTGTCATGGAGCCTGTTGTGTCAGGACACCCCTCACTACAGCCTGCCCCCTCGGGCGTGACAGGGACCCGGGGCTGCCCAGGGACAGCACTGCCTGGCACCATCTTCCCGTGCTGGCTCATGTCCCCTATTGCTACCCAGGAGCAGGAGCTGGGGTTCTCCAAACCAGGGACAGCCCCAGTGGAGGGACGTGCTGTGCCACGTGCCTGGCTGGCACAGGAGGAGCGGCTGAGCTGCGGTTCTGCACTGCACCGTTGCCACCCCAAAGCCACCCCCGTCCCTGTCCCCATCCCCGGTGGGTGTCACGACCCCAGGATGGGCAGTGCCTGGAGATCTGTGCTGTGATCCCCAAGCCGGAGCCAACCCAACACCAGGGCTCAGGACTGAGCTCTTGCTGGCAAAATCTGGGTCATGCCATGTCCCCTGGGGTGGCTCCAGCACCATGTCCCCACACTCGGGACCCTCATCCTGCCCAGCGCTGGGGCAGGGCTGCAGCTGGGGAGTCCCACTGAGCCTGCAGCCCCCGCCCCCAGCTGGGGGGCGATTGCCTTAATTAGAGTCGTTTCATTAGTGCAATTAAGAAGCAGCAGTCGCCTGGAGAGCACTGGAGCGGCACATTGACTCCCAGGGAACTGGGGGGCCGTTTTCTCCGTTGGTGTGGGCAGACTGGGGGGGTCCCCCTACCTGGTGAGTCCCTGAGGATGACGGGCATGGGAATACCCACAGCCTGGACAGGGATGGGAACATCCCTGGGGCAGCAGGAATGCAGGACCTGCCCAGAGGGAGCCAGGGATGTGCTGCAGGTGAGACTCTGGGTGCCAGGGAGCCCATACTCCACCTCTGCCCACGCCCAAGCACCTCTGGTTGCCTGGTCCCAGCTGGCACCTTTGGGTGCTGCACCCCAGGTTTATTCTCCTGAGGGTGACCTCCCCAAAACCAATTATTTGGGGACTGCCCCATTGCCTCCTCCCCTGGCAGCATCTGAGTGCCCCTCTCCGGGCACAGGGCTTCTACCCCAGCTGGGTGCTCCGGGCACAGAGGGTGCCCCCCCTTCCCCAAGCCATGTCCCCAGCTGGGCATGGGTGTGACGCCGCTTCCTACATGGGGAGCGGGGCCCGGGGGTGCCCACCCGCCACCGCACCAGGGATTCCTCCGGGCTGGCTGGGTGCCAGGCTCCGGGTTTGGCACAAACAACGGCAGCCCCAGCGACGGCTCCCCAGGGCCCCGGGGATCCTCGGAGCAGCCGCTCCGCTCCCGCAGCCGCCCGCCCCCGGCTCAGGCAGGGGAACACGTGCGCCCGCCGCAGCCCACGGCACCCGCCGCTCCCGGCCCTGGTGGAGGGGGGCTGCCAGCAGCTGCTGCCTGGCAACTGGGCACACCCCCCCCCCCAAATCCCAGAGGTGGGGGCTTTTCTGGAGCTTGCAGCTGCATGGAGATGTGCAGAGCTCCGTGCACTGTGCTAGGGGTATCTGTGGCCCCCGCTGCCATGCCGTGCCCCTGCTCCGTGCCTGCCTGGTGGGTGCAGCCCAGCCTGGCTGTGACGAGGTGTGCTGGGTGCTGGCAGCTACCAGTGTGCACTCACATGCTCTCCACGGGTCTGGCAGTGGCAGCAGGGAGAGGCTTTTGAGGTGCCTCTCTTGGGGGAGGTCAGGGGTGGGGATGCTCTCCCAGATACTGTCAAGTGTTGGCTGTTTCTGTGTCTGGGAGCTGCACGTCTGTGGCAGAGCACTGGAGAGCAAGGTCTGGCCACCCCAGTGATGTCAGGGCCTCATTCCTTCCTGGCAGGCCGACATCGAGCAGCTGGACCCCCGAGGACGCACTCCCCTGCACCTGGCCACCACACTGGGCCACCTCGAGTGTGCCAGGGTGCTGCTGAAGCATGGCGCCGACGTGGGCAAGGAGAACCGCAGCGGATGGACAGGTGAGCGGGTGGCTGCTGCCCTCCAGCCTCCTTCAGGCTGCCCTGAGGCAGACACAGGCATGGAGATGGGCTTGGGCACGAGCATGGACACAGATGTGGACATGGACACGGGCATGAACACAGGCACAAGCATGGTCATTCTCGCCCTGGTGCTGCAGCTCCCCAAGGCACTGCTCACGTGGTGCACCTGTGCCCAGCTCTGCAGTGCCATGTGGGCCATGCTGTGCCATGCCATGCCATGGCCCTGGACACTGTCCCTTTGCCCTGCAGTCCTGCAGGAGGCTGTGAGCACCCGTGACCTGGAGCTGGTGCAGCTGGTCCTGCGCTACCGCGACTACCAGAGAGCCATCAAGCGCCTGGCCGGGATCCCCGTGCTGCTGGAGAAGCTGCGGAAGGTACCTCCCTCAGCAGGGGCTGCAGGGGCTGCGGCCACGGGCTTCCCCTGACCCCTCTGTGCTTCCCACAGGCCCAGGACTTCTACGTGGAGATGAAGTGGGAGTTCACCAGCTGGGGTGAGCTCGGGGCACAGCGTGGCTGTGGGGGGAGCGGGAATTTCCCAGCAGAGTCCCCCAGCCCCAGCATCCATCCCCATGCCCAGGTTGGGGGTCACCTGCCCCCTTGCCCCCCGACACCCCAAGCTTGCAGACCCCCATCCCGCCAAGGCATCGTGTTCCCCAGGTGCGTCCCTCACCTAGCTCAGTGCTGGCAGCCCCCTCGGGGGTGCAGGTGTCCCCATCCCTGGCTGGGCTATCGGTGTTTGTCCCCCAGTGCCCCTGGTGTCCAAGATCTGCCCCAGCGACACCTACAAGGTGTGGAAGAGTGGCCAGAACCTGCGGGTGGACACCACACTGCTGGGCTTCGACCACATGACCTGGCAGAGGGGCAACCGCAGCTTCGTCTTCCGGGGACAAGGTGAGGTGACACCGGCGTGTCCCCCTCACTGGGGAGTGGTGCCGGGTGACACGGTGGGGACCGTGGTTGTCCTGACCCCATTCCCTGCAGACAGCAGTGCGGTGGTCCTGGAGATTGACCATGACAGGAGGGTGGTCTACTCGGAGACGCTGGCCCTGGCTGGCCATGACCAGGAGGTGCTGCTGGCTGCTGTGCAGCCCACCGAGGAGCAGGTGATGGGGCGGCTGACGGCCCCCGTCGTCACCACCCAGCTCGACACCAAGAACATCGCCTTTGAGAGGTGGGCTGGGGTGGCACCGAGCCCACCCCCTGGGGCTGCTGGCACCCTGGGCTGTCCTAGCAAGCTCACGGTGCCCTGTCACCCCAGGAACAAGTCCGGGATCCTGGGCTGGAGGAGCGAGAAGACAGAGATGGTGAATGGGTATGAGGCCAAGGTGAGGGGCAGGGAGCTGAGCTGCCCAGGGGGGTGTGGTGCTGTGAGGTGCCCACCTCTGCCATTCCCCCTCCTCGGCAGGTCTATGGCGCTTCCAACGTGGAGCTGATCACACGGACACGGACTGAGCACCTCTCAGACCAGCACAAGGGCAAGAGCAAAGGTGGAGCCAGCACGGGCTGGGCGGGCAGGGCACCCCCGGCTCTGCCCTCACCCCCTCCTCTCCCACAGGCTGTAAGACCCCCCTGCAATCCTTCCTGGGCATCGCTGAGCAGCACGTGGGGCCCAACAATGGGGTGAGTGTCTCAGGGGTCGGAGGGGGTGGCCCTGCAGTCAGACGTCTCCTCTCACCCCGCGGGGCTGTCCCCCCACGCAGACGCTGATCACGCAGACACTGAGCCACGCCAACCCCACCGCCATCACCCCTGAGGAGTACTTCAACCCCAACTTCGAGCTGGGCAACCGGGACATGGGCCGGCCCATGGAGCTCACCACCAAGACACAGAAGTGAGAGGGGGAGGAGCGGACAGGGACTCCCTGTGTCCCCACCTCCACTGCTGCAGAGCTAGGGGTGGGGACAGGTGGGGGTCTCCAGCCCGATGCCTGTCCCTGGCAGGTTCAAGGCGAAGCTGTGGCTGTGTGAGGACCACCCGCTGTCCCTCTGCGAGCAGGTTGCCCCCATCATCGACCTCATGGCAATAAGCAACGCGCTCTTCGCCAAACTGCGGGACTTCATCACCCTGCGCCTCCCGCCTGGCTTCCCTGTTAAGATTGGTATGGACTGGGCTCTGCTGCTGACCTGGCTGGCACAGCCAGCTTCCCTCCTCGCTTTTTTTCCCCTTTTCCTGCAGAAATCCCCATCTTCCATATCCTCAACGCCCGAATAACCTTCGGCAACCTCAATGGGTGTGACGAGCCAGTCAGCTCCCTGCGGCACAGCCCCAGCAGCGAGGCACCCTCACCCAGCAGCGACTCCTCCAGCGTCAGCAGCTCCAGCTCCCTCAGTATGTTGGGGGACGTGGGAAGGGGTCCCAGTGGGGTCTGAGGGTACAGCTGGTGGGAATGGGTGGAGTAGGAAGGGGTCCCACAGGGTGCTCAGCCAGGCCAGCTCTGGTCTCCCTCTCCGCAGCCTCGTGCCGAGCGTGTGAGATGGACCCGGCGCTGTTCGAGGTGCCGCGGGGGTATAGCGTGGTGGGCACCCACCAGGACGCCCTGAGGGAGGATGAGGATGACCTGCTGCAGTTTGCCATCCAGCAGAGCCTGCTGGAAGCGGGCAGCGAGTACGACCAGGTGGGCACAGCCACCCCCTCGCCTCTTCCTGTCCCCATGGCTGAGGGACCCCCCTGCGCGCCCCATCCCGATACCACCTGGGATCCTCACCCCACCTCTCCCCATCCATGCGTCCCACTGTGGCGGGTCACAGTTCATGCTGGGGGGGCTGTTTTTGGGGTGCCACCCTCCACGCACCCCTCTGTCACCGGCCACAGGTGACCATTTGGGAAGCACTGACCAACAGCAAGCCGGGCACCCACCCCTTGTCGCACGAGGGCCGCCGAGGAGACAGGTTGGTAAGGTCCGGCCAGCCCCCTGGGGGGAGTGGGTGTGGGAGCCGAACCCGCGGGGCTCCCACTGAGCCCCTGGTGCCCCCAGGACTCCCCAGCACACGGCATCCCCGCGTCCCCCCGTGGCCCCGGCGCCGGGGGGTGGCAGGGGGCCCGGCGCCCTGTTCCCCAGCTACGCCGAGCAGCTGCGCCTGGCCATGGCGCTGTCGGCGCGGGAGCAGGAGGAAGCGGAGCGCCGGACGCGCCAGGAGGAGGAGGATCTGCAGCGGATCCTGCAGCTCTCGCTGACGGAGAAGTGACCCCGCACCCCCACTGAGCCCCTCGCCCGCCCCACAGGGGATGGGGATGCGGCCGGGGCCGTGTCTGGGGGCACAGAGGGGCAGCGGTGTGGGGGGAGCCAGTCCAAGAACTGCAACTAGGGAACGGGGGAGCAGGATTTGGCCCTGGGAGAATGTCCCCAGAGCTGGGCCAGTATTGGGGTGAGGTGGGGGCACCCCACAGCAGCACAGGGTGGGGGTGGGTGTTAACCCTGCACCTGGGTTAAGGGAGGGCCACTCCACGGACTGTACCCCTTCTCCAGGACAGCCCTACTACCCCAGCTGCCCCATGGGGTGCTGCTCAGCCCCTCACCCCAGGAAGGCGGTGGGGGGCACATCCTGCCCCGGATGGGTGAGCTGCCAGTTGTGTGGGGTCCTGGGGTGCCCCCAGAGCCAGGGGGCTCTGCCCAGCTCCCTCTTCCCCCCCTGCCCAGGCGCTACCAAGTGCACTTACCCGGGAGCTGCTCTGCCTGCCAACACGGGTGGGGGCTCAGGCCTGTTGTACCCCACAGCCAGTGAGGGGCTGCACAGCCGCCCCCCATGGCACGGGGACTGCTGGGGCAGCTGAAGGGGTGCCTGTGAAGGGCGGCCCGGTGTCACCCCCCTTTACCCCTGCTCTCACCCCTCCACCCTGCTCGGATGCCCCCCCTTGGCAGCGCTGCACCCCCCCGTCCCGGGCACTGATCCCGAGAGAAACCTTACGTCAAATGGTGCTAACCCCGGCCCCCTGCCCCGGCTGCTCCCCCTTTGCACACGGGGGGCTGGGGGCTGTGGGGTGAGGGGGGGCTGGGCTTGCTCTCCTGGGACTTTTCATACCTGGTGCCCCTCCTTCCACCCACCCGTGCACCCCACAGCAACATCTGGGCCAGGGCCGGGGGAGCCCGAGCAGCTCCGACTGCGGCCAACACCAATAAATGCTCTTTAATGTTTGTCTCTCTTGGCCTCCGTCTGCCCGGGCCGGGGGGTCGCAGGCAGCAGGGTGCAGGCAGCACCCCCGGCACGGTGGTCCCTCGTCCCCGGCACCTGCCACGCAGCCAGGGGTGGCTGAGCCCTTTATTAAAGGGGTCCAGGAGCAAAGAGCCGGTTGGGAGCACCCGCCGAGGGGTCGATGGAGCAGGGGGAGGTGAGGGGTGATGGGGTGGGGGTGTAGCACCGTACACAAGCACATCCTGGCCGGGGGGTCCGGCAGCTCCCTGTCCTGGGAGGCTGCTGGTGCGCAGGTCCCCGCGGAGGGATGCTCGGCAGCCCCAGCCTGCGGGCACTGAAGCGGGACCCGCTCGGGTGCTGCGGGCGCAGGATGCGACTGATGCCAGTGGAGGCGGGGTCAGGGTCCGACCCCTCCCTGCCCCTTCGGCTCCTGGGGAAAGAACACGGCTCCGGGCTCCTGCCCAAGGTGGGGACTCTGCTTTAATCCCCGGGAGGCCGGGGCAGTCCTGGCCCTGCCCGTGGTCGTGGCCGTGGCCACCGCGCTAGTCCGTGCCGTTGGTGAACTGGCCGAGTTTGTTCTCCAGGTCGGAGATGCGCTTCTCCTGCGCTTGGACCGTCTCCTTCAGGGCACGGATCTCCTCCAGCACCTCCTCCAAGGCTGGCTGCTGCAGGGAGGGGGGACACAGGGTCACCGACGAGTCTGGCCCCTTCCACCCCACCCGAGGGCAGGGGGGCAGCCCTGCTGCCACATCCCCATCCCCCGGACACTCACAGAGAAGTCGGAGTCGCAGGTGGAGTGGCTGCGTCGGGGGCCTGGTGGGGGTTTGCTGTCCAGGATGTTCTTCTTGACCACCTTCAGCTCCCGGTTCTTGATGGGGACGTACCCATCCCGCAGCGAGATGAGGATGGGCTCTGCGTCCTTCCCCGACAGCCACTCGTCTGCCTCCAGGGCCGGCTCGGGGCCTGGCGTGTCGGGGTAAAGATCATCCTGGAAGAGGTCTGACTGCGGGAGGGGGAGAGACCATGGTGAGATGTGGGGTGTCCCCGCGCCAGGCCCCCACCTCCCCTGGGAGCCCCCCAGGCTCACCTTGCGTGGCACCGTCATGACAATGGGCTCGCACTTGCGCTCGTGCAGCTTGAAGAACCTGCGTGGGGCACAGGCAGTCAGGGCCCAGCTGACCCCCCTGACCTCCCCGGCTCCCCCCCAGCCCTCTCAGCTCTCACCTGGCGATCTCACACTTGCTGACATCCAGCCCACGCTTGGGCATGAAGCCCATGCCCCGCTGGGGCTCCTTGCTGCTGTAGGTGTTCAGGTAGTGCACGTAGGGTGCCTCATCCGTGATCTCGAAGTACCGGATGCTGCTGTCACCCTGCGGGCGTGGGGACAGGTGACAGCCAGCCCTGGCACCCTCAGGGACAGGCTGGCACGGGGGGCGCACCCCGGGGAAGGGGGGTTACCTTCCCACAGAGGTAGACGATGCTGGAATCGGCGTCGTAGAAGGGCAGCAGGACTCCATTGCTCGTGTCCATCTCTTGCAGGGCAATGGGCTCCTCAAAGTTATTCTGTGGGGCCGGAGCAGCGGTGGAGGGGTGTGAGCAGTGACCCCAAAACCCCCACCCTGGTTAGTCACACACATTAGCCACAGCACACTGGGGGACAGGGCTTGTCCCCTCTGGGGTACACAACCCCCCAGGCAGGCAGCTTGGCATGCCCCCCCCAGCTCCCCGCCCCACTCCTGTTTACCTGCACGGCTGGGTACCCCCCCCAGCCTGGCTGTACCCCCCTTCCCCAGCATCCCCTGCCTCCCAGCCTCCTCCCCACCCCAGCACAGCACGGCACACTCGGGAACTTGGCATCTTTGGGAGGGGGATGCAGTAGACACCCCATCCTAGGGCAGGGGGTTTGGCAGAGGGTCTGGGGGGGCCAAGTTCCCAGGGCAGCACTCCATGCGGCCTCGTTACCGGGTCCCACAAGCCCAGCTCCCGCTGGCTCATTCTGGTAAAGCCCGTGGTAAAGATGTGTCCTTCCCGTGTGAAGATGGCCCGCACGGGCCTCAGCCCTTCGTGGGGGGCAAACCTCTCCTGGAGAGAGGGGGAGACAGTCAGCACGGGGCATGGGAAGGTGGGAAAACGGAGGGGGTCCGGATCTGTCCCCCAAAACAGCCGTTGAGTCCTATTCCATGATGCTCCCTGAGCGCACGCGTTGCCAGAGAGCATCCCCGGCACCCAGAGTGTTCCCGGCTGGGCTGAGATCTGTGGGATTGGCACAGGCACCCCCGCTTGGAGCGTCCCTCCAGTGTCACCACGGCCAGGCTGGAGCCGCCGTCTCGTACCAGGTCCCAGAGGCCCAGCTGCCGCTCGCTCATCCTGCTGAAGCCCGTGGTGAAGATCTTGCCATCGGCCACGAAGATGGCGCGGATGGGGCGGGTGCCGTCGTGCGGTTTGGTTTTCTCCTGCGCCGGCGTTAGCGGGTTAAATCAAACACAGAGACGCGCGGTGCGGGGTTAGTAGGGTCAGGCAGGCACTGGGGGGGGACCCCGCGGTGGGATGAGGGGGGACACGGAGGGGCACTCACCGCTATGATCTGCTGCTTGCGGGGGTCGATGACACGGACCTTCTTGTCCTTGCAGGTGGTGACGAGGAGGCTGCCGTTGCGGTTCCAGCCCACGTTGTAGATGAGGTCAGTGTGCATGTCATCCAGAGCCAGCAGCATCTCCCCGGTCCCCACATTCCAGAGGATCACCAGGTTGTCACAGCCTGCAGAGGGCCGAGGGGGGCAGATGCTGTCACCCCATGGATCTCCTGTGACCCCGGGGAGGGTGACCCGGGACCCCCTTACCTGCGCTGAGCAGGACGTTGCGGGCGGTGGGGTGCCAGGAGATGATGCTCACCCGCTTGGAGTGTCCCTCCAGTGTCACCACGGGCTCCGTGATGTTGCGCACGGGGACATAGTCGGGGATCTGCCACACCTGGGGGGAGGGAAGGAGAGCGGGGCGTTGGGGATCACCCCGTGTGTGAGCACTAAGCGGATGAGGGCCTCGGAGCCAATTAACCTCATCATTAATCCCGGCTCAGCCTGTGGGGAGGGTGGTGAGGGAACACCAGAAGCACCTCCATCCTGGGATGCATCCCCAGCACTCGGGGTGCTGGTGGGCACAGGGAGGGGGGGCTCGGCCGGGGTGCAGCCCCCAGCCCCCCCCCGGCTATGCCTGCGTGCTGAGTCGCCAGGGAGGGTATATTTAGCACAAACTGCTGCATCATGGAGCGAGCAGCCGCCGCCAGCGCG
Source organism: Chamaea fasciata (assembly GCF_029207755.1). Lineage (NCBI taxonomy): Eukaryota > Metazoa > Chordata > Aves > Passeriformes > Sylviidae > Chamaea > Chamaea fasciata. Next base: position 7,098,212 of record NW_027094106.1, read on the forward strand.
AACGCATGGCACCGGGGCTAAAAATAGGCCAGTGACACTTCACAGGCGGCGAGGGAGGGGGGGGATGCTCTGCATCGCTCCCCCAGCGCCTGCCACCCCCCTCCCGCACAGGGTCCGGCCCCTCACCATGACGGTGGTGTCCTCCGAGGCGCTGGCGATGACGTTGTCGTTGTGGGGACACCAGTCGATGTCCAGCACAGGCGCCGTGTGTCCCGTCACCAGCGGGTGGTTCTTGTCCACCCGTCCTGTCTGCAACGGTGAGGGGCTGGGATGAGTCCCCTAGGAGAGACCCTGCCAAGTACCCCCCAAAGCCCAGCCTGGCCACCACGTGGGGTTGTGGCACAAATGGGGACGTGCAGGGGATTCCGGTGGTGGCCGGAGATTTGCGCCTGCCGTGAAGGGGGAAACTGAGGCACGTGGAGCAAATGGGGCTCACCTGGCACAAGGCCTCGTAGGAACACAGGGGGGAATGATGGGACCCATGAGAGGTTGTTTTGTGTCTGCTCTGATGGCAAGGAGGGGCTGGGGACCCTGTCCCAGTCTCTCTGCCAGGGTTGGCAGGGCAGACTCCTACTCCACTGGGTGCTGCTCCCTGGGCATGCTGTGCCCCACAGGGAATTGGGGCTGGGGAGAAGGCATCTGGGGGGTTCTCAGATCACCTTGGTTGCCCCAGGGATGTCACCCTTGGCAGGTGCCAGTGATCACCCAGGTTGTTCCTGCCCTGAGCCCCCACATGAAGAGGGGGTGTTGGGACAAAGCTGGGGGACTCTGGGGCCACAGCAGCTCCCCAAAAGCAAAACCCAGCAGCATGTTCCCCCCAACACATCTCAGCGGCGTGGCCAAACCCCCGCATCGTCCCCACTCACCTTGGCAAGGGGCAGGACAATGAAGGCCCCGCCGCCCCCAGACTCCACGATGATGGCCACAAACTTGGGGTTGACGGCGCAGAAGGAGCTGTCACACGTCACCTTGGAGACACGGATGTCCTCGTACATCTGGTCTGCCTTCACCGGCTGCCCGAACACATGCCGGAACTTGCTCTGGCGCACCACGCGGCGGCTCATGGCTGGGGGGACAGGGTCAGGCCACCACCTCCCCACCCCCGCACAGCTTGGAGGGGTTTCAGACCCCTCAGGCCTCGAGCTCAGAGAGACTCCTCCTACTCTGGCCACAGTGGGAAGCCTGGGAACACTGAGGTGGCGGGGGATGAGGATGCGAGATGGTGCCTGATGTGGCCCTGACCCCACATCAGGGAGCAGGGGCAGCCCTGGTGCTGGGATGTGGGGGTGCTGCAGGTGCCGGGGACTGTCAGCTGGTGGCCAGAGCCACCTGACACTGGGCAGGGACATGGCAGGGACTGGGCAGGGTCACGGCCATGCCATAACGCACAGCTGTGCTATGCCCTGTGGCTGTGCCATATCCCACAGTTGTGCCATATCCCAAAGCTGCGCTATATCCCACAGCTGTGCCATGCCCTGTGGCTGTGCTGTGCCCCGTGGCTGGCACTGGGGTTGGCACATGAGCTGCTGCAGCAGAGTAGCGGGGCGGAGGGGACTTTGGGTTGGACATAAAGGTGCCGTGCACCAAGTCACAGCTTGTCCCCTTGTATCCCATCCTGCATCAGCAGCCTGAGGCTGCCTGGCTTGACCCAGCACCCGGGAGGAGGGCTGTGCCTCCAGAGCTGCCTGCTGGTGGCTCACGCCTCCCTCCATGGATCCCTGGCCCCTGCCACGGATCCCTGCCACCCACTCTGCACCCCTACCTGGGTAGCGGCTGGACCTGGCACAGACACACAGCCCCATGGGCACACTGGGGTGTGGAGGAACACCCCCCGTGGCCCCAGTGGGGTCTCCAGCCCTCAGCCACAGCTGGGCACGATGCCCACAGTCACCCATCTCTCCCTCCAGCCTGTCTGCTCCTGGGACCTACCCCTGGGGGAGACTGAGACACTCAAGACCACAAAACCCCTGTAGCTGGGGCTCTGCAGCACCCATGAGCCACTGGCTACCCCGGGGAATCCCCTGTGCTCTCTGGGTACACAGCCATTATCAGGAGCCACATCCAGCCAGCAAACCAAGGCCAGGCACCCCTGTCCCCAGCCCATAGAGCCGGTGTGGGCAGAGGCAGGAGCAGATCTGCTCCTCCACATCCCGGCCGGTGGATTTTGTATAGGGCACATGCAGCGCCCTGCCAAACCCCTTCTGCCCAGTCCCTGAGTGTCCCCGGAGTCCTCACGGCACTTCAGCATCATCCCTGGCTTGGCTGAACGGGCTGGAGCTGGGTGCTAAGGGGCCCAGAGCTTGGCTGCCAAGCGGGGCTGGACAACGGCACTGCTGGTGTCACCCCCCAGGTGTCGAGCATGGTCCCCAGCCCCGGGGAGGAGCGAGCAGGCTCCGTGGGGATGCTCCCCCAGCGCCTCAACCACTGCCAGTGGGAGTGGAGTCTGGGGTGTCAGCACGCAGGGAAGGAAGGGACGGCCTGGCTGTCTGGGCAGGGTGCAGGCAGGGGCTGGGGGGTGCAGGTGGGGGGCAGGTGAGGTGCAGGCAGAGTTGAGCAGGGTGCAGGCAACGTGTGGGGTGCAGGAGGGGTTGGTAGGAGCAGGTGGGGTGCTGGCAAGGTGCAGGCAAGGCTGAATAGGCTGCAGGTGTGGGGTGCAGGCACGAGAGCTGGGTGGGGTGCAGGCAGGGCGCAAGTGGGGTCGGATGGGGCGCTGGCAAAGAGAGGTGGGGTGCAGGCAGGATACGGGCAGGGTGCAGGCAGGATACAGGCAGGACAGCCCCGCTCCCCGCTTCCCCGGCCGTGCCATTACGTTGCCACAATTGAATCCGCAGCGACTGCTCGGGAACGACCAGAGGTCACTGTCCAAATATAGCCATCTCCGCCGGCGGGCGGCGAGGGGCCGGGGCCCGGGGGGCTCAGCCCCGCTCCCCGCGTCCCCCCGTCCCTCCCCACCGCGCTCCCGCCGCCCCCGCCCCGCGCCCGGCTCCCACCTGCGCTCGGCGGCTCCTCCGCGCCCGGGCGCGCCCGGCTCCGCGCTGCGCCCCGCTCGGCTCCGCTCCGCCCGCTCCGGCCGCGCTCAGCCCCGCTCCGCTCCCCCCGGCCCGGCTCGGCCCGGCCCGGCCCCGCTCGGCTCCGCTCCGCCCGGCCCCGCTGGGCTCGGCTGGGCTCGGCTCGGCCCCGCGCGGTGCCGCTGCCGCAGAGAACAGCTGAGCCGAGCCGGGCGCCGGGGCCGGCACAGCCCCCCCGCGGCGGGCACCGGAGGGGAGGGGAGGGGGGGCCCGGCCCGGCCCCGCCTGCCCCCGCACCCTGCCCGGCCCCCCGCTCTGCCCGCGGGGTCGGGGGCAGCCCCGGCACGGCCGCCCCCCGCTCCCGCCCCAAAAGCGGGAGGGTCCCAAGGGTGCCCGCAGCCCCCCGGCGCGGTGCGCGGGAGCCCCTCGGGCTGGGAGATGGGGGGCAGGAAAAGCCCCCTGAGCCTTTCTGAAGTATTGGGAGAAACCAAGGGGCGGAGCATCACTCCGGGGGACGCTGCGATGTGTCCCCCCACAGCTCGGGGCCAGCCCAGCCCCACAGGGATCATGGCCATGAGCTGCCCCTGAGGCTCCCAACGCTCAGAGCAGCGCACCCACCTCCCCCAGGAAAAAGGGGTCTGCAAGCCCACCTCAGCCCCAGCCCAGCAGGATGGTTACAGGCGCATCCAGAAATCACGTTTGGGATTCAGTGAAGCCCAGCCCTGCAGGGATGCCCTGGCCCAAGGGGATTAAGGGATTGCAGGGTTCAAGGACCAGAGGGAGGGGAGCGGTGGTTCCTGGAAAGGCAGCAAAAGCCCTGGACCCTACAAGGGCACCGTGTGGAGCTGGACGAGCATTGGCTGAGCGGGCAGGAGGGGGCAGCTGGCAAAAAGGCAGGAAGAGGTGACATCCTTGTTCGCCCGGCCAAAGGGGTGGCAGGGAGGGAGGGGGCTGCAGAGGCACCCCTTGCTTGCCCCGTCCCACCACGGCCCTGGCTCTGTCCGTGTTTGGGGATGGAGCAAGTGCCATGTCCTGGGTCCTGAACTCCAAGACACATCCCCATCAAGTTAAGAAAAGGCCCTGGGAAGCCTTTCCCCTGCTGGTGCTGGGGGGAGCTGGAAGGGATGGGGCACCCCAGAGACGCTGCCAGACCCCCAGTGACAGCCCTGCCACCCCGGCCCCACACCCTGGTGCCCACTCCTTTCTGGCCTGGTGAGAAGCTCCTACGTGGATTGCGAGGCTGAGCCCAGGGAATTTGGCTTTCTCCTCAAGTTCCTTGCTCACGGCAAGGTCACAGAGACCCTTGCACTGCCTTTCTTGCCACAATGGAGCAAAACCTGAGACAGGTTGTCCAGTGACCAGCTAAAACCTCACATTCCCCTGGAGCTTAAACCCAGGACCCTCCTCGGCTCCTCTGTCTGCAGCAGTGCAAGGAGGGCACCTGCAGCACCCTGACAGTTTTAAATACAGAACCCTCGGAATCCTCCCTGCAACTGCAGTGTGATCTGGAAGTACCTCTTGCTTGGAAGCACTGCTCCAACACTTGGGGCAGGATGGGACCATCCCCTAGAGGGAACAACCCTCCTCTGGCTTTCCAGATCCCCTCTGCCACCCCATGTTCTGAGAGCAGCACAGATCACTCCCTCACCCCCAGCCCCGATCCCAAACAGGAAGCCACACAGCTTTGTCATCTTCAAAATAAAACTTTTATTCATTCGGTAACAAGAACATTGAATCTGCACATCAGTGCACAAGTTCACATTTAAAAACAGCTGAGCACATCGGTCATAAAGTCTTTAGGGGGAAAGGGGACGATCCCAGCCACCGAGGAAGATCCAGGAGGGGCAGACAGAAGCGCTCTCCTCCCTGATTTGCAAGCCCACCGCCAGCTGCTCGGCCCTGGACAATCCCTACAAACCAGCGCACGGACGTCACATCTCCATAAAGGAAAATAAAAGGCACTGGCACCTTCTCTTGTGCCAACAGAGATGTCTGCAGCGCAGGCGGGCTGTTAGCACCTCTGGCAGCACTGCCAGACAGGCACCGAGCCCTGCACCAGCCCGGGCCCTCCTGCGCCAGGCCAGCACCTGCCTCCGCCCCACACCAAGGGCTCCCCACACCTTGGGGAGAAGTGGGGGGGGTTTGTGTGGAGCCAGGACCGGATTAAGGCAGGATGCACCGTGCGGGGAGCAGGGCCCTGCGGTGGGTATGGCTTCCTCCTGCCAGAGAGCTGCGGGGCTCCTGGAGCCCCCGGCAGGTGCAGTGCCCCTGCGGCCACGGATTCCCAGCTTGCTCCTCCCCAGGAGGTCCCCGGAGCAGCCGGAGGTGGGGCGGGATCCCTTCCACCAGGTCTTTGCTGGCAGAGGGACACGGAGCTAATCCCTGCTCCGTTTAAACATCCAAGTGACCCAGAAGCGGAGTCACCTCCTGCCGCCCGCTGGGACCGCGCCCCCAGGCAAGGGCCGAGAGGGGAGAGATCTGTACAGGTCACAATTTCTCAAGCAGACCGGACACACACTCACACACACACACACGCCACCCACACACACCACCGAGTGCAACAGAACGCAGTGTAGAACCAGTTTCACACACACACAGTCCGTTTGTGCAAGGCTCACACGTTACAGTACGGCCGGGACGGGGCAGCGATGGCTGGGATATTGTACAGGAGTCAATGTAAACAATAAAGCGTCCTCCGAGAGGCTTCGCCAGAGACCAAAGAACAGTTGCTTTGTACAAAAATGCCCTTAAAACAACAGGTTTCTCCCGAACCCCCTCTACCCGCGAGGCTTGTCAGCTGCTGAGCACCCTGGAGGTGCTGCTGCTCCCCGTGGTGCTCAGCGGGTCACAAGCAGCTCTCGTGGGGTGGCTACAGGAACCAGGAGAGAGTCATCACCCTCCCACGAGCCACCAGCATGGAGAAGGGACAATCGTTCCCAGCAGAGACCTCTGATGCCAGGGGCTTGATGGCTTCATTGCCCAGACACTGGACAAGGAAGTCCATACCCCTCCAGTCCGTCTCCTTCCTGCCATCCCGCTCAGAGCCTCCAGACCTCCAAGGCCTTCATCACTCTGTAAGAGAACCACCTTTCCCAACTGCCTCTGCCTGCCCACAGCCTTCTCAGAGAAAAACCAGTTGTGCTGGGCCAGAGCCAAGGACAAGGGGACAACAAAACACCTCCCTGCAGGGGCCTCTGCCCCTCTGCTGCTCTCTCCAGCTGAAGCACCCAGAGAGCAGCTGAGTATTGGAAGGAAGCAGCATTTCTGGTCTGCATCGAAGACCCTTCCCAGAGGGCATTTCTCCTGAGATCAAGCCGGGCAAAGAAACCCGATCCTTCTCCTCCCTCCTCCTTCCTTCTCAAGGGAAAAAAAAATCTACACAGGGCTTCTCCCTCCCACACAGATCCTTGTCACCAGGACACGCTGCCAGCCAAGCATGCACCCTCCAGTGCAAGGCAGGCTGGTGGCAACCAGTCCCTTCCACCCGTGGAGGGGCAGGCAGGCATGTCCTTGGGATCAGAATGGTGGGTCGTGGGGCCTGATGAAGTCTGTGGGGCAGGCAAGGATTGAACCTTTCTCCAGATGACATGAGCCACTTGGCCTTTCCACAGTGTCTGCCCAGCTCCGGAGCCAGCTGGAGCGGGCTAGGAGAAGCCACATGTCCTTCAGTGTCCCAAAGAAATATCTGGCCTCCTGGGCCAGGGGCTTGGGTGACTTTCTAGTGACTGAAATGGCCTGGGATGACGTGCTGTTCGACCCAGGACAGGGCTGTGCTCCAGCACGGGTAACAACCCCCTGCCAGAGTTCAGGAAAGGCAGGGATAGCGCTTGTGGCTGATGGAGCACAGACACCCACAGACCTTGCCCAGGCTGCAAAGCAGCACAGGAGGACCCCTGGGGGTTACAGGAGGGCAGCAGGGCGACATTACCCTGCCAGCCAGCTGTGGGCTGAGGATATCCCACTCCCCTTCCCCAGGGCAGGTACATGCTGCTTCCCAATACTCCAGAGCGCTCCAGTGCCGTGGGCTTCTCTCCAGCTCAAGAGGAGTTTGTCCCATCTGAGCCTGCAAGGCTCTGCAGCTTTAGGGCTGCTTTCTAGGCATGGGCTTGGCTGCTGCTGCTCCCACACTAAGTCCTCTCCATGCCGGGCTTCAGCAGCCCGAGCCATCCTGCATCTTCTCTTTGCTTTGCTCCTCCCCAGAGGGCAGGTCTGGGCCCCAGCCAAGCACCAGCTCAGACAGGACCTGCCACGGGATTGTGGACAGGACCCAGAGCTCCCCTTGGCCTTTCCCTCTGCTCCTACAGCACAGGGACAACTTGCCGATGCACACAGATAGAAATGAGGAGCTTCGATTTAGCCAAACTGCTCAGAAACCACAAAATAATTTGCTGGCATTTGGAGCAGAGCCTTCACACACAGTTTCTCCAGGGAAGCAAGAACCTGCAGAATGGCTTGGAGCAGTCAAAGAGTTTCCATGTCCAACTGACACTCCTGGAACCCAGCTTCAAGGAGGAAGGAGATGGGCAGACACAGCGTGCCCCTCCCACAGTGGGTTAACAGGGGTTCACACAGGACTGGAGGAGAAGGGACACATTTGGCATCGAGGCTCACTTTTGGAAAGGGAAGACAGCTTATAATGTCAAATCCACTCCCATGTTTGTGCATATCACAAAGAACAGCACTGAGTTTGAGTCAGGTGGGTTTGTTTTCCAGTTTACAGAATGCAGTCTTGCCCTTCTTTTTAAAAAAACCATAGAAAAGAACAACAAAAAAAATCATATAAATATAATATATACAATTTAGGGAAAAAAAAAAAAGAAAATAAAAGAAAAAACTTCCAGGAAAGATTTTCCCTCTGGGTCTAGAATTAGGAGTGACAGCAGAGAGGACAAAGCTTTGCATTAAGGGCAGTATGTCATGTAACAAAAACAGCTCAAGTTTTGGGAGCCACCAGAAACACCCGTGAGCATGGCAGAGGGGAGAGGGAAACTCAGGCAGCACAAGAAAAGCTTTGGGGCAGGGGGCAGGCAGTAGGAGGAGGGCAGAGGACAGATGATATGGCCATGAACTTGGAAGGCCCACAGCAGTATTCAAGTAATGGGAGGGTTAAAACCCTAATGAGACGTTTGTTTTAAAAGAACACTGGCTTTGGGGGTAGAGGTGAACGTGGCAGCTCCTGGAGGAGCTCTGCCCCACCTCAGCACAGAGCAGAGAGCTCTGTGTGCCCCATGGCAGACGGGAGAGCTGGTCTTGGCGCTGCCCAGGGTTGTTAGAACTCATCCATTGGGAAGATTTACCCCTGTGTGCTCCTTATGAGGAAGCACCAGCTGAACTGAGGCCAGGGCAGCTTTGTGAGGGATCTGCCAGCATGGTGGAGTTCCAGTTTGCAGAATAAAATAAAGGCCAAACAAAGGGACCTTGGCACAACCTTCACATTTACAGGGGCTCTCACCCCACCAACTGCTCAGCACCATTTCAAGGCATGGGGAAAATTCAAGTTAGGAGCTAGGATGTGGTTGTAAGCAAAACTCCACCTTGCCAAAGCAAGCCAACATCAATTTTCTCATGATAAAGGTGTTCTTTTGAAACAAACTAACAACAACAAAAAAAGAACATTTGAGGTTATCCGAGTTAAACTTAAAAAAAACCCAAACAGTCCTGCAGTCAGAGTCACACACAGAAGAACCAACCCACACCTACATGCGCCAGGAACAGTAAAATGACAATATATATAAAATTAACCAATAAAGTGCATGTTCCTTATATTACACCTGCCCCTCGCGTGAAAGCAACACCACAGGTTCTGGGTAAGAAATCACAGCCAAGGGCCCAGGATCACATCGTGTTGTAGAGGGGATTGGTTGTCCGCTTTTTGTCATTGGTCTTTTTGAGCCTCCTCAGAGGGTGAGTTCTCCCGTGCTGCTGCCGTGGGGCGACAGCCAGAGCTTGAGATGGAGACAAGGAGTCCAGGACCTGCACCTGGAGCAGCGGAGGGCCCTCCCCGGAGCTAGTCCACGTTGGATCTTTGCCGGAACACAAACTCTGCTGGCTGGAGCTGCACTCTTTGGCGTACTGAGCCAGCGGCCTCTCCACCGGCTTGCTCTGGGCAATGCACTCGGCTGTTCTGAGCTGTTCCACAAAATGCTTAGTGGGCTCCGGGGAGGAGAGGCGATGCTTCCCACACGCGCTCTCCGAGCCCCTCTCCAACCTCCCCCCACAAAAGCCTCGACCGAGGGCAACGCAGGTGAGAAGCACGGGGTTGGCATTGGAAGAGGCCGACTCCTTGTTGTGCAAGTCGTCCTTGGAGAGGTCCAGGCAGTCCAGTTTGGCCAGGGACGCCGAGCGCTTCATGTGGGAGGGTCTGGTGAGCCCTGCGTGCCGGATCCGAGCCTCTATTTCCTTCGCCCGCTGCTTGACCGGCCTGGGGCTGCTGCAGCGCTCCTCCACACTGAGGCTGCTGGAGCTGTGAGGGAGGCTGTAACACAGGAACGAGATGTCCAGAAGGTCCATGTTTTCAGCACGCTGCCTAGTGAAGTCCTCGCTGCTCAGCTGCCTCGAGATGCCAGCACCGTCCCCGCAGAGAGGTTTGGGACCGTCCCTGAATGGGAGAGTGGCGTCTCCCTCGGTGCCACACGGCGTGACCGGCTCATCGTCTGTACCCGTGCTCTGCTCGGTGACACCTTCCAGGTGAAGGACACACGGGAAAGGAGAGCGCTCGAGGCTGCCTGAAGGTGGACAGGTCACCTGGGCAGAGGGAGAAGCAGCACCGAGGTGAGCAGATGTCCCGCTGCCTTCCTCGCTGGGGATGCCCACGGTGAAGGCGGCCTGCTTGCGTACCGCGTGCTCCGGCGGCGAGGGATCCACTGGAGCCTTCTCCAAGCACATCGAGGGGTTCAAGTTTTCATCTAAAGACGGGGTGGCCGTGGCCAGCCCGCCCTGCTCACAGCTTGTGTCGGGGTGCTGCTCCGCAGGCTTGACCGTGAGGGTGTATTCAATGATTTCGATTCTCCTTGGGAGGAGGGAGGGCAGGGATGGTTCCTCTGTCCCGTCAAACGAGACCACTGTCCTGTGCTCTTGTGCTGCTCCCTCCTGCCCTGGGCCGGGCTCTGCAGGCAGGGAGTCCTGGGGGCCGAGGGGTGCAGGCAGGTGTCTGCCCACAGGCTGCTCTGCCTCGGGAGGCAGCAGCAGCTCCTCAGCGCCCCGACCCTGAGCCTTGTCACCCTCCAGAGCCAGCTCCAGGGGCGGCTCCTCGCTCTTCCCCCGTGGCAGGAGCTCGGCAGCAGGAGAGTCGTTCCTGGAGTTCTTGCGGGTGGGTAAAGTGCAGGCTGGGGTCGTGTGCTGGTGCTCCTGCTCCTGCCTCAAGCGCTCCTCAAACTCCAGCGTGGCTCTCCGGACGGAGCCGGGGCACCACTTGGGCTCAGGGTTGATGGAGCCACGAGGCTCCTGCTGCTCCCCACCGGAGCTGCTTTCCTCCAGGTCTGATTTACCAGAAGACAGCTGCAGAGATGGGGCTTCTTCCTGCTCAGTTGGCAGAGGGTCTTTCTCCTTTTCCTGGTGTCCAGCACAGGCTCCTTCACTCTGTTCCAACTTTTCTGATGCCCAAATCACCTCCACTGGCAGGTCATGCACCGTGTTCCTCTTTGGTGTCTGGCTGAGATTGGCTGACCCCTCTTTCTGCTGGGCAGGTCCTGCTCCCTGGTTGATTGACTCGATCTCTGTGATAATTTCCTTCACAGAAATGGCATTTTCTGAGTGGGATCTTGTGAGATGACCTGCACCAGGCAGCTCAGGGACCTCCTGCAACACACAAACAGGAGAATTACAAAGTGCATCAGCCGTGCTGACACAGAGCAAACAGCAGCAGGTTAGAGAAAACAGAGGCGCACATCCCTAAAGGAACAAAGAAGCATGTGGCAGTGTGTGGAGAGAGATCACAAGAGCAGTGATCACTAATACAGGTTTTTTACTGTCTCTGAGACTGAATTTAACCTACTCCAGGCTGGATTTTCACTTAGACTAAGATCTAAGAACCTTAATTGCAACAAATGCCAAGGATAAGGTAGCTTTTTTGGTTTTTTAAATGAAGAAAAGTCCAACAAACAAAAAGAATCCTAATACTGCTAAAAGTACCATTTTGAACTGAAAACATGACAGATTCTGCTCATGTATGGAGAAGTACAGCAAAAAGAATGACCAAGGTTTCCCAGAGGAAAATGGCCAGGGAGGCTCCCAATCTCCACAGACACTCTCTGCCAAATCACAGGAGAGAGCATTGGCCTATTATATTTGGAAGAGCCTTACTGCCTCACATGGAGATGGAAAAGATTCAAGCAATGCAGGATGGAATTTAAATAAGAGAAGCTCCCAGAAAATGATGGCCCCGGACATCATCAATCCCTGTGAGAGTCCTGGAGGCTGAAAAGCAATTATGAGAAAAAGGTACCTAAATTTAGAGGTTACTAAATTTTGTCAAGACCATCTCTCTACCCAGGAGAAGCGAGCCATGACATGCCCAATCCCATCACTCCAGACCTTGGACAGGTTAATTTCTTCCTCCAGCAGTGGAAGCTCTACACCTGGCTTGATTTACTACCCCAATGCTGGTGCTTCCCAGCCAGGTAAATAGGCCAGTTTTGCCCCACTCTTTGGTGGATTTCTCAAGTCAGATAAATATCTGTGCAGATTTGGGACACTGGCTCGGCTCAGGGTCTGGCTACATTAGTGGGTCAAGTCCCACCTTTCTGCTCTCCTGATGCAAAACTCAAAAAAATAAGTTTCTCATGAGAACAGCACAGCAGGTCGGGTCAAGGTCAGCTCATGGCCCTGCCAATGCCAGCAAACTGATGTTTAAGGAAAAAGTGCAGAAAAGGGCAAGTATCTAAAAGGGAAGGAAGGGAGAAGCATCTAGCAATCCCTCCTGTTTCACACTGTGTCTAGTGAAAGCAGGGCTAGAAAATCCCATCCACAGCCACCCCACAGCAGAAAACAGCCCACAGATAGGGTCAAGCAGCAGTTCCTAAAAAGTCTGAGAAAGTTATTTTAACCTTTTGTTGTTCTTCATCTGTGGAAGAGTCATCTGATGCCTGAGGAGAGTTTCCAGGGCTGTTCCTTCGAGTATCTGCACCCCCATCTGCAGCAGGTGGCACTTCCAGCATGGGCACTCTGGAGACCCCATTCCTCCCAGTCCCTTGCTCCTCTGGCCTGGAATGGGAGTAGGTGCGTGACCGGCTCTCCTGGGAGAGCTCCACGAATTTCTCCAAAGCGCTGAAGAAATCAATCCTGTCTGTGCTGAGGTCTGTCACTTCGGGCTGAGGGTTCTGTTGGAGACCTGGGGAATTTTGGTTTGGGGATTGGGGGAAGTCTTTTAAGCATGAAGTGAATTCTTCCATGGGAACCAAGTGCACGTTCATATCAGGCTTAAGGGCATCTTTTTCTAGATCGTCCACTGTCAGATCGGGAAACTCAGTTATTTCCAAGGGGTGCTGGAGCTGCATTAAGGCCTCAGAAGCACGGCAGTTGTCAGGGGGGACAGAGTCTACACAACACCCTGCCGTACAGCCATTGATATTGTTCAGGTTCAGCTTGTCCTCCATCTGCTCAGCGTGGAAGTCTCTGCAAGTAAACTCTAAGTGGATCCTTCTCTCCTTCACACACACGTCCTCGATCATGTTTGAGTCCTCTGGGAGCTGCTGCTCCCTGTCCAGCTCAGCTGAGTAGATGGGAGACATGGGCTGCTGGTTGTCATTGGTCTTGGCCTCTGAGATCTGGTCAGCTGAGGTGGTGATCTCCTTTTTGTTCAGCTCCAGCCCAGCCTTGCAGATGGGCTCGTGGTGATCCGAGAGGTCGCTGTCCGAGTGTGAGCGCCACAGTTTGTTGTGCCGCTGTTTGCTGAGGGGAAGGAGAGCGAAGAAAAACAGTGAGTAATTTCTGTACACCACAGCCAGATCCACCTTGTTGTAAGAGGACACAACCTACAGCAAAAACTGTGCCAAATGCTGGAGTCACTGACCACAACTGCAGCTTCACCTGAGCAGTTCAGGGCCAGACCTGCTGCTGGAGAAGTTGGTCCAATCACAAGCTACTTTCCAGGAGCTAAATTCCATGGCACCACTCTGCTCCACACACCCCTCCCTATTCCTCAGCAGCACTGGATCCGTCCACTCAACAAATGCAATGTTTGACCACAGAATAATTGACCACAGAATTTGGTCCTTTCCCAGCCAGCACTTTTCCATTTGCTAGCAGGTGAGTGGTGACCAGAAGAGAAAGAACCCCTTGTGCTGGACACAAGCAGGTGGTGGACACTGAATGAAGTCCAATTTCCCTCCTGGTTCCTCCTCTGAATAGCTTCAGTCATCAATAACAGGCTTGGTTACAGTAATTTGTAACAAAGGGATAGGGTGGGATGAGTAGAGGCGGGTGTGTGCAAAAACACACAAGACATCCTCAACAGTAAACACACTGCCCAAATTACCACCCACCTTCCACAGGAAGGAAGCTCAGAACTCCTCCAGCTCCTGGAAAGCCCCTTTAGGAAAGTCTGAGCTATCAAAAGGCCAAGTAACTGCCAGTGGCATTGCATCACCTTCCTCATCTCCACCTGGCAAAATCCCCAACCCATGCACCTGGGCTTACAGACAGCACTCCAGGCAACTTCTTGCCATGAAATGCCAGAGCTAGCCCAGGGTTTGCCGAGTGGCCACGGCCACAGGGATGTGTTTCCACCCATTGCCCCTAGGAGGAACACAGAAACCACAGAAACCTCCTTGGAGCTGCAGATCTTGCAAAACCCCTCCAGTCCCTTGCTAGCATGAGCAGGCGCTCCCAGACACATCCAGTGGCCACAGTAAGTTAATTAACAGATGGTACTGAGCTAATTACAATGTGCCAGTTCAGTTGTGGGTGCCCAACAGCTAAGGAAAATAATCCACTGCAGATTTAGCTTTCCAACCCTATAATCAGTGACAACCTTCTCGTGTGACACAGGGCAGAATCAGGTCCTTCCACAGGAGAGGAAGGTCAAGATCAGAGGCCAAAGACACTGTCCTGGGGTGCACATGCTCTGTCTCCAGTGGGTTTCGGAGCAATTTGACAATGGCAGCAGGAACAGGCTTGTCCCTGAGGCACATTCTTGCTTGGGCTCTGTATGGAATGTCATCTGACATCTCTGCTCATACGACCTGGGGTGCTGCTGGTGCTTTCTGGGGGCACTTCAGTGCTCAAATCCAGCTCTCTGCTGCACAATTGATTTTGAAAGTGAAAATTACCCTCCTGTGTGAGCAACTGGCACAGATTTGAGGACGAAACCAGATGTCAAGCGCCACTGGCAGAGGTGTGCTGTGCTATCTTCCAATCTGACACTTCCTCAGTCTGACAACCTGCATGAGGTGCAGGGTCAGAGAACAGGAGCTCACTTCCCTTCCCACAGCCCACAGCCATCTCTTGAGCTTCCTGGGAAACATTCCCAGTGCTTGTACCCACACCAGCTTTGGACCAGGAGCCCCCCACACCTCCCACCAGCTCTCCAGGCTTGGGTATAAAACTGTTGTTGATCCACAAGCTGCACAAGGCACAGGAGATCCCAAACACTGGTTTCCTGTAACTTATCTATAACTAATAACAGAAACAGGCCTGGCTCAGCCTTGCTGTGTTTATCAACAGAGGGAGGGGACAGTTTAACTAACCCCAGGAAGTATGACAGTCCCAAAGAGCAAAACACACTTGTTGTTGTGACTAAATGCAGGCAGGGGGTTTTCATTTTACAGCTGGAAAACATATCCCAGTTGCTATAACCCCAGCACAAAACCGTAACTGGATAGTGCGAGCACATGGCTGCCCTCACATACCTTCCCCCTGAAATTGGAGCAGTCACATGAGTGTCAATCTGTTGTTTTTTTGTTTTTAGTTTTTTTACCTGTCCTGGAATACTGCAGCAATAAATAAGGCGGCCAGAGGGCAAAGCTAAATAACACAAAGAAAGAGGAAAAAAAGCAATTTGTAGCTGAGAGGAAGTGGATAAAGAGGAACAGTTTCTGCAACATGGAAGGGGCCACTCCTTGCTTCAGTGAAGCTTCATTTACTGCAGCCTTTTTCGTCCTACACAGATGGAACGCACTGCTCTTGCATTTTTTAAAACCTCACAAGTAATCCTGTTTGTGCCATTGTACAGGGACTCGCAGAGTAGGTCAGGAGCAGGGTTGTGCTTCAGTGGAAGCACGTGCTATAAATGATGGCAGCAGGAAGCGTATACCTCCAAAAAATAAATTACTAAAAGATGGGGAAAAATAATCCTTAACCAAAATGTTTGTACAGGGTGGCTTTGCAGGCATGTCACCAGCTACCAGACTGGCAGATTACCCAAACCAGCTGCTGGACTCAGGGCTTGAAGACGTGAGATACCAGCTGCTCCCACACCAGTGCTCCTCATAAGCGTTCACCAACCTGTTGGTGCGTTTTTCACACCAAAAAACCTTCTTTTTCTCCATCCTGCACCAAGGAGATCTAATTTCCCAGTCTGCTCAATGCACACCACACTGGTCAGGTCATCTCTGGCCCAGAGTTAAGCACTGACCTTTACTAACTGGTGCCAGCAGCATGTTTGGTGTCACATGAGGCACCCAAGGCAGGTGTGGTGTCTGTCTCAAAGGGTTTCAGACCAGCAGGGCACTATTTTTTAAAATTGTCTATTCCATGTGATCTGTCCTGAGACTTGATACTACTTGGCTGCTTTTTAGAAACAAAGATGGTTCCTATGGCAGGCAGGGTTTGGGGAGCAGGGGGGAGGAAGGCAGGCATGGGAAGAGGTGGAGGATGAAGATCCTGTGGGTGCACCCAGTCAGGGAGTAAGTTGGGAAGAGCTCTGAGGTTGTTTACCTGTGCAGAGAGGGAAAAGTGGAAGCACACTCCAGTGACAGGGGAGTTTACACCAAGGGTTTGGTGCAAAAATTGGGAATCCAGGCCTGGCCCAGCAGTAAACAGAGTCAGGCTGCTGGGAACAGGTGGAGAGCAAAGGAGGAAGGGAAAGTCATTGCAATGAAAGGGAACAGAGGTCTTTGCAAGTGGATAGAACAGACATGACGGGACAAAATCAAGCAGGGGACAGAGGTAAGAATTGTGCCCTAAAGACAGTACGTGTGTGACACAGCTGCTGTAAATAACAGCATATAAAACAAAGGCTGGACTTGACTTTATTTTCCAACCGAAATGGTTCTACAATAAGCAGGCACCTCCCAATGGCACCAAAAAGCTTTGAAATTTACTATTAACTTTGGTCCAAACCTGCTAAGAGCCACCTCCTGTGGCAGGAGGCTCAGACTGGGTAACTCTGTTGCAGATCTGCTCCCAGGCAAAGCACACCAGGATCCCAAACAAAATACCATAATCTGGCAAAACAGAGTATCACTACCTCCTTCCTGCTGATCACGTGAAGACATTGCTTAACACAGCCTAGAAACATGCAATATTTATGTCTTTTTGCTAGTCAAGTGATAGGCTTGGGATTACAACACACTTGCCCATACCCAGGCCCAGCTCCAGACCAGCCTCAGGACTCCAGGCAGGAATAAACACCACTGTTGCAATGCACAGAACATCCTGTCCCCTCCCCTCACACCAACACTTACCAAAGGGATCTAAATAAAACCAGACCAGCTGCTGAGGAGGGGCTTGTTCAACAGGGAACTGTGAGGAGACAACGCAAGTTCCCTGCCAAGTGATGTTACAAGCAACAGGGACATAATTTATCTCTGCTGGAGCCTGCATAGCTCTGAATGCTACACTCAGAAAACACTTCATGGGATGCTGCTTTCCAAAAACCAAACATCCTAGAAATCCAACAGCTTCCTGACAGTTCCTTACTGTTACACCCATTTTCCCAGGCTCAGCTGAGATAACCCTGAAAAGAGCGCTACCTTTCCTAACGTTGCACAACACAGCGACACAAGCTCAGACTAAAAG
Source organism: Chamaea fasciata (assembly GCF_029207755.1). Taxonomy (NCBI): domain Eukaryota; kingdom Metazoa; phylum Chordata; class Aves; order Passeriformes; family Sylviidae; genus Chamaea; species Chamaea fasciata. Next base: position 7,115,176 of record NW_027094106.1, read on the forward strand.
AATGGAGTCAACCATTGAAGTGTTAAGCCTCAACATGGATAATGAGGATCATTCCCTGCCCTCACCTGGCCAGCAGGATGCCTTGGTACTCCTCCAGCTGCCGCATGAAGCTGGGGTTGGGCTTGGTGACGGTGCGCCGCTCCTTCACGTAGTCGTAAGCCCTGTCCAGGTTCCAGCCGTATTCCTTCATGGCATAGGCGATCACCGTGGATGCTGAGCGGCTCACTCCCATCTTGCAGTGCACCAGGCACTTAGAACCATTTTTCCTGAAGTGGGAGAAAGAACAAAAGAGGATCACTAAACAGAAAACATCTGACAAGCTTAAGGAAACAGTAACTTCTTTACCAGAGCATTATCAAACATATTTTCAACACTGTGGACACAGCTGGAGTCTGGGATGTGATCTGATAATCCAATTTACAAACTGGAGCAAGACACACAAAGAAACTGAAGAACAAGGTCTTATTAATATTCCTAAGAGATTTTGTTGTAACAGCTCTTCTGAAGCTGTTATTGCAAAGTGGAAAAACACAGAGATACAGCAAAGCCTCTGAAGACTAGTGTGGCACCCTTGAGCTCAGCCCAAATGGCCCACTGGCATCAAGCCATATTCCAAGTGAAAAGAACTTGTACCACAAACGTGGTGTCACAATTTAGAAACACATCCCATAGAGATACTGAGCAGTTCAGGGCAGCCTCTAGCACAGAGATGTTCTACTGCAAACTACAAAATGAAAATGCTGTGATGCTAGGTAGGCAAGGAGGAAAAGCAGTTAAGAAAATCAGCAGGAAAACAAAATGCTTAGTATATATCTTCTAAATGTGTGTGTTGTGTTTTCTGAAAAGACTTACTTTGCCTTGGAGATGAATTTGTAGGTATCATTCCAGTAAGCCAGAAGATCTGTAGCTTCTTCATCATAAACCCGGATATTGTGGTATTCGAAGAGCCCAGGGAAGAAATTATCTATTTCTCGAGTCACATTCAAAATGTACCGTACCCTGTATGGGAACAGCAGAGACAAACACAGCCAAGTTCAGAGAGGATGTCCCACTGCTACACTGCAGCCTTGCCTTGCTTTGCCAAGGGCATTTGGAAGTGCACTCTTGAACTAAATTACTGCAAAACCAGGAATTAATGCAAGGAAGCAGCAGCTAACACAGACAATAGGTTTTGCTGGGCAGTTTAGAGCCTGATAACAGAGATACATGGACAGAAACTTCCTCTGCATGATGTCAGGACACACTGCCCACCACCTCTGTTCTGTGTCAGTGCCACAGGAGCTCCTGCAATTACTGTTTGCACACTTTCTCCAAGCCCCTTTATGAATCTCTCCTCCTGCTGCACTAAAACCACGGGAAGATGGAAGACTAAGCCTCCCAGTAACACCAGAGCTAAACAAACGCATGAAACAACTACAGAGAGATGTAACAGACAATGAGCCACTGGGGAGGATTTATTTCTTATCCCTAAATTTTCTGGAAAGGAAACTGCTAGAGAAAGCTTGTGGTATTTATGTACACAGCACTCAGTATTTTTAGCCCTGAGGGTTACTGGTAAGATGCTTATGAAACGCACTCATGCTGGGATATCAGGCAGAACAAGGGCTCTGCAAGAGAGTGACATCCCTTTTCCCAAGCAGGTTTGAGATCACTGGCAATCAAGTAGGACCTGTCAGACTCAAGGAAACCACAGCAGACCCTGAGCTCACCAAGAAGAGTCAATTTTGCCAGACTGAATTTCTGAGATACACAATTACACTATCAGTTCAGCAGCACGATTAGTTTTTCCCACTGGTCTGGCACAAATAAGCCAAATCCATGAATAATTATTTAATTGCACGATCTTGGTACTTATAACCGCTGGTCTAGAGAAAGGACAATCTAAACTTGAAAAGCAGAAAGGACAGGAAACAGAGGAACCCACTGGTGCTCAGCCTGAGAGCTACAGGACTTTGCTTCCTTCTGGGCCCCACTCAGAGGAACAAATGCTCTTCTCCACATTTTCCTTCCTGCCACAGCCTAGAGGTCCGAAGTGCCTCTGTAATCAGTCCAGACCCACGGGCTGGGGCCGAGGGCACAGAGCCAACTATGCAGCATCCAGCTCAGTAATTGCAGCTTTTTACTGCTTATAGCTATGAGCTTGCTGCCTTCCTTTGTTTGCCTTGGGGACGTTAGTCAAGGTCACAAGTAAGATTCTCTTACTTTAAGGTGCCTGCTTGTGGGATAAGGAGTTTGGAGGAGGCAAGAGTTTGCTTGGATCTGCAAACCCTTAAGTAAGACTAAGGTTACACAGCAGGTATGGAATAGAGTTTGTTGCATAGAAAAGCGTTAAGGCCAGGCTTTTGCTTTTAAGCTGATAGCCTGAAGCTACTCACCCTCTGTTCTGCAAATCTTCCAAATTGGAGGCATTCCATTCTGAGCCCTGCAGGGAAAACATGCAAAGGGACACATCAGGCAGAAGGAAGGCATGGCCAGGCAACTGGTGGAGGGAGGGAGGGTCACCAGTGAACCAGAGGAGGAAGCTGACCAGCCAAGGGTTGGAGACCTGAGGGTCCTTTGATCACAGGGGTACACACAAGTGGTAACCCGGACTGATGTTCAGCACCTTCTCCCACCCCATTAACCAGATCCCTTCTGAAACCAGAAGCAGCTCTGCCGACAAGAGCCCAGTGCTGTGTGTTGGCACTTCCTGCAAACCGATGACAAATCAACCTCAGCAAGACAGGACCACTCCACCCTTTCCCTGGAGGCTGCTGCTAGTTCTGCCCCACAGAGGAGAAACTGCCTGCATTTAAAAACCATCCAGGTGCTCTTTACACATGAAACACCCATCTTGAACATCAAAGACAGCAACACCTAAGCTCACTTGGGTTACACCTCTTCTTCCCATGTTTTCAAAGCCTGTGCGAGCAGAGAAATGAAGACATTTAACTAACCCTGGCGAGGTAACCCTCTCCTCTGCAGCACACACAGGGCCTCCAAGCTGCTTGCTTCCTGTTCAAACACAAACCTGACTGAGGACAAAACCATTCAAAGGATTCCTTCAAAATTTAAGGTGCACAAGCTCTCTGCTTCTCTGCCATAAAATGGCTCCCAAATGGAAAGATGATTGATTGTATTTACCAAGGCCCACACTCAGTTTAATGTTGTCTTTTTCAGTCAAGGAAGAACAATTTAATTTGGGTCTGGGAACCATCAGTTTCCACAGGAAGGGAGAACAGTGTTGCAGGGGTGAAAGCCTTTTCTCCTGTCCTTTGATCCACAATTACCAACTTCATCAGTTCCCTTATTTCCTGCTTAGTTCTTTTAGCACTCCTTAAATGGGATCTCACAGGGTTCTTGCCTCCACCTGGAAGAAAACAGCTCCTTGCCTTTCTGAGCCCTCACAACACAACCCTGCCTTGCAGCACACATGCTCCTGGGTGAAGGTGGTGCCCAGACCCAGCAGCACTTCTCCTCACCACAGCAGCTGCTCTGCAAACACTTTTATTCCACACATTAACCACAGCTCTTCTTGGTGCTGCCTGCAAGCCTTGTTTGAAAGGTTTCCTCCCCATTAAATGCACTCAGAGCCAAGACTCCAAGCCCAGCAGTGGATCCAGCTGCCTGTAACAACTTTTGGCCAACATCATAAGCCTGTAACAGGTCCCTCTCTCTCCTTAAAACACACAGTCTGCAAAAAAAAAAATCCATTACATTGTAGGTACTTCCAAGTTTCCTGGCTCTAACCCAACGTGATATCCAGGGAGTGCTCACATTTACAGAGACCCATCCCTTCTGAGCTGGAGACTGGGAGAGGCCCTCTCCATTTGGAAAGACCAGCTGGTCCAAGAGGAATGGCTCTGTTTAAAGTTGAGCCAACCTCACAGGCTAGACAGCCCAACCAAACCTGTGTCCGTGGCTCCGGGGCTGGGAAATCCAGCAGAGCGCTGACTCACCAGAAAGAGCTGCAGTAATTAAGACAGGCCCCAGCAGCAACTAAGCAAAACAATTAACAGCAAAATGTTTATGTTTCCTTAAGTGACTTATCTCCAGGATTCTTTGTTGTGTTACTCCTGGATCACACAAACTCAGAGCTTTCCATGTTACAAGAGTGCCATTCCACGTGGATGTCACACAGTCCCCCTCCTTCCTTTTGCTACAGTTATGCCTTTCCCAAAGGTAAGAACTTGGCACGTGGGTACCCTGGACAGTTAAATCCACAAAACTGGTCTTACATCAATGCAAACAACCCTGAAAAACTGTTAGAATTAAGACCTTGTCCCTTCCATCCTCTGGATACAGGGTCCACAGCTTGGTGCTATATGGCAAAGTTTAGTACAGCCAAAAAGCCAGGCTGCTCTTGCTCATTACTGTCTTGCTTAAGAGTATGTGATCCCAGGATCAACCAACCTCTCCTTCAAAATTCCTTTAACTTCCTACAGAGGCCCCTGTGTCAACCAGCTTAGAGTGAAAAGTGTTGGAGTGTCTACTTCTGTATTCACTGTTAAGACTCACCAAAAAGACATGATCAAATATCTGTGTGGGGCTGTCCATCTGCCCAAGGATCACTATCATTTCATTGTCAATGAATTCTTTGAACTCCCGCAGGTTACACACCATCTGCATCTCCAGCTCCGTGCGTATCTGCATGGGTAGGAGGGACACAAGGAAGACATGTGAAGCTTTTGCTCTGGCCTTTCTTCATGGCAGGAAGCACAGAGCTCTTTGGTTTGCACAACAGCATTTCCAGTGCTGCACCCTCACCACTCACCTCTTTTGAGGTGATGTTCTCCAAATCTTTCTGCATCATGATCTCCCTTAACTTGGTCTTAATCAGCCGTTCCGTGCGTTCCCGCTCAGTTGGGCTGTCAGAAGAAAGCAACAGAGTCACTGGGAGGGAAAACAAACTGGATTCATGACACTTTTAAAATAGGTATAGACTGCATACTCTGTAGAGTCTCACACTCTCTCACTACTTCCCCCAGGCATGTCCTCAGCTGGAGGGAATTCAGGTGACAGTAAAGCCCAGTTTAGATTCACAGTCGTATGTGAAAACCACCAACTGAATGCCCCTAATCCATTGTAGTCATCCAGAGAACCTCTGGTATTTGGTAAAATTTAAATTGGGAAGGCTGCATTATACCCTCTGGAGCAGTATCTAAGCCTCTCCCTACCTTTCTTGGAAAGGTAACAGCTCCAAAACTCCTTACATGGATAGCTGAGGGCAGCTAAGCCTCTGCATTCCTCCCGCCTCTGCTGCCAGGGGCCTTATCACCAGCTGCAAAAATAGCCTGAGTAACACCAGGGGAAGCTGCAGCAGAGCAGCACCACGGGGCTGGCTCACCCAGCATCTTTACAAGGGACCCAGCAGTGACAACTCCCACCACCTTTCCCTTTCTCTGGATGGCTGCCAGGTTGGGGAGAGCATGGACGTTACAAGTGTTCAACTGGTGGTTCACAAATAAAAAATCATGGAAGTTCCTGGTTCTTTTAACCTCATGAATCACTTCAGGATTCCATTATGAGAATGCTGTTTAAGTGTCCCAAAGAAATCATTCCATTTCAAGGTGCCACTGGGGAAAGGATGGATTAGATAAAATTTATATATGAAAAGCTACAAGAAAATATTAATCTGTCAGCCTGCCAAAACTTTTCAGCCACCCGCCTTGTACATTAAAAAACAATCAAGTGTGAAGACTTGTTCACAGCTGAACAACTGCCTAGTATCATTATTCACTCACTGGACTCCAGCAACAGGAAATATCTGGGAGCATAAATCAACCAAAGGCACTATTATCCTGGGAAAGCGGCTGGGGCCAGTGAAGTAATTACAAAATGGGCAAGTGAAAACCCTCACACTTGGCACCACATCTGGTCACAGACTACCTTTCAGGCAGTTACTAATGACAGGGGTGGTAAATCTTGAATGTTGATACAGCCTATAAATTTTGCCTTTCTGAATTGTCTACCCATTTACCTCAGCCACCGTTTTGGACCATCTATCACCTGATACCCAAGCATTTAGCTGGAGGCATCTTGGAACCTACACACTGTCCTGTTCCACACTTCCTAAGCTCCTCAGAATGACAAAAACCTGCACTGCCCTTTTCCCCCATTCTTAGGTGTTTCAGATGAATGAGATGAGGATGTTTCTGAGCTCACAGGCTCAGAAGTTCATACATAAACACTTCACTTTATAGCAAAATCAACTGAGTAAGGATAAAAAAGCCACGTTAGTCTAAACATGTGCTCAGGCACGTGCCAGTGTAAGAGCAAAGTCCAGAGAAACCTGTTCCTTCCAGGCCTGGAACAAGAGGACAAAACCAGAAGGCTGAGATACACCACACCTCTCTCACCAGTAACATGGGACTTACCTTGCAGAAGTAAAGGTCTGCAAGCCTAAAGCCCAAGGTAAACAGTTAAACTGAAAACAGAGGCTGGAGGAGATGCAAGAGAGCCCCAGGAGGGCTAAACTTCCAGTGCTGGTGTTTACCTAACCAGGAATACACTTATTACATGGAACAGGAAGCCTCTCTTTATTAATACCTAATTAAGAGCAATCTCTTGTAGAAACTCTCTCCTAATTTGGGGACAGCCAAACACTGGCTCAGCAGAGGCAGCCCAACTTACACATCTGTGAAGAGGGCGGGCGAGTCGGGCCGGTGGGACTGGACATCTTGCATGGCATTCCACTCGTTGACTGACGACTGGTCCGAGTTGATATGGCTCTCATAGTAACTGACCCACGTGAGGAACAGACTCCCTGGATAGTAATTGTTGCTCCGTGCCACTTCACAAGCCTTATGCAAACTCTGCAGGGCAGACCTAGCAAAGGGAATAACACTTGGAGGTTTAGCATTTCTTCCTCAGGCTGGTATCAAGCAGCAGCAGCCAAGTCCAGGATGCTGCTCGTGTCCCCTCAGCTGGTACAAACCCCTGGCACTGTGCACGAGGCTGTCCTGCAAGGCTGTGGATTCCCACACGCTGCCAGAGCTTGCATGTCTTAATTGGCGCATGCCAAAAGAAGCCTGGATAGCAGTGAAGGTGCCCACAATTCTGAGAGCAGAGGCACCCGTGTCTCTGGTTCCAAAATCTGCTACAAATACCCAAGCCCTAAATAAGATGCACAGAGTTTGTGTCCAAGACAGGGTGCTGACAGCTCCTACTGTGCTGTCAGCTGCCCTGTGCGCAGGGCAGGGACACCCAGGAATCAGACATGCACAACCAAGGGCTCAGGACTGCACTGAGATGTTTAGGTATCTGCCCTCTCTCACTGCATGAGGGATGTCAGAAGTTTCTTCAGCTGCTGCTGGGAAACAAATCCCCCTCTCCTATTTTTAGCTTATTTTAAATCTTTGACTGGGATCAGAAGGATCCAGGTCAAAATCACTGGGGTGACAGCAGCATTGCTGACAGGCGATGTATTTTTGCAATGCAAAGAAGCTTGAGCCAGAAATACTTTCATGATCACTACATGAACCACCCTAAAAGGAAAGAAAAATGCAAGCAGCTTCTCTTTCCTCTATCACAATGAACATATCTCAAAATATTTGAAACATATACTCAAAGCAATGTGACTTTGGGCTCAAAGCAGCAGCACTGTGCAAGGAAAATTGCCCTATTCCTTCCTGCCCTCAGCTCAGACAAAGCTGCTGTACACCAGCACTTACATGGCTTTTCTCCTTTGGTACCAAACTTCCTTCCCTGTCTCTGGAGGAAACTTCTGGCTGCTCAAGTAGGTCTCAAGATAACAGTAACATAAAGCAACACCTGGTTTTTAAGAGCTTAAGCAGCCAAAACACCTGGAAAAAGGATCACTGGGACAGCTTGTAGTAAGTACTTACCACATTGCCTGTACAGACACGGGCTTGAATATGTGCACCCTGTTATCTGTTGATACGCTGAACCCTCTGGTGAGAAGAAGAAAGGCACAGTAAAAACGTGTCCCAAAAGTCACTTTTTAGTTAATAACTGATAGTCTGTAGCACATTAGAACAGCAAAGGTCTATCCCTATGCATACACTGCTGAGTTCAGCTAGCAAACAGATCAAAATAGCACACTAAAAGCTCTAAGATAACTTCTTTAAGCAGCTGCTGTTTGGGAACGAAACTAAGACAGTGGGACAGTGCTGGGCTGTGCTGTTTACCTTGGCAACACAAATTCAGTGCCACAGCTTGGGAGCAACAGAGTCCAGCTAAAGAGATCCTGGGGCAGCTACCAAGGAAAGAAAAGTCATTCCATGCACTGCACTGGACAGCCTGAGTAACTGGCACAAACAGGAGTCTGCAAGTCAGGTGTCTATTTGGCAGAGAAACATCATTCTTGCTTTATGTTGGGCTGAGTGCTGCCTGCTGCAAGCGTGATGGAGGAACACATAATAGGATCCCTTTAAGGAGCTTTCACTACACACCCACTCGCCAGTAAAAGCTCCTTTACTCCAGCTTAAACACACACATAAGCCACTGTCTCAGTGCGTGTTTATTCACAGATAAGTCAATTACTGGTGCTCCCTGCCACAACCACTGTGATTGAGGGCCTTTGAGCCTACTAACCCGATACAGGTCAAGAGAGGAGGGCTGCTGCACCTGTGAGGGCTCTGCAAGCACTGGAATCCTTCCCCACACACCTTGTTCTAAGGTGTATTATCATAGAACATACAAAAGGCACTCACCCATCTCCATCCAGGTGGATCAAGGTGTCACTCCAGAGTGGCAGCACCAAGCCCATCGTACAAGTGCTACTGCAGCGAGAAAGAGAAAGTCAGTCTGTCTACTACAGCATCACATTGTTATTCGAATTTCATGGCAATAGTTGCATATTTTTGTATTCATTAGGAAAAAAAAAAAAAAAAAGAAAATGAAAAATCCTACTGTTGCTTCAGTAGAAACAGAGCCAGTGTTGTTCTACAGGGGCTTGGCAAGGATCACTAACCAGGATCCAGGGTACAGCACTACTCTTTCAAGCAAGCTTGAAGGGTTAAGACACCCGGGAGAAGAGCAAACAGGATCCAAAAACACTGAACTTTGTGCAGCAGGTCAGAGGGGGCTCACAGTCTTCGGTCGGCTCAAGGCTTTCTATACAGATTAATCCCTCTCAGGCTCAAGAGGTTTGGTTCTAGCTCTGATTTTGCAATCCACAGCTTTATTTTCTTGTTTGTCCCTCAGCCACAGCTGCTGGGGACTGGGAGCAGAGCAGTGCAGTGCAATAGCAAGGTGACTGGCAGCATGGCAGGTTGGCAATCACAGCCTATCACCTGTGGCTGACTCCTGACCCTTCTTCACCCTCCCACACCTCAAGAATGAGCATAAGAGCCATCCCATACAGACACCTCCTGGCAATCCCACTCCTCTCTCAGCTGCTTTGCTCTCTCTGCTCTCACAGTCCCCCCATTTTTCTGTAAGGCTGAGCAAAAAGCCAAATTAAAAGCAAAAACCAAGTGATGGAAAAAAGGCAGGGGCGGGGGAACCCAACACAACCTGCTTCAGGTTGTTAAATGAAAAGAGCTGACTCTCATAAAGCTGCAAAACTGCTCTATAAACAGAGCAGCATCTTGAAGAACTGAATTCAACTGCCTCCTGCTCATGCTTTGCACCAGGTGCTCCCAGATTTCCACCAGTTCCAGCACACCTGCCAGTCTCCAGCTTAAGAGAAGAGTGGAAGAGGGAGAGACCAGGCTTTGGAGGGTCAGACAGAGAGCCCTGGAAATGCACATGCCTGGTGCCCAGCACCAGGAGACACTGCAGCATGCAGCTATTTCTGTTGACAACATGAGATGAGCTCATGGAAAGATGTGTTTTTAAAAGGCTTCCCAAGGTGGCCGGGGTATTTTTAGTGATACTGTTCAGTGAGCGCTTATCAGAGACCATAGCAACAAGTCTACATGGAGTTATAAATACCGAGTGGGCTCGGGGAGGACAGATCACAGTGACCATCCAGAACCTCAGGAACTCCAGCAGAAAGCTGAAACGACCCTGCCATGTTATTAGAGACTGAATACCAGTGAGCTCTCAGTTATCAAAGGTGGCTGCGCTGGTACATCACAGCCAACAGCGAGTTCCAAGCTCACAGCAACCTGTGCAAGGACAAGTTATTCCTGCCCCAAGGCAAGAGCATCTCTGAGTCACAGCTGTGCACACATGTGCAGAGACAGGAGCCAGGGGAAGCATCAAGCTGGTCTCCCATTTTAGCAGGCATCACCCAAGCCCAGCATCCAAACCAAGCATGGTGGTTGCTGTGACCAGCAGGCAATGTTTGGAAGGCAATTTCTTAGCCAAATTGTTCAAAAATATTTTCTAGTGGTTCTACTAACTACCTGGAAGAAATTTATTCCAACTAGTGTCAAAAGCATGACTTCCCAGCCACATTCTGCAGCCCTGTGGAAAGGTCAGCAGGAAATTAAATGAATGAAGCAGAAGCACTAAACCCTGATGACATACTGCTGCCTGGGGACAGCACATGGTGGGCAAGATCTGCCAACACCAACCCTGACACTGCCATCAGGTCTTTGTGCCATGACCTTGGCAAAGGGACTGCTCGACAGTCCCTTTCTTACTACCTGCTCTCCTGAACCCTGAGGTCCAGCTTCTCTAGTTGCAGCTTTTTCTTTCTTTGCATGAAGACTGTCCCTGCCTCTGGTGTGCAGATGCAGGGCTTGGGGACCTTACCATTCAGAGGCATCAAACATCCTCACAGAAGCCTGAGGCTTGGAGGAATGAGGGAAATGGTGACCTGCACTGTTGCCTTCATATTTGCCACCTCCCCTCAAGAAATAAAAAGGCAATTCTGGATCTCAAGAAAAATGTTAGACTAGAAAAGCTGAAGCAGCCTATTCCCAGAAAACATAGGACACCAGAGAGTGATTTCTACAGTTAACTTGATGTGGGGGTGAGCACAAGGACTTCCCCACCTGGACACTCTGAGTACCTGTCATTGGAGGAGAAATCCATTCCTAGGACTATGCTCTCTTCTGTGTCTTGTCTGCCATTGGTGGACACCACCACCATGTATCTAGTGCGGTTCTGGTAGGTACTTTCCAGTCTTACAGCCTGAAGAAAAGAAGGGGAAGAGATCAGCAGTGCAGTCAGCAAAACACACATTATTACCTTTACAGGCCACTTTTTCATGCTGAGTGACAGGCGCAGAAGCAGTGATGCAGTCCAGACTGGTACAGATGTCCCCACACTCCTCAGCTGGGAAAGAAGTGCTTTAGTCCCACACAGAGCCTTCCTCAACAGCTGGCATGTTTCCTGGTGCACTCTACACACCTGGTTGCAGGCCCTGCTCTGTCCCACCAAGGCTGAGTTTCAACAGCCTAGAGCCTTCTGACTGGTCCCAGCCCAGTGAGCTTCGTGGACCATCAGGGAAACAGACGGGTGTTGAACCTTCACCTTCAGAGGGCTTTGCCCCAAGAACCTGTGCTTTCCTTTTAATTACTGTGTGCTACAACAGCTCCAATGAGTCTCTTCCCAACAGTTTCCCAGGCAGCTGGGCAGATAACCAGGATCTAATTCATATGTGGTTTCCTGCTGGCCCTTTGAATTCTCCTGACAACTTCCCCAGTGCAGAAGCAACTGTACTGCCTTACACCTGGCAGGAAAAGATATCCCTATGACTAAGCTGTATCCTTCACTGGTTCAGATTGCCCAGGAAAGGTGAAAGTCATCGTGGCTTGTTGTTCCTGCCACGTTCACTTGTACCCCAGTGCCAAAGGAGCTCTAGGAGGACTGGAGTTCAGCCCAAAATCCCCCATATCAAACACTACTGAGGGCATTCAGAGAGCAGTGGAACTTAAACCACAAATGTCAGACCAATGCTGAAGCTCCTGGAAGGCTGCACTGAGGTGAACTGCTTCTCCAGAAGTCACAAGGAAGTGAGAACTGAAGGGACTCCAGGAAGTCTAGCAGACAGACTGCTGGTTAATGAGGAGCCCGGAGAAGGGAGCCCAGCACTGAAAGTTTTGCTTATCAACACTTGCAGCAGGCAGCCTTTACTTGCAACACTTTTTGGACTCCGTTCCAAGCTGTTTGCAACTATTTTAGTCACAGGATCCCAACCAGAGAAACTAGGACATTCCTAGAAAGGAAGTGTCTTGATTCTGCATACTAAACCTTAACTTAGGATGGCTCAGTGCAACCCCAAGACTCTGCCTGGCCTCAGTGTTTACCACATTGTTAAGCTGCTGCTTGAACTTTGAGCAGGGCCTGCAGAGAGCAAACACGGGCGAGAAGGAGCCGTCGCAGCCCAGCCTTGCACTGTGCTGGGGACAGATCCCTGCCTGCTGCAACAGGACCCAGTTCCTGAATTCCTTGCAACCCAGTGGTTGAAGCCTGAAGTGGTGTTTGACATCCACTACAAACTGAACCCATATTCCTCAAACACCAGCAGCCCTCCTGAGCCACGGCTTGCGTAGACGCCTCTTGGTGGCCCTCACAGGAGGTCATGGCTCAGAGACCCCAGTTTAAACAGCCATCCTTAAAAAAGCTAAGAAATTAACCATTGTGTGAGCTCTCTCAGGAACAGGCTGCTTTTCCTAATATCGTCCTTTAGTTGTTCACAACTTGGTCTTGAGGTCAGTTCCTCTCAGCTTAGAGGAAGGCCCCTCTGATCTCCTCAGAGCTCTCCTGTCCACCAGCTGGGAAATCTTGACCACAACACATGGTGGAGTCTACAACAAAGGTTAAACCAGTGCCTGGCAGCTGAACAGAGCTTACCATCCCAGCGGAGTGCTCTGTGGCAGGGAATGCTGAGCGTGGCAGGGAAACTTTCCCAGTGGCATTGCAGGGAGCAGCAGCTCTGGTGATGGGGCGGAATAGCAAGTGCAGGCAGGAGATGGTGTCGAACAGAGTCTTCCAGACTTGCCCAGTTGGACCAAATACCAACAGAAACTACCCAAACGCTGATGCCAGCAGACAGCTGTGCTCTGTACAGCCAGAGACTGTGCCCCACCCCATCTCCCTAGGATAAGTCATGCTAAAACCAGCCTTATTTTCCTTCTTGCTTCTTGAGTCACTGGGATTCTTTTGGAAACACGGAGGATCAAAGTGGTCAGTCCTTCAAGGTGCGAATTCTCCTCAAGATGGTTGTTTCTAGAACTAACCACTTGTGGGAAAACAGAAAGTTGCTCTTCAACCTAGAAGAGCAAGTAATCACCAAGGTCTTGGTGGTTAAAGTAATTATCGACATTAGGAACCAAACCTCAGCAAACAGCAGAGACTTGCCTAAAATGGGAGCAAGACAGACACAGCTGCCCCATGTCTGGGGCATCCACACAGGAGTTTCTGTTCTGCTTCTCTTAAGGACAGTCGAGCAGCAAGAGGATTAACAAAATCTCACTCACTTTGCTAAACCAATTTGGCCAGCAGTAATGGGAAGTCTTGATGCAAGACCCTTTAGAACAGGGCAAGACAAACAGCGAGCAAAGGTCAAGTAGCTACACGCTGGTAGGGTGGGATTTTCACATTTAGAGAAACAGGGCATGGCTTAGTGTGGAACTCTGGGTTCAACACTTACACCCTTAGCACAAAGTGAAGAACCATGATAGGGCAAATAATGTGTTTTGCTAAATTTACTGGAGTATTAAAACTGCAGAATTGATACTGTAAACCAGCCAACTTCAAAAGTTACTATTAGAGCCCCAGCGTGCCTATCAAACCACAAATGAATCCCTAACCTTTCCATGAAGTGCTAGTTCACATGCTCACCTGCCAGCAGGAGCACACCAAGTGCTCTGATGCCTTTTAAACGAAGATATTTGAAACCCCAGTAACTCCAGGGAGGATGGCCTGGCTTCAGGGACTGTGATGAGATAGAAAGTTCTTTCTCAATCAGCTCATCTACACAGAGCTGTCTTTCTCCTCAGTTTGGGAAGTTTATTTGTAGTCTGGTCAAAACAAGTCATTCCCTGTAGTCCTTTCAGGGTCAGCCTGAAATCTTCTTAAGTTTTGGGCTCACCTGAACACAAGCCAACTTTATCTTCTGCTGTATTCTTGTATCAACAGAAGTAAGATGTGATATTTCACCAGCCCTTATGAACAGCACATTCCAAGAAGTTCATACTGACCTTTCATGCTCCATGATAGTAGGTGTTTCATACAAGAACACATTTCTCATGCAGATAAATGCTTTGAAGACAAAATAGTGTGTCCAACTTTCAAGTTCCCAGCTCTGCCAAGCTACAGGAACACGTTCAACCACTTTGCATTCTTAACTCCTTTTCCTCCTTCCTACTGATCTTACACTGGTACCATGGCTCTAATCCTGCTCTCATGGAAGGCTAAAAACCTCTGCCAACAGCTCCAACAGAAACAAGAGTTGTTCCAAATTTTAAGTGTAGGTTTTTAGAGGATTAGATTCCTCTGCTGCCCCCTGAGCTGTGAAGCCGGCCCTCCAAATGACAGCAGCCAACAAAATGAAGAGAATGCATTTCTCTCAGCACTGTTTATATTTCAAATCTCATTTGTATCTTCTGTTTTATAAGAGAGTCCACTGCAGCCCTGCACACCCTTCATTCGTCAAGAATCAATTAAATTCAAGTAGACTATCAAACTTAACCTCATGCAAGATTTCAGCATTCCAAATGTAGCTCTGGACAAAAGCGTTTATGTCTCAGCCCACAAAGTCCTTATTCAGCTGTTAAGGCTAATTTGTCCCAAATCACACAATGTAGCCAGTGATACTGCTGAACAATGCCTTGTTCAATAGCTTCCAATGTTCTAACCCTGGCTCAAATTCTGAAAAGCATTGAGAACCCCCCATTCCCATCACTTTCACTGAAATTTTACTGACAGCAAGGTGTGCCTGGCAAAGTTTAGAGGAGTAGGTCCTTTGGCTTGCTTATGGCAAATTATTTACGGTGGTCACTGGGGAAGCTAAAGCATTCCATAGTAACCTTGGCTGTTTCCTAGCTATACTTATCCAATCAGTCCATCTCCAGCACAGCTCAGGAGGATTCAGCAAACGAGAGGTGCTGGAATAACACTTGTGATGCTGGCAGTCCTTCTTTGGGCAGACGTTGCTAAGATGCATCAAGAAAATACAGGAAACAAACTTCAGGCTACTGAGTGATGAAAGGTGCAGACACACTGCAGTCATGCCTGGCCTTGCAGAGCACTTCAACATGTCCCAGGCAAATTCCTCACTGCTCACATTTGGCTTCTGGAGCTCTTCAGGACTGTGCATCAATGCCATGCACAGCAATGCCTCATTTTACATCATTATAGGAGGCAACAGCCCAGGAAAGCGGAAGGCCAAGGTTCAGTGCAGATGCATGGCTACATGGGAATCCTACATGCTCCCACCTGTTTGGCCACGGCCTTTTGGGATGCCACAAATCAGGAGAGCAGAGGCAAGAACACAACTGAACTCTTACAGAAGGGCAGGTGAACACACTGGTCAGACATAAGTCACCTACTTTTGATTTAAACAGGACATCAAGATAATTTACCCATCCTCTCTGGCAATTATTACAATGTTTATTAAGAGCAGAGATACTCAGTACTTGGTTCAAAGACAACCTTCTAGCCATACAATTTGTCTCACTGAACAACCAAAGCAGGCCTTTCACAACTAGCTGCTTTCCTTCCTACCTTTGTGATTGTAAAGGCTCCCCAAACCTGCTGACGAAACCACTCCAGCACACACACCACTGCTTCCCTGAGTTACACAGGTGTATTTGTCAAGTGGTGCTTAACCTTTGCATTGGTTCACAGGAGATAAGCAGAAAGCCAACCTACCAGTCTGATGTTGTCTTCTGGGCGGAGCAGGATGAACATGGCCTGCAGGTGCTGCTGGAGATCCCCTGCGGGCAAGAGGGCAAGGTGAATGCACAAAAATAGTTTTAAATCACATGCAAGTTCCTGGCTGTCCAGCCAGAGCAAATGTCCACCGAGAAACCTGACACGTCACCGGGAGTGTCGTCACTGTCACTCCCACCCACTCAGAGATGGGAGTTTTGTCATCTCTTAGTCAGCTGCTCTTTGCTCCATGTGCTCACCTGTTTCTGTGTTACTGTGTTCCCTCCTGCTAAATTCACTTGGTTTTTTTTACAGAAATAAACAGTGTTTCGGCACTCTTTGTTCCTTTGACACACAAGTCAACCTAGGTAGAAATGGACCCCACCCTGCGGTTCAACATCTCATTCTATCACGTGCTCCAAAGCAGAAATTTGCCATTTCTTTTACACCAGCTTATTACTTACTACTTATTAGTAGTGTAGAACTACTACCCAGGCCAAAGTATACTCTCCTTAGAGTGAGATTTAGGCCTGCTTTAGAGCAGCACATGCTCACCTATGGTTGTGTACCAACCCCACTCAAAAGCAGCTAAGAACAGCCATCTGAAAAATCAAATTCCTATCATTTTTTTCCTAGAAAACACTTGCAACACCTTTCCTGGTGAAGCAGAGGAAAAAATAAAGGAAAAATTAATTTAGTGTATGACTGTGATTTTTAGACTTATTAAGAAGAGACAAGTGTCCCAGGTTCCTAAAACATCAAGCATTTCAAAGACAAGTGAGATGATTTTCTGTCAGCACTGCTGCACTGATTTCTCAGCACTGCTCCTGGCATGTAGAGAGCCAACATCACCCCCTGAATACCAGCCAGCAGCAACACCTCCTGCAAGGGGCTGGTTTTTCAATTGTTACACGGAAAATTAATCTGCATTCCCAGAAACAACAGTGCAGGGCTGCCAGGTGGGTGGCACAGATCAGCAAGAAGAGCAGCCTTTACTCTTCCACCCTCTCCCACTCCCCCACAGCAAGGAAGCTGAGTTTAGGCAACACTGCAGGGAGCAAATATTCAGCAGGATCATCTACAGAAACCTTTTCTAGAAAGGCTGGTTAATCCCACTGACCTCTCTTTCTGATTCACCAGTGGTGATAGAATCCATGTTATTTCACAGACTCTCAGAAATAAGGAAAGCTAGGACATACAGCAGCATCCAGAAATACCAAAAAAGGGAAGGAGAAGAAAGGAAAGGCTGCCCAGTGACAGTACCTGGTTTCTAAATGATTTTTGTAGCTGATGGAAGAGCAAGGCTGAAGGGCTGTGCAGCCCTTCTCTGGATGAGACAGAGACAACCTCGCATGAAGCAGGTTACACAGGGCACTGCAATCCCTGCTCTCCTCTTCCTTCCTCCTTGAAACACATTTCAGCATATGGAGAATGAGTCAGTGCTCTGGGAACGAATCTTTAACTGGGGCTGGGAAAACTGAGGCACTCAGCAGCGCCAGGGAAATCACAAAGTATCACCGGCAACAAGCACCTGAAGCTTCTTCCTGCCCATGGACATTGTTCCCAGCACGGGAGTGGCTGGCACGAGCCTCCCTAAATAGAAATTATTTATGGAGATAGGGTACTCAGGAAGGCCAAGTCATCCCTCAGATGCTTGTTCTGCCACGAGTGCCATGACAGGATCTCCCCACGTCAACACCAGTGCAAAATCCTGACAGCACTGCTCAGTTCCAGCAAGTTCCAGCTAATAACACAGTGGGAACTGCTGAGAAGTGTCAGTCAACAAGCAAAGATCCCCCTGCACCTCCTGCCCACAGCCTGGAAGAGCTCAGCAAGTATTTGACTCATGAAGCATCCACATGTCTTAGTCTGAAATAAAAGATGCTTCACCTCAGCTTTTTCCCTCTCCAAAATGCAGCAGTTCCCACTTACTGCTGCCAGTAATTCAGGGACCATCTTAAGAGCCAAAGTTTCCGGAGTTAAAAAAAAAAAATCAAAAAAAAATCACCTGGACTACTGGATTATCTCAATACTTAAAGAGAGGAAGTTTCTACGACAACCCTTTCTGCGAGGCTCAGCCACGAAGCTCCATTATCCTTCATCCTCAGAAAGTTTACCACACTCCTCCCTGTTCCCCTGCCAGCCTTGGGATCTCCAGAGCTGGAAAGTAAAGGATTACTTCCTTGGCCAGCTTTAATCAACTTGCAGGGTTTTCAGCTCCAAACACACAAGGCATTTTGTAAACTTCCTGGATTAAGAAAAACCAAAGGAAAGGCTTTAACATGCCAGAATCAGCACAAAGATATCACATCCTGTCCTGTGAAGAGCTGGCTTTGCTGGCAGTCATGGCAGGGCTGCTGCTTCCTATCACATTGTCCTGCGCCGAGCAGATGCTTTTGTTTCCTCGAGCTGGCAGGCAAGGTGCAAAGCATGGGCAAGGGTGGGATCTGAAATGTGATTCACAGTTTTCCAGAGATGGCAAAAGCCCCAGGGAAGTTACATCCCTTTCTGGCCTCCTCCAGTGGTGTTTGTTGTGGAAAAGCAAGCCCACCATCCCACGGAAGTTTGCCAGGTGGCACAGGACCACCCAGGGAGAGGAATATGGACAGCTGGTACCATATCTAGTCAATCTGCCAATGATTCCCATTGATGGAGGTGTGATTAGAGAAATGGGTGTGAGCATTAATTATTTCCTGTTACCCCATTCACTCTTCATGCTGGATTCCAGTGCCTCTGATGAATTAAAAAGGCAGGACAGGAAGGTCAGTCAGCCTTCCTAGAAAATGCTCTTGGAGCCACTTGAAATACTATTGCATCTATAGGCAGCAATTCCATACTGGAAAGTTATGTCCGCTGTCTACCCCCTTCTAATTTTGTGTGCCAGAGATAAGTCACGACACACACAGGGATGGAAGCTGAGCATGGATTATCGGTGTCCCAGAAAGGAGGCAGCTGCACACACTGTGCCAGCCACGCTCTCCACATCACTGATTTAATTCTGGTGCCACAGATGTTTTGCTCAGGAAGGTGACACACTGATCCCCTGGTGCCTTGGTCTGCTGATACTAGAAAAAAACACAGAAATCTGGTGCACATTCAGACAAGGGACTCTTCAGTGAAACCTCCAAGCACCATAAAAAAACCACTAGAGCACTCCCATCACTTGGCAGGCAGGGAAACTGAGGAAACGACAAGCACTGATGCCTCATTAAATCTCACCCTGTAAACTGAAGAGACAGGAATAAAATAAGTCTTCTAAGAACAAAAATCCCACGCCTTAGGCAAGCCAGCCTCGGCAATACCAAACATCTCGCTGTAAGCAATTACAACACACCGGATTTGCTTCCTTGGCAATCTGGCTTCCAAGAGCTCTGGGCCGATTAGACAAGCAATTATTTTCCACCAAGGTCTCCAGACCTCATGCAAATCAGCTGGAGAGAGTAGATGAGGCAAGGAGGGAGAATCAACAGCTGTTTGTGCTGTTTTGCAGAGGTTCAGCAGGAAAACCACCCTGTGGGTCTCCTCAGCAAGGCAAAGCCAAGGCAGCAGTGCTGGGGGCAAACCTGGGCTTCGGCAGTGGACTTTGGAGAGATTAAAAACCAAGACAGGCCAAGAGAAACATTTTAAAGACTGCTGACTCTGCTTTCACACCAAAGGACATTTCACTTCATTCTTGACCAGAAAGGCCAGCTTTAAATAAAGTTTCAGAACATTTTCTTTTGACAACTGGTAATTAATGCATCTCACCAAAGCCATTTGGGTACACTTGTGCTATGTTTGGGGGAAGTATATAATTAAATGCCTTCTGACTTAAACTTTTTCTATAAATATGTTTGCAAACAGATTTTGAGGTGGCCAGTCATCACATATGTAACTCTGACAGATGCAGAGGTGGATGACAGCATGATGGTGTCAAAGTACAAAGAGATCTACACCTGGAACTAAACCAAATCACGTTTTTCCTGGTCACTTTCTGGCAAAGCACATTGACTCCTGTCTCTGTTTCTATCCCTGTACCATTTGCACAAGTCTGAAGGTCTCTATTTTTGTTTCCTGCCAGTTGTTTTATGGAAGGGAAAAATCCCCACGCTATCTGATCCCTGTAAAACACCATCAGTGATTAAGCACCATATAGCCAATGAAAAATACCCTACCCTGAAATGTTTGAGTTATGATATTCAGAGCAACTTTTCAAAGAGAGTCAGAGCAAAAACACAAATCAAACTTCTAGCAGATAAAGGAGGCGGAATTATAACCGGCTCTCTATTACTCACTCTGCTCACACCTCTGAGAAGTCACACTGACTTTGCTCAGAGGTTTCCTCACCCCCACGTGGAGGTAAGTCTGGTAAGCCTCCTCCCTTTCCTCCATCATAACTGGTTACTTTCAGATTAGGAAGCACCATTACTCACCCAGTATCACAAACTCAGGTTTCCCACTGCACTGCACAAAGGTTTTGGAAGGCAATCCTCCCTTCCCTCTCTCATACTAAAATTACAGGACGGTATTTTGGGGGGAACTCATTCTCCAGTCTCCACCGTGTCATGACTGCTGTCCTGATGTCACTCATTCGTTTGATGATCCTGTTTGTACAGGAGAGTTTTGAAACCTTTCTTTCCTATCAGTATTGAGACTGGCACGTCAGGCTTTAATACACACGTGGGCCAGACAAACGTGTGTCATCAGGTGAGAATGAGCTCAGGAAAGTTGGACTCTGAAACAAGAGGGAGCAGACAAGCCCCAGCCATCGATACCACACTTACCTGCATGTTTGTTGCGCCTGTGACTGATCCTGGGAGTGGATGACCCATTTCCTCGTGGCAGGAAGAGAGCTGCACCTTTCACAGTGAGGAAGCTTTCGCTGATGCTGCACGGGAAAAGACAAAAAGGGAGTGAGGAAAAGTGTCTCATTATCAAAAAGGAAAAAAGAGGGAAAAAGCACTGAATACATGCTCCGCTCTTTTGTAAGCAAGTGATTTATACCAAATCATTCTGTTGGGAAAGAACTATCCCCCCCATGTAAGCACTGCAAACATTCAAAGCATAACTGAGAACAACACAAACAGAGAAACACTGAAAAGCAAAACATATGCTGGTGCCACTCTGCCTGCAGAGGTGCAACCCGAGCAGGCAGAGGGGATTAACCTATGGCTACATTTTCGATTTGAAAGTCAAGATGACAGATCCACATTTCTAAATGGAGATGAACAGAACAAGCCCACGCATCTGGGTAATTATGGACTCTGTTAACCCTGAGCTTTGTGGTTCAGACACAGCTGATGCCCTGCAGAAACAAATGTCTCCCTTCAGCAGTTAGCCAAAAGAAAATTAGTGTACACAACAGATTAAGAAATCATAAAACTACTCTCTATGAGTTGCAGGATGATTAACTCTCCAAGACTTATAAATCACAAAAGTAGGAAACTGTAATGCTGTTGAAATCGGTTATAACTTTATGCCTTGATTTTGCCCTTTCTGAAGTCATATGAGGACAGAACTTTGTAAAAAAGGGGCAATGAAGAATTCTGAAGTACTGAGGAACAGCTGGTATTTTAAGCACATCTTCCAGCTGTTTTCTTGCAGATGCTGTGGTTTCTGGGAAAAGCAAGACACACTCCAGATTCTGCAATGCAGCCATCCTGTTGCATAGTCGAGGGTTCCTGCTTTTCTTGGAATTGATAAGACAGTCCTAGAGGCTTTGAAGAAAGCCAGAAACAATTCTCTAGTCAACAGGACGGTTGATGAATATGATAAGACAGGATGGGAGAGTCCCTGGCATCGTGCATCCCAAAAGCTCCATGCTTTCTTTGAAAAAGATGTTGGCTTGTCCTTCAGCTGAGCTCTTGCTCAGGAACTTTTTATTCCTTTCTCCACTTAACCAAATATCAAACCTAGTTAGTTATTCCCTTCCTCTAAGGGATGAGGACTGGGAAATTAATAGAGTAAAAAGCTCTGCCATATATTTTCATTATTTGAGGTTGACTGCCTTAGCAAAAGGCTTTTCTGACTACATTTTTGTAAGTAAAAGAATTAGAAAAGCTTGCGTTAAAGTTGGATTTCCCCCTAAGCTCAAGCACATTTCTGGGCACCTCTCCATTTTGCTGCCAGGGATATAAAAAAAAAGAAGTTTTCCAAGCTCCGAAAAAGCAGATGCACAGAGTTAGAAAGACTTTTCTCAAGGCTGCAGCACATCCCAATGTTTAGATCATGCTGTCATACCCTCAGCACTCCAGAGTGACAAAGCTTCTCCCAGAACTTTTTTCCTAAAATTGAACCAGATGTCAAACATGCTCTGGATGTTTCAACAAAAAAAGAATTTTGAAAAAGAAAATCACTCATCCTAAATTAAAATGAATCAGAGTCCTCTACTTATATTAAAGTTAAAACCAAAAAATAGTAAGTTCATTGGGCACACAGGACATGTTTCCTTAGACCATTCTCACATTAAAAAAATTGACTGAGCCTTTCTAGTTTTTGTTGACACATAAATCCTCTCAAAGTTCTCAAGCTACAGTTTCTTACAGCCTGAACTAGAGAAACACTGAATTATCTTAAGGACACTTAAAAAAATGATAATATTATTATTAATGATAAAAATAAATTCTCCTCCTCCCATTATAATTTCACCACAGAAGAAAACTGTTAAAAGGTGTTAGGCTGCAGAGGAGGAGAAAGAATTCAGCACTCACAGACAGCTTTCACACAGTTCATTTTATCAGCAAAGCCAACCACTAATATTAGCAATCCTTCAGCCGGTGCCTGAGGTTCCCCCAGAAGGTGGAATTAGCAACTATTTTTAGTGGATAATGCAGCATGTAGCTAAGAGGGCCAGGAGGTTAAAAATCTTCTCAATTCCATCACTTTCCCTTATCACCAGCTCTCAGCCACAAGCCTAGAAAGGACAGAGCAGCAGAACTAAAGGGATTCCCATCAGGTGCATCCTTCCAGGAGGCCACCTTCTCCCCTAAGGCCAGGGGAGCCTTGTTTTGGGCCATTAACCACGGGCTTTAAGTGTACCTTGGTAGGAATAGGGAAAGGGGAAGCAATTTCCCATACAAAGGGCTGCAACAGCTGAAGAATGTGGCAAAGCAGATCATTCTAGTGGAACAAGGAGGTCAGGCAGGGAGGGCAGCACCTCCCGCAGGGCAGGAGCAAGGGCAGGAGATGGCCATCAGCGCTGCAGGGAGAACAGCAGCTCCATGGAGACAACAGCCTTGGGCCAAATCCAGCTGTGGGGACACTTACTGAGCAGCCAAGGCACACTATTGGCATCCTTGGCCATCACCTGCCCTGAATTCTAACCCCAGATGTATCAATACCCAGAAAAGAAACCTGTATTACACACACAGACCCAAACACAAAACAAAGCTCTTGCCTTGCGATTCAAGCAGTAAAGAAAATCTTGGGAGGAAAGGCAACAACTTCACAGAAGTCCAAGTGACTCTTAATAATAAATTCAGCAGATGCTGATTTTGGTGCCTGTGACGCACTACATGGACAAAAAAAAGCAATCACTGGCCTGACATCCTCTGTGCCACACTCAGATGGCTGCTGCACTTGGGTCCATCCTGTTTGGACAGTCCCTGCCCTAAGCATCACATTTCAGGGCAAGACAACCTTTGGATACTGCCCCTGATATATAAAGAAAAACAATTCCTTGGGTGGGACACTAACAGCAGGCCCCAGTCTGAGACACTTCAAAACCACAGAAGGTAGAAAAGATGTCAGTGAAAAGGGCAATTAAGGCTTCAAACAAGTGTTGCCATCCACTACTGATTTCACCCTGCTGACAGCTCAATGGCTCCCAAGCATAACGTGGGCTTTGAAATACTTCACAATATCTGGCTTGCCAGAGCCTACAGGAGCTTCAGTGCTCTTTGAAACACTCTCCTGGAACAGACTGGTGTTAAAAGACACTCAACGTGGTTAGGGGAGAAGTTGAGCCCAGGACAGCAGAAGACAAGGAGCCAACTTGGCACAGGTAACAAAGCTGAGCTGTGTTTTATCAGCACCCCAGGCTTGTCATCAGTCCTCTGTACTGCACGGCAGGTTTTTTCAGGAGAAGACTTACTCAGGACAAACCTATGAAAGAGTTCACAATCATCAGCACTACAGCTGGGGGAAAAACCCCTTCTGTTCCATGCTTATCTCTGCAGTGAAGCAGCAGCCTCAAGGCCACCAGTGATGTGCTATTTGTAATTCCTTGCTCACTGGGAGGAGAACCAATGCAAGCAGGAGACTTGGGCAACTCCTACAGAAATCACTACTTGTACCAATTTTTCTTCGAGGCAGAAATGACTGTAGAAATAGTACAAGTCACATCAGAACTATTTAAAGCCTTTTGCACAAAAAGCACAGACACTGCCCTCAGAAGGCTCTGTTTCTAACCAGCAGTAACAGCAGGAAACAGAAGTGATTCCTGTGCTCCCTGATGTGCTGCCCAGGGCTGAGCTCCTCCTGCACAAGGAAACCACTGCACGGTTCAAACGAAATTCTCATTATGCTACAAAATGAGATCTACACAGAACTTACAGATGGCAAACAAATAATAAATGCCTTCCCAGATGTTACACTGCACAGCTCCATTCATAAACTGGAAGCAGAAACACCAAATAGTTTGAGCACACGAAAGAGAAAGTGCTACTGCTTTAGCGGCTGTGCCAAAGCGATGTGAGATCATAAATCACTGGATGCATTGTCATGACCCCCTGGACAAGGCCTTCCAGCTCCCAGCCAGGACACAGGTGAATCTGCACCACCCTCCAATTTCAATGAGACACTCTCAGTCCTCAGTGTACAACACTCAAAAAGGAACCTTGCAGTTTTCTTTTGAAACTGCTTCACAATGAAAGGAGAGAAAACCTTCTTAGGAATAAGGCAAGGAGGCACCTGAACAGCTGCTGGCAACGTTTTATCCTAATAAACACTTAATTAAGTTATTGCGAGCCTGAGGATGACTTCCCAAAAGTCGGCTCTCCTTACTCATCGGAGCAGCTCCCTTACAGCAGGCTCTGTCCTGTCCAGCCCAGCCCTTGGTGGGGCACGTGCCAAGTAGCACAACCAGAGAGCTGGCACCATTCCCTGACAGGCTCGGCAGGAGAAGTCCTTCCATCCACATCCTCCCACACAACGTACAGGACTGGTCAGCGTGGCAAAGGCCAAAACCTCCTTGTGCCGTCACCTCCTCGCAGCCATGCCCAAGGCACATGGGCACTGCATGTGGTCACATCCTCCCACCACCCTGTTCACCCTTATCCTCAGATGAAACGGGAGATTGAAAAGTGGTGGCAGGGGAAATGAAGATTTCAAGCTACTTCACATTTGAATGGAAGTCCACTACCTGTATGATTCATAGAAATACAATTTCTCTTAGCGGGTATTTATTAACCAGAGTCCTGCAGAAAAGAGCTCTGAAGCAGCTACAGTGGGATTTCAATGCCAAGCTAGGCTCCAGCTGTAGCTCCCCATGACAAGAGAGTTGTGCAGTCCCTAAAGAGCCCCCCAAATTTTACTCTAACATGAGAAGCCGATGCTGCCTTGCACACCTCAGCTGCCAGCTCAGCTCTATCATCCTCCCTTAATCCAGCGGCTGCAAAACTCAAACCAAACAAAAAGACCAAAATTCCATGGCTGGCAGGAGTGGCACAGCAGGCGTCAACTCTTAGCTCATTCTCGAGGCGTGCAAGGAGGGAGAGAGGGCAGCCGGGGACATGTGAACAAGCTCTGGAGCAGCCAGGACTGCAAGAGCAGCAATTCCCCAACAGCCCGCTGAGCCTGGCATCGGAGAAGCAACAGGAGGGCGGGCGCAGCAGCCTGCTGAGTTTTTCAGCACCTCAAAAGCCACTTCCCTCCCTCTTCCTGCTCCCCTTCCCAAACTGGCTGTTTCCCTTTCTCCACAGGCAGGCCCAGGGCCCAGCATCACACCTGCTTCGGGGGCAGCTCCCACTGCCAGCCTTCAAACCCGTCCCCTGCCCACAAGAAAAGTCCTGGTTAATAAAGCATCAGTCCCACAGCCAGGGGTGCACCAGCAGCTGGGTGCACAGCTGGATTGTGTGCAGCCTGGCAGCCCAGGGCACTTCTCCCTCAAACACCAGACAAAAGCACTGCATTCCTCCAGCATCTCTCCCCAGGGAAGTGTCTCTTTCACCTTCACTGTAGTTTGTTTTCCAATAAACAACATCCCTATGCCCCTTGTTTACTTTTTAAAGCACCTGGTTTAATAACTGCCTACAGTATTAATGAATTAAATAGAGGGAAGCAATGTTTGGCTTCCAGTTTAAACCTTTGCTCTTAGGCATGAAAGGTGCTTGATTCTCTTCACACAGAGGGCAGATCTCACGGCTGCATGAAGCACAATGCCAGGTACTAATAGAGAAAACCAACCAAAACCCTACAGGTCTTGAAAAGGCAAGGATAACTCAGGATTGCCCTGCACTGACATTTGTATTAACAGGGTCAGCTGGCAGCAAACACAGACAAGTGCAGGCTTCTCTGATACCCAAAACAGAAACAAACTCAGCGCCGAGCAAAACAAGGGTCACAAGTTAGCAAAAAGGGGTCAGTCACACTGCCAGCAGAGGTGACACCACCGAGGGCAGGGAGAGAAGAGGGAAGTGGTTTTCCACCAAAGGCCATCTCTCACCACTCAGCACTTTTGCAACTTAAGAAACAGCCCAAGGAGAAAAACAAACCGAGCGTGGGAACCCACTTGGGCTTACAGGTTTGACGCAAACTGCATTTTTAGCAACATCTGCATTTGTGCCTTTTTTTTTTTTTTAAAACGGAACCGTTTGCAGGCACTTCCTCTCCTCCAAGGTGGGGCTCCCTGGAGAGAGAACTCAGCTTCCAAGACACAGATAGGCTTCATCACAGATAGATCTGCAATGCCAAGTCTTACTCATCCACATGAACTTACCTACTGATCCCTTCTCACCAGCACCAGGTCACCTCATCCCTTGCTTTGGGCTCCAACACGGACAATTTCAGAAGCCAAACTAAGACAACAGGAAAAACTCACAGTTTGCCAGCAGACAGTAATAGGTGAGGATGGATGGGTGTAAATCTGAATTCCAAAGGATTAATTTCTTTTCCTTGCTCCAAGCAAGGAGAGAATTTCTGCTGAATTCAGAGAGGCTACAACTTGCCAAAGGGACCCCTGATGACCACGGCTGCGTGTGCAAGTGAAGAACGACCACTTCAGGTACATGAAACAACCACACTCAGACACAGTTTCAGAGACAGGATCAAACCGGCCTCAGGTCATCCCACCAGGCTGTGGGGAGCTTTGATACCCACTCAACACCCGAGTGAGTTATCAGTCTGCAACTCACACCCACTGCTGGAAGCAACCATGACATGCCATTAGACCTACTCTGCCACCAGATCACTTTAACTGAGCTCCAGAAATAACTCTGCAAACTTCAGTCAGAGCTTGGGCAGCCGGGGTATGCTGGAGAGAGCAGTGGCATCCTTTGGAGACTGTACAGAAGACAACAGCTCTGGGCTGAGAAACTTATCCCTGCCAGAAACTCATCCCTGCTGCTGGCTAAGGGAGCACCAACAGCTGCTGTTTGCAGCCCGAGTTTTCAGCCCACGCAGCTGCGACAGGGCTGCACTGTGCCGAGACAACCCCAACCACCTGCAGCATTCCTCTGCCTCCCAATGCCCCGAGCCTCACTCTGCAGGGCTGAGTTTCACAACTTGCATCCACTGTATTCCCTCGCAGGCAGGGCTGGGATTTATTCTTTACAGGCAAAGGAAAGCAGACTGGGTTTTGTTTTAAGCAACATTTTATGGTGTCTGATGGAAGTGAAAGTCCATGTGGGTTTCCTGTTCCCCTCACATACTCCTGGCCTACAGATGAAGCAGCTCAACGAACTCCTAGAGCTCAGGCAATGCAGGCAGAGCATGCACTGCACCGACACCAGCTGCCTCCTCACCACCCAGCCCTGTGCCCAGCCTGCTGCTGGCAGCTCCGGGTTGGGTTTCACTGGGCTGATGCTGAGCGTGTGCTCCTACGGTAACCCTGACACAGCCCTCCCTGTGTCACCTCCCTGCCGAGCCTGTCCCCATCGCTTCTGCCAGCCCTTGGCAGCCTAGGAAGGGAGGAAATGTCCTGGTGCTGAGGCTGGGGAGAGGGAGATGTGCTGAGCTGAGCTGTGGCTGTTGTCACCGCCGAGGAGCAGTGAGGACTGGGGGGACACCCCACTGATGACAGATCATCAGTAATGGTTTATTTCAAGGAATACAAACCTGGGTGCAAGTTGTAGGATCACCATGGTGATGAAGAAGGGAATTAAGCAGGGACGATTTAAGCTATCACAGACTGAAAAGGACCCATTTTCCACGCAGCACAAATAGCAAAAAGCTTTACTGCCCATCTCCCTGGCTATGCAACACTGAGGGAGTCCCAGCAAGGCATGTGTTGGTGGCCCATGTTCAGCCTCCAAGGTGGCTTCAGAGAATCTGCCCAGAGAGAAAGAAAAAGATTCCAAAAAGCAACAGCAAAACAAGTTGGGCAAACAAAGCCCTGATGTCTCTGGAATTTGAGACTGAAGATAGGCACAAAATCGTTCTTCCTGCAGTCCGAGCACGGCAGTTCACAGACCAGGAAGGGGGTGGCTAACACAATTAAGATGCTGATTAAGAAATCCAGGCACTTAGTGTTTACAGAAGAAATTTGACTCTCTGTACTTTTTAAAGCAAAAGACCCAGACCGGAAGTGAGACCATGAAAGGAATTTGTTTTACATGATAGTCCCCAAAGGCTTCCAGGTCTCCAAGTCAAGACATTCCCAGATGAAAGCTCTACATGACATTCTTCTTGTGCCATGTACTGTTTAAACATCCTTGGGCATTTTTAATGCATACCACCAGGTTCACAGAGCAGGACAGCAATACCCAGGAGAACACTCCACAGTGTTTTACCACCACATGCCATGCTCCTAGCAGCTCAGCCTGCCCAAAGCGGGCCAGCTGCTGCGGTACCAACAAAATACTTTCACAAATACGTTCTTAGAAACACTTTGATCAAAATGAGAAAACTTCCTAAGGAGAATCTATCACATCAAGGAACAGAGAAAAATAACCACCAGTTTTTTGATTAGTTAATCCTCAGGAAGAACACCCCTCTGATTGACACGTACTTATCTTTTTTCTCTCCTAATTAACACAGTCCATGTTGATTATCTTTAAACCACACAGTAATCTCCTCTGCCACCAGAGTTTGAAAGCACTGCCTTCATACACAGCACGTTTCTTTTTAAACCTTAAATGACAGCTGACAGACCCTCCAGCAGTTGATTAACAACCTGGTCTCTACCCACTACGATTAAATGCAGGATATTTTATAACAGATTTTTATGCCAATCTCCCTGTATGTCACTGTCACAGACCTGACCATGTTTGGCCTGACTGGCAGCGTCCCGCAAGAAGGACCCGTCTGCTTTAAATACGACTGTAACACAAGTCACAGGAGACACGCTGAGGTCAACATACTGTCCCTCCCCACCACAGCCAAGTCCAGGGTCCCCTATATTTAGACAAAGTATGTCCAGCACTTTACAGATGGAAGGAGATCAGTGACTTGCCTGAACCACGGCCAGCGCTGGCTGTCTCCCCAAGATGGGTGTGACCAGAGCTGACAAGTCCCCGGCACCCGCTCAAGGCAGAGCACCCTGTGCCCCCCAGCACCCTCCCCAGCAGCCACAGCTGCCCCAGGCACAGGCCCACGATGGTCGAGGAAGATGCTGCTCTGTCTTTTTCTGGTCCCAGTGGATGTGGCCAGCACCAAGCATGGCTGTGGTCAGCCAGGGAGCAGAGCTCCTGCTGCCTTGAGAGGCAGAACTGTGCCAGGACTCGGCTCTGCAACCAACCCAACCAGGGCATGGGATGGAGGAATTACGCTGGGGAAGCTGCCTGGCTCTGATCACAGCCTTGTTGGCTGCCCTCAGTAAATACATTAACAGACCCCTGTAAATAGAGCACCAAAACAAGGACCACTCTGTCTCTACACAAAGAAATCAATGCTGAATAATAAGCCTTTTCCTCTTGCTAAGAAGAAGCAGATGCTTGTTTACCAAAAGCATCGAAAATCATCAAGAGACTGTTGGATTTGACTCATAAAAATATAGAAGGAAGTTATTTGTTCAGTATTTTAACTTCTGCAGCACTCAGCATTTTCAATTTTCTCTCATTCTTACTGCATCCTCCCCATGCAATGGTATTGGATCCCTAAATGACAGTTTCCAGCAGGAACAGTAAAATCGGTTTAGGAACGACTGTCCCTTTATATTAGCAAAAAGGACAGTCAGCAGTAGCCAGTGATGTGAGATGGTTTGTGGGCTGTTTCATAAAGAACTGCCACGTGCCAGGCTTCTTTCAATAGGTTTTGATTTGAAACTGGAAGTCACAGGGAGCTTTACCTGTAGCAATGATACAGCCATAATCAGGCCATTGATCTGCTTCCCCTTGCAAATACGCCAGGGACTTTAGGGAACAGGTAAGCTACAATTAAGGGAATACAAACTTAAATGTGGCTGCAACTAACAAACTTGAAATTTTAATCAGCTAGAAGTAAGGAATCATCAAAGACAAAGGATTGGAAACATTTTACAGTTGGGACAGTTTAATAGATTCTGTGCCTTTAATCCAGGGCCACACTTAGAAGAACTGCTCTCTGCACAAAGCAAGGTCAATGCAAACTTCAGATTCAATTTAAAGCTGCAAACCAAAGAAGAAACACAGCTTCACTTTGTGTTCAGCGAGCCAGCACTGAGGGAATGGGGTAACAGCCTGGAGAGACAAGGCTGCTCGTTCCCAGGAGCTCAGAGCACGCACCCCCAGCACACCTACCCTGAGAGCAGCCACAAAAATCACTCCAACATCCTGCTGGTGTAAGTGACAATCAGCCTCCGGAGCCATCAGGAAAAGCTCTCCAAATCAGACCATGAGATGTAATTATGATCCATTTCAAAATGCAAGCTCAGCATCACTTTCCAATCCAACTCTTCCCCCCGCGGATGTTACAAGTTCTTCCTGGAGACAACATCTCTTGTGACTCTGCTTTTTCTTTTGGTGCTCTGAATAGGGATCAGCTTACCAGGAGTCCTTTATTCCCGAAATAATTTCCATTAATCACTCACCATACACCACTTTAAACAGAAGCTGACAGACTGTGGGATGTCTAACACCAGCACAGCATCTCCCAACTTAAACAAAAGCTGAAATGAAGGGCACCCTAAGAGGCAAAAGGAACTGGGAGATTTCTAAACAGGAGACAAGAAAACTTCTTCAAAATGTTCCTAAGAATTGATACGTTTTTATACAGATACTTTAAATACAAGCAGGGAAGCAGTACTGTGAACCATCCACTCTTCATGGTATGTGCTCACAAAAAAAGTAAATTAAAGGAAAAACAGTAAAGTGCTTCATTCTGAAGCATCACCCTGCAGTTTTGCATTTGTGATTTT
The DNA here is from genome assembly GCF_029207755.1 of Chamaea fasciata. Classification (NCBI taxonomy): domain Eukaryota; kingdom Metazoa; phylum Chordata; class Aves; order Passeriformes; family Sylviidae; genus Chamaea; species Chamaea fasciata. Next base: position 7,146,359 of record NW_027094106.1, read on the forward strand.
TCAGCACAGCTGCAAATTAACCAACTCTTTTAGCACCTTCATGCGACTTTCAGGGGGATGTCAATGCTTTACTTCAAAATGCATATAAAGGAGTTTTTAACTCAACATAAAAACCCTGCAAAGTTTTGCTGACTAAGACTCAGACTGGAAACACATTAAATAAAGTTTTATTTTACAGGAGTTTGAACTCAGAAGAATAGAGATTCCAGATGTGTTTATCCCTGCAAAAATCAGGTGCTAAATTTCAGCAGAATTAGCACTTTAAGCAGTTTGGCAGCCAATTTTCTGTGGTTAACTCAGGTCTTCCTATTTCCTAAAAGCACAGAACCCCTTTAAAAACCACACATTAAAGTAGAAAGACCATCAGAATACTAAACACTGCTACGTACCACAGACCCAGAGAAGGCTCTAACAAGAACACAGTGTACTTTAGGGAAAAGGCTCTTAAACAGCTTTTAAAAAGGTTCCAGAATAGATATTTGCTTAATTTCAAGCTAGAGAGCCTCTCAGAACATTTTATGATGTACTTGAAGGAACTAAGGACAAAAGAGTCAGGAAGATTACAGAAGTGTCAAGGTTTTGCTGGGGACTGTGCTGGGAATCTGGGTGATGTCCTGGCCCATCTCCTTACCCTGCTTTCCAAAACACACCAGTCCTGTTCACACACACTGCACACAGCATCACCCACCTCTGGGATGGATATTTGTGTCACCCCCACTTGCCATCAAGGCACGTGGATATTCCTCTTTTGCTTTCTTGCAATTTTCTCATCAAAGCAAACCAACCGGAGGGCCAGAAATGGTGCTGACAAGTTGTTTGTTTTTATTTAGACTAACTGGCTTTCGGTCTTTGGCCACAGAGGAATGCGGCTGTTCCACTTTGCATTTGTTTTTTGATTTCTCCATCTCTTTTACAAAGCAAATAAAGGATAAAAAAACAACAAACCCACCCTAACAATAACAACAACAAAGCCAGTGACAAGCTCTTCACACACCACCATGCAATAAGCCCATAAAAAACCCAAACTAAACAAACAAAAAACCCCAGTAAGACTCCTCCCACAATTTGGGTTCATTTTAATTCAGCATCGAGTTGCAGAAAACAAGCAGAAAATTAACAGAAGGACAAAGGTAAGACTAATGATAGCTTTTTACATCTTTGTGCAAATAGGATTCCCCCTTACATTATAACCTGACCAAGGTAAATTTATCATTTGCTAATCAAAATGACCCTACACCAGTCCCACCTGCCACTTGGAGTGTCACAAAACATCAGCAATACACCCAGAACAGGGCTGCCCGTGCCTGTCTGTCAGCTACAGGTGCCTGAGCCAAGACACAGGTAACAGCCCAGTCCAAAGCACCCAGCTGGGATACTGTATGAAAAGGGCAATAAGAGGCTCAGAGAAGCAAATTCATTCTCTTCACACTGGCAAACTAATCACAGTGAGGGAGGAAATCCAGCACATTATACATGATGACACCACAGTACAGACAATTCGAAGCCCAATTTAACAGGGGTCCCCCTCTACCCTGGGCACCTCCAGACAGCTCTGGACCTTGGGATGAACTTACTCTGATCCATCCTGGTGCCTCCACTAAAGTCACAGTGCAACAGCCAGATGTCACAGATCTGCGCTCTCCCAGGGAAAAGCTGGAAGTTTAACAGTGCAAGCCAGACCCCAACCTGCAGCGTTCCCGAGGAGATCCTGGGCAGCCCCGGCTGGTGGGACAGCATGGAGCTCATTAAGGCATTGTGAGAAGTGTGTGAACAAATGAAGGAGTTTGCTAATAAGTGACAAAGATCATTTGTTTAAAAGAAAGGACTAAATCATTTCTGGTTCAGGAGTCTGGATTTAGCCTACTTGTAACAAAGGTGTTTTGAGAAAAAGCATTCTGCTTAAATGGCTTATTGCAAGTAAACCAGGGAGCCCAAAGAGCTAAACACTATGGTGATGAGGGGCAGATAAATAATGAATAAACAGGAATATGCACTGAACAAGGAACCTGTGGCCTCAACACACCTAGAAGTGCCAAAATTTACCCAGTTGCCAACGCCAAGAAATGCCAATCCTACATCGAGTTCTTCCAGGCTGGATTCCTACGTCACTCCCAGCCTCCAGCAACTCTGGGACTTGTCTCTTAAGTTTACCTTTATAGGCATTTCTTCTCCCCACCCTCCCTCGTCCACAGACTGATGTCCTTGAACCAGAAAGCTGCTATCTGTCACAAAACACTTGGTTAATCCCACACAGCCCAGCATAGGTGGCTGCAGAACAGCTTTTACCAGTCTGCAGTTCCTTCCCAAGCTGCTGGATTCAAGCTCTGGCCAAGCTGCACATGGAAAGCAAAGGGGTGGCTTTGGAATACTTCAGCCAAAGCACAAGTGTTTACTATTAAGGACAAGAGTGAGTTTTGCTCCACGTGTTTGTGAAAATCTGAGTCTTCAACCAGCTGCTATGAAACACCATGGCTGGAAAGTCAAGTTGCAGATTTGCTCTGTACACATTACATACATTACACTGGAGAAAAATATTTGCTGAACTAGTTTTGAGCACATACAGGCCGATAATTTAAATGCTGTTTGTCAGACCAATGCAAGGGAGACAGCAGCTCTTCAGAGGCTACTGCAGAACGGGATACAGAATTTTAAACTTTCTCTGACCCCGCAAACACTAGTCAGAAGCAACTGTCAAGAAAGTTAGCTTGAAGTTGTTTTTAAAACAATGAAGCAATATTTTAACCAGGGGCTCTGAGATAAAGGTGCAAGGACGTAGAATCCCGCAAAAAAACCCCAGCCAGCTATTAACTGGCCCCAAAAGGTTTTTTTCTGCTGATAATCTCACCAGGGTCCTTCTGCTTTGTGGCCTTTAGAAAAATCCCAAGCATTTCCAGAGACAGGAACATCTGCAGATGTTTCAAGACAACACAATCTCAGAGTCAACTGTACCATTTAAATCCTTTTGAAACATTAATTTGGCAGCCCAGCAGCGTGGGCTTCCTAACTAAAACATATTGCTCAAAAAGGGTGGTGGCGTGGGGGGGGGGGGTTGTCCTTGAAACACTGGTTTGTGGCTCAGGTTTGATTTGATGTCTGATAACCATCTCTGTCTCTCTTCCAGCCCTTACCAGGAAGGATCGGTGAGACAAAACCCCACAGCTTCCAGGGGAGTAAAATGAAAAGCCAAACAGGAAAAGTAGTTATGAACAATACAGCCCTGGCTTAGTTAATGATCAACTCTGCACAGACCATACTACTCTTACCCAAATACCACAACCTATTTGAATGGTTTTTAGTAATCTGTGGGTTGTAAGAGGCCTCTTAAGCATCGCATTTGTTTCATCACAAGCAACAAAGGAATAAAAAAAGATGAGAAATCCCCGACAACTCTGCTCTGTCAACAGGAAGCCCATCCACTGTGCAGGGTGAGCTCAGCTGCATGGAGGGGTGGGCAGGAAGGGTAAGGGGTCAGGTTCCCCTGCCTGCACATTCCCATCACATCCCTGATGAGTACAAGGCTGTCTTCTGCAGCCGGACAAACCCAGAGCACACAATGCACACTTGGAGAAAACAACTGCTGCAGTCTGCCCCGATCCCACCAGGCTCTACAAGACATGAAGGGCTGATCAACTGCTTTCTGTATTTCAAGCACTCATAAGACAACTTTAGTTAGAGTTAAGAGTAATAACTGGAATGACTCTGCTGATCTTCCAGGCTTTTCGCAGGAGTTTCCAAGCATCTCCTCTCAGCTCTTAAATATCATTGACTCTCAGCACAATGGTAAAATACTCATAAAGCTACAGTGCTTTACAATGGCGCAGAAGCAATTAAAGATTTCCAATAACATGCTGCTCTGAGGATTGCAGTCTAATTGCTGAACGGTCAAGGGTTTTGGCAGCAATAACATTGTAAGGAGATAAAAAGGTTGTAAGGCTTCCCATACAAGAAATAAATAAATAGGCAGCTCTCCAAAGAATGGCAACAGCAGCCACGCACCTATCCAGGTTCCTGACTTGGCACCTGACACAATTCAAGATTAGGTGGTCATGAAATTTCCCACCATGAAGGCCACGGCTGCATGACAGAGGAAAAGGGGTGGGGGAGGACAAAGGGCCAAGCAGGTTGGGCACAGAGACAGGTGACAGCACAGAGGTGGCAACACAATGAGCCTGAATTACCCAGTGTAGTCATCTACTGTACAGTTTGTAATTACCTGCACAGCCTCAGAACTTTCACTTCCTGAAGTGTTGCTTCTTCACACTCTGCACACATGGGTTGTCACTTAGAAGAAAACTGATTACGGGAGAGAGTAGCAGGCTGCTAAGCTAGGTCTGAAAGGACATTTTGTGACTACCTATCATTGAAAATTCAGTTTAACTTCTTGGGTTTATTTCTTCCCCCTAAGAGCTCTACTATAAACTCACAATGCTGTGAAGAAAGTGTCTACTCCTGCTCCTTCTTTATTCCCCCTCAAAGTTTAAAATACCTATAAAAACTATGAGTTAACATCTCATAATAGAAAATAGACTGGTATGAGGCAAGCACGAGAACCATGGAAAGCAGTGAGTGTATTTGTGCTTTTAGATCCATCTGGCTCCTGAGTGTTGGAGGATGAAGGAGTAAACAGGGCAGGGGTGCTTCAACATGTGCTCAGCTGTGCTCAGGGTGGGCTCCCACTGCTGCCTGGCAGAAAGGAAACCTAGGCAGAGTCAAAAGTATTTAAACACAACAAAAAAATGCTTCAAAATGCCAGAGGGATGTGGGCATCAAAGGGAGGTGGTCAATGCACTCAGGCTCTGAAGGAAGGCTGAGCATCCTCTGTACCTTCCAGCCCCTGGTGAGATTCACACAGGAAGGATGTGGCACAGTGAAAGCAGGAGCTGGGTTTTCTCAAACCTCAAGTGAGAGCCCTGATGGCTGGATCATCCTACTTTGTCACTGAGATAAAGAAGAAAACTGGGTGACAGAGGAATCTGGCATTATCAGAGAAACTTGGAAAAGCCACTTCAGGGACACTGGCAATGATCTGAATAACTAAAACTTGGCCAGAGGCAAAGGAAGCGACTGTAGGCAGGAAGAACTGATCCATGGCAATTCCTCCAGGTTTCTCATTAAAAATTCTTTGATATTTGCAGACTATCTGGAGCTTTGCTTTTTTCTTTCTATCTTTTCTATCAGCTGCCTTAGAGTTTTAATAGACCAAAGTAAATTTTGAACCCTACACACAAATAAACTAGTAAATCAGCAGAATTCCCCCTGGGTTCAGTGAGAATAGCAAGACTTTCTGGAACAAGTTACAACTATAAATTCTGAGCATTTTGACAAACACAAGTCTCCCGGACACTATTTGAATCCTTGTGAACCTGAAATGAATTAGACCCAGACCAGCTGACTACATTACTGACTAAAAGCGTCAACACAAGAGTAATTTCTGCTGATCTCTGAAAGTCAGAGCTGATCAGCTAAATACATCTACTAAAGAATACACTGAAACAGAAGTTTCTGATAATGTTTGGGTCACCACTGCCCTTCCCACTCCACGGAGAACACATTTTTAGCATAGCAAACAACTAAATCTGGATTTTTAGGTCTTGCCCATGATGAAATAAAGACATCCAATATTAATCAGCCTTTGTGAACTTGTAATTAGGAGCACAAACTTTAAATGCTGGCCTTTACTAGGCCAGCCCGAGAGCTGCAGCACCATCCTGATTGAGAACACTAGCAAAATATTAATCCAGCACTCAGCCCTGTGAGAGCACTTCTGCGTGGGCCAAAAGCTCTGCCACTCTCGTGCTTATTAATAATCTTCCCTCACAGGAGGCAAAGGACAGTGTAAGCTCCACTCTGATAACTGTGTTATCTCTCTCCCCAGAAAAGGAAAGGGTGGTCCTTCCAACCAAGTGGCCAAGTGGCCATTTAAACGTGACGGAGGGAGCGGAGACGAGTAGCATTTCCTCTTTCTTTTGATCCCTTTCTGTACAGCCTCCAACCGCGGGTTAAGTGTTTGAGCAGCGGATAAAACAAACACCTTAAAAGCACTTAAATTGTTACCTGGCTACCTACTCTAGCTCGGTAAATCATCTGGAGCTCCAAGGAAATGTTTCAGCCCACAGTACGCTGGGGTTTTCGCCACAATTTCAGAATTATTGCAACTTCCCAAAGCCCAGGGCATATCCAGATCGCATCACTGCTTTGGAAGAACAATTTAGGTACATCTCTGTTAAACCTACATTATCAGCAACCGCAGGAAAAGCCCTGTTGTTTACAGGCAACACTGCCAGCAGAAAAAATTACTAATTACAAACATTTTGGGTTGAGTATGAAAGGCTCAGAGAGATTTAACTGAACCGATTACCAACTGCAGCAGTGATTGCTAGTGCTCACAAAAGAAGGCACAGAGTCCAGGGACTCATTTCCATATGAAGCATAAGCAGAGATATCTACCAAAGACTTCATAAGCGCACAAGGCAGCTGCAGTTCTAGCAGGAGCTTCTTGCGACAAGAACACAGTTCCAGGTGGGACCCAGCACTTTATCCCACTATCTGGAAGCCTTTCATGATGTTTCTAAGAGATAAAACAGTCTGTTGGCTTCTTTAAAGAAGTATAAAGCATGGCTAGACCACAGCGACTATCTCTATGAACGCCTTATCTACCACCCCATAGCTGCCACTTCCCTCCTTAATCCTTCCAGCCAAACCCCACGACTCAGGCAGTGGCTGTTAATTGTTTATAAATTAAATGATTACTCGTATCTGCATATCAAAGGGGGGGTGTGCAGCTGGAGAGACTGATTTTCCATGCGGCTTAGTCCGGGACACGGAGACACTCTGCACTTCAGCGCTGCCCAAGACTGACAGTAGTGAACAACTGGCAGCAGCTCCACGTCTCTGCCTTGTGACCCGTAGGTGCTGAGTGTAATGTCTCAGACCTGCTCCCGTGGCTCCGACCCGGGACACGCCAGCCCCGCAGCCCCTCTCTGCCAGTCTGCGATAAGCCAAGAGATCAGATAAAGGGGCAAATCTCTGCTTTAAGCCCAAAAGACGGCCCAAGTATGCGGGCCGGGGATCGGTACCCCGCTGTCAGCGCCCAGCCTGGCCCGCGGGGACCCGCACCGGCATCGCACGGGGAACCGGCGGGAGGAAGCGCAGCCCTGAGCGGCTCGGGCAGCTCCCGTGTAACACTGAGAGAAGCGCTCGGATTGGACTCGGAGTACTTGTAGTAAAAAAAAAAAAAAAAATCAGGAAAGTGAGCGGTGAGGGAGCAGCAGCCGCCGGGCGCTGCCGGCGCTTATCAGCACTTCCACACCGCGGTGCCGGGCAAGGGAAAGTTTGCCCGGAGGCAACCGGCGGCGGAGAGAACTACGGGGAACGGAGCAGGCGAGGAGAGAAGGGACAGAGGGGAGAGCAGAGTGAGCGCAGCGCACGCCCGGGTAGAGGGAGCCGCCGGGAGCCGGGGCAGGCGGAGCGGCATCGGGAAGGGGAGTCTCGACGGTGTGTACCGGTACTCACAGCTGGGCGATGGCGCCCTGGGAGATGACGGCGTTGTCGGAGAAGTAGGGGATCATCGCTCCCCACCGCGGCGGCCGCCCTGCCCCGCGGCATCGGCACCGCCGCTCTGCCCCGCGCCCGCCGCGCCGCCCCCGCCGCGCAGGCGCGGCCTGAGGGCGGGGCCCGGGCAGGCTCCACCCCTGCCCCGCCCTCCTGCCCCGCCCACGCCCGCACGTGGCGGCGCGGGGCTGCGGGAATGGGATGGGACACGCGGGACCGGGACAGGCGGGACGGGGACAGGCAGGACCGGGACGGGCGGACGGTCCGCCTCGCTCACGGGCCGGGGTTCAGCTGCCGGTCCCGCCTGCGGGCAGCAGCGAGGGACGGTGCACAGTACCGCCCAGTTTTTCCGTTTCCGTTCCCTTTTCATTTCCCCTTTTTCCCTCCTCAGATCTAGGCCAGCGAGGCTGCACGCCCTGAAACCGGGTTTGATGCAGCACATCAAACGATGTTTTGCAAAAGGCAGGCAGCGACAACTCGGGTGCTTAGGAAACGACCTTAATTTCTCTCCTGCAGGAGACCGGGGGAAGAGTTCTTGGCAGTAACTTTCATATGCAGAGACGCGACAACTTGCTTTCTGCCAAAGGAGAAGAGAAGCAGCTGCCTTTCAGTGCTGTTTAATCTTTAGCTCCATCGCCCCTCGAGAAAAGGAAGAAAGGAAGTTATTTAGAACAAAAGTCTTGTCGTTTGGCTGCTGGGAATTCAGATGTTACAGTGCGAGGGAAACTTAATACGGTTTTCCACTGGGGAGAGCCGGGGTCGGCTCGATCCCACCCTGCACTGCCCATCCCAGACCGGCGTTCTCCAGCCCTTACATCCAGCAAGCAGCGCGGACCAACAGCCGAGGAGCCTTGGATTGGAAGCAAGCTCAGTTTTGTGTTTCCCATAGGAATGCATGACATCCTAGCACAGAGGAACACGATATACCAGCCTTAAGTCATCTGCTGTGGGTGGCACATGCCCAGGAAGGAGGCACAAGTGAGCTGGCAGGGGAAGATGTGAGTTTAAACACAACTACTTGTTAATGACATCTACTCAAGAGCAAAAAATACCAAGGCATCAACTGCAGAGCTGCCCCTGTGACCTGGCAGAAGAGCTGGAAGCCAAAAGCTTCATCAGTTTTAGTTTCAGTTATTAACTTAAAGTTTCAGAGAATCAGAGAGAGGTTGAAAAAAACAACACAGCGTGATGGCAGCTGCTTCAAATCTCGATAGCAGACTTGACAGGAGCAAGAAGGCATTTGTCTGAAAGGTCTTGACCGTCTCCACTTTAGGGATGGGCAGGGAAAAGGGCAAAGCAGTGGAATTTGTGATTCTGCAAGTTTTGCTAGGGTAGTGTTTGGTTGCAATAATTTAAGCAATGTCATCCTATATAGCCAAGAGCACAGCTCCAGTAATGGTGCCTCACAGCTGTAAAGGAAATGCAGTGCCAGCTTGCTGCAATGCCAAAAAAAAATCATTTTGTGAGGCAGAAATTAAGTCAGTTGCAAGAAGCAATGGAAAAATGGGGACATTAAGAAATGGAGGGTAACTCAATCCTTTCAGAGGTCAAGAGAATGGCAAGAACCTCATATTCAGTAGTAACACATACCACACATTCACAGACTGAAAAACAAGCCCAGAACTTCTGTTCTTTTCTAATTAATAACTTAAGGGCTTTATTCAAGCCTTGTAGAAGACTAAATGTACTTAGATACTGTCCAGACACGTCAGATTTCTTACATGTAACCACCATTACAAGGCAAGCACTTAAAACCTGCTGAAAACAAGTGCAGTGATTAACTACAAGCAGCGACTCATAACATATGGATAATAGATTTGTAAATGAATTAGTCCTGGATTAATACAATCATGCACTGCATCTCCATATGCCAGGGAACCAAGTGATGACAGGAATATCCCATTTGTTTTCTTTTCGAACCTTTAGAGAACAGAAATGGGAAATCCTCAAGTAAGTTTGTATCTTGAAATCTGCACTAAAAAAAGCTATTTGAACTTGGGTTTGTTGCCATAAAGATTGAAACCCCAGCCTGAGAGTGGCACTGCTTTCAGGTACGCGTTAGTGAAATTAGCATTTCAGTTCCCACTGTCCATTTGCGGAGACTCAGAGAATCATTAAGGTTGGAAAAAACCTCCAAGATCAAGTCAAATCTTTGACTCATCACCACGTTGCCAACCAGACAACAGCACTAAGTGCTGTGTTACTTTTATATTTTGCTTTTAACATCAGACTTAGGGAACAACTCTATTCTATTTCTTTGTCAAAGTTGCTCCTATATTTAGAAATGAGTAAAAGTTTAGACCCAGTAAATCGATGTCTCAGCATGCAGGAGCAAGGAGCAGGCAGAAAGAAAGGGATGCATGAGATGGAGTTCAGGCAGCAAGTCACTAGACAGCCAAGAAACTGCTCCTGGCTGGAAGCAGGTGCACTCTGCTGGGACAAATACACGAAGAATTTAAAGTGCACAAAATTGCAGTGATGACAGGTAGCAGCCTAAATCACCGCTGTGCCGCAACAGAGCATGTGAGCAGAGCCATTAATCACTGCATGACAAGATGTAAATACGCCTGTCTGGGGTCTCAAGTGCTGCCCAGCCCAGTGCACAAAACGATACTTGGCTGCAGGGAAGAGGGCACTGCTTGCCTGAGTTCTCATCATTTCACATTGCCCAGGTGGCCACAGGATCAGCGGGGCCCGGGGGAGCAGGCAGCAAACCCTGCAAGGCACCGTGACACCACAAGCCTGTGGGACAGCAGGATCCCGTTTAACCTTTGAACACCACACAAACTAATAAACTGGAGTTATATACATAACCATAAAAACATCCATCCCCAAATCTTTGCTACACTAAGGCAGCAGCTAGAACCAGTTATGGAAGCACAATGGGGAAAAAACAGAGTGTGAGGAATGTCTGAGCAGGCACTTCAGGAGGGGGGAGCAGAGGGAATGCTACCAGAGCTGCCTCTGGAGAGGAGTTTCAGGGGCTGGAAGGAGAACATGCATGCACAAATCTCTCATATTGACTTGTAGCGTTCGGACTGGCAGACAAGGCTGACAACATATTGTTTATTCATGCAGTCATCATTTTCACCGGTGTCTGCATTGCAAAACTACACAATCACAGCAGCTTGCACAGTACCTTCAGCTGTTTCACTTTCCTGGTGCATGTTAGCAGTTTTTGATCTTGCAGTGATGTAACAGAATAATTCTTTGTCCTACACAGGACTAGCACTTGCTAATAGGGTTCTCCCTGTCCAGCCCAGGCCTCGGTGCACAGGTCACCATGCAGTTCTCCATTCAGGCTTGGAACTGGCATGCCCAGGTTTGACACTTGCAGGAGGCATGCTCAGAGCTGGACACCCAGTCCTGTCAGTGCACATAGTCCACATGCAAACAGGGCATTCATCAAGCTTCTGTTTCCATCCAAGATCAACAGCTTCAGGCTGAATTGCTGCTTCTCGTCAGACCACACAAAGGTGTAGGTGTCACCGTGTTCCACCCACTCCTATCCCACAGGGGCTTCCTGAGGGTCTGCTCACGTGTTAACATAATTAAATCTGGGGCATGATTGTCTTATTAGACATCTTCAATTTTTAGTCTACACTAAGGGGGACCTGATGACCTCTTTTCATTTGAGATGAGATCACCTCATCTCAACCTAATGAACACAGTATACTGTCATAGTCTTTCTAACTCCAGTGAGTATGAAGGGTTGGGTATTATTAAGTCTGTTTAGACTGAAGTCCAGGTACTCTGCCAAAGCAAGGAATGTTCTGTTCCTACAAATATGGAAAGTACTACAGCTGTAACATTGGTCATGTTCAAGGTAAAGGGGACAGTGGGAGGCTGTCACACATAGGAATTCTGTCCTCAATCATTATTATCAGTATCACAGATAAGGCAATGCAGAACCCAGACGCATGTGTTCAGGGGATTATAAAAAAACTCGTGAAGCTTCTGTGTTAGACAAACAAACCTCCCCCTCATCCCCAGCACATCCTCTCCCTGCCGAGCGATGTGCCACGGCCGTGCCTGCTCAGCCACCTTTACTGCACATGTGGAAAGTTTGTTCTTTACTGTTCAACAGCTGTTTCCGGTGATATTTATGAAAAGCCACCGAATTTTGAAAACAACACGTCCCTGCCCACAGCCAAGCACGGGAGTCTTGCACAGGCACCGCCGGGGAGCAGAGGTAGCAAGTTCATTTCCTTGTGCAGAGGTGGGGCCAAGTCCTTTGTTTTTTCTCACCGGCAGCTACACTAAGTCTTTGTCCACAAAGGCAGCTGTCTCTGCATCAGCTCTGATGGGAAAAGGGTCCTAAGGGCTGGCCTTGAAAAATCTGCTGCCACACTGAGCTCTTGGAGGGTCTGATGACCCTGCATTTTTGGTGGGAAGTCTATTAAGCCACTCTTTTGCTGTGAGGACATGTAGCTTTAAGTACAGAGTCGACAGATGAGTCTGAGTGGATTAAGCGTCCAAATAGATGATTTATTTGGGAAGAGCCTTAAATTAGTGCAGCAAACCTGTAAAGAGGTAGAGACCGACTGGCTGAGAGCAGCACCTCCTGCACTCATCTCCTACGGCTGCCTCCGCACCTCGGAGGAGAAGTAGATCTGTCAGAAGCCTTCTGGATGGTTTTAGCATGGGAGATGAAGCCTTCTGCGTTCTGCAGTCCAATTTATCAGGAAAACATGAAGCGATTTCAGTAGCAGCGATCATAAACAAGCCAATGCACGCAGGGCAGAACGAGATAGAGTACAGCACAGACACAAAGCTTTCCCAGTGATTAACAGACATACCACCCACCAAGGCAGGGCTTACATACACCAGCTGGATTACACACAGCCAGGGGAACTTAACCGAGTAATTATAAAGGAGCCCATATCTAGTTAAAACAACAACAACAAAAAAATTAAAAAGGAAAAAAAAAAAACAAGGGGGGAGGCAGGAACAGGGAAAGCACGCAAAACTGTACTTTAATCCTGAAGAACCAGTCAGAACAGGAAGCCACATTCTAAATTTGGTTATTTAAGCTGTCAAAGAGTATTTCTGTTTCCAGTTCTTGAGCAAAGAAATCAGACAAGTACAGGAGTAGGGAGATAAGCATCACTGAAAGAACAAACCCCTGCTTTTAAAGCCCTTTGGTCAGCTGCCCATCATGATCGATGATTAGGCTGCCTAGCTGAGAATTCAACACCTATTTTGCAATATTATCAGTTCATTAAACCCTTCCCTCATCAGCCCCACATCCAATCACTGTACAGTTTACTTATCATTAAATCTTACAGGGTCTGACACGGAGAGGACAATGCTCAATTACACCTTTTTTACAGAGCTGGAAGCAAAGATGACTGAAGGGACCCGAGCAAGAAAAGGGACACAAGCAGCAATATCTGCTCTCAACAAGCAACACCAGTGTAGGTAATGTATTATTTCAGTGACCTGTAGAAAAGAAAGATCTAAATCCTCCCAACTGTCCAACATCCACTCACTCAATTTTATAAAGAAATGTTTTTGATGCAAAGACATCAACTAGCTGAACAGCAACGAGTCCAGAAACCCTGGCTCAGATTGCCAAAATACATTTAAGTGTCTGAAATCCACGAAATGCTGAAAACTCTGGAGATTCACGTTTAACTTTGAAATCATGTGAACGTGTCTCACCAGGAAAGGGAATTTCAGAGTTTCCCTTTCTATTCCTTTAGCTTAGAGCACCTGGTTCATGCTCAGCAGGAGACAGAAGCACGTATGGAATCCTTAAGGCACCTCCTGGTCAGCCCCTTCTCTGTGACCCTCTGAAAGAGCACAAGTGCATGGGAGCAGCTGTTCTGGACTCCAGACCCTTTTGGTAGCTGAAGGATCTGATCCACCTTCATTCCTTTCACTTCCCAGCTCATCCTTGCCCTGTTCCTCATTCTCCTCTCTTCACACGCTTAGAATGACAAATTCAAAACCACTTTTCATAAGCATTCAGATTTTGAGCGAGCTCCCTGTGTTCACCTGGTAATTTGGCGACGCAATGATATTACTCTGCTTGATCCCTCAGCCTGAAGATCACACCTGAAATCATCTCACACATTATTGTGATCCACAGGTATGTCATCGGACTGGACTGAACACGTTGCAACCACACAGACCTTGCAGTGAACCAGCCCTGCAGATACCTGTTACTAATCTAATAAACCCAAATTTTACTGCAAGTTCAATACTTTTGCTCTCAGTGTGGGGATAAAAGAGCTGGTATTCAAAAATGAAGGCCACTGTATTGAATCGTGGCCCACAGAACTTTTTCTGGTGGTCAGCAGAGCTGGCAGATGACCAGAACTGTTCTTTATCTCAGCATTACACTCTCCCCAAGCAGCTGTAGTAAATGCCAGAGAGAGACTGAGCTGTCACTGAAAGGAAAGACAGAAAGATGAATTCAGGAAACACATTCTAAAGATAAGGTTCATACTACAAGAGCTTAGTAATCTCCAGCACGGATAAACACACGTTTTCCTGTACAGCACACACACAGCCCCTTCTTACTCAAGATCTGGAGTTAACAAACTGTCTTGCACACCCATTAAAGACTCAACTACTGTTCAAGTACTAACAGAGTAAATGTTTGGCAGCGGCAGCAGCAAGCAAAGGCAGCACAAGGAAGGTTTAGTTGCCAGAACTCTTGCACATGGCTTTTGGAAATGTCTCCTGTAACACCAGATAGGTTTTAAGGATAACCAGGAGCGCCAGGAGGCTGCCACAGGGGCACCAAATGGTGATGATACACATCTCCAAAAATCACAGGATGCTGCAGATCCACATCTCAGTGTGGAGTGTGAATGAGCCTTTGGAAGTGCACTCAATTCAGTACCACACAATCACCCCCCCATTTCTCGCAGGGACTAACACACATTTTACAATGGGTCTCAGTTTAGAAATCAAACAGGTTGGCTTACAGTTTATTGAGCTGCTGCCCTGTAGAAGGAAGCACATGCATCTATTACACTTAGTCTTTGAAAAACAACTTTTATACCTCTATAAACCATCAGCTCCTGCATCAGACTGTGGTCTTCTGCTACTAAAACAAAGGTATTTACTCACAGCTTGAGACCTTGAGGCAACTTGGCACATCCAACTGTTATCATGGCAATAATCTGATTTGCTTTCCTTCCCAGTTCACTCCTGGAAGGAACTATTTTGACTACAAAAAACAAACCAGAAGGTAACCATACTTGTGCTGCAAAAGGTGTGGGTTTTTTTTTTTCTTTTGAAGTTATAATTTAACACCACACTCTTGCCTCCACTTGAAGAGGGGAGGACAAGCACTTTCTGAGAACATTTTCAGGTAACGAGCCCCAGATTTCAAGCAGGATGCAATCACTTTCTGTGGCATCTGAAGGGAATGACAGGCTCCTCAGCTTTACCTGAACAAATGGACTGTAGTCTGAACCACTCTCAGACCATAAAAGTTCAAAGAATCCCTCTGAAGTCCCTGGCAGCCTTGCTAGGCAATACAGTTCACCCAATTTTATATGCAGCAGTTCCTGAGCAGCCCCAAATGCTGCATCTCAGCAACCAGAGCAGTTTCAAGGCACACAGAAGTGGTAAAATCATGATGGTGTGGAAATAGAGGCAGTATTTGAAACATAAAACCCAAAAAGCAAGTGGCAGATCCTGACGGCAAATGCAATGCAGCTGCAGTGCTGCTGCTGCCCCGGGCCCGGGGATGTCATTTGTCAGCAAAACAAAGATGCTGAATCCTTGCAACCTTGGCACCGAGCACACAAAACCTGAATGTCAATACCTCAGCGGGTGTAAACACAACTCACAGCTCAATACATGGGCGTTTTAGGTAAATTTTAACAACCTCGGGATGCTGCAAAGAGCTTGTTAACATAGATGCTCCATTAAGAGTGTATTCAGTGTGGCAGCAGCATGTCTGGGGACAGGAGAGATGTGCAGGCCAGTTTAGCTCCACAGCCTCCAGACAGCCTAATAAAAATGTCAGACCATAGCTATGAAGGTAATAAATGTAATAAATAGATTGTTCAGGACATCTGCTTATGCAGCACTGTCTTGGTTCCATTAAGCCAAGAGTGACAGGGACTGGCTCACTCAGGAACTCCAGAGCAAGGACCTTGATCTGTGTCAGGGCTTTGGGGATCTCACCCATAAACTGCATGAATGGTCACTGCTACAGCTGGACACAGAGACCCTCCCTGGGCTTCCCCCAGAGCAGGGCTTGGGTATGAGAAAAAATATTGCAGAAGCAAAGCTGGTTTCACCTATTTGTTGAGCTTCAGATATTGGCAGCGTTAACTTGCTGGGGTTTTTAATAATGGATAGAAATATTTATAGAATCAGATCTGTGTTCACCCAAGTACTTCCCCCCGTATGAAAACAAACCGTTCTTCTTTGCATCAACACAAAAGAGTTTGACAGGAAATGCCATTTCAAGCACCTTCCAAGGATGACTGCAGAGTACACAGGAACTCTCTTTCTGCACTCTGATAGCTCTTTCCATCTTTTGGACAAAGGTTTTAAGCAGATTCTGCTAATTCCTAAAGCAGAAAGCTCCTCAGTCCATGATGGTGCTGGCGAGTGCAGGCTTGTCAGGTCATTTGAATGCTCTGTAGAGCAGGTTTATGTTTAAACAACATTTTCACACAGTTCTCCCTTCTCTCTGAGACCCAGTCCAGGCAATCACAGGCGTCTCTGGTGTTAGATCTTAAAAAGCACAAGCCAGCAAACAGACAGACAATTTCATTTAAGTATGGTGATCTTGATGTAATCACCTACAAGTTTAAGCTTTTGTTTATAGCTTATTTCTCTGCCTCACTGGAGGATATTTTAGTCTGCTGCTCTCCATAGTCTCTGCTCAACACACACTGTCCCTCCTGCTGTCCTGCTGACAGGCTTTCCTGCATATTCCCCCTCACCTCAAT
The DNA here is from genome assembly GCF_029207755.1 of Chamaea fasciata. Lineage (NCBI taxonomy): Eukaryota > Metazoa > Chordata > Aves > Passeriformes > Sylviidae > Chamaea > Chamaea fasciata. The sequence goes on from NW_027094106.1 coordinate 7,162,837, forward strand.
ATATATCCCATACCTCATCAGTAAGGAAAGATAAACAGCAGAAACCCAACACAAGAAGCTATCTATATTGCGCTAACCACAGGATTAGCAGTGCTGTTGAGCTGGATCTGAGTGTAACATTTCTTCTGAGACAGCAATCCCCAGGCTCTGCAGAGACATGGGGACACAGGAGTGGAAATGAAGGCTCTACCCGATAATTGTCAAGACTGACCACTGCAAAAATCTTCTGACACCAAACAAGTCCACGTGCTTATGCTTAGGTCTTCACTAACTCCCTTGCAAGCATTAACACCTTTGTGCACTGAGATCCTATTTAATAACCTCTGAAAAGTTACTTTATTTATGCAAACACACATTTAGTCCTACCACAGCAGTACTCCTGGCTTCAGTGTCCAGTTAACAGGATGAGTTTGGACATGCCTGATGCCTGACACGCTGAGGTACCATGTGAACACATTTTCCATGACCGCAGGAGACAAAAGGTCTCCTCATCAGAAGAATTTTACGAACAGCAAAAAACATCCCACCCCAAACACTGACCACTGACTGGAGCTGCAGCGAGGTCATCTGAATGAAGCCTCAGGAGAACTGGGCCCTGCCCAGGCAGGCAGTGAGGAATGTCAGGCTACTGTAGAGCACTACCTGGGTGACACTGCAGCTGGAAACACACCTTTCATGTTAAGCCAAACTCGATCTGTAGCCTTTTTACTGCTGGGTTTTTAATAGCTGCCACTTGCTATGTTCTCGTGAAAACTGGGGATTAGATATACTCAGTAACTGTTTATGGACATCTGCTGCTCCTCCACAGCAGGACTCCAGGTTCACTACTTACCCCATTTGACTCTATTATTTTTATCCTACTGTAATCAAACACATTTAACACCCAGCCCCTTGTTTTCCCCCAGAAGGAGTTTGGTTTTAGTTAGCTCTGTGACCCCAGTAACAGGAGTCACGGAGCTCAGATCACCACATCAACAGCAGGCTGTCATTTCCTACCCCAGAAGTTATTTCAAATATATTTAAAAAAGCTCGTTTCAGACCTAACCTACAATGGTTGCTAAGTGCCCACAACAATTAAATACCTCCCATCCCTTCCAATACATTATGTATACTGAGATCAAGTCATGAGTTGATCTTGTGACTGCTGGAAGGCCAAGAGTGAAATGAAAAATTGAAGTTTAGCTGAGTTCAGTTTGAGCCTTCGGGAATTGTGCTTTCCAGCTTTCACTCCTGAAAGCTGTAAAATGAAGAAATAGCAATTCTTAAATCATCATTTAGGGCTAGAAGACTGAAGTAAACAAGTCAGTCACCTTCCCTGAGCCACAGAATCACAGAGGCTACAGTGAAATCATGGGAATGCGCAACAAGGACAGCTTTTCCTTTTGCAGATTCATCCAAGCTGGCCCCAAAACACAAAGCCCAGATCTCATTCAGGTATTTTAAATACTAGATATTACGGCTTCTGTTGCTACCTACTCACACAAACATCATTAAGCAAAGAACCGTAACAGTCAGAGAGCTCATAAAGGGAGAACCATTTCACCTTCACTTCCCCTTTACTCCCTCTGGAGGGAATCTGAAGCCTTTCACAAAATCTGACTGCAACATTTTAAGCCAAAAAGTGTTCATGCCATTGGAGAAGTCACCTGATATATACATTTTTTGTTTTTATCAGGTTCAACTGAAATAATTCTTTTGATGGCTTAGAGTAAAGGAGACAAAGCTTACAAGAACCCAGGAAGTCTTGCCCTGCAGACTGTACCTACATTATAAAAATCACCATTACTTGTCACCATTCAATCAGCTGAGTTTCAATGTTTACATTTTAGCAAGTAACATTTAAGAAAAAATGTACTTCCTGAAGCAACTGAAATCAGCATTTACAAGAGGCGAACACCTCCCTGCAAAACAATCCTAATTAAACAAAAAAAATCCCTGCAAATTCTCAGTGTCTCCTAATTTTGGAGGATAAATTTGATGACCTGCATCAGCAGCAAATATCCACAAATCCACTGAACGTGCTGTTTAAGCAGGAGGTGCCTGTATGGATCAGGATCCCTCTTGATGGCAACAGGGACTTTTTAACCAGAGAACAGGAGTTTATTAGTCTGGTTATGCCTCTCAGAATACTCTGATGGTGGACTAAATCCTGAGAAGCAACACAGGACACTGGAGGGAGCTACAGAAACAGCAGTTTGGAGAATATATTCACTGACATCTTTGCCCACTGTTCCCCATGTTTTTTTTTTAGTGTGCAATCTGACTTTTCCCATTTCCTGCTGCAGGAAACCCTTTACTAGAACCCATTTTTCAGTAAGGCTCATTTAAGACAGTTGTGCAACATCAGCAACAGGCAGAAGGCAATGCCTGTTTGCAGGACATGCCAGAGGAACAACAAAAGCCCTGTGGAACATTCCACACAGCAAAGCATCCTCAAGGACTCTTGTGAGCCTCAAGTGACAATCTTACCTTCTGGGCTGGGACCGGCATTCTTCTTCCCCGCTGTCTGCCTCCTGCATACATAAGGAAAGGAGAAAAAGCATTAATACCTTTTAATATATCCAGAAAGCAAAGGCTTGCATTTCACTGGTTTGATTGTGTAAGGCAAGAGGAACTCTCTCTGCTCCTGCATGCAGCTGTCACTAGAGAGGAACTCACTTTCTGCTCAGCTGTCACTTCATGTTCTCTCAAAAGCCTTTTCAAAACTCAACGTTACAGGAATTTTTGCCCCTGCAGGATTTTGCATGCTTTTGCATGGACTTCCAGTGACCCCTGCCAAACACGGCAGGCCCAGAGCCAAACACGTAGCTCACTTCTGGGCAAAAATCTCTGGGTTTTTATTACCTTTATGGAGATCATATTAATTCATAGTCCAGTGTCAGCAATCAAGTGTAAAAATCCACAAAACCAGCACGTAATAAACCTGAAAAATCAGACTGAGTGAGCACAGATATGACCAGAAAGGAGAAATTTGACATATTACACTGCTTTAGATGAGATATTAATATGCACAATCTCTAATGTGCTGTGGAATTTTACTAGGCCTACCTACTACAGCCCAAAGCAATACCTCAGCAGAGAGATCTCAGCAATTAATTCTGCTTCACAGTACATTTACATACGCCCTGCCAGGCACTGGAGATAGAGTACAGGATCTGCGGTATTAGTGAGAACTTATTATGTTTGTGCAGGTCCACAGGGAAAAAGCATTTTAAAACATACCAAGGGTTTTGTCAGGGCAGGGGCATCCCATGAAACCAGAGTTCAGACAGAGGAAGGAAAAAGATAATTTTGTTCTTGGTTGCTCTGGGCTTCCCTCCTGCAGGTCTCCTTTGGAGTGGTGAGTTTTTCAAGCCACAACCAGCAAGGTGGTTACAAGAGACCTGAGCCACTGAGACTGTTTCACACAAGGGTGAAGCTGAATTTGCAGTGACATGGTGACAGTGCTCTCCTTGCCAGCACTGTCCCTGGCCCAGACTCCTCTGCAACAGGCTCCAATGATGCTCTCCCATGAACAGCCCCAGGGGAGACTGTACAGCTCATGGGAACTACACTCTCTGTGCTTACAGGATGCAAAGGTCCAGTTTAGTTCACTTTTTAATCAGAGTAAAATGCCGATGCTCTTGCTGGATATTCTTTCTCATTATTTTAATGATCTGAATCTCTGATACATGATAATAACTAGACAATGCTCCTTGCTACTGGTCTTCTATTTCTAAGAACAGGACTAGAGCACCACTGCACCACCAAGTCCTTCACTTGGAGCCACCTGCAACCACAAATTCAAGCTAAAACCTGCAGACCATCTACACCAAACAAAAGCTGGCAGGAATACCTTCTACTCATCATACCTGAGAATTGGCTCAGCAACTCGATAAGGGAAGTAGCATTCCTGACCCCTTCAAGATGAAAACACCAACGAACTCCACCGTCAACAGCAAAGGAGCGATTGCATCATTCAGAGAGTGCAGATGAAGAGCAGCCACAGGAGCAGCAGCAGCTTTTAAAGACCAGGGAGCCAAGTCCTTGAAGATTTGTAATCCTAATTACCAGCATTTCCCAGGATAGTGTATTTTCATTTCTCACCCCAGCACTGGAAAGTGTAGGCAATCCTGCCTGAACATAAGCTGCAATTGAGTTCCCTGTGGGTTTAAAAGTTGATTTGGGGGAGCAAGAGAAAGAGGTCAGAAGGGAGGGGATGATGTTTCATTACATGTGGAATTGCTAAAGACATGATGGGGTTTTTGAATAAAAAGTGTATATTTAGATAGAGAACAAGTTCTTCAAACTCCACAGTAAGGCAAAACAACTGAAAGCCCTTGAAGTCTCGTCTGTGCTGCTCAGGAACTCAAGCTATGCAAACATTTTTAGTATTATAATGAATGGCCATTTCTACCTGCCAAGAAAAATCCTTGTCACAGCAACTGGCAAGCCTGGTGTGCCATAGCCAAAAGTCCCACAAATGACAGGAGAAGATCCTGAAATATGTAGATCATTATCTTAGCTCCCCTCAAAATTCAACCCTCAGGAGTTCAGTGTGGAGGAGGCCAGACAAGGCCCAATTAATCACCATCTGTCTCTGCTGAAACTCTTACATCTCTTTGGTACCAGACATAAATGTTTGTGTGAGGAGCACATTCACTCAGAATATAACTGGCTACGAAAACAGAACTGCAGACAAGTGTGATTTGAGCAAGAGACGCATTGCCAGTACCTGAGATGCTGTCTGAACAAAACTAACCTTCAGCAGCCTCCTTCTCTTCTCATCAGCAACCCTGACCAGCCTGCAGCCCACTCCTTCCCTGGGCCTCATGTTTTGTCCTGGATTTAGAGCGGTCAGATTCAGGTATCTGAACCACCTTCACTCCACCCACTGTCCCCTCTGCAAATGCATCCATGGACAGAGGGCGTGAAAGAAGACACAGCCAACGCTCCTGTATTTCACATATCCCACCCCGGGTCGCTGCTGCCATTCCCCGTGAGCCGTGGTCACGATAAAATCCTGCAGCCACAGAACATCCCCCAGATGCCCGTGTGGAGCCCAGGCGGCTGCAGTGACGCCTCTTCCCGCTAGAGGGGAGGGCAGGACAGGGATGTGCCCGCTCCGGTGCCGCTCCAGGGAGGAACAGGCTCCAAGGGGACACGGCTCCAGCACTGACACGACCCCCGAAGCCAGCACCTCCACGCTTCCTCGCCGTTTCCAGCGGTGAGAAAGTATTGCTGCCAGTGCAGCAATTTATCAGCCAAGACGCGGCTCAAATATTCCTTTCCGAGGACATCTTTGAGAAGGAACGTGCTCGAACAGCATCCTTGGATAGGGAATGCAGCCACTCGGAGGTGTGACCTGCGACACCACTCCAGCTCTCCCAGCTGCCTCGGCACAGCCGGTGGCAGAACTTTGGGTGCTGCCCCAGCTCCGGGTTCCCCGTGCCCTGCAGCACCCGTGAGGTGACCACAGCGACAGACCCAAGAGATGGCAGCTTCCACCAACGCTCCTTGGAGATTCCTGATGCTGGATTGCTCCAGCCTCAAACCAGCCTCCTCCACCAGCCTGCACGAAGGAGGAAGCTGAGCTGCACTGATGAGCTCCAGAGGGAGTCATGCCCTGTTTTCCTTGACCAGAAACAGAGGCCTCAGGGGAAATGGAAGGAATGAGTCGCATAGCTCTAAACTAGGCCACGATATTAAATGCAGTTTAAAGTGAAAGATGAAAAATTCCATCTCTCCTCCTTTCAGGCCATGTAGGACAGAATATGCAAAACATTAATCCTGTTTGTGCTTTGATCCACTGCCAACTATCTGTCATCAAAAGGGCAAAGGAGAGGAGAGAAATTTTGGAGTGCTGTTCTGTTCTATACAATGGGAGTCACTCCATGTCACGCAAACAATTCTCCTCTTATAAATCTCCTTTTTGCAGACTGATGTAACGATAAACAAGATTCAATCTCCACTCTTACGTACGGGGACTGGAGCTGTCTGCCTGGATTTAACAACAGGAACATCACAGCAAGTTCTTGTACTGTAAGATATGATTATTAGCCTAAGTCATGCACCTAATAATCACTACATTTCTATTAACCAAGGAACATTTCACACAGACTACATCCTAAAAATACATCTTTCAAACCTTAAAAGGATTCCCATTTAATAACTGCTGGATATGTATGATTTTATGCCAACATACCTGACTGTATAGACAATGCCTGGGAAGTGTTTTTATCAGGAGTGAGTGGTGACAGCCAGCAAATATCAAAAGAGCACCAACAATTTAGAGTTTTCACCGCTTAAGTCAACATCTTGCTTGTAGCTGTGAGGTGAACAACTACAGACATTACAGAAAACTAGTTAATATAGATCCCTCCAAACCCACAGCAACATTCAGATGTATCCATGCCATCAGAGGGGCTTTTCACTTAATGTGGTCAAACGACCACCATGTGGACAGCTTTGGACTCAGTCTCAAAGGAGTAACTACAAAGCAAAGGACTGTAATTAAATGAGCAGCCTCCCAGCTCCCTGCCTACTCCTTCCCTGGCTACATCCCATCCAGTTGTTCAGACACACACTAAGTGCCTCTGAGCCGAACAGAACCTTTGCTGGGAAGAAGGCAGCTGCTTCCAGTCAAATCAGAGGCTGGGAAACCAGGCACTGACCCAGTCGTTAAACCACGCAAATGCTGCTTTCACAGCATCCACCAGTGTCCCAGTGTCCCTTTGTTTGGGCCACAGCCACACAGCACTGCACGCTTCTCCATACCGGAGCTCTCCTCACGTGCCAGCAAATATTAAGCAAGTGAGTACAAAAGCTACCCTCCCACAACTATTTCCCAATGCATGGATAACCCAGTCTGGTCAAGTCTTGCAGAGGGTGCCACTGCTGCAGCCACAGCCTCTCCTCTAATGCAACACAAGGCACACAGAGATAAGAGCATCCACCGGACGATCAGATTCCTTAGGGCTCAACTCAGCTCCTGACACAAACATCTGGTGACAGTGGAGATGTCCTGGGGTACCCAACATCTGCACTGAACTGGCACCAAATGCCCAAAGAAGCAGCTCATTAGAGGCTTATGAAGTCCAAGGGATGAAGATCTGTGCCTGGACATCACATAGTACTGAAGTTCAGTGCCTTCCAAGATGAAATATTTGATAAGATTCCAAGTTCAACAGCAGACCCTGCACAAAGCTGGTCCTATCAATTATCTCAAATCATCTGCTGGAACAAAGCAAGACAAATGTTTGAGTCACACTGCCAAATATCTATTACATATTTCTGTAGCAGAGGGACTTTCCTGCAGTAGTCTGAGTTGTATCAATCTCTTAAATAAACTGTGTGAGCAAAAAGCCCACACATGCTGCATTTGCAGTATGGCTGAAGTGCCAGCAACAACAGTGCCTGGGAAAACGAAACAAGGGCTGACTCCAAAACCTGGGTTGATAAAAGGTTCCCTTTTTTCTTGCAAGAAGCCCAAGACTACACACAAATCCACTGGGGGTTGAGGGAAGATGCAGAACCGTACCAGGTACCACTTTGTCTGACCATGTCTAGTTGCAGTCTGACCCTTTAAAAAGGGTCACTTGGCCACCAAAAAAATGGGCATCCAGAGTCTGCAAGTTCCACAGCTGCAACATGGAGAACCAGAAATCTGCAGCAGTTTGTGTGAACCAATTTATTCAGTGTATTTTGGAAACCATTGGTGTGGTAGCAATGTGCAAGTACTCACTAATAGAGGATAGGTCTCAAAGCTGAACTGAAAACCAGTTCACTTCAGACTCCCTCAGTCTCTGGAGGTGGTTAACCTTAATCATGAATAAAAATTATGAAACTAATTAATAAAGTCACCTAGCATGCTCTAGAGAGGAAGCTCACTGCTACTTTTTGAAATACTTGTATCTGCCATCAAACACATTTTAAAGTAGAAGCTGCTACCAGGAAGTCTTTAAGTTTGACATAAAAGTTCTTCAAAAAGCTGAGCAAACCAGGCCACAAACGAGAAAGGGGAGAACTGCACTGTGTTTTGCATAGAGCTTTTACCTCTCCCGAGCCATAGGGATAAGGGACAAACAAGCATTTCTCCAGCCGTTGCTCTCTCACTCTTCACTATTTGCATGAAATGTTTTGAATGAACGCTGTTTTCCTCCACACGTCTTCTGGATTTGAGGTTCCACATAAGCAGTAGCGTCCTGCAGCCAAGTGTTCATTCAGAGGTTGGCATTCCTTCTGGATTGTTTTCTGTATCACTTTGCTATGTGAGTAATTGGTATATTTAGGTCAAAGACATTGTGCTCGTGCTCAGGAGAGAGAAAAAAACAAGTTCCTTATCAAAGCTTTCATCTTCTCGCTGGAGCAGAGAGATTTATGCAAACCTTGTTTAGATTAGCGCTCACTAAAAACTGCAGAACTAAAACTCAGACACTTCAAGACAAAAATTACAAGCCTTCAACTGGTACAACAAGAATTAGGATGAGAAATACAGTGTGACACAGCCTGCTACACTACACCACAAGAACAGATTAAAAAGTAGATTACTGTCAACTGAATTTCTGCAGTGAAATCAGCCTGCCTGATGGGGAGTACAACAGCTTTAGCCTTAATCAGAGACCCACCTAAGGTGAACAAACAAACCCTCATACATTGCAGATATATATTCACTACATCAAATGTGTATTAATGTAACTTCTCTCTCTAAAACTGTGTAGTGGCACATCATCTCTGGCCCAGATGATGTGCAGACACCAAGGAACAAAAACCCAGCAGAACTACTGTCTCCCTGAATAGACCGTCCCCCTGACTTTCAGAAGGCCTTTCAGCACCCTGCAACTATGACAGAAAAGACAGGTATTTAATGTAATTATGATGCTTTGCTGGATTTAATGCCTACCAGAACCCTAAATCTCCTTTTAGGCAAAGTTAATGACATTGCCCACTGGAAATCTTAGAATCTAGGAGCACTTATTTCCCTAGAACAATAACAAATGCTTCTGGTGATGGGCCAAGTGTGAGAAGACTCACTGGCACAGGCACTGGAACTCCAGTTTTCATACAGGAAACTGTTGCTGACGTCAAGGGTATAGTTTGACTAAGACAAGTCAAAGATATGCATGTGTACACTGGTGAATCTCAGGGCAGGGCTTCTACACAGCCAACAGTCTGTGATTAAAATGAAATCCCAGCTCCACAGGTTACCACAACAGCAGCCCTTCATTATCCACTCATGCAGGCTGACACATCTACATGCATGAAATTGTCCCTCTGCAATTATGTAGGATGGACATTCACACCTCAGACTCTCTCCAGTCACTGCCTGTTAAAACATAGACCTTACTCAACCTCTCAATGCCCTCCAGAGCTTCCAGAGCAGCCCTGGCCACGCACCTCCTCACCCACAGGGCTCACATCTTCACCTCAGAAGCTGGGCCTGTTTCCAGCTGGAGAGAGAGAGAGAGATTCTCCTCAATTGCTGCATTAAAAAAGTGGCAGCTAGAATTAAACAAGATTGAAGGAGCCTGAAAAGCAAACTGGCTAATGAGCCATATGCAGGGAAGTTGGAGACCTGGAACTGCAGCTGATACTCTTTAACCAACCATGAGCAATAGGAAAGTGTTACAAGGAATAAGGACATAGATCAGACACCGCAGATGCACAACACCAGCTTCTGGGTTAAATTACTTTCCCATTGACATGAAAAAACATTTTAAAGTGTTTTTAAGAGAGGAAAATATTTGGTTTTCACTCATGCTGAAAGGCTATTTTAGGAGGAGGAGGGTGGAAGGAAGGGAGGTACACGGCAAAGGGAAGGGTCTTTGTCTTGCAATCAGCCATCTTCCTGTTAGCATCTAGTTTACCTTGGTGCACGCTCATTTGTATCCCTGCAGGAGTTATCTCAATTAAAAATCAGGGAGTTACTCTAGGGCTATGATCAAGTTGTAAGTCCAGAGCTTTGACTTTTCCAGAATGTACAGTAGGGTCACTAAAACAGTGCTGATCCACCTGCAACATACATGAAATATATTACTCCCATAATGGAACAAGAACAGAGCTATTTGGATACCATTCCTACTTATGTCATAGCTGTGTCCATAAAATGAAGCTGTGCCAGCATAGACGTCTTGTTAAAAGTCTAATTCCTGTTCAGCAGCAGCATAACCAGGCATGGTTTTTCAGTTTTGACAGCTTGCCTCAAATTCCACAGACCGAAGCACATGCAGCCGCCCGAGACACATTTCAGCTGCACCTTCACCCCACAGCAGCTTGTAGAGCCCAGGGGCTGCCTGTAACACAAAGGCATCCTTCTCCCTGCCAGAATGCTACAGGAGACTCTCACCCACTCAGCTCCTCTGAGATCCAATCCCTGCAAGTCCCTGTCAAATCTCTTCTTGACGTAAGGAACACACAACACAGAGAATTAGGAGCAGAGCAGAAATCTTCGTGACCTACCCAAAATAAAAGCACCAGCAGCCAGGCCACTCAGGGATCTTGGCATATCACATCAATAATTAAGAGATGATTTTCTGGATGAAAGATATTTTCAAAGGGGGAAGTTATTTAACACTTATGAAGATGAAATAAAGACTCTGAAAAGAGAACAGAGCAACACTCAGTCTTTGCAAATTCCACAATGCTCAACCTTTAAAAAGCAGAGAGGAAATCATTAATATTTCAAATTCTTTACATTGCTTAACCTGAATCTGTGTTTAACAGTGTAATTACGAGTTGCAAATTATTACCTAGCATTTGTGAGAAAAATAACAAAAAAAAGAGAGGGTATCCAAGCAACTACATTGTACAGCGTGTCTGGATGCAGCAGCATCTGCGTTGGCACTCGCAGGCTGCTATTGCGTAACCCTGGATTCAAGCAGGAGCACAGCCAGGGAGGCTCTGCTCTATTGCAGTGACATATCTAGAACAGAAGTGGCTGGTGGAGCTTTAACAGCAGGAGTTTTAGACTCTAGATCAGAACAGGAATTGGCAGCAAAGCCCCTTCACCTCTAGCCTCCATTTGGGTAGAGGAAAAACCCCCAAGTGTTTCAGGCAAAACTTCAAAAGGAATTGCTGGGACAGCTTTCTGTGCATGCAGGGGACAAAGCAGAGTCTGTGGAGAGCAGAGGGAAAGGAACGCCTGAAGATATTCCCTGGCAAGACACTGCAGAGAGAATCACAAGGTACAGAGCGTACTCCATGCTCACATCCGCCATCCCCGGGGTGCACAACAGCCTCCCAGCTGCCCCACTTCTGGCAGGGGACTCCTGCTGCTAGGACTGGGACTAACAGTTATAAATTACCCAGATTCACTTACTTCTTCACAAAATACACCCAGGTATTAGTCTCATGTTGTTGGAATTAAAGCCAGAGCAATTTTCTTGCCCGACACAAGCTGGTTTATAGGCTCTCACATGCTGTTTCTCTACAGCAGTTTGTGCCTACACTCTCTGAGCACTCCATGCCTACAGCAACTGGAGATCCAAGGCTATAGGGAGTTTCTGAGGGACCAAAAGCAAGGCAGCAAATACAACACCTCCTCAACAGAGGCTGAAGAAAAAAAAGAAAAAGGAAAATGAAGCTACGGAGTAGAACAGGGTTTTCTGGATGAGTCAAATACTAGCAGAACAATGTTGCATAATGAGTGCCCCTTGACTTTTGTTATTTCTCCCAGCCAGCTCCTCCAGAAATCTATTTGTTATTGTTTATTTGGGTATCAGTCCAAATTGCTGTGGGAGGAGAGAAAAGGAGAAGAGGATATGCTGTCAAGCTATTAATTCTAGCACTGTAGTCATTTAGCACTCTCCCACTATTAACGAATCAGTGTCCTGTTTACTGCAACACTCTCTAGAGCCAGCCTGAAAGTTAAATGCAAAACCAGATGTTAATTAGCCTCTTGCAAAAGTGACTCCAGCACTGTTTCTCCTCAGCCAGGATGACTTTTGCCTTTGCTTATTTACCCACTGCTCTCTCCAGACCAGCAGCGCCATGTCACGTCTCTCCAGAGCAGGCAGGAGCCGGGGAAACAGGAGCCCAGCAAGCAGCACACAGCTGGGAGCATCACTCTTGAAATTTAAGCCTCTGCAAAACATTATATTGCCATAGAGGCCAGGCTGTGTCAAAAGCTGGGAGCGCCTGTAGTCACCATCCATCCTCCCATTCTTCCAGGATAAAAGTCACTTTTCTACATGAGTGCATCAGTAACAGGAGAAAAGCTGTACTCACGCAGAATGCAGGGTTATGTTTGGCTTCTTCTCCCTCTCAGGAAGGGAGAACCAGTGGCAGCAGGTACAGCTTGACCTGTCAAAGGGACACACTTCCATACAGCCACTTGCCCTCACTCTGTGGCAAACCTGGCTACTCCCTGGGCAGGAATGTTTGAGGCAAGAAGCCCACTGTCCAGAACAGCCTTTAACAGAAGGACACAAACACGGTGCCAAAGGCAAAGGAACCACATTAGTCTTGGCACAAGCCTCGATTTGCCTGACCCCAGGAAGTTCAATGGATGTATCAGATTTGCAGCCCTGTGGTACTTGTCTGTATAATCCCAGCCTCCTTTGTGCCATCTGTTTCCCCTTCGGCAGACTGGCCATTAGAGACTCAATGCTAAAACTCGTGTCTCCTTAGTAACAGGTTTTTGTTGATCTCCCCCGCGCCTCCAAATCTTTCTATCAATCCGGTAATCTAGCAGGATTTTCCCTGCAGGGGATACATAACAGCATCAGTGGAAAAAAAAATATATGGGACGACAGAAACACTTTAAGGCAAGGGCAGAAGGTATAAAAGGGGAGTGCATGAAGCTACAAGAGTTACAAGTCTATGGAAACCAGATGTTCTCATTATATTGGAGCAAGCCACCAACATACCTTCCCAGTGCCAGGTTTGAGATCTCATCTGACCACTCAGTCCTTCGTTAGTTTTTTTTTAAAGAGTTGCCAATTGTGAACAATTTCCCATCAATACACAAACCTTCAGAGAAAACACCTTACACAAACCCTGCATCCTTAAGACCATCTTCTCCATGATCTCAAAGGCAAAAATACTGCCAATCTCAATGCTGTGCAGGTAAGGAAGGACTGTATTCCCTGCCTATAGAGACTGACTCTCTTACCACAGATTTTAAGTCACTGATTGCTGGCTGCTTTTGGTTCCTTAATCCCTAAATCCCCACACTCTCTTCTTGAGGTTAATCCAGTTAAAACTCTCCTTTCCCTTTGGCTAGTGCCTTGCATAAATAACCACCTGAAGAGCAGAGCTGCAGAAGCCAATGCTCAGAGTATGGCTCTTTCCAGAACTCTGTCCCACTCTGCAACAGACAGCGTAAAGTTCTTGTCGCTGCCTATGCCAGAAAAGGAAATCAAGATTAGCTAGGTAAGGCTGAAAGGCACTCCTTATGGATTGCTTAAATCAGCAGGAATCAATCATCCAGTCCAATCCAAATCCCCTAGTTGCTTTCTGCCTTAAGATAACTAGAAACAGGTTTATGCTATACTAAGATAAAGCAGCCTTAAACCAGAGTAAGCCCTTATGCAAAAACCTCCCCTTTTTGGGAGGAAAGGAGAACTTGCCTTTGAGGTCAGCTCTAAATGAGCTACAATTACAGCCATATAGGCCACGCGGGATTTGGAAAAGCAACACGGATCAGGGAAAGAAAATCACCTCTGTAGGTTCTGCCTGGCTGGTCTGGCCCAGGCAGCTCCCTTGGCACTGAGCCTGTGGGCAGGAGAGCGAAAGCAGCACTAGGACAGGGAGCCAGCCCTCACCCTCAGCCTGCCAGGAGAGGCCAGTGCCATACACAGTCCGGCACATGCAGACCACGAGGACGGTCTCACTACGCACAAACCATCAACAGTCTGACCCAGCAATGATGTGGTTTTTGCTCAGTAGGAAAACAAAACACACCCAGTGAAGGCACAGAGAAATCTGATTCCTACCAGGACAAGTGGGTGAATGAAAGTGTGCCCTTTTCTGACAGGTGAGACCCTACCCACTTCCAGTGACACTTGTCCCCCTGGAGAGAACCCTGTGTGGCACCATCCTCTGGGCAGGCGGCAAGTGGGTGCCAGAGGGAAGTCCTTAAGCTGAGACAGGTTTTAGGTCAGTGACCACATGGATCCTGCTCCCGCAGCTTCCACGTGTATCTGTGTCTTACTCTCATTGTGAAGCTGGGCACTGCCTGGCAGAGTCAAAACACTGCACATGGGCTCCCTGGTGCGTGCCAAGCTCTCCAAGCCATGCATTGGAGCCAGGACTCGGACCACAAGCTCTTTGTTTTCCTGGTCATTCACAACCAAGAGAAAGAGAAATCTGGTTTTGAGGGCTGTTTAGCAGCCTAGTTGCTTCCAAGATCCTCAGTCTCAAGAGTAAAGAAAATGAACAGCCCCCTCAGCTTGCTGCCTAACCAAAGAGACAGCAAGCAGGGCATGCACTGTGCCTCCCAGGGTAAAGCAGTCAGACTGAGTGAGGAGTGTGGGGTGGGAGGAAAAGCAAGGAGCCTGCACAACTCTGCAGTGCAGCACATTTCCAACTCCATTCACGCGGATATGGAAAGCCGCCGCTCAGTCTCTGGTGCATATTTAAATGCTCATTCTGAATGGCCAATTAGTCAGAAGTGGAATGTTTCTGCATTCGCGGAGGAGCTATTTTAAGATTACATTATGGTCTCTGCTTCCATTAATAGGCACAAATAAAAGTAAAGGAAAGGCGTTACACCCAGCAATGCATTTGTCTCAGACTTGAGTGCTGCATGTCCAGAGTCCCAGCGCCAGCACAGGAAAGTTGATGAGTTCTGTTACTGACAGGCCACATTCTTCTTCACGGCTCCAGAGATCACCCAGTCATCAGGCTTGCCAAACCTTCATGGAATGAGTCAAATCTCTGTGTTCATTGGCCATCTCTGCTGCAGGCCTGTCAACCTGCATCTTCTAGAGCTGTGTTAAACCTCCGTGGAAGTCACCAAACTGAAAGAAGTTAAACCAGACTAGAGCAGCATCTCACGTGTCCTGCAGCTCCGGAGGAGGATGACCCAGATACTCTCCTTCCAGTCACCACTTTCCCTGCTCGTGTTGCTCCCCAGCGCTGCCTTCACTCGGCCATACCCAGTGCACATCTACACCCCTCCAGTGCCTCTGGATCCTCTTCCAGGCCCTGGAGGACCACAAATATTTGACAAGCTGAAAGCTCACAGAAACTTATTTTGGAGAAAATCGAGAACTCTCAGGTTTTTTAAGCTAACAAAACTCAAATCACTAAATGTTGTTGAGCTTTCATGAAAAACAAAGGCAGTTTTAGGGAAAATACACATTTACGTTTGGCCAAGACCGACCCCTCCCAATCTCTCCTGCATGTGTTAGGAATGCAGCTGTATCCATAACATCCACACACAATCATCCATCAACTCCTACATCCAGATTTGCTTTCTTCCACCCTCTCCAAGCCTGGACTGCGATATCAGGGTTTGATCAGTGTGGTTTTCTGAGAGGGGGACTGGAGGAGTAGAGAAGGGAAGCATGGATACAAGCATTTTGCCAAACATCACACAGAAGTTCCATGCCAATGCCACAATGGATATTATTTTAATTCCAAAAAATCAATAATCTTAACACAGGGCAGATTGAGCAGAGTCACTTTTCCGTGAACAGTTTTGCTTTCACTAACAGGTTTATTCAGATCATTCTGAAGATCAAAACCACAGAATCCAACAGGTACAGGTATAATAAATCTCATTAAAACCAGAGCAGGTCAGCCCACTGATGAACTTAAGCTGTAGATCCTTCTAATACTCTTGAAGAAAGCTTGGGTGACCAGCCAAACGAGGATTCCCTCAGCTCACAAATCCACATCTTCTGAGCCAAGTGGAAATACTGTATGAGCTAAGGAAAACAGAGTTTTGTGTGTGGGTTGATTTTTTTTTTTTTTAAATAATGTGAAGAGCAAGCAAAAAGTCTCAAATTATGCAGCAAATATAAGAGAGTCAGAGCTGAAAATAAAATCCAACTTGGATGAAAAAAGGTGATACAAAAACATTGTATTAAACCGATGTTACTTTGATGTTGGATTCAAATCTAAAGAAATGCTTAGCCCACGCAGACATAAAAACCCTCATAGTATGAGAGCTGTATAAAGTACAGCTCTGCTGAAACATGATTTACACAAATGCAGAGGGGAAAATGCAGAGGACTGAACAGCAGTAGCAACATATACATATATATATGTACGTATATGTGTATGTATGTGTATATATAAATGAAAAAGAGCATTGCACGTTGTCAGGAAAATAAATAGAAGGATGCCCAATGCTGGAATGTACTGCTTCAAACAAACCTAATATGAATTCTGACCTTGTGAGTCCTCAGTCCTGGGAGGGCTCTGCTTCCACTGGACACAGGCATCACAGGCAGGCAGTGGGACAAGGAGCTTGAGACTCACTGACAGCACATTTACTCCTCCAAAACTTTGGCCATTGTGGAGAAACCAAAAATTCTTGGCACAGATGCAGTCATTTCAACTTTGTTCATTTTACTGCAGTAATAAAGTTCATATATGCAAAAAATGTGGATCAGAAAGACAATTTCTAACTTTCTTGGTTAAAGCACACCCACCCATCAAGGATTAAAAAAATCTCTTTCCTGAAGATGTCAAGATATTTCTTTTAGCAAAGCATTGGGTTTTCCTGGTTTTTAACAAGGACAGTAAGAGAAAAACTTAGCTTCTAATGCAGAAAACACTTCCATGAAACTATGGAAGAAGCAGAAAATCCTGGGTTGCATTTAACTAGGGAACAAGGTCACAAATAAAGCAGTCTGAGAATTTCTGGTGGCTTAGCCCTGAATTAGTACAATTAGTACCCCTTTTTTTTTTTTTTTTCCCCTCCCAACCCTCCCCCACTACTTAGTTCAAAATGCAAGACCAACAAGAACACATGATACAGCCTGCACTGGTACGGGCAAATACATGGCTGAAGTCACAGGAGCACATTCTTCAGAGCTCATGAACCATCACATGACAACCATCACAAGAAGTCAATTTACTAAACTCAATTTAAACTTAAAGAAGTTAATAATAATAATAATAATAAAAACCCACAATGGGAATGTCTCTTAGAAAAGGAGGAGCTGCACTTGAAAAGACAGCAACAAACAACAAAGCCATGATCAGTTCTCATGTTATCTGAAACTTCGGATTTCTAGTGCTACACATGCAAGCCAGTATTGCTTACAAGTCCCTGATAAATACTTGTAGTTACACAGCTTACAGCAAATAAAAAAGCTGACCAGCAGCCAGTGAAGATCTTATCAATAAGCCTCTCACAAACACACAAATATTGAATTTTATTGCAAGTACTCAGTCTAAATCTTTTCTGATTCTACATGTCTGAAAACCAGCAGCCTGTTCATTTGCCATAAAGCTTACAGGTATGAGTGACTTCTTTTTCAACAAGAGGACGTGCAAGACACAATCCTCCTTAGCTAAGTCACAAAGTATTGACAACTATTCAGAACACACACAAGCTCTGCTTCCAGCTCCAAGCAGACAAATGGATATAAAAGCAGAACTGCCTCTGAACAAGATGTCATTGTACAAACTGATGTTCATGCTTTACCTGTATTGATCTCTGTACCAGGACAAAGGAACTTGTTTTTTAATTTCAAGAGCCATTTTCACTGGAAGAGTCTCAAAGCTATACGAACATTTTATCCTGACAATTTAATTAGAGATTGGTCCAATTCTAGTGCTCAACATCCAGGGATCCTGAAGGCTCTTAACTGTTTAAAAAGGTTGCAGTGATCTGCAGACCTACCATCAAACAGATCACTGTAGACTCATCCTTGGGATTAAGTCATCTCTATTTGTGAGCCCTTATGTGATGATCTGTTACAGAGCATAAGTACTGCATGAAAGCCTCTTCAAGGCCTTCACCACCATCTGTGAATTACATTATTAACAATGGTATGAACTTCCTAAGAGCATCTGGTTCTCTCCCCACCCCCTTCTCAGATCACTGGGAAGAGCTCTTCAGTATCAAAACAGGCACAGGCAAAGCTGTTTTCCTCTTTTCCATGCTTCCCTGCCTCCTCCCACCCTTCAGCAGCAGACAGATAGGGCTCAGCTCTCCATTTCCATGCCCTGCATGTTTCCTGCACAACCCTTGTTACTGTTAAATAAAGATGGATAAAAACAACTCCATGATGTGTGTACCACGGGCGTTTTACTGGGAAAAGTGGAAGTTTATTTCACTGTTTTGCAGAGGCAGCATCTGAAGTATGCTGAGAACTGTGCTGAGACACAACGGGGACTGCACAGTCCCACCCCAGGTCTTGCTTCCCACCAGCACAATTCCTGACATTAACCAAAACCAGGCAGCAGCCACTCAGCCAACTTCAACAGTTACTGCTGCAGCAATAACTTTCTAGATGCAAAGAAGTATTTTGTCATCCCAATTCTTCTCCCACCAAGGATGTTTCAGAAGTTTATTCTGAAATCATGCCAGCTTCTTGTAAACAAGAAGGAGGAAGAAGCAGCATCGCGTGGGACACTGGAGGACACTCTCCACTGAACTTTGCAGAGTTCACATCAAACAGCCTCCTTGGCTGCTCTAAGGGATCATTTACTCTTGCAGGAACAGAGCCTTCCTATCTTGTTTTCTGCTGTTTGTTCTTCAAACCCAGCTTCTCCTTTTGCTCTCTAAGTAGGGTTTCTGATTGCCTCAACTCTCTGTGCTCATCAGCAGCAGTTTTTCCATTCGGTTTTGCACAATACCATTCTTTAGTTGCACAACAGTTTGCAATTCAGGCATCAGTACAGCCCTGTAACACACAGCATCTTCCTCTGTCTTAAGTTAGCAGCAGTGTTTCTTGAAAGAAAAGAGCAACATTATGGGCAGCTCCATAAAGACTTGTATTCAGAGGGAAACAGAATCCAAAACTAACAATCCTGCAATGTGCAGTAACAGGCAGAAAATACTGGGGGCGGGGGAGGAAGACAAAACTGTTTCTGCACAAATGCACATGAGCCCTTCTAACAAACTGTTTACCTTATATCCAAGTTTCAAACAAATAAATAATCAGACACATGTTGATGTGCTCAGAGAGTTGCATCTAGAATGTGCTACTACTGTAATTAAAGGTAAACACAAAATTTCTTCAAGTTTATAAAATAATGGGCAAGTATTTGGGGTCACCATCAGTCCAACGTTGCCCGAATCTACGCTCTTTGTGTGGGCTGTAAGAGGAAGTCTGCAGTTACTGCTGACCTCAAGCTACAGGAGGGGAGGAAGCCTCCAGGGCCCTTCTGCCAGGGTTTAATCTCATTATGGTCACTCAGCTTTGGCGTCAGGCAGGTCAAGATGAAGATGGACCACCACTCAAACTTCTGGGAAAGCACATGGCTGTGTTTTTACACAGCCATTTAAAAAAGTCAAGGGAGCCACAAGAAAATTAAGCAAGTTTTATGAGTGGCTTTAGACGGATGGCTTGACAACAGAATCTTGTCTTATTCCCTGCAGCTTATTGGGAGGAATAAGGGAGACAAAAAGTCAAGAAACTGGCAAGTCTTAGAGCAAATTAGTGGCAGTTTGAGATAGGCTCTGCAAAGTCCAGGTCCCAGCACACAGTGAGAGCACAGTGTTCTATCAACAGAATCTTTATAACACTGGTATCTGGAACAGTAGAAACTAAAATTGGAATGAATTCCCATATTTTCAAACAACATGTACAGGTAACCATGTAATCAAATTAATTAATATTTTGCTAAATTGGTGCATTGAAAATTACCCGATGAGCTCATTTTTGGAGGCAGTTCAACGCCTCACTTCTAGGACTGATGTCAGTGTCACATGCTTGGAGAGGATCAGTCTGCAGCTGGATATTTTAAAGCCTTCTATTAGGAGCATAGAAAAGTCAGCGGATTTCAACAGCATCAACCAATGAATTTTTGTTTTATCACAACAATTTAGTCACCAGACCCCACTGTCAATATCTCTGTGAGAATATCAGGCCATTTCAGACACTTCAAGTCACTTGACGGAAACTGAAGAGTGCAGCAACTGAGTTGTTTCAATAGAGAAAGTTGTGTTTCAACAGAAAAGGAAATCAACAGAAAGACAAGGAAACAGGAAACTGATTCAGACTGGCTCCTGACAAAATAATTAACCTGTGAGAAACTAAACTCAGCAGCTGTAAAAACACATAAACAAACAAACAAACAGTAGCAGAGCAAAGGGTGTTGAGCATCAGTAGCGCAAATGCTCCAGGCAGCAACATTCAACCCTGAGTTCAAATCCCATTCACTCACAGACCAACTGTGATGTCATCTTTTATTCTGACATAATGCAGGATGTCACTGAAGTTCAGTGGCAAGTGTTCATGCAGGATCTGTGTAGTCTCTGCACTTTGATGCTCGCTGCTTGCACTTTGTACCAACAAGCAGGAGCAGATTTGCATTACACAAATAAGCCGTGTCTTTATTGTGCAACCGCATGCGACTTTTTTGGAGCAAAACAATGCTCAAATACAAGGAGTGCTGTGTGCATCAGGCTGCAGAGTGGGTGGCAGTGGTGTTGTCAGAAAGCACTCGGCACAGCTTACCTCCACACCCATTGACTTCAGTAGAAGGCTACATACGAAAAGTCTCTGAAGATGAAGCTGAAGTGTTCCCTAACCCATGGCGCTGTCCATACACTATACTTAAGAAAGAGACAAAACAAAAACCACAGAAGTGAAGCAGCATGAAATTGTAGGGTTTGGGTTTTTAATTTTTAAAGACTCTTGCAGTCCCTGTTCCAGTTAAGAAATCCAACTGTAAACCCATCGGTTGTGGGCAAGCCCTTCCCCACACTGCCTGAGCCTTTGCTATGTCTGCAGTGTAGGATGAGAACCATGGTGTTTATTGCATGCTTAGACTGCTCCCAGAAGACCTTGGATGAAGATGTGTTAAAGCTTCACGGTCAACTCAGCTGTTAAATTGTACAGCCTAAGTTAGTCAGGGGCAGTATCAAACCCCACAGCACAGGACACAGCCCATTTTAAAGATCCCTGGGAGCTCCTCTCCATAAAGTTCACAAACTCTGCATCGGTTTCATGGATAGATCAGTTCACCCTCGACCAGGTTACTAATTTGATTTGTAATAGTTTTAAGAACAGGAGAATCAAAGGCAGGAAGCCTTAAACCTCCATGTATGTGAAGCCCCATACACAGGATTGCAGAGCAAGGAGCAGCTCAGATCCCTCCAGAGGAGCTGGCAGAGACCAGAGATTTGAACTTCAGCGTGTGACAGACCCTCCTTGTACTCTGTGAACTCATGGGTGGATAAATAGGTTTGGCGAACAGGCTACAGATGGGGTCAGGGAACCCAGACAAACTCACAGTATTCCTAGCAGTTAACTCCAGAGGCATGTGACTATTTTCAGATTGTAGCTTTTATCCCAGTCACAGAAAGATGAGACTAAAGGAAATAACAAGATCCTTACATGTCCAAGCTCTTATTTAGCTGCTTGTGGTTCAGCAAGGCATTCCCTTCCATTTTAAGATGAGGCTTGTAAATTCAGTGTACCCTAAAGATTTTAAAGCAAGTAAAATGCATCCTTCAATCCAAACTAACCCTTCTGCAGCCAGAATTCCTCCAAACAGAATTCCATTTTTTTTCAGAGGTTTGAAGCTATTTGGCAGTTGTATGACGCTTGGACCAGCCCGCACATTTCTCTCTTTCTCTCTCTTTTATTTTTTTAATTTTAGACTTAATGTAGCATGTACTCTCAGAAAGGTTTACAATGCAGCTTTTGTAGTTAACTTGCTCCAAGCTGGGCCATTGCCAGGTTGTTATCAATGACATTTTAAGGCAGATGAATGAAGTTCTTATTATGGTGACAAGCAGAATTGTGATATGGCACATGCATACACTGAACGAAAAGAGCTTGCTATTAGTTTGTCAGGTTAATAAATAAATAGCGATTTAATGAATAGAAGTCTTTTATTAGGAAACAAATGAACAAAAATAATATTTATAAAGCTTTAGTGGTTTAGAGCACCCTTTAAAATAAGATTATTCATTTCAGTCACGGCCACCATCACGGATTAGAGATTCTTGAACACAGCTTCCCCTCCTAATTCTCTTATCATAGCAGTGCCAGACAAAAAGCAAAGCTCCGCCTTCTGAACTGCTCAGGCCAGACTCAGTTTGAGATTGACAATATTGAAGGCCCAAGACAGGAAATATTTCTGTTACATCTTCAGGACTGCAGCTAAAGACTGCACCTGTTGGAAGAACTGTTGGTTCCTTATCACAGCAGGAAGTTCTCACGTTTTACACAGCGTGCTTCCACACCACACAAGAGCACTGAACCTGTGCCAAGCCACCAAGAGCAACGCTGCACATTAGACAAACCATCAGCACTCAGCCAGGAAATCGCTCCCCATCTGCCCTCAGAAAAGAGCCTACACTAAAACCCTGCTGGTATCTCTCACCCTTCAGGGTTCTTCAGCATATCCCACAGCACGTGCAGAGACCGTTCACCACCAAAGTGGAGTTTAAGGAGGGTGAAGTATGCCCAGGATGTCCCAGTTCCCAGAAAGTAAATGAAATTCTGACATGCACAGATCGCTTCTCACCTCAAGCTGTCTCTGTCACGTACTCCCTTCGGCTCAAGGCGTTCTGTGCTCATCTGTCCTAAAATCAAACTTGCAAGTTTAAATTTTAAACTTGCAGAGTTATTTTGGGTTGGGTTTTGTGGGGCTGTTTGTAGGGAGTGGGCTGTTTAGTTTTGGTTTTGTTGGGTTTTTTATTACTTTACTTTTTAAACGGGGCACTTCTCAAATTCAGGACCAAGATGCGAGCAAGTGCTCAAGCTTAAAAATTTATTTTGGCTCATGCCATCTTCTCCTCAAATACTAAGAAAAAATGTTCTCAAACTTTTCCCTTCTTCTCAAGGCAAAGTCAAGCCTGAACTTTCTCAGTCACAAGAGAAGCAGAGAGAAACTGCCCCAAAATAACCGTCTCAGCCATGTATGGTCAACATGAACAGATCTAAGTTAAACAGAGCTTCCTCGCCACCAAAGCAATTTCTGGTTTATGTGTAAAGGAGAAAAATTCCACTTGAAGGACCAGAAGTGTGGGTTGCAGAAGCGTGTGGCACACAGTTGTTATCTTTGCAGCATGAAGCACAAGTCGAAACCAGGGATCTGTAAAGCGTATGTGAAAAATATTCACTTCACCCACTGAGCCTGTGCAAACTCTATTCCAGTCAAACTATAAATGTTAACTAGTAATACCTCCCTTGCCTTAAAAGCATCCTACAACTATGCCCAACTTTTGGGAAGGGGGTTGAAAACATGCTCTGCTCATATTGGTTTTCCCTGATAATCTCTTATTTGAGATTCAGGAGCAAAGCAGAAGCTGCACAGAAGGACAATTCCCTCGCAGCACCAAGGCAGCCACACAGCGAAGTGCTGAGGGATGCAGTAGCAGGAAAACACTAAAAGCAAGAGATAATATATTAATATTTGATTCCCATGTGCAACTGTACTGACAAGTTTATGCAATATTAAACTCGACCCACACTACAGGGGTAGCTGCTGTCTCAAGATTCATTAAGAGGTGGAATTTAGGCTTACACATTTTAATAACTGCTGCCGAACCAAAATACTACCAAGAAGGAAGAAACACCACCAAGAACAAAATGGTCTAAAGTTGTCCTGTCTCACTTCACTTTTTGAAGTCACAAGCTTGCTCCCCCATGTAAGCACAACTCAGCTGAAAAAAACCTCAGAGCAAACTCCCAGTAACGAAACTCACTAGATGTCACATAAGGAAAATATTTGTTCAGAGAGTGAACTAAATCGTTGTCAACCATTCTGCAATGTGAAAGGGCAAAGGGGAGTGCTGTCATTTCAAGGTTTGCACTTCACTCAGGAAGACAGTACAGCACCTAGGTAGCTATTTCCTATCACATCTTGAAGCACTGTATTTAAGTGCAGTGGTTACAGCACCTCTGAGGAACATGTCTAGAGCTGTTTGTCTTTAAACTATTTAAAACTGTTGAGGAGGACTGCGGAAAGGAAAACAAAAACAGAAAGACAACAACAGAAACAAAGAAGAATAAAAAAAGAATCAATCTTATTCCAGAAACACCTTCATCTCATCACCTAGCATTTCCTCTTGTACCTAAGTTTACGTCTGTAGGTTAGAGAGCTGAGTCATTTCCCTGCCTGCCCCACAGCAACTCCTAAGCTAAATTTTCAGTGTGACACCCTGTTTCCCACTGAAGATGCTCCAGAACTCAGAACTACTGCAAGGGAGCAGCAGGCTCCAAAGGATACCTGCTACTGTACAAGAAGCTCACAGACATCAGCTGACTCTCTGTAGTCCATTCAGGAGCTTCAGAGACCTGTAGGAAACTCCATTTTTAGATGCACTGAGTGAAAGGGTTGGTCCTGCACCACTCACAAGAGTCAGACTACCTCTAACTACCAACCAGCTCTCCTTTGGAAAGCAAAGCATTTTACACATGCAAGGCACATGCCTATCCCTCCCTCTCATCGTTGTGTAAAAAGGGTAGAGATGAAAAGCCTGACATGTTTTGTTTCAGGATTTTTTTCTGAAGAATCCTAATGTACACATTTCTCAGATGTCAGTTGTTGAAGCTACACCAAGCCAGTTGAACAAGTCTTAAAAGTTCTTGCTGCAATTTAAAATATGACCGTTCTGTACATCAAAACAGAAAGGACATGGTAGCAGCCAGTGAGAATAGGACAGCCACAGTTCCCCTGGGACAGGACTGGCTGGCTTTCTCCATTAAAATTCACTTTTCGGGTATTTAATGCAGTTACAAGTTACAGTCCAACTCCTCTGGAATTTACTTCGCCAAGATCTCCTGTGTTTCTCCGTTGGCAGAGCAGTGGAAAGCTCAAGCATCAAAGCCACCTCCTGAGCTCTGGTATGAGCTCAGCACAGGGACAGTATGATCTCTGATAAAACACTTCTTTCAAAACAGGTCAGATAAAATACTCTAATGCCTTTAAACTTCAATATAACAAGTTTACACTGTGGCCTTAAGTTCTCCAGTAATTTCACCCTGAAACAGTCCCCACCAATGCAGTAACTTCATTATTTCCATGAAGCCTCAGTTTAGGAGTCTCTTGGGAGGAGGAGGAGGAGGAGGAGGAGCAGTGCACCCCGCAGCAGCGAGGAGCCACAAGCACAAGGCGTTTGGCGAGTGCCAGGGGCGTTCCATTCACCGGGGCCATGAGGAGTTCACGTCACAGGGCATTTGCCAGGAGTTTCATGATCACTGGCATGCTCGGCAAGGGCGAGTCTCACCATGGAAGCAACAAGCTGTTAAACTGGGTGACTCATCTCACAGCAACGTTTTGGGCCTTCCAGAGAGGAGAGCAATGAGCAACGCTGATAAGATGCATATTCAGAGGAATTCTATTTGGGCAAAAAGCTATTGACACATTCAAAACCCTATATACAGAAGCCTGCCCAAATGCTGACTAAAACACACGAACACACACACACACACAGAGGCTGCAATATTGCAGTATTGTGATAAGACATTTTGCAGATGGTTGGGTTGACAGTAATTTAATCAATTTATACGGCCCAACTCAGAAATACAAAAATGGCTTTTAGCCCTCATAATGTTTTTATCCCTTTAAACAGAGGGCTCCAGAGGAACAGCTTCCAGCCAAAAGGTAAGAAACAATGTGTGCCTTGCTTAAACCACTGACTACTTCCAATAGGTATCAACTCTTTCTTCTCCTGCTTCCAAGATTCCCCTTTTATGCAAAAGATATCAGCTTCATTGTCAGTACCTAATAATCAAATTGAAAGGACACTCAGGCAAATCAATGGCACAGAGGGGAGTTGTCTTTAATTCAGAGACTGAACTAAACAACTGGAACACCTGGAGCAGGCCGCTGACCAGCCTAAGTGCTCTTGAGTGGCTGGGCCAGTTCATGTGAAAGCATGAACCAGCAGCTCCATTTGTACTTCTTGCTAATGGCAAATCAGACTGCAAAGCCTTCAACAGCCCCCTGGCTTCAGCTGGTCCTGGGAGGATGTGGTTTGTTGTGACTGAAGAATGAAACCTTGAGCTGCAGGCTGTGATCAGGGAGCAGCTACACTGAGCTAAGCTGCCCAAAGGCTATTTTCCTTTTTTTTTTTCTCTTTTTCATTTCCCAAGACAGAAGAGTTGCAGCTTTAGATCTTTCAGGATTTCTTCCAGTAACTGGAAATCCTCAGGCATTACTCCTGCATGAAGGCAGCTCTCTTACACTAAAATATTTCCAGCAGACTGATTTGTGGATGGCAGTCTCTGCTCAAAATAGCATTTTCCACTTAAATAAACATGTCATTGGCACCCAGAATTGCTATAGATGTTACTGTACCCTGCCCTTCTCAACTTATTTTCATTTCTTAAACAGCATGAATCAATACTGGTCAGATAATGACTCATTACAGCATCACAAGCTATTTGCATTTTCAAATTACAAGCTCCTTTTCAAAACACAAGAATTTATGTGCCACTGGAACTCAAGAAGTGAAAAGTGAAATCAAGCTGTCATTGAGATATGCAACAAAAGGAGTTAGATCCCTTAATATAAGATAAAGATTTTGTCATGCACTCTGCAAGTTTTAAGAATGTTTCTCTATGGTTCTCAGTGGGGCACCAGTTCCACTGTCACCATCCTCCTTCTCAGCTGCAAATACTGTTGTCAACTCTAAGGGGACATTCCATCTCATCCAGACCCTAGAGGAAACCTGGCAGCAGATATTCCAGAGAAGACACAGGTCTTCTGTCACAGTTTAACCATCAAACTGCTTTAGGAACAGGAGAGTCTCATCACACGTGAATGCATTTACATACACAAAAATGATCTGTGCTCCAACAGCCTGGTCTTGTCCAGCTGGAGAGAAATCATCTTTTAACAACACAGCATCACACCCAGCAAGAGGTGGAGGCTTCCTGGTTCCCTCACAGGGCTTTCAGGAGCAGAAGTTTCTAAGACAGGAAGTTACAGATCACCTGACTAAACAGTTTTATCTCCCAAATGGTGACACCTGGCACCAGAGGACATAGGTACCTGTAGGGCACTACAAGGTTTGCCTAAAGTAGGAATCAGCTCATTCTTCTGGGCCACTGCCTCTGAAAACTTCACTTTTCAGAATAAGCTCTGGAAATACCTGAAAGACATCAGCTGGAGAAAACCAAGAAACAATAAATGACCTTTACTGATTAGAGCATCTTTAAATATTAGGCATTCCTAGCTTTACTAAATATTTCATAAGAAGCTTCTGATCACCCAGTTACATTGTAGTTCCCTCCAAAAACCAACTCTCCATAACCTTATCCATGCAGCAGCAATCAAGATCTTAATTTTTTTAAAAAAAGGAAAATAGAAAAATAAGTTCTATATGAGATGGACTGGACTTATCAATGATTAAGTAAACTCACAATTACCACACTGTTTAACAGCAATTACAGGACCAGGGGTAAAGCAATGTTATATTCAGCTTCCCCATAAAGAAGTGGGGAAAATATTTCCTGTACATTCTACCAGCAAGGAGCTTCCAAGCATAACATGACAGACACTCCCAAACACATTTCCAGGACTCTACTTCCTGCTCAAGCTGTTCTCCTGGGGTTAAGGAGGGGAAGTCCAATGCTTAAGTTTTTAATTTGCTTTAGCATATTTTTTTTTCCCAAACAGTGCATTTTAGAACAAATATACCCAGCATATCCTCTCTTTTTGGGTCAGTCGGTCCCTTCCAATAAAAGCATATCGTCTCCCTCAGGGTAGGGAAGACAAGTGAACTGTGAGAGCAGCCAGGGCCAGATTGCCTGCCCAGCTTCTTCACTTCTCAGGAAAGAGATATAATAAACAAAAGGAAAATAGCACTTTCCAGAAATTACAGATACTTTTTTTTTTTTGTAACTGTGCACCAAAATACTTTAAAAGGCCAAGTTTCAATAGATTATTTCCAATACAGGTAATTATCAGCCAAGAACTGTCTTGAATAACAACACATCAGCATCAAGGACTTCATGGCATCTTTGTATTTTAGTGTAGCACAGTCCTGTCTGCCACCACTTTCTGCTCACATGGCACATCAGAAGACAACCATTCTGTTGTAAGGATTGAAGACTGCAGTCTTATTTCTCAAGAGTGACTGCATAACCAAAGGCCAAAACAAACAGCAAAAGTCTGGACAGACAATTAAAGGAATTTTACAAGTCATCAAGCAACCAGAGGGCTGTAAATGTATAATCAACACTTTGCATGAACTACCCTGAAATGAATGCTCAAGAGATGCTCTGTGGCAATGAGAACAAGATAAAAACCTATAAATAAAAGCCATCCAATTTCAGAGTGATTCAGATCAGCTATTCCCCTGAATCCATAAGAGCCAATTATAACAGTTTATAGGGCACACTTAATGCAAAAAGTCCAGTGTGAGGACACCAACTTCACCCTTTCTCCTTGTCTGAGAAGTTTCTCTCTGAAGCAAAAAGACATCAAGCAATTTAAAAAGAGAATCCATTTCTGTCCTCAAAATTCTTAGTGACCTGGAAACAGAATTAAAATAGCCATATGCCTGCACACTGACATGCTTCTCCCTTGCCCACAAGTTGAAGCAGCTAAGTTCCAGCAGTTACCAGATAATCTTTGCTCAGAAACAGCAAGGACAGACGGTTATACTACTGATAAAATTGTTGAGCAAGATAAGCTTTCATTTAAAGAGGTGACCTAGAGACAGTTGAAGGAAGCTACCATCAGTTTTCAACAGATTGGTTGAAACAATTTGACTTAAAACTTAAAGAATCAAGTCCTCCTGCTGCAGTTGACAGGGATCCATGAGAATGGCAAGCGTGGCAGGCTTAGGACCAAAGCCTTCCTAAAAATGTGTCTGCCGTGCTCACAAACCAAGGAGAATCATCTGAAATGATACTGAAGTTGTGATTAAGAAACAAGAAGTTTGTGGCAAAGGAGGAACACACATGAGCTCTAACAGAAGGAGGGAGAAGCAACCCTCCCCAGATATCTAAGAGGCTAAAAGGGCAGCCCAGTCCTGAAGTGTGGTTAGGAAGTTGCTACAGGAAATGCAGAAGTGTTCAAACAATAGCAGTTAAGATGGTGATGAAAATCAAGTTCATTTTACACTGCAAGAGAAGTCTGAGAAAGCAAAAGTCATTACAAGGCCCAAAACCAGGCCAAGAATAGGCCACACTTATTTCTGGTACAGAATACACCTCCACATCATGGCATGGGAGAAGGAGAATATACACACATAAACCCAAGGCTGCATCCTCCGGATTTATCAGGCTCCACAGGGAGTTGTTTTATATTTAACAACTGAGTAGTATCCAAATATCAGCACGGTTTCGATTTAATTGGTTGGGAAACAGCCTGGCTGTTGCAGATGGAAAAGCTTTAGAGAATACAACTAATTGTTCATAAATATATAAAATATTTAACAAAGGGAGGGTCTGTGCATCCAAGTGGGAGAATGAAGGAAGATGCATCCAAATGGGAGGAAGAAGGAAGATGCCAACAGAGACCTATCTATTCTCACTAGATGCATTCAATGCTACAAATGTATGGGGAAAGGAATAGTGGAAAGGGTAAAGAAGTCAGAGGGGGAAGAAATCTCTGAAGTAATGCAGCACATTAATATTTATAGCAGGTAAGTATAAGCGAAATTAATCTGTGTTGCTAAGTAAACATACCTTAGGAGAGACATGGGAATGAAAGAGGGTGAAAAAAAGAAGTAAGTGTTCTGACGGCTAAAATGCCATCGGGGCAGGCAGGACCTGTCAAGTAGCTGATCTAGTTTCAGAAGAGGTTACCTAACACAACAAGAAATATTTTCGGAGTAGTTGGCTTTTTCATTCTCCCCCACTGAGGATGGAAGCAACTGGGATTTCAACTATTCTCTTCCTCCAAACGCTGGCAAACCAGGCATAACAGCAGTGTGATAATGCATGAGGTTTTTTAAGGATAAATGCTAACTTAGAACTAAGCGTACAGAACTGAAAGCAAAGCTATTTTCATTCTCATCCTTGACTACATCGGAAACGGCACATAGGGGGTAGGCAGCAGCTCAAGGGGTTAACATCTCGGGGTTTATAATAGAGATAGATGTACAAGCAACAAACAAAACAACAGCCTGTCCCAAGTTTAAAGAGCCGGGAAGGCAGAAGCCTTCAGAGCCGCCTGCCCAACCCAGGGCAGCGATGGGAACATCTGTCCTGCTGCACATCCCACTCAGGGATTTGGAATCTGGCCGTTCTGTGCCTCTCCTGGGCTCGACACAGCCCTGTGAAGATTACAGGCACTGTTGTAAAGAAGGGGGAGAAAACCACCTCGGCTGCCCGCAAAGGCAGAGCCGGGCACCGGGGATACCCAGAGGCTGCTGTCAGATGAGATCAGCTGAGCACGGCCGGAGCCCCAAACATGTCAGGTCGCTTTCACACACGCTTCCCGCCTCTCCCACCGCATACAATGAACACAGAATAAACCGGGCGGATTTACAGAGACAGCCCCGCGCCTCCCCATCTTTCACAGAGGAGCTGGGTATGACCGGGACCCTGCGATACCAGGAGGGCCGGGAGGGGGCTACCCTGCCTCAGCCCAGGCCTGCTGAGAGGCACCGGGACCCCCGCCCGTCCCCTGGGCTGTCAGCAGGCCACAGCCCGGGGGTGTGTGAGCCCCGCTGCCGGGCACGGCGGGCCCGCATCGCCCCCGGCCCGGGTCCCGGGCACCGGCGGCACCGGGGGGTAAGGCGCAGGGGGTGTGGCGCATGCGCAGCGCCGCGCGCCGGACCCCAACGGCCGCCGAGCGCCGCGCTGCCCTCAGTGCCCGCCGGGACTCACCGAGGCGCAGGGGCTGGAGGTGGCGCTGGGGGTAGGCGAGCGCTGCACCGTGACCAGAGCCATCGAGGCGCGGCGGGGCCCCCCCGTCCGGCCGTCCGGCGGGGGCCTCACTCCATGGCGGGGACAGGGGAGGGGAGCGGAGGTGGCGCGGCGGCGGCGGCCGCAGGGGGCGGCAGCGGCAGCAGCTCCGCGCGCGCCCGCGGCCTCTCGCCGACTGAGGCGCGGCGGGGCCGGGCCGGCCGGGCACAATGAGGCGCCAGCGCGCACGCGCCGGCTGTCAGCGCGCGCGCGGCGCCGCCCCCTGGTGGCCGCGCCGCGTTAACCCCCGCGGCACCGGCGGCTCCTTGAGGGGTCCCGGCACCCCCAGTCCCGGTCCCTGAGGGGGCTGCGATGGACAGGAGGGACCGACATCCTTCTCCCCGTTCCCGAGGGAGCTGCGATGGGCTGGAGACCTCGACATCCTCACCCCGGTCCTTGAGAAGGGCTGCGATGGACAGGAGGGGCACGACATCCTCACCCCGGTCCCTGAGGGGACCGCGATGGGCAGGGAGGCCCCGGCATCCCCACCCCGTCTCTGAGGGACCTGGGGTGCTCCAGCATTCTCCCCTCGGTTGCTGAAGAGGTTTCGGCATCGACCCCCCGCCCCCCTCCGGTCCCGCAGCCTCATAGGTGGCTTTTATATATATATAATATATGTCAGCAGGGCACCCTCAATGTGCCTCCTGGCTGGTGATGGTTTGTGGAATCCCATCCCACTGGGAGCCGTGATAGTGGCAACGCCTGGTGAAAGCTGGCATTACTGGTCACATAACGTCGCTTTTCCTTGGATTAGGCAGCAATAGTAACTCCATAATGAAAGCAACATATAACACCTCTTTGCACATAAATGCACACGCCCAAACGCCAAAAAACCAAGTCTAATGATTACATCTTAAGCATTCAAACATTCCCAGATGCAGAACTGTTTGGTGTTTGGGGGTCTGAAACAAAGGGTCAAGTGCTATTAATCTTCATTTGCTTTGCAGCTTCAGCCTGGTGCCACCGAATTCATGGGAAGGAGGTAATTTGGATCAAGAATCTACAGAATTCATGGGAAGGAGTTGATGGATCAAGAATTGTCTTGGGCATCAAATGACAACATTACATATGACAACCAGAAACTTTTCTAAACGTTAAACAGAGCAAACTCTGTCAGGAGTGTATCAACCCATAGATTCCACTTAAGCACATGACTGATGCTGCTTCGATCTGTTCCTCAGGCTGACAGCACTTCTTCCTTGTAAATCTAAGAACTGGAGAAGCCACATGGTCTCTTTTGGTTATTCCCCAGTTAAAATAATGATCAGGGAGGCTCCTGTAGCTGGGCTTGGCTGCAGTGGAGAAGTCAGGCTTGCTAATGGGGCATTTTGCCTCCTGGTGGACAGGTGAGGATGGAGACCAGGCTCCCTAAACTGGACTCAATTGAGTTTACAGAGTGGGCTACACAGCAAGGCAGGGTCTTGAACATGCAAATATAGGGCTGCTTTCAGGCCCATAATTCATGTCTGCATTGATAGAGAGGATTGCTAGAAGACTAAAGTTCCCAGAGTATTGCAGCAGTTCCCTCACCTGAGACTGGTGTTTCATTCTGGATTTTGATCAGGTCATTCAGGGATTACTGTCAAGAAATGATTATTTAAAGCAGGTTCCAAAGTAGACTTCTCTGTAATTTTCATATACCCTCTAGATCTTCCAGGTATTTGAACAGCAAGCACTTTAAAAAAACATTTACCACAGGTAAACAATGGAGTTGCTATCTACAGTTCACTAAAAGTCCAACATATCAGTTATTAGCTACAACAGCCACGATTTGTGATAGTTCTCCAGCCTCTAGAAAGGTGTAATTTGCATGTGCAGTGTTTTTTAAGCAGCAGAATTTAAATGCGGAGGAGGAAGCTATAAGGCAGATGTATTGGGATTGAAAAGAGCAATTAGAGGGCAGGCTGTGGTCACAGCATCAGGGTTGGTACAAAAAACAGACTGGAAGCCTGTGGCCTTATTCTTTCCTTTGCTGGCAGCACTGTGGTCAGCACCTGCTGCTTCAGCCCAAAGTAGCTTTTAAAAGAAGTGGAGCTATACATGAGCTGGTTTTGTACACATTTCCAAAACTGACTATTTAATACACTGCAAACATTCCCCTGGCTAACACAACTTATTATTACTACATGTTAGGGCTTTTATTGCATAATCTTGGCATCAGCTGCAAAAGACAACAGGGTGCTCCCAAAATGCATCTTACACAGAAAAACAGAACAAAACAAAAAGATAGAAGAGGCAATTCCTGCAAAACATCTGTGATGACATATTCAGCCCATTATTTTGTCAACAGTGCAAGTATTTGGTGGCATAATAAAAGGATACACTTTGCTTAGCAAAAACATTAAGGGATAACAGCCAAGTTAGATAGGGTACAATTAAAGGTTTGCTTAACCCATGGGATTCCACTTCCAGAAAAATAAAAATAGAGCTGTTTTGATCTATCTTTCTAAATTCTAGTTGTATATTCTTGTTTGGGGGTTGAAAAAACCCCTTTTTTTTAATTTATGTTTCATTCTCAAAAAGTTTTGTAAGTTAATCATAATAGCAACAGAATTCTGAATTGCTAAGGGGAAAAACCAAGCCCACCTGGGAGAAGAGATAACAGGAATTAATCATGTGCAAACTGCTTTGAGGAAAAAGTGCACAATCCAGTTTAAAGCCTCATTCTAAATTACTCCTGTGCACTAATTTTCTGCTTCATTTTGTTAACATAATTGTTGCTAGACTTCAACACATCTAGGAAATGCACTGCAATGAGCATATTTCCTCCTGATACATTTCTTCAAATAAATAGCAAAGAAATGACAATTTATTACAGTGTATTTTTCACAGGAAAGTTGACCTCCTCTATTTCAAGGTTTCTTACGGGCTATCCCATGAAATGGAGACTAAGAGAGGGCAGAGCACCTTGCAGCTGTCCCAATGACAAATACCATAGATAAAGTCACAGTTCAGTTTTCCTGCAGGTTGGCAATTCAAAGGTTTTGCCATTTCCAATATAAAATACATAGAAAGAAACAGCATTGGATAAACCTCATTTCCTGGCAGAAATTGTCATAAGTTTCTCAGTTGGAAGTCGTGCCTAACCCAAGGGAATTGCTGAACAGTCATCTGATTTACATTCGTGTAAATGAGTGCGGAATGCCTGTCGTAGATGTGTTTGTCATTTGCCTTCTCCTTTCCCTGTCATATTATTCTTCAAAGAATATAGGAGAGATTATGAAAGGGGATTCATCAAATTCCTTTAGATTCAGGTTTTAAAGCAGTCTGAGAAAATGGCACCATGCACTCCCTGCTCATTAGTGCTTGTGTGCCTTTCCTGCAAGGCTGCTTCAAAGCAACACAAGAAAGAAAGCCTGAAAATGTTTAAATTGAGTTTGTAATTAATTTCTTTTTATGTCTGAGATCCTCACATCTGGTTATCACAGTCCTCCCTTCAGCTGGTAATGGACTTGAGACAGCTCTGGACCTTGTGAACCTTGAATCTGAAGGTAACCTGTCACCGGCACCTGTGGATTCTCTCTCTATTTGTGTTCTTAATGTTCTCTGTTGCTATTCATAGTCCTTTTCTGATTTTATTTTATTTTCAGTCATGTGATGCAATGTTCTAAGTTCAGTACAGAAGAGTCTGTTGGGCTGTGCCAAAGCCAAAAGACAACCTACAGCAATTCTGATTGTGGAAAGACATAGCAACCTTTGGGATTATTGCTTAGCAACTGCAAACACACAGAGGAGTAAAACTCACAGCCCAGCTCCACAGCAAGTCTGAGAAATCCCTAATTCACTTCAAGATTTTTAATGGTTGAGAACAGATGGGCATATATTAAATCCCTGTTGGTTTGCAAAGCCACTTTGAATGCAGGAGGAATAACATCTATTTTGATACCTGCTTCAAAGGTAAGAAAAACAGTTCTTCAAAGTGTCAGAAGCAAAAAAGAAAATGTTTTAAAATTTTAATTGTATTGAAAAGATCATGTATGAAAAGGCTATTGGGCTTTTTGTGATTGATGAGATAAATATGCTATGAAACACATAAGGGAAAGGCAGAATTATTTCTGAGCAATAGAATGTCAAAGAGATTGGACTTTGTTTTTGAAAGGACTTTTATAAGGCAACATCTCCAAAATATTTGCCTAAACAAACTTAAGTCCTGCCTTGCTTTATCCCACCCATCAAAATTCTCTAACAGAATAACAATGAAACCATAAGAATATTATTTATGAGCAGATTTAGGTTTTATACAGAAAACACAGTGATAATCTTTTTGTACCTGCAGGGATTCCAGCAAGAGTATTTTTCTCACAGTAAAGGAGCCAGGAAAGTGGCATCCTACTAAATAATGGAAAGCTTATCTTGCCTTCAGCTTGAACAAAGGCTTACAGGAAACTTTATATCACACTTCAAATTTCCTGGGTGTTTCTGGAGCTTACCTCTGTGCTCCATGCTTGCTGTTATTTGGCTCCATTTGGGAATGCCATAGGCCCTGAGAGCTCTCAATATTACTGTAAAATCATACTCATAGAATCATTAAATTTGGAAAAGACCTCCAAGATCATTGAATCCAACATTAGGCCAAACACCACCTTGTAAATGTGGCCATGGCACTGACTGCCTCGTCCAGTTGTTTCCTGAACACTTGAAGGGATGGTGGCTCCATCCCTTCCAATGCCTGACCACCCTTTCAGTGGAGAAATTCTTCCTTCAACTAATGAAAATCAGCACTGAAGGTTATGAGCCAATGGAGTCTTATCCATTGTGCATCTCTGTAATCCTCCACAAATCCCAAGTTTCATGTCCTGATTGCACCATTCCTTTGTTGTTTATTTTTTTTGTTTGTCCTTCCATACCCTCTTAGTCTTTTTCATCTGTACTGCATTAAAGCACTGGTCACAGTTCTCCATGCTCTGCTTCCATTCCTGGAGTTAAATGGATGCCATGGAATTGAGACAGAACAGTCACACTGGTTGTTTCATGTTTTGTTTTGGTCAGAGACATGGAGATCCTTTATAAACATTTACCAACCCTCAAAACCATCCTAACAAAAGGTTGAGAGCAGTGCAGAAAACATATTCATCATCTTTCAGAATCAGCCACCTCGTAAAGCAGAGTGGAGTTGCCACTTTTAACATTGCACAGAAACTGCAGAAGGTTTCATAAAGGATGTTTAAAAAATAACATAAGTATTTAAAACTGCAAGAACAGTTTATTTTGGCACCACAAAACCAGCTGATTTGGAATGTGACCAGAACATTTGGTTAACACCCTGCTTTGAACCAAGGAGTCTGGTTTTGCAGCTTATTGAAAGGAACTCACCTAAGCAAGGAACAATTCCACAGGGTGGACAGGTTTCCCTTTCTACCACTGTAAATCCAAATCCTTTCCAGCTCATGTCCTTTGGTGACAAAACCACCTACCAACCTAAAACCCTCTTTGTGGCTCAGGTAGGCAGCTTGAGCCAGGAATCCATCCCATTCCCAGCAGGAATGGACCTTTGGAAAAAATTTACTAGAAGATGCCAACAAGCCCATTGAGAAAACGAACCTAGAAATTTAATGCTGTGAAGCATCCCAGCATTCAGGCAGTATTTGTACTCCAACAGTGTTAATGAACCAGAAGGTCAATATATTCATATTTAAATTTTTGTGCCAGGAGGGCTGTAGATCACATTTATGTCTTTCCTGGAAGGCTGAACAGCTTCAGAACAGCCACCAATGCTTAAACAGGAAGACCAATACATATCAAAAGCAGTGCTATTGCTATGGATACTGAAAGGCCTCAGTGAAAAGCACTTTTAGATAAAAACTTATGGCAACAAGTTCAGAGTGGAGTTTCATGTCTAATTTGGGACTGTGTTAGATTATTTTTTAATATCATCCTTCCCTTGCTGTTGTTTAACACTGAGCTGGGGGATTTGCAGCATGCTGCTGATTTTTTCATGCTTTGAATCAAGCAGTAGCCAGTCTTCTGCTCCGTTCTGTGTGTGTAAATCCCATTCCAGATGCAGACAGTTATGCCTGGAGACATATAGGAACATTTTTCAAATTGTGCCTTGTGGGCACCTCAGTTTCTTCCTGACATTTCACAGAATGAACATTTTGAGCAGTGAAGTTCTTGAAATTGTATAGGGATGATTATTTTACAGAGTGATCTACAACATAAAGTGCTTCAGAACAACTTAATCACAGAATTCATAGTATAGGTTTCTCCTTTCTGTAGAAGCTCTGCTGACCCATGCACCTGTGTCCTGGTTACGTTAACAAAATGTCCAGAGCAAAAAACAGTTGCCACAGTTGAAGTTAAGTAGTTTGTGGGACAAGCTCCCTCACTGTTCTTCACAGCCTCAGAAAAGCTGAAGCAGAGGAAGCATGTAGAGGAATCTTGCTCCTGGGTATCTGGAAATTTCCATTACTTGCTTCCTTTGTCTCATATCCACTGGATTTCCTGGAGGCAGGGAATGGACCTAAACAAAAATAACGTGCTGGGGGTAAGTGGATTCCACTGGTTGGAACTGGGGGACAAGTTCCAAACACTGTTCACTGCTTGGTTTCTGAGTCTAAGTGACCTGGAATTAATCATTCCCCTTTAGTGTCTCAGTTTCTTCTGCCCCACGAAAGGAACACACTAATTTAGTTGCTCTGTCTCCAAGGGCTGTTGTGATACATAATTAATCTTTATAAATCATTTATTGATCTTTGAAGTAAAGGGTCTGTATTTATTTAAGAGTACAAAGCAGCAGTAACAGAATAAAAAAGGAATATAGAAAAAATATTAGTTAACGCCTAACAATAGACTCTATTCCTGTGTCACCTGTTAGGGCACTGCTGCATCTTTTGGCATTATATAACAGCTGCTTTTTTTTCTGTGTCACCGTGATTGAGGTATGGCTGCTCAGCCAGAAGAATCAGCCCAATCTGCAGATCTGCAAGATCCTGAACTTGGACATAAGGATAGGACTGCAACAGAGATGGAAAGCAATCAGAGGGCTGATAAACTGCCATGTCCTAGTAATTACACTTCGTGGCAAGAGTGTTCTCATGAAAAGGTACAACAAAGGTGGCTGAATCTGCAGGAGAAAAAGGTGAGGCTGGTTCAAGCACAAGAGGCAGAAGAAGCAAAGGTGAGGAGGAGAGAACCCGGGGACTGGCTGGCCAGAGAGTGGCACAGTGAGGAGAAGGAGACACTCGGTACTCGCGTCTATCTGCTCGACAACCTCCTCCCTACCTTAATCCCAGGAGTAGAAAATCTGTTAATGGAAGTAGAAAGAGACCATGTGCTTGTATCAGACCAAGAACCAGCCAGATTTAACCCCATTAATTATCTTGGAGAATACCTGCTGAGGCATAACCCTCAGTATAGTGTTCCTACAAAACCAGACCCATACCTGAGAGAAAGGAAGGTGGTCTCGGAGGGCCTCAAATCTTTGCAGCAAGGTACAACATAACAGAGGTGAGAGCACTAACAGTGTGGGTGGTCAAAGGCCAGAGCTGGTGTCTTAGTGTCTGTTTTACAAAAGTAATGGCATCGCTGCAGCCTGGCTGGCAGAATCTTGAGCAAAACACATCTTGTGGAGTGCAGTGCCAGGGATGGTGTTTGTCTCATAAAAACTTGAGAAGCAGGACAAATGCCAGAACATGGCACACAAAATGAAACACTAGTTATTCCTGTTTAAGGCAATATTCTGCCCTTCACAAGGATATAATTCTTCCTTAGACTCTATCTTAATTACACATGAGCAATGCAAACTGCTTCCAAACCGGTCTAGCTTAGTGACAGCAGCTCTTTGGGACAGGTGTTAGTAAAAAGGTCTGGAGACTCTTCAGATAATTTCTTCTCCAGTCTTCCAAACTTAATAAAAACATCACCTTTTTTCCTCCTTCACAATGATTTCTCTTGACCAAGCCAACAACATTGTTCTGGCAATTTGTAGAAACTCCTTCTGAGATTTTCATTTAGGCTTCTTTCCTTTTATATTCTATTTTTCCTTTTAAAGTAGAAACTGTTTTTTTTTTTTTATTTTGTTTTGCTGCTTATTTCTAGGCTGTTTGCTTTATATAATACTTAATGATTATTGGAACAGGGTTCCATGACACCTTACAAAATGCTAAGCTTAGAATGTGAGAGCACGAGATGAACAATAATGTTTTATTTTCATTGCTCTGTTCAGGAAAATGTAGATGTGAACTTTTCAGTTCACAGATGATCCAGAGGTGATTGTGATTAATGTCAAAATTACTCATTCACTACTAGATCACTTTATTCTCTATCTGTGTTTGTAGAATAATGACTTCTGTTTGAATGACTCTCTATTTGCATAAATAGTGCATACACCTTGAAAATTGGTTTCAGTGTCAGGAATTAGGGAAGTAAAATGTTGACATGTCTTATGCATAAACCTTAAATGAAGATAATTGAAGTACCCAGTATCATAATGCTTAAAAGGATATGTTAAGTCTCTCTATCTGAGCTTCTGTCTCCACATTTCCATTAAAGATACTGCTGCAGTTTGTAGGAACATGCCTGATGTGAATGCAACAAGGCAGTGTGAGAAGTGAATTTTATACAGTCAATGGTAAAAGAATTTCAGTTTCATTTTCTCTTTTTTAAAATGTTGATCCATTGAAACAAATGAGCTGGGGAAGTATGTCTTGAGTGAGTTTTCACTAAAGCACAGGCTGTTCTGGGGGGATGTTTAGGATGTCAGCCTTGCCACAGCTTTGCTTTGGGAGCAGCTTTATAATTTCTGTTGCTTCACAGAGGGACACCTTTCAACTTTATTTTGAAAAAAAAATTGAACTATAATACATAAAATTTCCTGGGGTTTTGGATTGGGTTTTTGTTTGGTTCTGTTTCATGGGCTTATTTTCCCCTCCTAAAATACTTCTGGCTTTCATTGTGAATCAGAGTTTGTTTCTGGAGAGGACAGATTTTCCTGTTGAATGCAAAGTGTTGGCTACCCATGACCTGTTATATTGACCTTGGCTGTTAAGCCAGTCTTTACATTTGGAGACAGGTTCTCAATTTGTAGCTCTCAGAGCTGAGTCAAAGGAAGTGACTATCAAGACTTACAGAAATAAATATCTCCATAGACAGCATTGCCAGGGGGGTTCTGCAATCATGGCTGTAGCAGGTTTTGCATATCCACTGGCAGTAGTATCATGGGATTTGCATTCACAGCAGCTCAGGATTTACATATTTGTGATGGCTGCATTGTGGGATTTGCATGGGATTCTTAAATCACAGCAACACAGGATTTTAACACCACCACACAGCAGTGATACTCCTCCTGTGAGTCACTGCATTTCAAACAGACCAGAATTGTTACAAGAGCAGTGCCAGTCTTTGCTTAATACCTCTCACATAAGCACCAGAAAGGTGAGAAATGAAATTCTGGTCCAAATGAAGGTCCTGGGAGCCTTGGCATTACCTTCAGGCAAAGCAGAATTCAACACATGTTCCCATCTAACACTTACCTATCCTCAGTGAGCTCTCTTGGATTTCCTCCAGTTTCTCCTTAACTGCCACCTGACTGGGAGTCAAGGCAGGAAGGAGAACAGATGGGTGAAATTCCCTTTGCACATGGACTGATACCTGCAACAGAGCCTTTGTCCAGGGCTGGGAGTCCTTCTGGCTGAGTCACCCATCCCTGTGTGGGAGGCAGGCAGCTCAGTTCCTGAGGAAACATGTTTGGTTCTGCAGGGAGAAGTCACCTCGCTGCCATCTCATCTTTTCTGGAAATGTCTGATCTGAAACGAGCTCACTTTGCAATGGGTGCCTGGTGCTGTTATCCCTGTTTTGCCGTTGTTGTCTGAGGGACACCAGGCAGAGGATGCAGCTGCTCAGTTTTAGGACCCTAGAAATGAGCACAAAACTGCAGCCCTGTGCAGCTGCAGCACAGAATGTAACTTGTGCTGGAAACTGCCCAAATTAATCACCAAAGCACCTTGGCAGCTCTGAGCACAGCCCAGGCTCTGCTTCCAGTTTGCAGACAGTTCCAGAGGAGGAGCTATCTCTACAAATGGTCTGGTTTTCTCTTTCTGCTGCAGCATACATTGGAGAAAAATATTTTTGTCCACTTAGGTTGGTACCTGCTGCATTCCTTCTCTTTGGCTCTGGGAAGGAGTCAGAAGATGGGAAAATACTTTACCCTTCCCCTGCTATCAAAGTGCCCGAGGCTGAACTTCCTCAGCAGCACTTGTGCAATGCCCACCAATGATTAAGAAACCAAATGATTCGTTAAGAAACCTCTGTGATAAATGGCCATGAAGAGCAATGACCTTGTGATAAAACTGACTGTGATCAAAGTGTATTGCTGTGACATGTAAAACAGGTCTTTCTGTTCATTAAAGAA
Organism: Chamaea fasciata; assembly: GCF_029207755.1. Taxonomy (NCBI): domain Eukaryota; kingdom Metazoa; phylum Chordata; class Aves; order Passeriformes; family Sylviidae; genus Chamaea; species Chamaea fasciata. The sequence goes on from NW_027094106.1 coordinate 7,204,114, forward strand.
CATATTCATGGGTTATTATTTGTAGGATGACCCCAGAGGAATGGAAGAGAGGCAGGGACAGGACCAGCACATTTCACAGCATGTGAAACACAAGGGGAAGAAGGGAGCAGGAATCACTAGCTAAAATATAGTTTTTGGAGTTCTCAGGTACAAAAGAGGAACAATTCTGCTTTCTCTGAGTAGCTACAGAGGGTGTGAAGGCCACGAGCAGCTGCCTCAGTGCAGAGAGATTCTAGCAGCCTCCACGAACAGGAGCTGTTCTCTCCATATGAACTGATCATTAAGCATTTTGACCTTCCTAAAGGAGATTTTTCCCATTTCATAAATTAACCAAGTCAAAATCAAAGCAGCTGACTTCAGGATCAATTTTATTCACTTCTTTTTTTGTGTGAAATGGAGGATTGGAAAAAATATGGCTGGGTGTTTAGAGAAGCAAAGAAAACAAAAGCAGGAAGAAAAGGAGCTGAGTGGCAGTCCAAACCTGCAAACTCTATGCGTTCAAAATGATGGAGAGGCTGAGGTATTATCCCTGTCCTATGGCAGTGAGGGCTCTATTGTGTGAAGCTGCTTCAGAAATTTCATTGAACGTTGTTCTTTGCCAGTGAAGTGCTTGTTTGAAAAGGTACTTGGGTTTGGAGACAATGAAGACTGATGCAATTTTGTTGGTAAATCAACTGTAGCAAAATTATGCACCTGTCTCCCTCCTAGAATTGAAAGGAAATTGAAGGACATCTACACAATAAATGATGAATGTCATTATAAATGTGAAGGTAAAATGTGTCGCTGTTGAAATGACACAAAACTAGGGGAGCTGCACAGATGATTTTCTATTAAATGTCTTCCTGGTAGACAGGGATTTCAGCAAAGAGTTGCCTCCTTTTGTTTTGTTCTTCAGGGTAGGCTTAGTCAATCTTAAGTATGCCTATGATGGTTTCTTTCTAATCCCTGTTCCCATGTCCTACAGGCTGGCCCAGATGAAGGCTAAGGCAAAGAGCAAACGTGAGGAAAAGGAGGAGATGGAAAGACAGAAGGCTGAAGAGACAGCAAGGAGAAAGGAGGTGTTGGCAGCTCTCTTCAAGGAGTGGACAGTGGATGACGATGACAGGATCCCAGCAGCACTGGTAACCAGGGGAGATCCTGCTGTGGTTGTTGCAGACAGGACAAAAAGAACATTTGTGCTGGTGCCACGTGCCCTGGCATGGCAGCACAGGGCACAAGGATTGGTGATGGCTCTGCCACCACCGGATCAGGGGACAGGACATTGTCCACAAATCTTACCTTTGTGTAAGACCCATGACTGGCCCATATGTCTGATTATTCTGAGTGATTTATTTTAGTAATTGTCTACTGTTGTCTGCATGACACAGGCCTTTGACTATTACCTTGGTTTTTAGGTTCAGAGTGCCTTGAGGTCTTTTCCAGATGTCACTGATTCTATTCCTGAAGATATGAGAAAAGGCAAGTTTTCAATGTGTCTTCCTCTAGTTTTATTGCTGTGATCTGAATTCTGATGTGAACTGTGAGCAAAGAGCAAATGGATTTGATGACAGAGAAAGACTCTCCAAAGGCAATTACATCAGGATATGAACCATAAATCCTCAGATAGATTGGAAAGAGACTGAACCACCATGTAATTCATTCATATGAATTGAAAAGTATGGAAAAATGTTTCAAAAATCTTTCAGGAGATAGAAAGACCAGATGCCAACCTTTCCCACTTGTATGCCTTATTAGCCAGACATTGCCATGTGCTTATTGCTATTTTTAAAAATCACTGTAGCCAACTTCCTCCTTTTTGTGTTTGTCTCATGGGAGGTCTTGGAAATACTGGCATACTGGGAGACATGGAACAAAGGTGGGATTAACAAAATTAAAGTCTGACAGTGTTGTTACCTGTTACGGTTTCAGGGGAGTTGCTGAGGTTTACCTAATGCTCCACCCAATAGCTCATCTCATCAAGCCATTCCCTTGGCCAGTCCCAGGCATCCAGTGACACACAACCATGGGCTTCTGTACCAGAGCACTCAGCTCAGAAAGATTTCCATAATTCCTGCCCACTTTATATAGTTCACACTTGACCTCCCCAGATGATGATAATTGAATAGAACCAGGAACACTGAAGTGGCAACACAAGCCTGCTGCCAGCCCTTTACATCGAGAGCCTGTAATGATCATCAGTGATAACAAATGTGTCTTTGCTGATTTGGGATGATAAACATGGCACTCCAGAGACTGTTTCTGTTGCTGCTGGAGTCACCTCTGCCTGGAGCTCACCCTTGCTCAGCCCTGTGTGTATTGCAGAATTGCTCCTCTGAGTAATCATCCAATATTGGTAGGACGTTGTGTGACTGCCAAACACAGCCCCTGTGTTCCTGCTATGGAGCTGTGGTTCCCCACTGCAAACAGACCCTGGGACACGAGCTTGTGAAGGAATTTCCTGCCCAGATATTTGCTCTCTACATGCTGGGGGTGCTCTCTGTACTATTTCCCTAATAGGCTCCATTTCTTAATTTATTTAACTTAATAGCATTCAATGTACATTAACAGAACATTACACTCTGTTTTATAGTTTAATAAAGATAATGTACAGTTTAGGAACATATTAACCAACAAGAGATAAATGCATTCTATGATGAATTTTCCCATTACTCTTGATACATTTAGAAGAAAGAACAGAAAAGTAATGCCAACAGAAATAGCATGTCTGTTCTCAAAGTACTCATTCAGAAACCTATATAGATGTTTGATGTCTCTTCTCAGTTCCATTATAGCAGCCCAGAAGCTGACCAAAACATACTTTTGAATATCATCATCAGTAAAAATATTCCCATATTCTTGAGAAAATTACTATGATTTTCAGATTCCTCTCTTGCAAAGCAGAATCCATGTCTCCAGAGTTCTAAGGCAGTTTTATCTGTTTGTTAAATCAAAAATCATTTCCTCCCTCACATAATTAGTTGTAAGTACTGTTAAAATCATTGCAATTTGTACCAACTTATGTCAAGAATAAACATGACTCTACAGTTCTGAATAGCTAAATGGATATTCTCAGCAAGAGAAATGCAAGCAGATTTAGATGGTCTCTGTACAGTCAGATGCTTCAGCTACTGTGGGATAACCTCAAATAAATGTCATCCAACATAATAAGAAAGTTAATGTAACAGCACAATGTGCAAAAATACGTGTATAATATGCAAAATCACAACTGTTGCTTTCTGAACCAATAGCCCTTCATTTTTTTTACCAGCAACCCATGACAGAAAGCTGAAAATCTTGAACACATTGGAAAAAACAGTAAGCCTAAATGAGTTCACAAAGGTGAGAAATGAAATAAGAGCATTTGGTTTGGAATGTGGTGCTTATCAAGAAATGCCAGCATTTCCCCGGGGACAGCCCAGAGGAGTAAGTGAAGGGCTTGCCCTCTCCAACATCCCAGGTAATGGGGATTTCACATTCCATCTCCATCCTCTGCTCTCTCAACGCTTCCATTCTGGCCAGCTGGAGGGAACTCTTTTGCTTTCCTCAGAGCTGCAACCTGTGCTGCTCTTTGGGAAGTTACTCCTGGAGCAGTGGTTTTTAGGACATGCCTCCCTGTTCCTTTCTAGAATGTCAAAGCCTGAATCACTTGTGAATTCAGACTTTGCTTGGCCGATCACGAGAGGTTTGGTGTCCCACTACTACCATTAGCCTGAGGTAATTAGTAACATCCTCACAGTATTGTTATTTCTGACTAAGTTCCATTCACCAGGATGAACTAAACCATGAAGACCTGGGATGAGAAGCATTTGTCCTGAACTGTCACTGGTCTGAACCATAAACAAACTGCAACAAGTCTCATAAATATTCACAAAGCATAACCAAGTAGTTTTAAACTCAAAAGTTGTCAGTGGGGAACACCAGAAGTGTGGTTTTAACTCATCAAAATCTTAAATCTAGTTGGAAGTTTCACCCCATTACTCTGCTGTTCCTCAAGCTGAAAACAACCAAACTGGTTCAAACTGTATTTACTGAAAGCTGTCCAGGTCAAGATTTTGCCAGCAATTTCTACCTGTGACAGAGCCAGATTTTATGGCTGGGTAATTAAACCTGTAAAAAGGAGTGTTTAGAATAGGAATAATGGCAAAACCTCATTGCAGCAGTGCTAGTGGGTGCTGTTATAATAATTAAAACCAGAGTATAAAGCAGCTGTGCAGAGACTAATTCCAAGCAACCACATGTGATTTTTTTGTGCCTTCCTCCCTCTCCGGAGACTCACATGTTTGGTATTTTGCACAGAGATGCATTTTTATGGTAACTTGTTGAAGGTTTTTTTAAGCATGAAATGAGATATTTTTGAATTTAACCTCAGAATTATTGCATCTAATTAAGAAGACCATTGTGTATAATGAGAGCCCAGAGAATTGCTTTTGTCACTGCAATGAAGCATCAGTCCATAACCCCCATGGTACATATATATAATCACTGAATGAATTCATGCTCCATTAGCATTAGAAAACTATTTAAAATATACTTTGTGTACTCTTTATTTTAACTCAATTAAAGATATGACAACAGAGCTCAGAAGCACAAAAGACACGGATTGTCAGGCTGTCTGATTTGCCAGGAATGTTCTCTCAGAACACATTCTCTGATGCTTTTTCCAGTCCGGTTTTAATTGAATCAAATTATGAGGCTTTCATCACTTCCCTTGGGAACGATTCCATCATCAGGACAGGGCTGCTTCTAATCCTCAGCTACAATTTACCTTTGTTCACCCCTTTCCATCATCCACCAAACCCAGAAAGAGATGATCTTCCTCCACACTGGTCACGGTCCTTTTCCATGTGGAAAGCATTGCTTTTAATGGACCTTAAAATTAAATAGCACATTTTTTTTTCTGTCTTGAATTCAGTGCAGCTTTGGGTTACTTAAAGCCTGTTAGAAACTCAGTGGAGAGACCTCACACATCATTGTTTTTCGGGTTTGGGGTGTTTTTTTCAGAAATGCAGAACAGTGGCTGTTGTATTTTTACGTCCTTCGTGACAACCTCATGGGGTCTGTTATATGAAAAGCATCTAAATCCCAGAGACCAGCCCTTAATAGTTTATTTTACAAGCTTTGTGCTCTAACACACAGAACCCCCAACAGCCTGGCACAAAGCTATTGACACCAAGGGAAAAGCTCACATTGCCTTTGCAGGGTCAGAATCAGGCTTTAAAGGTGAGATTATTTTCCGTGATTGCATGTGGCTTTCTCCATTTTCAGTGAGATCAGTAGGAACAAGAACAAATCTATTGTTTTTGATGATAATGTGGTCACAAACTACACCAAGGTCTCTGGGTAGCAAGAAGGAGGCGTGACAGCTTTCTTTGGAGAGGTGTCAAAATCTGTAGGTTAATAACAAATAAATGTATGTTAATTATGTGTACAGTAATTTACACATCAGCTAAGAAAGGCTTAAGCCTGTGATGATGCCTCCTGCACACACGGTGCTTGTAAACAATGTCCTGTGAAGCTGTTAGACACAGTATTAGTGCAGGAGCCTTTGGGTGTGTCATCAAGGTGACATCCAAAATAACAAGCTGCTTGTCCAACCTGCCTGATCCCAACAGCCTCACCTTTAAGGTTCCTCTGTCACAGGGCTCTGGGTTCTAATAACCCCAAGAAGCTGGTGGATACCCATAGCCCCAGCTGTGCCACCTTCTCTCCAACCCACATCCTCTTTTTATGCTGAAATGAAGAAAAAACCCACATTGCATTAGGAGCTCTTCTTTCCTACCAGTCACCCCTCAGGCCATTGCTTTTTTTCTGATCTTCCTCTCTTTTCCACTTGTCCCATATATTTGGAAATTATGCAATATAGACATGAATAATAATAACATATATTAATATTTCAGCTGGTTATTGCCTGTGTGGCATTTCAACAAGTCCAAGATATTTTAGCACTTATGTCAGGTATCCATACTTTTAAAATGGGATAATGGGAAACGTTCTGTGCTTTGGAAATTCTTCCTTTTAACTGTCTGGGTTCCCTGTTAGTGTGGCTGGCTCCAGAAACCTGCTATATAAATTCAGCCCAGGCTCTGGGACTGTGGTTTGTTCTGATGGCCATTATTATTTATGTCATGCACACCACATTTTTAGAACCATATTGCTTTTGCTCATAAAAGCCACATGGCTATAAATCCAAAGTGTTAAAGTGTCTCCAAAGCTGGAACGTAAAATCAATCTCATGTCAGTAGTATTCCCAGTGTCAGAGGACTTGGGTGACAGCAGGCTCATTTTCTACAGGATCTTCCATTTTTTTAATTGTATCCAACTGCTCCTCTAAACACTGAAATTGTAGGCAATGCTCCTTTGGTGGCATTTGAGAGTTGAGTGACTGTCACTCCTGCAGAATGTAATGGCTCAAAATGCCTCCTTGGGAGTGAAGTCAAGAATAGTAAATGCTGCAGAAAACCACAGAGAACTAAAATCCTCCACAAGAAAATCGAGCTTGAACTGCAACACTTCATAGGAGGGATCTGATCCAGCATCTCTGGACCAGGAAAGGAACTGTTCAGGATACATTTCTGCAGTGTCCCAGGCTTGTTTGGAGAATATTGTTTCTTCTGCAGGGGTGAATGAAGTAGGCAGCAAGTCCGTGTTATGTTGGCAGATTAAATTACGAATTCCTAAATATTTGATTGCATGCAATAGATTTTTAGGAGTTCAACTAAAGGTGAAAATGCTTGAAGAAAGCTAACTATGTCCACTGCTGCCTTCTCTTCATAGCTTGTCCATTCCTACACTGAACATGTTTCAAGTGACAAGTTCCAAGAAATCATGGAATATCTCCATAAGTGTGCTGAGGACTTCCAAGACGCAACAAAACATGATACACGGAGGCAAATTTTTGTTGACCTCTTCCACACTTGTCATTATAGAAAGGTAAGCAAAGCAGCTCTCAGCCTAATTTCAATGTGGGCATGCTCCCAGTTTAGCATTTCTCTGGGTTACTGCTTGCTTTTTCTTTTTCTCAACTCTAGATCCTCTCTTTGTGCTTACTCAGCAGTATTTTAGAGAACAATAGCTGCTGCACTGTTGTTAAATTCATAGTTCTTAGACACAGAAACATCCAATAGCCTATTAACTGATGGCTAATTAGAAACTGAATTACCTAAACTGATGACTTGGGACGGAAGTTTGGTGGTTCTGGATAAGAAATTAACCATGGCCTTTAATTTTAAAAAATTACCTACTTTGACAGCATGTTCAGAATATTTGAGTGCTAATTTATCTATTCAGCCACATTTCAGCAAAGCTAATCTGATGTAGATTGACTTTAACAAATGCGCACATTACTTCAATAATTACATATATTGCATTAATTATGCTACATTACTCTATAGATCTGAAGGGCTTCTATCAATAAATCTCATAGTTAAAATTTAAAATGCAAAATAATTCACCTTTACAGCCTCTCTGAGAACAGTACTGTGAACTTCAGCCACAGTTTATGGACAGGAAATTAAAATACAGTAAGTCAGTTACAGAGCTGGAAATGAAACTCAAAAGCCATAATTTGGTTTTCAGCAGCTTTAAACTCTATCTATCATCCTCTCAGTACACCTGCATCCCCATTAAAAAGCAAACAAAAAATGTGCTAGGCTCATTAGAAAACCAGTAAATAGTAGGAACTGAAGAATCAATGGCATAAAATATTGCTAAAAACTTGGGCTTCATCCAAAAAGTCTGGTACTTGTTATGAGTACCCTCAGTTTGGCAGTTGCTGACTACTACAGAGCAAGCAGTTGCCCTAACCTTAGTTTTCTCCCCTACATAAATTTTATATTCCACCCAGCACTCCTCCAGCTATGCTTGCAGCGCCTACCCAGAGTGAACTGTGCTCTACAATGTCATGCTAATAATGTCATTACCGCCAAGAGAAAGGAATTACAGGGCTCGTTTCAACACCAATAGTGTGTTTTAGAGAATGGCAGGCAAGCTGCTGTTTCAGGGATGAAGGACGAAATGTGTCTGCTTCCCAGCTAGGAGACATTTCACGTTCCTACGACTCTGTCAAGAAGGGCTGTGATGGATCCTCCTGGCTACAGGGATATATAAACCTGAATCCTGTCTTTGCCACAGATTTCCAAAGGATCCCTTCTTTCCTTTCATGTTTTAAAGTGACTTTCTTCCTATTATTTCTGTGGCAGTAATCACCATCTCCATGCTGCTAATCCCAGTGGAATCTCAGAGGCAAAGAGCCAAAAATACTAACACAACAGGAGTGAGCAGCTATCAGCAATGACGCCACTGCTACAGAAAAAAAAACTGATCAGAGCACAGAGTTGTGGTTTCCAGGCTCCGAGGTAGCCCTGCCCTGCAAATTGAGTTCACTAAAGTGTCATGTGGGCCACGCAGCTCTTTTAAAACTGGCCTGGTTTATTTTGTAAAGTTCTACTGTACCCACAGGGGAGATAAAAATGCAAAGTAACCCAAGGACTTCTACGACTTGAATGTGATCCATTACCTGTAGAGCCCATTCTGCAAAGCACAGCAAAGCAGTTGTTTCAGTTCCTAATTTCCATTTGTTTGGTAGCAGGCAGTTATTCCAGTCTGCATGGTGAGTGTGGCTGGCTGCCTCAATGAGCTGCAATTAGGGCCAGGGAGCTGAGAAAGCAGTGTTTAAATTACAGTCAAATTAGAAGGTATCCACATGATCATTATTATGATTTCAAATGCATGCATCCAGAAGGATGGCAGCTCAGCAAGGGCAGCCTGGACGATCCACTGCAGCAGAAACATCCCAAGACAATCCCAGAACACAGTTGGATCACTGCTATAATACCCCAAAAGGCAATGGCTCTGTGAATTTTTAGCTTATTGTCTCTCTGCCCACTCGTATCAGTTTCTTTTATAACTATGCATTAATTTCCAGGGATGTTTTAAACATAAGGTTTTTAAATGAAATTGAATTTAGTCAGAGATTAGTTTTCAAGCTAATGAAGTTTGAGACACTCCTGATTATCTTTCTTGCAGTACAGCAACAACAAAGTCTGCTTTCTCATGACCTTTTCTAAGAGTCTGTTCTTCCCTGTTGCTCACTCACAAGCTCATTGTAGGGTTCAGGATACACACATCACATTTCCAGAAAAACAATCAAGTGGTTAAACACTGACCTATCCCTGATTAAATGGCAAGTCTGGTTTAGTCTGTGTTGCCAAAGGAATTACTCACAGGTCACAGAACATTGCTGAAAACAGCTGAGAATCATCACCTGCCAATATCTAGGTGACAAAAAAAATAGGTCAACATGTTTCAGCTCCCTGGGCACTAAAGCTGCCCCGAGTTTTGGGCAGCTGTACAAACACAGATGGTTTTCTGTTGTGGAGAGGAGAGGCTGTACCTGTCCTGCTCACAAGGTGCTGCACGAAGGGCAGGTGGGCAGGAATCTGTCATCAGCCTCCTTAATCACACACCAAGTGCAAAGAAAAGTCACCTTTTCTACTAAATTTAGGAACTGGGAAAAATAGCACAGCTGGGGAGGGGAGTTGGAAACGGCTTCTTGTTGTAGTGCTTCTCTCTTCTGTAGATGGCTGTACTATGACATGTGCCTCCCAGGGTAAGTTGTAAGGAAAAGTGTCCTGAAATAACAGCAACCCCTGCTAAAATGGCAAATCTGTGTAAATTGGAAATGTTTAAATAAGTAAATAAACCCCTATTAATGTTTTACAGTTTCTGCTATTTTATCTATTTTAATATATTTACCTATTTTTATACGAAAATAAAAATATTTGATACAAATAAAAAAAAATCTTCAAGAATTTGAGTTATCTAAATCCTCCAATTACATTATTTTAATATGACAAAAAGGTAACCAAATCCCAAAACAACATCCTTATTTTGTTTTTAATAACACTTCATTAATCTAGTACCGTTTTAATGGAGTAAAATTATGCATTAGTACTGCAAAGTTCAGGGCAACCAGCAGATGATTGTGACAAGTAACAGCTGAGGAAATTTGAATGGAAAATTAAGTGTGTGTAATGGAAACACTGAATGGATGATCCAAATATTCCACAGTGATCCAGGAACACCTTCAGAAATGTTGTGTGTTTGTGCATCTCCTAACAGATCAGAGCAGGATCTGATATATTCAACTGAAAGCAAATAACAAGAAGAAATGCTTGCACAGGGGAGTGCAAGGTATCTATATCTTAATGTCAGAAAATACTGGGAATCAAGACCTACACCTTGGACGTTTAGGGACAGAATTCTGTGATGACATTTGTTGTTCCAAACCCACCCATAGCTGAAATTCAACCCTGACTTCCACGATTTTTTTTACCAGCAGAAATTAAATTACCAGAGTCTGAAGCACTAAAATTGGACCAGATGGCTTCTTACATTTCAGTTCTGGTCCTTTCTGCAGAACTGGCAAAACCCCTTCCCTGTAGAGGAAGGCGCTGCAGTACCAGCAAATGTGATGTGTTCACTTAGTTCCAGGATTAACTTCACCAGTAGGTGAGATGTATATCTCTGGGTTGTTTCCATATCCTCTGTTTTTAACTATTAGTGCCAATAAATACAGTTTCAGGTTATAAACAATGCAGTCATCTTGAGATAATTTCCAGAAAAGAACAGCAAATTCTTCCTTTTTTTCTTTAGTCTAAGGGCAGGCAAAGTTCACAAGGAATTAAAAGCCTGGTGAATTTTACATTTTGCAGTTTTTAATCTAAGAACAAAATGTGAAAAGGAAATCAATAATTCAGATAGAAAGCTATTCACTACAAATAATGAACTTAAGTAAATCTGTTTCCTAATTAACTACTTTATTTCACTAACGGGAGGGAGATTACAGAGGTGGCAGGACTTAAATAATGACAACAGGAATACATCATAAAATGGAAAACTTGCAATCGTTTAGGTTTGCTTTACTTTTTAGACCCCACAATTTCCTGATTGGAAATGACCCATTTCATTGCCTTTTCCTGGGTTTATCGTCTGTGTACACTCACCCTGAGCAACAAGGGTTTAACAAACATTTAATAAACTCTGCACCTTCCTCTGCACTGGAACTGCTGATACCTCTCTCACCTCTGTGGTCAAATGTCTATGAATTTTTAAAGGAAATTAGGGAGGTTGTCATAATAGCTCAGATTTTTGGACTAATTATGTTTCCAGGCCAATGCATCAGACTTCAAAGGAGATGACAGGGCACAAAACCAAACTACAATCTGCAGTCACTAAGGTAACACAGCACAGCCCATAATACATGAAAATTCTTCCATGGTACTGTCAGGCAATCAATATCTGTCCTGAGAGTATGAAATGTTGAAGCTTTGATCTTCACACGAAGAACTCCTTTGGCAGAACAGTTAAAATTATCTCACTGTAATTTGTCAAGGACATAGAAGAGGAAGAGCCTGCAAAGTAATATGTGTGGGGAGTTCCAGCTCAGCCCAGAAGAAATTTTTGCCTCTGTGAAATAAATTTACTTCTTTGGAATTTGTAGTGATGTTCTGGTAATGGATAATTATCAGTCACAGGTAATTCTTGGCTAATGGTGCCTTTGTAGTGCTGCAAATATTAATGTAAGTCACAAGAACCACAGGAAAAAATCCAATAATTGTAATCTTTTTGTCTAGGTTGGTGTCTTGGATAGACAAAAGATACTGGCCCTGCTGAGAGACCTCTACAACAGAAGCCCCATGACTGATGTATTTTGGAACCCCAGAGAATGTGAGCACCTGGGATGTTTCAGTCGTGGTTAAAACATTGGGAGTCCACACAAGGCCGGATGGTCCAGATAGGTCTTATAAAAGTCTTACGAGAAATAAACAGAGCCCAAAAAAAGGACCCAAATGAGTGCCATAACCTACACACCAGAATTTGCAAGCATGTTTTGCAAACTGTGATGCAATGTTTCAGCATCCAAAAGTTTTCCTTGCTACAAAATTCTGCAGTAAGTTTTGGGAAATAGAATTAAAGAAAGACTCTTCCTAAAACAATTGTTCTTTCTTACTGGGCAATATTAGAAGTTAATTTTGTGTTTGCACTAAAATACCTCCAGAAAGAAAAAGAAAAAAATGGAGGGAATCATCTGCATGAAAGTAAAATACTTTAAAGATATTGGACATTAATTAATTGCTGAGATCAAATGCAAGGCAAATTACATCTCTTCTTCTTAGTGTAGAGAATGATGAAATATTTATTTCAAAGGAAAAGTGGTGTAATACATAGCCAGAAGTGCAGATCTCTGCAGGCAAAGACATTATTCTGAAGTTTTGTGTTCCTGAGATGTGTCTTTGCAGAAGATACTTTCTGGTAGTTTGTATTTACTTGGCATTAATTTTTTCTTTATATTTTCTTATGCAATATCAGAGAACATAAAACCAGTGCAAACTATCAGCTTACACATATTTTTTCTGTTTTAGGGCCAATAACTGAGCTGGAAGATATTAATCTAATGGATTTCTGGGGAAGCCTTGGTGACCAGGAAGTTTGTGAGGAACTCAGTGAAAATTTGGTCTTGTCTCAAACAGAAATTTCTGAGGGAGAGACTTTAGGAAATGAACCTGTAGATGATAATAGGCAAGGGACTGACAGAACAAGCACCAGTGCTACAGAAGGACTTGTTGAAGAAACAGGCCTGAGTGAAGCTGAGACTGAAGGAATTTCCAAGGAGGAAAATGAAGCAGCAGAGCCAAGTGGTGCTGAAGTGAGCAAGGAAGGTGAGGATGCCGTGTCAGCAGTGAAAAGCACTGGCCTTGAAGCTACTGATTTGGATGGAGATACCATCCACAGTGATAAATCCACCTCCAAGGAAGACATCAAAACTGAGAGGGAAGCTTAGCCTGGAACTGTAGACAGACAGGATGGAGCTCTCCCAGGATCAGCCTCTGCTGGGAACAGTCTCGGTACAGATGGAGAACCTGGATCTGGAAAACCAGAGGAATCCATCTTGGGTGGAGAGCCTGAGACAGAAACAAAACCAGAAGAAGATCATACTTCAGCTAGAGAACCTGGATCAGAAGGGCAAGTTAGTCAAGAGGACAGTGGAGTTACAGAGACAGCACCTGAAGCTACGAGCACGGCCTCAGGAGACAGAGCCATGACAGACATGGATGTCACTGATTCCCAACAGAACACTCCAGCTGCAGAGGCTGTGCAAGAAACCCCTGCAAGCAACGAGAGCCACTCTGACCAACAGACAAGCTCAGAGACAAGACTGCAGGGTAAGGACCTTCTGCATGACCAGGGTAAAGTGTTCTCCTTTTTTCTGACAGACCTGAATAATTTTTAATATATATATTTGGAGTGGTTTAACTATAGGGTGTTTTAAATCCATTTCAAAACTGTGTGAGTGAGTTCTGAGTAGAGGAAACCATAAGCTTTGCTATCTTCTCAGCATGGTGTTTTCTGCCAAGGTTTCAGAGCTTATTCCTCTCACAGGATGGCAGGTGAGTCACTTTGCTGGTGATCTGTATTCAAGGCGCTGAGCAGACACTTTAATTCAAGTAGAGACTTTGTGAAGCAGCAGCCTTTTTATAATAAGGAGAAACTTTATGTTCTGTTTCACTCTGTAATATTACTATAGCAAGACAGGAACCTGAGAACATTAAATCTAGAAATTACTTAAATAACTTTTAGACTGTGACTGCCTATAGGGAGATGTGCTATGAGATCATCTACTAGGAACCTTTTATTTTAATCTCTCACTGTGTTTCCAAAGGATGATCCTACTTCATTGTCTGCAAAGGCCTTTGTTCTAGGAAGGCTGTGATCAGACAACTGTGTTTCAAAGAGGTATTTTCTTAAACATCCTAGAAAGGCCAACCTCCTTGCTAAGCACCCTGTGAACACTCTTGTGTCTCACGGTTTAGAACACTGCAAGAACTGGGTCTACATTGTCTGAGCAATCCAGTGACAGATTCACTATGTCAAGGGTTGTAAAGCTGATGGTACAGCCCTCTGGTACCTACAGCTTTCTGTGGTAACTTCCAGTGCACAGCACTACCCTGTCCTTCAGTCAGTCCTTGGACGTGCATCCTGTTTGTCTGGGACAGCAGTCCTTCGATGAAGTCTTTGTCTCAGACAGCCCCCTGCTGAGTAACAGCAATTCCAGCTCACCTGTAGTCAGGGTTTGACCTGGCTGTAGGATGGCATCCATGCCAGACTGGATCTGCAGAGCTACTATTAGAACAGTATAAGCAGATTAAGGCCTTTACTCAGCATGGAGTCAGTCTGTATTCAGCCATAATTTCCCTGGATAGGAAGTGCAGGATTGAGGGCTGTGTTGATAGCTGCCACATGGTTGGCTTTAGGGCAGCATTTGGCTTCCTGTGACACACTGTGCCTTCTGCCTTTCAGACTCAGGTCCCAGTGTGGCAGAGATTCAGAACCGTCAAGATTCTTGTACTGAGAGTTCCTTTGCTGCAAGCTGCCTCACCCTGCCACAGTTTGTACAGCTCATGGACAATTTTGTTGGTGAAGACATTTCTCTGCCTGCTGTGAAGAGGCTTAGTGCATTTATCAAAGGAGAATACAAACAGACAGAAGAGGAAAAAATGGAACAACTAGAAAAAGTAAATATTGATAAGTTTTGCTGATCCCATGTCCAAACAAAAACCAAACAAATGCCCACAGACACTTAGCAAAGTCAACTGTTAATCTGACGCTGGCAGAGCTGTCCACTTGCAGCCTTCCATCCTCTGTTCCTCCAGGAGACCTTTTACCCCTTTGTTTTCATACAGATGCTCCCTCCCTAGCTCTCAGCTCTGGAAGTGATGACAGACTCATCCTGTAAGAGGTTGTCTGTCTGTCCTAGAGCTCGGCTCATTGAGACAACAGTTGACAGTTAATTGTGAAAGATCCCAAAACATTCCATTCTGCTTATTCACCTTTATAATAGCCAAGAACCTGATCTCTGACCTACTGCACTGGCATGTACATAAAAGGTACATGCCAGTGTTGTTTGGGGAGGATTTTAAAACAAGAGTCTTTGGGTTTGTTATGTGCATGGCTAGATGTGAATGTGCACAGGCTTCTTTGCGTTTAAGTTACAAGGTGCTCTTGCCATGTGCTGAAAAAAAAAAAAATTCCCCTTCCTCATGCCCAGCATCAGGGTGCCTCATATCACTTCAGGTCTGTTTTGTGGTGCATTTCTCTAGTTGTGTTTTCCTCAGACCTCTTTCTGGTTTCCCTCTGTGCTGCTGACCTAATTTGAATGAGATATTGGATCTGACGGCTCCATAGTCCTCACTGAACACAGAACACACTGCCAGTATTTTGGCCTTTGAGAGAATTCCACTCCAGCCAGTTATCCCTCCATGCTGGGCTTAGAGGACAAATGGTAACATGTATTTGCTTGGAGCTCACACACTTCAGGGCAGCACCAGCAAAATAACAGTGTACAGAAATATGAACTGTCACATCTCAGGGTGTCACTGACAAGGCTGTGGTTAACTCTTGCTGGGGAGACATTTGCGTTCTGGGAAACTTGCACTTACCTGAGCTGACCTCACCTTAAATCCAACACAGGCTTCATTTGTCCACTGTGAAATAACTCTCTGAAGTGCTGGTCCTGCCTGGTAAACTGAACTGTCCCCTGTGTTTAGTGTTTCTAAGTTATCTCCCAAGTTTAACAATTCATCTCTAAGCCTGAGCCATGTATGTACAGAGTGAGCCTGGCCCATAGGAATGATGTGATTGGCACAACCACTGCAGTGTCCACGCTTGTGTAGTGTCCCCATTTGTGTAGTGTCCAGCATCAGTGCCCAAGACATCAAACACCAACTGTTCCTCTGTTGCAGGTTCACCACATGTCTCATGTGGCTCAGAGGAAACAGCTTTTGGAGGCGCTTTTTGAAAAGTGGGACAGAAGTGCATGTGGGTCTCTGGAGCTGGAAGAGGTGGTTGCTGTTCTGAGCACATTTGAGGGAGGCATGGGAAAAGAGGCCCTGATGAATGGTAAGGAAAAATCTCTGCTCTGTGAGAACAACACAGGAGGCCTTCAACCACAGGGCTAATGAGGTTGTTGCAAGTACCAGTTTGGTGTTGCAAGCAGTCAGAAGCATACACAGTACGAGGTGTAAAATAGAAAGGAACAGCTACCCAGACATATTTGTTAATGGATTGCTCCATCCCCTCCTCCTATGCAAGATTCCCAGGCAGAGAAGTAGCCCAATGTTTTGATGACACTGGGATGAGTTGAAAAATTATTTCAGCTGTAACATGCAATGTATACATGTGATATGGCAGTGAAAAAACACACACAAAGCCTGAGGACATGTTTGCACTTTTAGTCCAGTCCATCTGTGTTATCCAGCTATTTTTAATAGATACATTTTGCTGTGCTTCCAGCAGGAATGTATCTCACAGGAGAGAACAGCTTTCCTTATGGATCTCAAATAGCCTGTAGTTATCCACACTGTCGCACAGCTCTCATGAATTACAGAGCAGCTTCGAGTATCACTTCTCTGTTGGTTCTTTCACTGCATAAACTTAGCAAATTTGGTCCTTAATAGAAAAGACTCGGGTCCTGCAGTAGTGCTGCAGGTTCACCTGAACCTGTCTGGCAGCCTCATGCATATTAACATGTGGGCATAAGGTGCTCTGAAACACTACTTTAGCAATTAAGAACATGTCTGCATGTGTGCTTGGGTAGAAAGGACTGGTTTTTTCATCTCCATGCTCGTCCTCATCCTGCTTGTTCTGCTGCAAATCACTAGAAGTGGCTCACTTTGGCAACCACCAAAATCTCTTTATCCTTTAGCTCACTGGAGGCAGCTGGTGGGGTGGGGGGCACACCAGGATTTCACAGTTAATCATCTCCAGGCTGTCCAGCCAGCAGAAACTGGCAGTTCACTGCTCTCTCGTATTCCAAGCATGCCAGAACATACCATGGAAATATGGAAGGACACAGTCCCATGAAGGGCTCATAAACTAAAGGACAAATAAATAGAAAGGGAGCACAGCAAAATCAATACCATCTACCAGCAAACATGAACTATTTCTAGCAGCCTCAATCTGATCTCTCAAGGATGTGGAACAAGCAGGTTTGGGGGAAGGGTTCACAGACATTGCACTTCTACTGGATGCAAACACAGAGTAAAAAGTAAGTAGAATTATCTGATTGTCCTTGCAACTGAAAAGTGCAACATGAGATATAAAGGGGGAGATAATTCATTTTGCTGTGGCTCAGTAGTGAAGGAAGTGATCATACCACATTCAACTTCATGTGTATTTTTTTCTGCATCCCTTTCTTCAAAGTGAGGAGAAAGTGGAGGTAAAAATCTAAAGATTTTACATGATCAAAAAATTCTCCATCCTAGTTCTGTCAGAAAATCTGAAAGTAAATTAGAATACTGAATGTTCCTTAGATGATGGGCTGTAAAAGACAGCATTGAGCATCATGGCCCCACCATGACTGGGGCCAATTTAGTACTTGCTACTTCTTCAGCTAAAATCTGTGATAATGATGATAAAATGGTTTAGATTGCAAGATACATGTAAAGATCATCCAGTCCAACACCCTGCCATGAGCAGGGACATCTGCGAGTCCAACAGGATTTAAAAATCGGATGCAGAAAAAATGATGGAAGCATCAGTCACAGAAACGCCGGGAAGCCCGGGCTCCCGGAGCCCGGCAGCGCCTGCACGTTCCTCAGGCTGTGCAAGAGCACCCCCGTGAGCCCAGAGACGGGGCTGGGACAGCTCTGACGGACCGGCTGCGGAGTTAAGCAGCACCAGGAATAAAACCAGGGCTGTGCGGGATTCTTTTTCATGGGAGGGAAGGAGGCATCGAGAGAAAAGGATGCTTCCAGTCTGGAAACTGGAGATTACCTGCCAGTGTGACTACTTCCATATAGGAGACAGGTGAAAGAAACCTAGAAGGATGGGCTGGATGGACTCCACCCAAAGCCTGTATAGGTCTTGATTTTTATTTTGCAAAACTGATTAATCAATTTTCCCTGTCTTATTTTCTGTTTTTTTTTTTTTCCTACCAGCAAAGGAACAACTTTGCTCCCGATACCCACATCTCAGTAGAGTGGGGAAATTATCCCCAAAGGCATTCCAAACTTTCCTTGAGTTAATTGCTTCCAAGTTCACTGGCAATGAGGATGAAACTATTGATAACTTGGTGAGATTCCTGACCATAAATGTGGAACAAAGTCACACTGAGAGCTTGCAAAGCTCAGCCAGGAGGAAATGGCTGCAGGATATCCAGCAAGCGGCTGAGACCAGCGGAACAAGCATAGAACCAGTGTACAAAGCAGTGATGAGGGCCCTGTCCCAGGTAGGCATCCTTGCTCTGCCAGTACTGAAGGAATCTCATGGATAATTTTGTCTCACTTATGGAAGAGTTGACTCAGGTTAGATCTGGAAATCCATAGTAGTTTTGGAGCTTCTGAAATGAAACACACCAGATTCAGTTTGGGACAAAGATGGTTAATTTGTAGTGGCAATAGTTTCATTTACAGCTGCAACTTTAACTGTTTTTCCTCACCATTTAAGTCCTCCTCAAATCCAAACTTCTCTCAGTGTAGCTGAAGTGTTCTCGCAGTGTTGTCTAGGTTTGTAAATGTGGCAACTCTGGCACTTTTTTTTTTCCTTAAAGGAATCTCCTACTGAAGAAGAAATCCATAGGACTTTTTCTTAGGCACAGATTATAGTTAGGGATTACTTTTCTATTTGCTCCTCCCCATTAGCAACAGGAAAAAGGAAATCAGGTTCCCTTGCCAATCAAAATACCAAGTGTTTGTGCTTGTCACAGGGTGCACTAGGCAGACACAGCCACAGCAGAGACACAGCCACGTCATGGGGTTGGTGACACACAAACTCAGTGACCCAGAGCAGCATCTCAGCAAAAACTAAACAAGTGCTAAGTCCATTAAATAAGTGCCAGTGGCTAATGTACAGAGTGTAATGGGGAACATTTGGTTGCTAGGACATGGAAGCCCATGGGGATAACAAGAGGATCAGTGCATATACTGCCCTTTTGGAAGAGAACCAGCTCTCCCCAGAGGAGGGACAGGTTTGCCTGCACTATGTGGCCTGCACTGCAGAAGATGCTCCCCATGTCCTTAACCAAGTGCTGCACAGAGACATGAAAGGAGTCAGGTAAGAAAAGCTGCAAATACCTGTTCCTTTTCCTCTAGACTGTTTAGAATATATGAGGCAGTGTCTGGGATGCACTGGAAAGTGAGGTTGATGGAGTATTCCAGAGAGGAAATCTCCCAAGAGACTGTTTTGGAATGATCCAATATCCTATACATGTCCTTATACTCCACATGATCTGCTTAGAACTGCTCTGTTTCCTTGGGGAGATTAGCTCACAGTCTAATAAATCTCATCCTTTAGCAAATGTCTGTGGCAGTGGGTCTACATTTTCTTCTTTAAAAATTAATTCTGTTATGCCAGTTTATATCCACAGGATATTTCTGAGAACAATGCCTTTCCTTCCCTAGTGTTTATGGTATAAACAGCTTTCATGCTTCTTCACTTGCCATTTCCAAAAGCCAGACACATTTGTCTCTTTAAACATTGCTGCCTCTAACCTATTAAATGTAACTGCTCCTTGTTTCTGTATTCCTTCTCATTCCATTCATTAGCTGATGTTTTTAAAATGTCCTAAGGATGAAAAGTGCCTCTTTATTACCACTGCCTTTGGGATGCAAGTGGTAAATGTGGTATTGCTGAGTGTGGTCAGGGCATGGAGTTCACACCTTCCTTCTATGATGCCAAAAAACAGGGAGAGATCAAAGCGGCAGTATTTACTGCTTCACTAAAGGTTTTCTGCTCCTCCTGACAAACCTCCTCATAAATTTGTATTTCAGCTTTGCAGCCATTGACCAAGGAAAGTCAATTTATGTTCCAAAAGTTCAGCTCCATGGAAACATTCACTTCTGGAACTCTGATCGCCCTGAGGAGGAGAGGGAAGGTTCACTCCTGGTGCTGCCCCTGTATGATGCTCATTGGAGAGTTTTTGGCATTCTAGGATTTGACACTCTTCGGGACCAATGTCAGAAATCCATCTTCCTGACCCATGAGATCACTTTCTACGAGGTGGGCACCACCAGAAAGCAGTTTGTTACACCATCCTGCAAAAAACTTGTGAATTTTACATGTTTGTTCTGAGTAAATGTAAGATGTACAACTAAAAAATATCTGTGGTTCCCCTTCTGCAGTATATGGTGATAGTGGTGTGAGGAGAGCATCTTATCAATATCATGCTGATTAGCATCTTATCTGAAATTTATTATGAGGTATCACTTCATCAATAATTTATTTAATCTTCTCCTGACTAGGATGCTAATTGACCTGGTGTAAAGTCCAAAGGTAGCAGCTTTTATTTCCTGGAGCTATCAAGCTTACATTTGTGTTCATTTCTATCAAATTACATGAAACCTTACTTTTTACATGGTGGAATAATTATAAGTGACAACTGTCCGGATTTCTTTGGGATCAGCCTCACTGTGGATGCATCATCTGGGCAGCAGGGAGCGCAGCAAACCAACCTTACCAGTCCATTTGGCTATTTCCACGAAAAATCAGCTCTGTCTGGTTAAGGACTTGGCTGTGACTGAGTACTGAGTACTTCAGGGCATTATTTGATAAGGGACATTTCACAGTCACTTTTCCGCTTTACAGATTCTGATTAAAGCAATTTGTTACAACATGAACATTTCCCCAGCTTTTTTTTTTCTCCCAAATTGTGTGGAATTGTCTGGCTCACTTGGAGGATTCTGCTTTCACAGGGAGTTTGCCATGCATTCAGCAAAGCCTACCACAACATCTGCATAAGGGAAAATGTCCTGCAAGTGGCTGTCACCGCTCTGGACTGGTTGTATCCCAGGACACCCAGCATCCACGCTGTCACAACCTATCTGGTGGCACCTGACAAAGACAAGGTATGGCAGAGAAAAGGTCTGTAACCATCAGGGGCTGAAAGGCTGCTTTAGAGAGGAAGTGCCATCTCCAGCTGCCTGTGTTTTTCCAGTGGTTTTATCATTAAAGCTGAAGCCTGCACAGGATTCATGTGCCTGCTCATGCAACAAAAGGGCTACAAATGCAGAGAGGGAAGATTCCCTCTGTAAAGGAGACCCCTCTTCATTGTTTTCATCCTCCTATGTAAAAGAATTCTAAAAGCAATGCTAGTATAACCCTTTCTCCATATGAAAAGGACTATTCTCCTACTTCAGTGTTCACTGCTGCATAGCAACCAATAGAGCAGAACCCCACACCCATCCATCCATAGCTTTGCTGCCTGGGACTTCCACTAAGGGAAATGCTTCTCTTTGGAGATCCTCTGCATGTCAAAATTACGGTATTTTATAGGGACAAGAGAATGTATCAGCTAATTTATTAATTCTTTGTTCTGAACTTATGTCAGCAGCCAAGATGTAAATACAGCTCAGGAAGTGACTGGTTCCCAATTAGCCAGCTTGTAAAGGCAGCCCCACTCTGTGCAGGTCATATTCCAGTTTTTCAGCAGGGACTCGGGCCCTGGGAAGCTTGTCACTTCATGTACCAGTGTACCAGTGAGTTGAGAACACAAAAAATATATGCAATACTTAGGACTGATCCCCTGTCACCCCAAAGTCTGTGTGGTATCTGCTGCAGTCATAATTCAGCTGCTTCCTCTGATAAGCATGGTTTATGTTGGCAGTGTTCTGTTGTCATCTCAGGCTCAGCACTGTTCCCTTGTTAGCTGCCTGACAGCCAGGTCACTCGCTCCCCTCTCTGCTTTCCATGTGTCAAGACACACTGACACAAACATGACATGAGAAAGGACTGCAAGAGGATGGGAAAAAGAATGGAAACCTCTAGGCCTGTGGGTGTTCCTCAGTGTGGAGCCTGGGTTGGATTAAATAGTCTGAGGGAGGTTCAGGGCACATTCTTCACCCATCTCTGGGAATAAAACTAAGCAGTGCTGGGAGATGTCTTTAGACAACCCCATTGCTCTTGAAGGTACATGGGAGTTTCCTATAAGAAACCATTTCCTCCCTCTCCAAGCCTCAAAATATCTGTTCCTTTCTTGGATGCAGCTAAACCTTTCTTTTCTCTCTGGCAGAACCATGCACTGTACAAGGTGATCACTACATATAACATAGGACAAAAGGAAATCCACAGCTCTCCTGTTGTTCTTCTCAGAGAGGAAAACCCCCTCAGGTAGGCTCCAGGACCTGCAATGGACTGGTCCCCTCTGCTCCTTGACTCAACCTGCACCAGACTGACCCACATTACATGAAGCTCCTGAGAGTGTCTGCAGCTCTCTCAAGGCTTCTGGTGGGTATGCACATGGCACTGAACTGTGAAGGGCTGAGGAGTATTTTCTCTTTGATTTTAGGCTGCAAAAACTTTTGACTTCATGCTTGCCAGCTGAGCTGGCAAGGTTTGCAAGATTACAGCCTACACTGAACCATTTTGCTCTTTAGAATAATCTGTATTTTTTCCTGGCCATATTAGTCTCATTTCCTTCAATTCTCTGTTTCCTTCCACTGCCAAGATCCTCACAGACTTGTCTTTTAAGCATATCATCCTTGTTGTCAAAGTTGCTTGAACAGCCATTTGCTGTTCCAGCAGCTGTTTTTACTTTTTATAAAACTGTCTACAACAAGCATCAATGCAGTTAGAAACAGCAAACTGCTTTTAAAGCAAGATTTGTTAAATTCTCATGATTTTCAGCAATCACCTTGGCTAAGCAATATTGTGTTCCCAATGTATTTTCTCCTTTGTGTACATCCCTTGAATGATACTTAGAGCTGTGCAAATTTCAGTTCAAGGAAACAAACTATAATTTAGAAATGTAATATGTTTATTTTAACAGCAAGAGATAAATGGCATCTTAAATACACTAACTAAATCACCAAAACAAACCAGGATGGTAAACCCTAGCACATTTCATTTCAGAGACTACCTGTTCAAGTGCAAAGACAGTTCAGAGGTCACTCTCATTTCTGTCTATGGAGAACACCACATTGCAGTACCTCTCCATGAGCTATCAAGACAAACTCTCAGCATATTTGATATCAGCATCGGACAGCACAAGAAATTACCACCTCAGGAACAGAAAGACCTGCAGAAAATGCTAAAGATGGCCCAAGCTGCCTGCTCGGAGATCCTGCCGAGGTCTCTAGAGGAAACACAACCAACACAAGTGCTGGGTATTGAGCATACAGATGTGAGATACTTTTTGGGGGTGAAATTAGGAATCTCAGTAAAACTATGTTAAAAGTATCATTCCTACAAGTATGGAAAGACAAATACAAATCCTTGGTATATATAAACTACTCCCGGGCAAGTCTCAGAGTTTAGCAGAGTAGAGTTTATGGGCAGATTTTAACTCTGGCTCACAGGGTACTTGGTGTAATCAAAGGTGTGAAGCAGAGACCTTGTTGCCCTCAGAAATCTAGCACATAGACTGTCAGTCAGTAATGTAAGTCCTGAGTAGCAGATGTTTCTGAGCAGCTTCTTCAGAGGTTTGTTTTTGATTACAGAGGCAGAACATGTGGCAAATATGAGGCATGCAGGGATTCTGTTCCACCGGTTCATGCTGCAGGAGCTGCATGAGTGTGTCCAGAAACTCAATGCTGAGAGCTTTGCTGGAATAAAAAGCTGTGAAGAACCCCCAGCTCTGGTACACAACGTAGTTAAGGCTGTGCTGCTGCTTTTGCATCCAGACTGGAAGGGCTCAGAGGAGACTGAGAGCTGGAGTCAGTGTAAACTGGTGAGAATTCAAATTGTTGAGAGTTTGTTTTTTCTTCTTCCTCCTCCAAGAAGATGCAGTGGAACTTGCCAAGGGGGAAATGGCACTGAAATAATTAATTACCTATAGATTTCCTATATGCTTCTCATTTAGCTTTCATTCTGTAAGCTTTTCACAAGCACCCTAATCTTTTGTTCTCTGCATTGCAGAAACTTGATGACAATTTGATTCAGGAGATTTATTGCTTTGATCCAACTGCTTCATCTGTGCAAGTTCAAGCAGAGCTGCTGCTGGACCTCATCACTGGTAAATAGTATAAACTCAGTGTGAGGTTACCAGACACAGTTCAAAAATGAAAGCATGTCAATGGCAATGTTCACCTGAGTGCTTTTAAGGGCCTTACTTCAGAAATTAACTTTGATTTCACAGTAAGTTAAACAACAGATAATGGGTCCTAAATATCTGCAGTCTTTTTTCGTCAATAGAAATAAACCTGTTAAATTTACATTCAAAATTCACTGCCTTCAGGAAAGGGGAGCAGATCAGCTTTGAAACCTTCCAGAACGAGTGATCTCATTGTAAACCTGATAAGCATGAAGAATGAGGGTTCTTTTGGCAAGTAATATGTAAAGACTTATGAAGAATGATGGCTCTTTTGGCAAGCAAACCTGCTTCAGACCTCTGTGCCTGGCCCTTGGGACTGACCCATCTCTGAACAGGAATACACAGTGTGAGCCCTCCTCTTCGTAAACACCATCTGCAAAGTGCTTAATGTACTCATGGGCCATAGACAGGAGCTGTTTGT
Organism: Chamaea fasciata; assembly: GCF_029207755.1. NCBI lineage: Eukaryota > Metazoa > Chordata > Aves > Passeriformes > Sylviidae > Chamaea > Chamaea fasciata. Next base: position 7,228,596 of record NW_027094106.1, read on the forward strand.
CAGTCTGTTTTTCTCTCTTTTAATGAATGTGAGCTTTTTTTGGTGCCAGAGCAGTCAAGAGGCTGTTATTATTATTTGCAATATCTCTGCAAGAGAAATTACTTGTTCTCGTTGAGATCTCTCTCTTCAGAATCTAATACCAGTCTGAGAGGACTGTTAAAAGCCAAACGTGGACAAGAGTTATTACTTTAGCTGGGGATATTTATCAACAGTACCCTGCCTGCTGATAAAGAGTAAACACTTGAGGCAGTCATAGTTCCTTTTCACGTGTTCTCCTCATATATATTAAACTAATTCACTGGAAAGAACAAAACAGGCCTAGAGCATCCAGTTTTCCTACACCTAGGGATGCTGATGTAATTAGATTAAAGAATGTACCTTTGGAAACTGCAGGTGTGCTAGGAAAGGTTGGTTTCCCAGGATGGAACCTATTCTGAGAGACCAGTGTCAGATCAGGGGTGTGAATGCAGGTATAACTCACAGCTATGGGAATTCCTTTAAAATGAACATCAGGTCATGCCCATATGTTCCATACGAAAGTGCTGGTTTAGAATTAAAATATAGCAGAGCACTTTGTACAACAGGGCTCCCACCACAAAATAAGATAAATTCTAGTGGAAAGTCAGCACTTGACAGGTCACTGTCACAATATAGCTGTGTGCTTTTCAAAGCATCACCATTCCTGGAATTACTGGATTCAGGGTAAACTCTGCACACTGCTCACAGTTTTGACTTTCCCTGTCGTATTTACAGCTGGTTTTTTGTTCCAGGTGTCCCTCAAGCAGCAGTGTGGCAGCAGGACTCTGCTCCAGCCGAATACCTGTACCAGTGGCTTCACACCTGCCTGGCGCTCGTGGAGATCACAAAGAGCCAACACACTGAAAAAAACCATCCTTAGCCACTTTTGCCATCCAGTTCTAGTGTGCCTCCAATTAAATCTCTTTATTTCTCATCTAGCCCGCGTGATTCTGGTGTTTCAGATCTTTTATTAAATTAACTGTTGATTTTCTATTTTTTATGCATAGGCACTAGTATTTGTTGTTAAAATGGTTTAAGTCTGTTCAGGATTATTAGTTAAGATGATAGGGAGTCTGTCAAGGATTATCAAGAAAAAGCAATAGCAACATTAAAGGGAAGAATTTTGCCAGTATAGCTACTGAATCTGAAAGGCTTAATCAAAGTTTTACGGGTTTTTAATATTAATTCTGACGGGAAAATGAGAGGCAGGAACATCTTTATGGCTCCAAGTTACAATGCTCTTAAATGATACAGCATTAATTTTCAAGGTTCAGACTCCTTAAAGGACCTTTTAGGAATAATTTTAAATAAGGGTTGTTAATCAGCATTTTGTAAGGTTCTTCTGAACACGGTTCAGAAAAACCCAACACTATTAATATAACACAAAAAGCTTTCTTATTGGGATAAAGCTTGAGATTACAGCAACTGCACTGTCTGTAGTGAGATTCCATCTTTCCAATAACGTCCCTTTTGGCAGAATCACTTTTTTGATAACATTTATGGGAAATTAAACTCCTCTTTCAGTCTTTAAGGGGAAACAAGTGACAGGTCGGTGCTGGCTGGGGGGGCACCAGCGTGGCTCCTGAGCCCCGGCCCGGGGAGTCTCTCGGGCGCTTCTCCCCCTCAGGGTTCTCCCTGCTCAGGGACCTTTCCCAGCTCCTGGCGCTGCTCCCCTCAGGGAGCGCCCGCCATCCTCCTTCCCCGATCGGCACTTTCGCCTCTCGACAACCAGCTGTTAAAAAAACCCCAAAACAACCGCGGCATCCAGCCCCCTCTGCCTGCTCTCCGCTTCCTTCCCGCAGCAGGACCGCGGCCCGGGGCCGGCGGGCTCTCCGGGGCGGGCGGGGAAAGCGCGCGGGGAGGACTCGGCCGCGAGGAATCTGCGGACGGGGAACGGCGGCGGCGGCGGCGCGGGGGAGGCGGCCGGGCAAGATGGCGGCGCTGGGCAAGCAGTGAGTGCCGGCAGGGCAGGGCCGGGCCGGGCCGGGCCGGGCCGGGCCGGGGGCAGCGGCCGGGGGGGATCCGGGGCCGGCGCTGAGGGCGGGGACGAGCGCTGCAAGACTCTGCCCCAGGGACCCGCTTGTCCCAGGTGTCCGCCGCGCGGCCTCGCTGTCTTGGCCTGACTTTAAAACAGCGTTTATTAAAAACAAGCAGAACTCAAACAGCGAGCAGGCGCTTAAGACTGCGGCGGTGTTGCCCGGGGGTGTTTTTCACTCTTACGGAGGAGAATCTCCTCAAATGTTCCCTCGCACTTCACACCCTCGAGTACCAGGAGCCGCGGCTCCTGTTCGGCCTCCGCGGCCGGGTCAGACGGAGCTGAGGGCGGCTTCGGGACTCACGGAAGTGAACGGCGGTCATAGCTGTGAAAAACGAGTTCTACTCTTTTTTTTTTTTTTTTTTTTTTTTTTTTTTTTTTTTTTTTGTTAAAATAGGTTTAATAAAAATTTTAAAAGACAAATTGGGAGACAGAATAAGCGAAGCTTCTCGCCCCACGGGGCTTGGCACAAGGTGTGCTCGTAGCCCTCTTCACCCTTTTAGGACTTCTGTCTTCAAGGAGTGCTGTGTTGAATATTTAATAGATGTTAATCAAACTTTTTTATTATTATTTGTTTAAGTATTCTCGATCATCTTATCAATAGATTTATTTTGTGGGTGGCTCCACTTAGTCTGGTAACATGGGTATAAATTTTCTTCTGAGGTTTTCTGGTTCTTTTCATTTGCATAAGAAAACAGAAAGTTAGCAGTTTTTCTATGAACGGTCACAGGGCAACCCCCTCTTCTCATAACTTTTGGCTTGGTGGCTTAGACGTTACAAAGAAGAGATAAAAAACCCGTAGTTTTAACTATATAATATGCATTTATAACACAGGGATGGTGTGGTACCCCCAAAGTGGGAGGCTGCTCCACTCAATTCAGCCATACACGCTGTGCTGAGCTATGGGCTCGGTGATGGACCCAGGGAAAGGCAGGTGAGCAAGAAATCCCCCATTTAGAGGTTGCTCAGCACCAAAAGGAAGTGGGTTTCGCACAAAAATGGACTTTGTCAGCAGCAGAGTTCTTTGTGTGTGGTTAATCAGTCTCAGCTCGACATAATCTGACTGTAAATCTTGTCCTTTGCCGTGGCATCTGTGGTTATGTTGCCAGCCAAACGTGAAATTACAGCACTGCAAACGTAGCCATGGAATAGTGCCTGGTATAGACTAAGATTAAATCTCTTCAGATGAAACAGTAATTTCTTCTCTGAGAGAGAAAAATAAAATTACTTGGAGAACGCTGGACAAGAGGGATTTGTGACCAAATTTAGGAAAATCATTACATCCAGAAACTTTGCATGGCAAAAACTTCTCTGGGAGAAGCTGGCAGGTGTGCTCTGTTGCAAAGGCTGCTCACATATAACTTTGATACATTATTGAGACTTTTTACTTCTCAATGGCAGATTTTTGGTTTGGAACGTGCTATGTTGTAAGTGATGCTAAAAGTAACTTTTTTTTTTTTTTTCCCCTCTAGATATGGGCTTATTATGCCCAAAAAGTTGCCACAGAAAAATCTTGTTTCAAAGAAGCTCTCGGTGTTTGCAGATGAGTCAGATGAAGAGGTTAGTTCAACAACTTTCTTCCGAAATTTGCCCCGTATTCTGCAAATTTATTTGTGTCCAGCCCTTAATGGCTGCATCAGGTTTTGGCAGTGTCATTAGGATATGCGTCATCATTTTGGATTTGGGTGTGAAATATGATCTGTATTTTCTTTAGTGCACATTACATGAAAGTGATGATTTTTTGTTACTTTCTGTCAACTCTTCCCGAAGTTCAGCACAGGTGAACAGTTTGCCTGAGTTAACTGCCACTTGGAAAGAGATTTGTTGGCTGTCACTGGTGAATGCCTGCAAATAGAAAGAGCAGTGGTAATCAAGTACTAACTTTAAAGTGTGGTAGTTATGTGTGTTTTATCCTTTAGCTGATTCCACCCAAATTTGATCTGATTGATTTTATGATGTTCACACTGGGAACAAAAGCAAAGCTGTACAACCCAAAAGTTCTAAAGAAAGAGCAGATGTGTGATATTGCGTGAGAGTGCTCTTTTAAATAATCTTTAATTTTTATTCTCTTATAAGCATAGGTTCAAAATATTTGCTCTGTACCTGCCCCAGTAGAGGGCACTGTGTGCTGCGTAAATCCCACCTGGATGTGCTGCTGGAAGCACGGGAAGTGTCCAGGGAGAGGCTGGAGCCCTTAGAGAAACCCGAGCTACAAATATGTTCTTTCCTCCCTGGAGCTTCACTCCATGCTTGCTCTTTTGTGTGGTCGAGAAAAACAATGCTAATAAAGCATCAAATAATTTTGGTCAGTTTCTGACTCACCAAAATATTTACTTTTAAAACTTATTTTTATTTTAATGTACTAGCAGTTGCTAATCTTATGTCACAGAAAGCCTGAATTTACCAATTTCCAGCCCCTGTGTGCCTGGTTCCATTACAAAATCTGGAATGTTGCTGTTGAAGGTGTCTGAGCTCCCGTTTTACAGGGCGTGACAGGGCTGAGGACCTTTCTAGTGACATCCAACCCTCAACCCTCAACATGAAACTGCCTCAGTGCAGCTTACAGGAAACAGGAGAAGAATGTGTTTTAAATCCCATCTCTATATCTTCACTTAGCTGTGATCCTCAGAGGTGCATGCCTCCACTGTGGCTATAAAGAGAGGCTTTATACCACTTCTGGAGATGGTAATGGAGCACTTCCCTTGTTAGATGGGATTTGGTGTCTTTCTCTGCATTAAGGATCTGACCCCACATTTTCCAGATCCCAGGAATAAACCTCATTTAATCTGTTGTCATTAAATGTTACGTGGTAGGTCTGGGAACTCCTGGGAGCAGTCTTGTGTTTCTTCACTTCTTCATTTTCTCTTAATATCTAAACATTGAAACAGAAGAATGCATGCTAATAATTCTAGTAAAAATAATATATGATGCTGTCTGCCAACTTTTAGCTTAACAGCTCAAGTATCCTCCCCTTCAGAAAAGCTGACAGATTCACTGTCAGAGTCTGTTATAAAAGCTCTTAAAAGTTGTTGTGCTCATCAGTATGGTACATACCCAGCAAAAAGTAATAATCTCATAACTGCCTTTATCAAAGAAGATTGTTTTTTTTAAAAAAATCAGAATTACTTTATTAGTTCAGTAATGATTTCAGAGCTTTTCAAGATAAGGAGCAGCATTTGGGAGGGGTTTCATTTCCTGTCTGCTACCTTATCAGTCAGAACTACATCTCAAATGTCTGGAGATTATGTGTTTTTAACTGAACTCTAATAAAGTTTGTGCTGGGAGATCAGCACACCTGACTTGTCTGTGATTATATATTAGATACCAAACTTTTGCTCCCTTTTTTTTTTAAACATTACTATGCATTTTTCACTCAGATTTTGCCTCTACCCTTGCTGAAGGAATTTGGATTTTTTTTCTTTGCTGTTAAGTACATTAATAGCTGTTAGTTGCTGAAGATGGTCTTTGTGTTAGTTCATAAGAAATAGAACATCTGGGATGGAAATTTTCTGGAAATACAGTGTTCACTGGGAAAAAGGTGGCTTGTCAGTCTGTGTGAGGTTCATTCTTCCTTTTTACCTTCGGAGTTTAATTGAAATTATCTCTGTGGTACAGCAGATAAAATTTCTGTTTTGTGATTACACCAGAATTACCCAGTGTATGTTCCTGTACTGTACCAGTCTTTCAAAACTGATTTGTTAATACAGGATGAAAAAAAAAATAACTGTACATGGACCTCAGTAGGTGCTAAATTCAGGAGGGAAATTGTGGAGCCAGCATGATCAGTTCTGTGAATGTATCAGCCGGATTTGGTGGGTTTTTTAGTGACCACCTGAAAGCCAAATGGAGTGTTTAAGCAGGCAGGAGCTGAAAATAAGCAGCAAACTCTATATTCTTGTAGGCTCAGGTTTTAGGTTTTGCTTATGGATCCTTACATTCCCTTTGCAACTTTTCAAAGGAAGAGTCTATCTAAAAGGATTTGCTGAGTAGTTGGTGCTGGTGCTGACCAGAGTTTATATAAGAGTTTTCATGCTAAGTAAGACTGCATAGAGTAAAGGGGCTCCTAGAAAAGAGTTTTCTGAGAAGGAGGAAGTGGAAAAGAGTAGCTCAAGATGATGGGTGTAAATTCAAGAATAATTCAGAGAAGTAAGGTGATGTTGCCATTTCTCATAACATGAGCAGAAGGTTTTGTTACAGAATTACCAAGTAACTGGTTTAATCTAAACAAAAGGAAGTTGTGTAGTTAAGGTGTGGAACTCCTTGCCACAGGATACTGTGGCATGGCCAGAAATATAAATGGATTCAGAAATGGATTAGTCAAATTAAGGGATGCCCTTGATTTTAAACAATGGTTCAGGTGCATCCTCCAGTTCAGGAAGTCCTTGATTTGGTTTCTGGAAACTCGGATGGAGTCCTGAGAAAAGCTGATTCTGTGTACATAGCTTGTTTTTCATGTTTATTCTCTTGATCTTCTGCTAGTAGCCATGACTCATATTGTGTGTGAATCAAGAGGAATCTGTTGCCTGATGTGATTTCTGTTTTTTAGCTCCATGAGGACTGGAGTCTCATGTGCAGGTTGTACTTGGATTGTACAGATCTCTTTGAGGGTGGGCCATAAGGATTCACTCCTAAATCCATGTACCTGAGGGTGTAACTAGCTCATTTTAGAGTGAGAAGGAGCTAAGAAATGGAGAGAACCATTAGAAATGTTAGCAGATTGGGGTAATTCATTGTTTAGTTTTTGGTTTGTTTGTTTTGTTTGTTTTTTTTTTTAAATAAACCTTTCAGTTGTGTACAAGCTATCTTCCATGGTCTGGCAGCAGTGATAGACTGGAGAGCCTCATTTCTCAGAGTTCCTTGATATGCATGGATTCTGTGTCCTTTCACAGGATAGGGTTAAAAGGTTTTCTCCTTCCAGAAAATATTGAATTATAAGCTTTGTGCTTCAGAAGAATGGCTTGACTAGAGGGAGGGAAAAAGTATGAGACAGATTGCTGAGCTTATAGGGCCTTTAATAAATGGGCAGTTGATAAGTAAAACAATACAAAAGGACGGAAAGTTCTCATCTGTCAGAGCTCACAGCACAACAGGAAATTGTCCACCATAAACCACTGGGGAAGGTGTTTGTTTTCTGTAAACTTACTGCCAGTCTGGAGAAATGGCAGATGGACCTCTTTACCATCATATGTCCAATAATGAGGATTATGTATTACTTTAGTGTTTACCTGATCTTTGTAGATCAGTGCAGTTATTCCATGTACACGGACAAGGAAAACATTCTAAGCAGGGTTTCAGATATTTTGGTGGAATAGAGCTTATTCTGTAAATGTAACTGCAGAATCTGTTTTGCTTTTCACTGAGCCCCTGCTCTCTGGAATTGTGCAAGGGAGATTCTTCACTGTTGAGGTGCCTTTGTGTTAAACCAGTGTAAGAGTTTCCCACAGAGGAAACCTTCAGGATGACCCTCAATATGTCAAACAAAGGACCATCTTCTTTCCCAAGAACCAGGAGGAAACTGAGGTTTTCTATGTAATGCTGATGGTGTGTTCTTTGCTAATTTAAAATGGCTGCTTATGGTTTATACTGACTCATTTATAGCCTTTTCAAAAGAAGGTGTATGTCATAAAATTAGGTACAGTGCTGTAAACTATTTGTGAACATCAGTTCTTCAGAACTTAAGAGTTCTTCAGTGTTGAAAGCAGAGGTAAACACTAAATGAATGAAGCCAGGTTCTTGTAGGTTTTAAACTAAATAATCCCCTATCTGCTTCCCCCAGTCAACCAACCAACCAACGACATAAATAAATAAGAGACTGTGTCCAGTTCTAGCCCAAATAATCAGCAAGCTGCAGCAGACAGGGTGTAGTCCCTGATAGCACAGTCAGCTCTGTACATTGCTCATGTCTGCCAGGCTCAGCTCCCTAAAGCCTGGGCTGCTTCCTTACCTGGTTGTCTGCACCTGGGTTATAGAAAGCAGCTGCTTTCCAGTGGTGAGCTCAGAAGACAGAGGTGATCACTGTCTATACCTGTTCCTTAGTCCCATCCTGGGTGGGTGACAGAGGCCCCAAAGATATCAGGTGTTCCTGTGGTCTTGGTGAAAATGCCGGCTGGGTAAAGGGACAGAAATGGATGAGAATTTGTGATTTTGGAGGAACTGGGTGCTCAGCACAGGGCCAGTGTCTGCTCACACAGCACTACCCATGGGCCAAATCAAGCTGGCACCTCTGGGGAGGGAAGAGAGACAGTGCACAGAGTCACGTATCATGAAACGCCATCCCTGCACAACTTCCCTGTTTCTGACATTAACCAGTGGAAAAAAAAAAAAAAAGATTTGCACTGTTTACAGTCTGTCCTGTAGAAAATTGTGGAAAAGCACTTGGTGTTTTTCCTTGTTGACACATCTGTTAAAGTTTTAATAGGATAAGAAAGAGGGGTCACGGCATGTTATTATTTTATTTTAAACATCAAATGAATTTAAAAGCCGTCATGTTCAGGGGATCTGTTTGAATTTAGATGGTGCTAATTCTGTTTGATTTCAGAAGATCTAAGTTCCTGCTGCAAAGCTCCCTGCTACTTGGTTTTCATTTTTAAATTCTATTAAGAACAAATTACAGAATCTCTTTGCCTTTTTAAAACGTGACACAGAGTGTGTGTTAGACAGAGTTGCAAAACTTGGCAAGCTGCCAAAATGCAAAAGGATTTTTCCTTCCTATTTCTGCTTTTTAAGATTAAGAGATATTTAATTACATGAACAAGGATACAAGTCCTGCCATTATAGTGGATCTGTTTAATAAACACTATTATCTGTTGGTTGAGTAAAGATAGATATGTAGTTTAGTCAAAACTAATTAAAAGAAGAAGAGTAAATGCAAAGCCTTTTTGTAAAAGACAGTATGATTAGAAAACATTTTCAGTAGGGATCTGTTTCTTCATAGGAAAGACTAGTAGTGCTATTTTCTAGCATGTTAATCTTGAGAAGTTACACAGTAACATTTGAAGTACATGCTGTTTAGCTGTGTTCTTATTTTTGAAAATACCCAACTAATGATACAAATGAGACTTGAAATAAATACCAAATCCTTGCAGATTTTTGTATTTAACTATGAATACAGTTTTTCTTTTTTCATCTGATGTTCAGTATCTCTGCTTGTGACTGGTACATCTCTGATGGCCATGCAGGAAGAATTCAGTATTTTCTGAACCACACCTGTCTGTAGTTAGACTATTATATGGTTGGTAGAAAGAGAAAAAAAAATATTATCTGTGTCAATGTAATTAATTTTGTTTCTGCAATGCATCCTTCCCGCAGCCAACTGTTGGGGAAAGTCTTCAAAAAGAAGCATTGAAAAAGCAAGCAATGAAACAGGTAAGGGACTATTTTTAATTTACTCTCAATGTTCTGAGGGGTAAGTTTATACTGTAGATCTGTTTAAATTACAATACAGGAATCAAATATTTGAAAATAGTAAAGATTTCATAATTATTATTTTGGTATCTTTTCTTCTCCTTCTCCCTGTTTTTGTTTTAGACTAAGTTGGAGATTCAGAAGGCTTTAGAAGAAGATGCTACAGTATATGAATATGACAGTATTTACGATGAAATGCAGCAGAAGAAGAAAGAAAGCAGTGCCAGAATGTTAGCTGGAAATGATGACAAAAAGGTCAATACCTGAGAATGTGTCCTGTCTGTCCAACTCTGTCTGCCTGGGGTAACCGTGACAGGTTAACTTGTAAACTTCAAAGCATTGCTGGATTATCCTGACAAGTGATGCTTTCATTGTTACTTATTCTAGTTCCTTTGAAAGCTCTTGTCAGGTTCTGTGGATGAAAGGAAGCTTCCCACTCCTTAAAAGAAGGGCAAGGCTGTTACAGTTAGGAAGGCAGGGATGAAAAATAAAAAAATAATTTCTTTTCATTTAGAGTAAAACCCCTTCTAGTCAAAGATGGGATGACTGTTTTGATTGAATACAGCAACCTCTCTTGGGACTGGGAAATGTGCTGTGGCAGGGGTCTGACAGGAATGGCAGTTTGTTTTGGATAGTTATCAATCACAGAGAGAGAACACATTAGAGTAGCTCCTGACAATTTTCTTCCATTACCAACTTAATTCAACATCTCCATCAATCCCAATTTGTGTTTTCTCAGTCACCACAATTACCTCTCAGCATGGTAACTTTCTTCCCTTCTCCCTCAGCCCAGATACATCCACAATATCCTCAAAGCAGCCGAGATTAGAAAGAAGGAACAGGAAAGACGAATGGAAAGAAAAATTCAGAAAGAGCGTGAAATGGAAGGAGGCGAGTTTGCCCACAAAGAGGCTTTTGTGACTTCAGCCTATAAGAAGAAGCTGCAAGAAAGAGCTGAGGAGGAGGAGAGAGAAAGAAGAGAATCAGCTCTTGAGGGTGAGATTCATGGTGAAATAATCATCCTGAAAAAAAAGTAGGGCCTTCTACATGATTTAGAATATATTCGTCTGGTGGTCTCTATGTGAGGATTGAGATAATTAAAATCAAAGAGGACCAGATCAGCAGATCCTGAATCAGATCAACCTTGGTCTTTTATACTTTCCTTTGCATGTGTTACAGATGGAACTGAGGAAGCTCCTCTGTTCATGTGTCAGTACTGTTTGAGTTGGTACTTTAATTTTTGAGGGAAGGTCAGTTGTTGAAGGAAGACTCGTAAGCCTGGGGTACAGTGATGTTTCCAGTCCTTACCTCAGACATTCTGGTCAGGATCAGGAGCAGATGTAAAGCACAGGATGTAGGATCAGAAGATAAATAGGGCTGGAGTGGACCTCTGAAGGTCACCTGTTCCAGGCACTCGCTCCAAGCGTGGTCTGCTGTGAGGCCAGATCAGGTTACTCTGAGCTTTTTCCACTTCGCATTTGAAAACCTCCAGGATGGAAATTGCAGTTTTGGTGGTATGTACCAGTTGTGAGTTGTGTGTGGTGAGTATTTGTGGCACAGTAAATCCAACCTCTCTTTCTTTCTCTCAGCATACCTGGATGTGACCAAACAGAGGGATCTCAGTGGATTCTACCGGCATCTTTTAAACCAGCGTGTGGGGGAGGAAGAGATGCCTAAATGCAGCTTCCGTGAAGCCAGGTAGGATGTGATTCCAACAGGCTTTCAGGTCTAAAATCCAACATCTGGCTGTTTGTGATTCCATACTCACTGGAAGGTTAGACAAAGGGCACTAATACAGTGGTAAGGTAAACTGGAAATTACATACAGCTGATGAACTGCATTATTTAGTAAATAACTAATGATCATCAGTGACACAGAAATGAAACAAGCAGGACAGGGACACTGTCTGAAAAGTATGAAGAGGACAGTTATGATTGTAATCCTGCTTGGTATTATTCTAACCTACATTTTCTTTGGTTTATATAATATTTAGCAATCCGTATTAAGTTACACAAGATTAAGATTATTTTGAATCATGAGGAAGACAAGAGGTAAAATAGTGAGGATAGCAGTAAGTCATAGGAAATGAATATGCTATGAATTTCCCATAAAGAATGTGAGTCTCTTCATTTCATACTTACTCCACATTTAGTTGCATAAAAACTAAATTGAGTGCTGATGCTGTAGTAGAAGGAAATGAATCAAATATATAGGAAATCCAGTGGGAGTATTTTGAAATCTGAATATGTGAACATTCCAAAGCAAAGTAATGAGATGGGACTGAATTATTTAGGTGTTTAAAATGGTAACATTCTGCCCTGTGGATAAATGTGATGAAGGGGATGTTTCTTGTATGCAGCAATCGATCATTTGAGACAATTAACTCAGGTTAAACCTCATTTGGTAAAGGTTTAAAGCATGGATATCACTGGTTAAGTGTTTGCTATCACAAGGAAAATGCAGCTTTCATCAAGAGATCTTCTAGATCTGAGATTGGATTGTTAGAAAGTAAATTCTTAGCCTAAGTGAAGAAAGTGATGGCTGAAGTTACTCAGCTGCCTGAAGTAAGAGAGTTCTCCATGAAGTCTTCAGGATGATGTGATTTTGTACTTTGTAGAGAGCATTTGAAATGATGTTTTTTTAATCTTGCAAATTAAGGAACTTTGCTTTAGTGGCACATAAAATTAATTCAGGGGAAACATATTGTCCTGTAGATGGTGTTCCCAGCAAGGCATTCAAATAAACTCAGCTGTATATTTTAATTTTATTCTTTTTCATGGTGGTACGGCAGGATACAGAGAGGAAACAGCCCCATTTTTAGACCTCAGAAGTAATCCACCTTTGAGTTGGATTACTAATTAATTAGTAATTTAATTTAATTAGTTGTTGTTCATAGGCTATCCATGCCTTCAAGCATTTAGCAGACAGAGAATCTCACTGGTGCTGTCCTGACTCAGGAGAGTGCTCCACAGGCTGTTCTTGGAGCTGTGTGATTAAATGGAAGAGACGTGGCTTCCATGTGAGTGAACAGGGATTTCCTCATCAGCCAGAAGAGAATGACAAAGCATAACCCCTCCATGTGTCAGCATTTTGCATTTAAGAATATTTGAGCTGTTAAAAGTTACTAATTTCTGTCTAGCCACAAGTGAGATCTTCAGAAATACTGGATCAAAAAAAACATGTTCTCTGTCAGCAAAACACACAACCTGCTTCTTCTCTGGATAGTTATTTGATATGAATAGAGGAGCAAACACATAAGAAAACCTGTAACTTGCCAGCAGGCTTACACAGGAACACAAATCAATGGTTTTTTTTCTTTAGATGGAGGCTGCACATACTTTACCATAGTCACTCTTTTAGATAAATTCCTCAGCTCACATTCACCAGTGAACCAGAAATGGATACTTTGTGTGCTGGATTCCTGCAACCTGAGCCATAGACAGGTTTGCTTTCTTAGACTTCTCAGCAGCATCTTTTGCCTAAGTTCTGACCAGAAGACATTTCATAGAAAAGTCCAAGATTTCAGGCTTTTTAATGTTGTTTTTCTTTTCTAATGTAAAAAATGTAGGATAAAGGAAGAAAAACCTGACACTCAGGATGAACCCAACGAAAGGAACAAATCCCCATTGGAAAGACAAAGAGAGAAGCCCTCTAAGAAAGAAAATAATCCAGATGCTGATACCGACCTAGGAACTGACAGTAGTGATGATGACAAGAGACACAAGCATAGTAAAGTAAATTTGAAAAAGAAGAAAAGAAGGGAGAACTCTGTGAGCAGTGAAGAGGAGGTTAAACATCACAAAAGCCAGAGGCATTCCAGGTCACCAAGCTCATCCAGTGTGGAGGAAGAGCCACGCGCCAAAGCCCAATCAAGTCATCAGAGGGGAGAGAGCAGGCCAAGCAAAAGGGGAAGTGATGAACAGTACAGGGAAAAGGATTCTGAGAGAAGTAGGACCCATGAAAAGGATCAGAGGGAAAGGGAAGAGCGACACAGGCATGGGGATCACACTAGTAGAGATCACTACAGAAGGAGGGAAGATCAAGATGATAAACAAAGGGGGAAGGAAAGAAAAGAGAGGGAGGGACACGGCAGAGAATGGAGGAGGGCAAAGGAGAGAGAGGAGAAGGGCTCAGAGAAGGAACGAGAGAAAGAAAGAACAAGAAATGATAAAGACAGATATAATGACAGAGAGAAGGAGAGAGGAGAGAAATACAGAGAAAGGGAAGATCATGCAAAGGAGAGGAGAGAGAAATATGGCAGTGATGAAAAGAAATACCGAGAGAGGAGGGAAAGTACTCCTACATCTTTAGAAAAAGATGGAGAGAGTGGTCTGGGAAAAGAGAGAAAGGGAAGAGACAGAGAAGTGGATGAGAAGGGAAGCTCCAGCTCTGGAATGTCTGAGCAGAAACGTAAAGCTGGAGAAGAAGGAGAGAAAGATGAGAAAGAAAAAGCACAGAAAGCACCTGAGAGCCTGAGCAAATTTGCCAAAAGGAGCAACGAGGAGACGGTGATGTCAGCACGGGACCGGTACCTGGCCCGGCAGATGGCCCGGGTCAGCACCAAACCTTACATCGAGAAGGAGGAGGATTGATGGCCCTGGGATGGGCACAAACACCTGGGCTGTCAGCCAGGAGGAGAGGCCACTGCTGTGCAGATGCTTGTACAGGAAAGGTTATCCTACCTATCAATTCCTGGCATTCCTTTGAGAGGTTGTGGGTCCCTTAAGAGAGAACAACTTTTGGAATGGTTCAGTGGGTCTCTTGACCCACACCTTTAGTCTGTCTGTACAGTTGAAATGTTAAATGTGGCTGACTGTCCTGCCCTTCAGTACAATGTCCTTGGTACTTGAAGATTTGGGAGTGTTAAACAAAGTAAGGTGAGAATGCATCCCTCTGCTCCTTTCAGCAGCCGAAACAGTGAGCTCTGCTGAAACAAAGGTGTTCTCAGCCCTTAGGAGGACTCATTGTCCACTACTGCTCTCAAAAATGGGAAGCAAACCTGTAAAAGTGGGTGAAAAGGCAAGAAAACCAGCCTGAATAATGATCTAGGAGGTTTCTGTATGTAGAGTGGAGTTTTGTAAGATAAATGCATATTGAGGTATGAATTTTGTATTATGTGTGGGCTCTGATGTACAGAAACAGCTAATAAAGTGTAAGATACGTATTGGATCAAATGTGTGGGGTTTTTTTCATGTGTGGGTTATTTTACTGCATATTTTTTGTGTGGAATAAGGTAGATGAGTCTGTTTTCATGTATTGCAGTTGTATCTGCTTGTTAAGTGATTTTTTGTCAGTCTTCTGTTCAAAGGTTCATATTCAAGAATAAAATTATGTTTCAGCTTGGTAAGTAGGATGTCTGACAGTAGCCACAGCTTTTAGAATACATTTTCAACACTTTTAAAATTGTTTCTTTCACTTTGTTTTGTTCTGTTTATCACTTTTATGTTAGAGTAAGGAGAACTTCTATATTAAAAAAAAGGTTTTGAGACTGGTGTTTCCCTGATAATTGGTTCAGCAGACTGAGCAATGAGACAAAGCCTGAGTAAAATTAAATGCAGATGCTGCCACTTTATAAAGGCTTGGAATGAGTTTTATATGTCAGCTAATCAAGTAGTTAAGCACATACTCCAGTGTGGAGCAGTTTGGTTTTGCTGTTCTGTGTAAACAACTGTAATGAGCTTTGGTTCTTCTGTTGGAATGGAATGAAAATGTTTAGCAGTGGGCCAGGGTTCAAACACTGAAGGAAATCCTCTGCTTTTTGTCAGAAGCCTTGTTGGCATTGTGAGCTGGACTAGATATTCTGCTGTTCCTTAGAATTGAGATTTTTATCTTTGCTCTTCCCAGAAGAGAGAGGCACAGGAGACGTCTGCAGATGGTTTATGAATATTAAATTTATTACAGTAACAGTTTACAGTACAAGGCACATACTGATGACTTACAATCAGCTTGCAACACTTGTAACTAAACAGCTGCATAAATTAATACAGGTGCATCATGTACAAGTTGGAGGGAATACTTAGTTCTGTACAGCTAAAACTCCAGTTTAATTAAAAGGCAAAGGTAGTCCTAATTTACCTATTCATTACTTCCTTTTCACTGTTCAGAACAGAGGGTATGATATACATGTGGTAGATGAGTGGAAGGTGAGCTGAAGAGAAGGAATTTTTTTACCTCAAAACACTTTGTAACTGCAGTGTAGCTCATTTGGTATCAATATAAGTAGTTTTTGTACAAAACCAGTGTTTAAGGTATGGCTACTTGCTGAGCTACCTGATAAATATTTGTTACTTCAGATCTTTTCAGATGGGTATGTAAAAGGGAAAAAACCCCTAATTGTATAAATAAATGATTTTCTCAATATTTCATCCACCCAGCTAAATAGAAATACTAAAAAATGAACTTACCATAATGAGATATTCAAACCAGTACACCATGTAACAAAAAAGGAATGAGGACTAAACTGCCTTTCAAGTTCAGCATTTATAGAATAAAAACATGGATGTATTTTATCTTTGTATTATTCAGGAAGAGAAACACCTTTTTAATCTAGATTGCTTTTTGTATCTTCAAATAATTCTAAGAGTTTTCATCCTCTCTCAGTATGTCAGGACTCAGAGTACACTGTTCTCATGTTTCAGCTCTTGCAGGGCTTGTGTTACTGTCAGGGCTTCCTGGCTGACTTAATTCACTAGAAAATGTGATACTTCTTGGGAAATCTCTCTGAAACCTACCAGAGAGCCAATGTCTGTCCTATGTCAATGTTAAAAAAATTAGAATTTTTTTTTGTTAGCTGAACACCTGTCTGAAGAGAGAAGAAACCGGGTAGGGTTTTCTCCTTTATTTCCCACACTTTGCTGTTGGATCACACTAATACCTCGTTCATCTTTCTTTGACATATCATGTATTTTTTCAGTTAATGAACTCAGAAAATTAAATTTTTGGAAGTAGGTTTCAAATACACTTGAGGCATAAGCTACAAAACTCCCATAAGTAACTGTCCAGTAAGACAGATCTATTATGTTTTTCTAGTGGCAGTTAAAGAACATGTTCCCTTTTCAAAAATAGTTCAGGAGTCTAGTTCTGAAAGAACAATCCTTGTCCCTCTTAAATTATTTCCTCATTGGAAGTTGGGATTGAGACTTAGATGAACTCAAAAGTCATTATCCAAAGTGGAAGAGGAAGAGGCCTTTCTCCAGGTACACAAAGGGGGGAAACTGGCAGAGGTGATGGAAATGTTTTCAGAAGGCAAACAGAGCATCCCTGCTTTCCTCTCATCTGGCAAGTGCTTCATACCCAGGTAAACTCCAACAGCTCTGGCTGCACAGGGAACCTTGGCAACTTTAGCAAAGGGATTCAAAAGAGACTTTTATCCTCTATTTTATTTTACTTTCATCATAATCTATGTGCCAGAGTAAATACACTGCAAGTTTGTACATGAATGATGCCTGCTTGGGTTTACACTTCCACTGCAGCAGAACTCGTGTCCTCCAAGGCCCAGGGCATGTGCATTTGGGGAGCACGTGTGTGCATGTCATGTAAAGAGCTTAGTATGGACATGAGGGTTAATTAGTGTTTCAGTGCCTTGAAATTTAATATAAATCATTCTGATGAGAATCAATCCTGCTGAACTCTACTCAGCTTCTTCCTAAGAAAAAAACAAATTCCTCTCTTTTTCTTCTTCAGCTTGAAAACCCAATGCAGTCCCATTAGAATATGAGCTACGAAACTTTCAAAGTAGGTTTGGATAGTTGTAAATGTACTTTTGTCAGCTAGCCAAAAGGATTAGTCTGAAGTTTACTTCTGTACTTGGAAAGAGGAAGAAAATCCCACAGGCTCCAGCAAATTTTAGGTGTGAAATTAACTGTAAAAAAAACCAGAAGTGAAGCAGAGGAAAAGATCTTTAAGATTGCACGTTTTGGCATCAGAACTCAGAAAGACTCACTGCTGGTCTGTAGTTTCTGTAGGTCTGCCAGGATAATGATTGGTTATGGAAACAGTACAGTAGGTGCTGGCAACTTAAGTGCTTGTCAAGTAACTCATGATGAGTTTTTGTGGCTTGATTGGGTCTAAAGGAAAGTGAAGCCTCAAACATCACAAAAAATGTTTTTGTAAGTTTGTTTTGGTTTTTTTTGGTTTGTTTTTTAATGCAAGAAACATTAGAAATTGTTACCACCTACAAACCAGAGGAAATGAAAAGGAGGCCAATGCTACCAGCCGTGTGTACTGCTCAGCATTTTTCCTCATTTTTTCCTCTCCCTCTGTCTACTCCACCACAAACCTAAGGAACTTCCTGTTTTTGTTTTCCTAGTTTATAAACCCCTGCGTTACTCGAGTAATGTATGGCTATCAGAAATATTTGTGCATTTTTCCCATGTAGTTGAAGCAAGTAGAGAACCTTAGAAGCGAATACGACATTGCCCGGTACGAACGATCACACGGAGGGAGGAGATACGGGAGCACTGCCACACACTGGGGGTCTACACCTAATCCTGCCTTGCCTTGCTCGTCCTGGAGGGGCTGCTGCAGGCACTCGGTGCCACTCCCGGGGCAGGGATGTTCCCTCGTGTTCCCGAGTGAGTGCTCAGTTCAGCCTGCTTGGAAGTGCACAGTAGATGTCATTCAATTGCTTGGATAAATGTGCTGGAGGCGTCACCTCTCCGAAAGGCGCCGGCGGTGCAGCCTCCGTGGAAAACGCCGTTTGTTGTGTCAGGAAGGGCGGTTCTTTGGGGGGAGAGGGTGGGGGAAAGTGACATTTTGTGCTCCTCTTCCCTCCCCCAGAACCGGGTCAGCTTATACCGCGTTCATGCGGATGTCACCAAAGGGAATTTCTGTAGCTGTTTCTGGAGTAATGCTTTTCAGAATACGCTGTTGGAAAGAAATCAGTATTAGAAACTGATTAATTTTAGAGGCAATACATAACATGTCAGCCATTTAGAAAGAGATTAATAATAAAGTATGACTTTGAGTTACACCTCTTGAACTACTTAAAAGTGTTTCAGACCTCTGTTAGCACGATGAAGATGGAAAGTGCTATAGAAGTACACAGCAGGGTTTTTAAAATTAGTTGTAACATAATTGGAATCAAAGCTTGGCAGATGTCATATTAATGCTTTAGGACTTTGCAGTTTACTCGGATATACTGAGCCAACTAAAGATATTCTTTAGGTACTGATATTTATTTGAACTTAGAAGAAATCTCAGTATTGTCCTTATAGATTTATGACAGAGAAATCTTACTAAATGTGTGAGAGAAAAAAAAAAAGTTTTTCTTACAGATACACACTAGGAAACCAGCCTTGCACTGCCTCATTTGCTTGGCTGGGGGATTTTGAGTGTCTGGGGTGAATTTTAGGAAGACTCTAGTTCATCAGAGCTTAAGAAAATACTTGATGTATTTTACAAGACTTTGTCAGCAGCCTCAGTAATAACTGAGAAGATTTGTGAGAATGGGGAGAAGGCAATTCACGAACAGAACAGCCAGTCATGACATTTTTAGGAACCACCTCCTTCCTAACAGTCAAAGAGAAGCCACAGAGCATCAGGGTTACCTCCTTAAGTGTCCCTGGGGTGATGACCAGGCGATAGACCATGTAGATGGGAATGAAGATGATGGAGGAGGTTCCTATGCAGTAACCCACAACTGTGGTCCAGTAGGGATAATCATAATCAAAAAGCCTCAGCTCAGGAGGGTGGGACAGAAAGCTGCAAGTGACGAACTGAAAGAGAAAAAGGGGAAAGTGTGAATATGTGGATTTTGATAGCACACACTTGGGGAAACTCTGTGTTCCAGCGTGGCACTGAGACAAACAGAAAATGAGTAGGACTCAAGATTAAAAATATGTTGACACTGAAAAAAAAGCTAAATTACATGAGTGTAGATTTAAAACAAATCAACAACGTATCACAAAACAAAGACCAAAAGGATCTTTCCCAAAGCAGATGCTCTCCACACTACACTGCTCCCTATCAGAGCTGGAAAAGGAAAATTCATCAGCTCAGTTGCTGCTCTTGGATCATGTTCCTGAGCATCATTCATGATTGAAAAAATCCTTAGGAAACAACAAATATTTTTAGTTGAATATTACAGGAATAATATTTGTGACTGTCCTGGGAAGGATCTCTTCACTGTTTTTTCCAGAGTATCATCAGAAGCCCAGGATTTACCAGCAAAACTTCCGTACAGGAATGACATCCTACATCCTGAGCTTTCCTTATTTTAGGTGACTTTCCACAGGGAATGCGAATAACTCTGCCTGGTAACCACATCCCCAGAGCCTTTCTGATTATTTTGCTGGTTTAGGATTACAAAGAGGACAGGAGTATAAAAATTACTGTGGTGTGACATTTTTATTTATAGACTTCTCTTTCTAGGGGTAATAAAATGAAAGTCTGTTAATTACACCTTGATCATTACTAGAGTTTTGAATTCATTCTGTAGGTCTTAAATCTACATTCTGTGCTTCATAAACTCCATCTTGACCTGTTCTGCTCCCACTAAGGCCAGCCAGAATAAAAGATAGCATGAACTAATTTTGAATCAGGAAATGAACACTTTATGTTCAAATGCTATTAATAACACTGCCAAGCCAAACATTGGGACAGCATTTCCAATTCTGAATAATAGATTTATAATGATTGTAATTAACTGCTGTAAATTTTAAGTGGAATACTCTAAAGTTATCCATCAGCAGTTGCTGAGAGAGTGTATTTACTTATCTTGGTTTTCCTCCTCTGACAGTATTTTTCATCAGCTTTTATTGCTTCATTTTGCTGAGATAAACATAAAGCAACAAAACGAAGTAAAATTGTTTAGCAGAGGGCAGGGGGGGAGTTATTCAGAACCCAGACTTATTCAGCTAATTCAACTACAAAAATCCTTAAAACTGTGATTTAGTAACAAGACCTTGCAACGTTGTATTGGGTGTTTCACTAATTGAGCCTTTTTGGTTTAACAAAAGTTGTTACTAAAGAACTTCACAAGAGAATTCTGGAATTAAGCTTTTAGAAGTCTAAGGAGCTGCATTGTTCAGTGGTGATTTTCTTGTGCTGGAAAGAAAAAGCTCTAAAGAAAACTCACCAGAAGGAAGAGGGGACTAATTGCAACCCAGCAAACTCTCCAGTACCAGCCTGGGGCAGAGCCCAGCATTTCTTTCACATCATTGCAAAACTGGGTGATGCCTGTGGAAACAAGTGAGAGGACAGGGATGATGGCAGATCTAAGATTTTCTTAAGTAGATACTCCACACATTTTTATGCCCAGCAAATAAATTCAAAATCTATCCCAGAAGACCATTTTATTCCTATAACTCTTAATTTTACTAAATCCTTAATTATTCTGAATTATACCTCCTGTTACCTTTAGCTGCCTGTGTACTTCTGTCAGAGAGCAATTAATACTAATTCTCACTGTTTTTAGTTATCAGTGAGATTGTAAAAAACTTCTGTAAACTTTCTTTTCTGGAGATGTGGGTGATGATGTCTGCAGAGTCAGAGGCAATGCTGAGCTGCAGGAGCTCAGGAGTTGGGGTCAGGGGTGTTTAAGGTACCATAGAACCAGGACTGAGGCAGTGCTGAGCTGCAGGAGCTCAGGAGTTGGGGTCAGGGGTGTTTAAGGTACCATAGAACCAGGACTGAGGCAGTGCTGAGCTGCAGGGGCTCAGGAGTTGGGGTCAGGGGTGTTTAAGGTACCATAGAACCAGGACACAGCCACTGCCTCCAGGAACACGACGGTCAGGACAGCCGGACCCGTGGCGTATTCTTCAAACAGCTTCACCACATACGCTCCTCCCTGGAAAAGAGATCAAACTGTCAGTGTCCCCAGGATCCAGAGATGGCAATCCTGCCCTGCCGTGCTTGGTACTGCCTTTGGCTGGAGCAGAACGTTCACAAGTGGGAAATTCACCCAGTTCTGTCACTTTGGGGCTGTTTCTGCCAGGGAAGCCCTGGTGAGCTGCTCACTCTCTGTGGCCGCCCCTCACCTTGGGGGCTGCCATGCAGAGAAGATAAAATCTGCAGGCATTTCTGGCTGGATTTTAGTGAACAAAGGGGATTTTTCAGGATGGATTTTTGCATGCCCTCTTCTGTCTCCACCAGAGATCCAGATCACAGCTACTGAACAGCAAATAAATAAGGTGTTCCTTTGCTTTCTTTCCATTTGGGATCTAGAACCATGAAGGAGGAGACCTCTTGTAGAGGAACTCAGCATCCTTTTACAGCAAACACTTCACATAAGAAGGAAGTTACACATAAATGAGCAAGTGGAGCGAAACATGACAGGAAAGCCAAGTATTTCTTTCTTTTTCCCTTATGATCATTACACTCATTATTCAAAAATTGCTCGCTGTGAGAATGAAATCCACAAGCCCCATGGGAACTATTTGATGTGACTAATGATGATTTCTGCCTTGAAACAATGAGGGAGATCCAGGAAATCCATTACTAGAATTTTTTTTTTAAATTCAAAATACATGTTACACATTGTGAAGATTACAATAACTATTCATGTTATTTTTACACGTGGAGCTTTTGGGAACAAGAAATAAACCACATAAAAAATGTGGCTGGTTGTCTGATGACTGATGAGCAGCATCATTTATGATGTGTAGCACATCATGAGTTGCAGTAGGATCATTTTGCAACATATTTCCTAGTGGAGTACCATTCACATTTATTCCAAATAATAGATTTCTAATGCATAAAGAAAACAGGCTGGAGGTTCAATCTGATTTCTTAAAACTCTTTTCAAAAACTTACTACCCTCTCCAAGGTGTCATTGGCAGGAAACTGCCAATGAGGGAGGCTGGGGGTGGGTGAAATACTCACAAATGTCAAGGTTGCCAGCGACCCCAAAAAGCAAACGATGGTCAGACCAAGGACAAACAACTCCCTTCGTTTTCCCCAGACATGTGGGAATTCATCCAGGACTCCAGTAATCACACCCTCTAGTCCTGCAAACTGAAAAGCATGGAAAAATCACTGGAAAATAGAGGGCAGTGTTACCTGCTCAAAAGTATGTTTGAGTGCCTAAAGGAGCGTTACAGCATTGAAACATCGGTGCTTTGTTCTGCTGCAGAGTTGGTGTGGGGTTTTTAGACAAGTCTTTCCTCCTAATTTCTTTGAACTCTTTAGGGTGGGGATTGAGTGTTCATGTATCTGTGGGAATGCACTGTCATCCAAAGGCAGTCCTGTGCTACAGGCACCAGGATGTGGAGAAATGAGAGGTGGTTCAGTAGGACCAAGACTGTGAAATCAGCTGAGTTCAGCCCTCCTGGAAGGAGCTGATTCTCCACCTGTAAAACCAGACTCACAATGCAATTTTTAGTGTATCTTCAGTTCCCACCTTTTAAATCCAATTTGTGGGAAAAAAGTCCAGTTTTTCATAATTGCTTTGTAAGTTTACAAGCAAGAAAGGAGCCTGGAAGGCTGCATTCAACCAGGAGTGTATAAATCAAGTGCTTTGTATTTCAGGGTCTCATTAATTGTCACAGCATGACAGTGACACATCACTTGATTATATTTACACCTATTCAGATAAAAATTGGAATATCTGTCTTACAGAAGGCACGTGGTGCTGCAAACCCCTCAGTGCCAGTGAGTTTGTAATTCTGTTTCTGTGATGCCTGAAGGGGTCAGGCTGTGCCCCAAGGGTCTCCCCTGCTGGCTACTCACCGTGCTGTCCAACCCCAGCGTGAGCAGCATCAGGAAGAAGATGATGGCAAAGAAGGTGGAAGCTGGCATGTTTGCAATGGCCTCTGCGTAGGTGATGAAGAGCAGGCTGGGTCCTGGAGCAGAGAGTTGGCATCACTGTTAGGCTGTGCACGGTGTCTCCCAGGGGAAAACTCCTGCCCCTAGGCTGCTGTGCCATGTGCAGTGACCACCACATCTGTGGAACTGCAATCTGGCTTTTATTTGTGGTATTTATGGGCTAGGTTTTTAGCTGCTCTGTATAACAGTGCCCAATAAAGTCAGCATCCTGAATAATATACAAAATATTTCTCATCACTTGGGCTGCTCTCAATCTAGAAGTACACATACAAACATATTCTATCTTAGAAGCAGTTTGAGATGTGGATGAAAGGTTAACCTACCGGTGTCTTTGGCAACCTCTGACACATCTTCATTCCTCATCTCAGCCATGTACCCCAGCACAGTGAAGATGACAAACCCAGACACAAAGCTGGTCAGGCAGTTCACGGTGCTGGTGACCAGAGCATCTCTGCAACAGAAGACCTAACTCTCATCAGGAAATCTGCACCTGCTAGAAAGGTTTAAACCTCTTGGTCTACAATCTAGACAGCCTCCTAGAAAAGCCAGGGGAATACAAAGAAAAAACCAGCAGCATGTTTGAAAGGAAGAGGAAAAGAACCCAAATAACCCATAATTACTTTTTCTTCTCAAATCCATACAGATGCTGTAACATCAATCTGCCACTGGATTGAATGCTGGCTGTATCCTGATGTTTTAAAACAATAGGAATTACTATGTGAATATTAAAAGTTTGAGAATTTTATTTTAGAAGTTAGAAATAGATTTTTTTTCAGGTAACAAGGAAAAAACATAAATTGCCTTTCTGTTCAAGACTATGAAGTTATTTCCTAACTACAGAGATTAAATATCTACAGTGTGATGGTTTGGCAGGGGTTTAGTCCATTTTGTTGTGGCAGGTTTCTACATTTTAGATGTCTTGCTGTAATTAGTAAAAATTATCTTACTTTAAGGTAGGCAACAGAGGAGAAATGCTTTTGGTTGCTGGTTCTCTGCTGCACTTACTTCTGATTTCTATGTACACAGGTCTGACAATTTAGTGCCTTTCACCCTGTTTCATAAATACCCACAGTTGTATTTTTTAACTCGATTTTACTTATAGAATAAGGTAGAACTCACTGGTAGCAATTGTTGTGGAATTTGTTGTAGCTGGCATAAGCCAACAGGACCCCAAAACCTGGTCCCAGGGAGAAAAAAATCTGAGCTGCTGCATCCACCCAAACCTGAAAAATATTGAAAGCCAAGAAAAACATGACATGAAACAGATTGAATGAGTTTGGCATATTCAGAATATCACTTAGGTCTACAAAAGGATGTTTCACTGGTCTGCCTGTGTCCTAGTCCTGGTCTAACACCCGCTCTGTTGAGAGAGATGTTGAAACATGAATGTTTGTTGTAGAACTGTTGTGGCTGTTGCACCTCTAACAGCATCTTAGATTAATCCAGTGAATTGCCTGTAATCAATTTAACACAAGTTTTTCAGTGTATAGAGAACTTTCTACCCATGATTTTGAAGTCTTCTAAATCTTCCTCCAAACTCTGTGTGCTGTGGAATAGTCCTGTGTTTGGCAATGCGTCCTCCAGGCTATGTAGACTTCTCCTGGATTTATGGAAATCCATTTGACTGTGTGGATGCAGTTCTGGTTCTTGGGGCTCAATTCAGCTTTGTTGTAGCTGTGACAGATGCAAGTGTGATGATCTTGTTATGAAAAGAGTGTTGTACTTGAAAAGTGGCCTCAGCCCTAATGAGTAATGTTCTAAAGTACAATATCAGCTCTCTTTCTGAAGGTGAAAGTCCTCATTCATTTATTCTCTTTTGACTGAAACATGGAGTTCATTACAACTCATTTCTAATATTCTCTCCCATCGTGTGAGGCCATCCTGTATCACCGAGACAGAGCTCTGTCATCACCCAGCACACAGATTGCAATCTGCTGTCCTCACTCCAGATACATCCAATACAATATCAATGGCCTTTATTGCTTTTTCAGAAGATGTGGTTCCTTATTGGAGATGCTGCTTTATCAGAGACTGGTGTCTTTTCATTTCCTCTTCATTCAAAACTCTCCATATCAGCTGGGCAGCAGCAGACTTGCAAACATTGGAATTTTTTAATCTTCGTATTTGTAGTATTTATTGCTTTGGGTTTTTTCCATCACCCTCCTCACCAGACACTTTCACAGGCAGTGAAATGAGCACAGCCTTGAGCCTGATGGATTCCTTGTCATCCACAGAGTTCAAGGCTGGATCAGATACTGGAGGGCCTGCGGTTTGTTGGTTAGCTCAGTTTGTCCTCATTCCTGCTTTCTTTTCAAATTTTGGTGGTGTGTGCAGGCCTGAATGATTTATTCCTCCTCTACAGGCAATTGCATAAGTTACTGGGTCAGGGTTTAGTTGATGTCCGTGGGCTCATCTGCCAAAGCTTGTTACAGGATGGAGATAGAGGTTTCTGCTCCAGTAACCTGCACTGTTTAAATAGGGGCAGCTGTGGACGCTGTAGGGCTGTACTCATCCCCTTAAGCCAAAAAACTGCAGCTGTACCTCTTGTTAGGTTTAATAAATTCAGTTTGCTCAGTGTGACTCTCACAGGGGAAGGATTTTGTTCCAGTGTAGGAGCACTCACAGCTTCTCACTCAGTGTCAGTCCTGGTGGAAAAGTGTTTGGTCACTTGTTTTTTTCTAATCAGATCACTCATTCTGTTCAAACACTGTATGGGAGCTCTGCCTTTGGTTCAAGCTAAATTGAGGGTGGACTCTAATCTTTAAAATTCTTTATAATTATGGAAAGAGTATTGACTCAGGCTCTCAAATCCATGCTAAGACATCTATTCAGTCATGCTCTGTGTATCTGGTGATACACACATGGATAGGCCGAAAGCAAATCTCTACCCTTTTACCAAGTTTTTTACCTCAGTGGCCAGGAGTTTCTGCCAGTCAGGTTTCAAGTAGTAGAGGACACCTCTCCAAGCCCCAGGCAAAGTTGCACCTCTCACGAGCAGGACGAAGAGGATGATGTAAGGGAACGTGGCAGTCACCCAAACCACCTGTGAGGGAACATGGTGAGAGCGTTTGCCACGGGTAGAAAGTTAACAGGGATAATAAGAATTAGTTAATCATATTATATCTGTTAGCATTTATAGCATCTTCACATGAGCTTCTCTGCAGGTCTGTAAACGGGCAGTTTTCGCATCTGTCCCCTTTCCCTGGCAGGGTTGTTCCTGCCCAGAGAACAGTGGTGTCGCTTACTTTTGTTCTTTATTGCTTGGATAAGAGTAGCAGTCACTGTACAGCGAGTGCTCCCCAAATACATCAGCCCAAAATCCCTGTCATGGAAACAACCTGAGCTGATCCCCTGACTGTTAATTGGCTCAGGCAGAACTGCCTCAAGACAAGTTGACATGTGTTGCATTTGCATTCACCTTGCCAGATGTTTTGACCCCTTTCCAGATGCTGAAGTACACGATGGTGAAGATTAACAACAGGCAGAGGGTCAGTTGCCAGCTGATGCCCCCCAGGTCATCCAGCCCATTGGACCTGTGCACCTGCAGAACCTGGCGACTGCAAGAAGAAAGAAAAACACAGTAGAGATACTTTTTAAACAAATGCTCACATTAAACCTGCATTTAATAGTCCCATACTGTGGTCTGAGCTTTACAAGGAATCTTGAGATCTTGATAAGCAGCCTTCAAAGTCATGACATTTCAGATTAATTTTAATTAATAGTTTTCTTAATGGTACACCAGTGATGATAAGTGACAGCAGACATTAACTGGGAAGCTCCTAAAACACACACCTACCCCCATACACCCTCAGCTTACACCCCCCCTACAAGAATCCAGTGATTTGAAGAGGATGCCATCAACAATCAGCCCTGCTGCCCTTCCAGGAAAATCTTGCTGGTGTCCCAGCAGTCTGGCTACCACCACCATCCTCACTTACATGCACTTACGTATAAAATTCTTCTGCAGGAGAGGTGGAGTGCAGGGACCAGCTGACATTGTCCTTGCTGAAGTAGTTGGTGCAGTTTCCTGTGTTCCAGGGATTCGTGCAGCTGGTCCAGGGCAGCTCCGCCGTGAAGGAGGAGATGAGGTAGTAAAAAGCCCAAGCCATGATGGTGTTGTAGTAGGAGGCTACGTAGAGATCTATGATACAGATGGCAAAGCCAATTCCTGGAGAGGCAGGAAATAATTGCATTCAATCAGTGTGAATTTAAGGCAGAAAAAGAGAAAAGGGAATTGGTTATCACATCAACTACCATTAGTGACTGTCTTAGGCACCTCTGCAGGGGGAACACACATCCTCCCAAGTGTTTTAGAGCACTGGCGTTTCTTGTGACTTCAGGAATACTCTGATTCCAGCAAAACATCCTCAATGAAGACAGAACATACTTATGAAAGGATATTTTCTATGTGTCCCTAAATTTCTGCAATTTAGAAATAGGCATCTTGCAGTCTCAGTAAGAGACAAGAGACAAGATCAGAGCTACAGCACTGGGAACAATGGGGATATAGAACAGTTCCTTTTATTCTTTAGAATTTTAGGCTTGGTCAGCCTCTACCTAATCAATTTGAGTTGTATACTGTATGTGTATACACACACATGTGCAGGTGTACCTGGAGTTTTAGGAAAGCTTTCTTGGTAAAGCCAAAATCTTGTTTAGACAAGTCTTACTTGGCTTTATGAGATTTTCTTTCCGCCCTCCCTCCCCCTAAAATGTCACCTTTAAGGAAAATTTCCCAGTTATTCAGAAAATTCCACTTCTCTTGGTTACCTTTGAATATAGGACATATTTTTCTCCAAATGGAAATACAGCCATTCCTGTGGTACTGTCCTAGTGCTAATTCCATATAGAAGAGAGGAATCCCTCCAAAGATGGCCATGATTGTGTAAGGAATGAGGAATGCTCCTACAAGAGAGAAAGCAGATGATTGTAACTCTGAACAGACTTCTCTTTCAACAGTACCAGCATTCCTTAAACAGGAATTCCTTTTATCCCACAGGGAAAATGCATATCCCCTCTGAATTACCGTGGGATTTCTCATAAGAGTGACTACTCAGCAGTGTGAACAAGAAACAGCACTCTGGCCAAACCCCTCACATCTCTGCAACACAGGATTCACCAAGACTCCACTGACTCTCACAGCTGTGAGATGGGCTACAGATAAAATTAGTAATTTCTCCAATAAAATGCCTTTGTTACATCAGAGAGGCAAAAGTTCTTTCTAAGATCTCCTTGATTAGATTTTAGATTTATATTTTGTCTCTTATATCAGTGAGTCAAAGACCCAGCTTTCCTCATGAGTTGGTTTAGACATGTTGGTTTAACAGATTTTAAAATGCTCCTTGGGAAAGGGATTGAGGTGTTGGAGTGTGGGTCTGCACGTCCCTGGTTCTCACCTTCTAGTTGTGCTGTGCTAAACAGGTTTTCTGTCATTATCCTATCCCAATATTTAGGTTTTTCAGTGAATGATTTCTCCTTGGTCATTTGTTATACATAATATCTTAAAAGCCACTAAATCATCCATTTATAAACCAAGAAATTCAGCATTAAGGAACAGTGAACAGGAGTGGGCACTGACCTCCACCATTTTGATAGCAGATATAAGGAAATCTCCACACATTTCCCAGATCCACTGCGTATCCAATGACGGAGAGGAGAAAGTCAATTTTTTTACTCCACGTCTCCCTGTCCTCCAGCTCCATCAGCTGCTGCTGAGCTTCAGCCCCACAGGTGGTGGATGTGGTGGTGGTGGTGGTGGTGGTGGCTGCTGGGGCCGTGCCCTGGGCATCCTCCACCTCTCCATTGCAGGGAACTGAGCTCTGAACCCCTGAATAACCATTGGAGATCTGAGCTGCCTCCCCTTTATCCCCCTGGCTGGGGTGGACTTTGTTGCCATCCTCCACCAGCCGCAGGGCAGATTTAGGGTTCCTGACCAGAAGTCCGTTCTCTTTACAGTCTTCTCCTTTGCTACAGTCTGAGACATCCTTCTTGGAAGTCAGGGGCTCTGTCTCATTGCTTGTGGCCTTTTTTTCCATTTTTTCTGAGATTTGTTCTGGTCACTGGCAGACAGGCAGCACCACAGGGTCCCTTTGGGGTTTGTCTTCCCACACCTTTAATCCCAGCACTTTTAGAATTCCTCTTCCATGCTTAAATCCATCAGACTGAAGGCACGAGCACCATCTAAGACATGAAAAAGAGTTGAAAATCCATTACAAGCTTTACTGGTGCTGGTAATTTTCAAGTTACAGCCAGCAGATTCTGTGATTAAAATACAGAGATAATTAACCATCACAGCATGCAACGTGAATCACGGAGCAGATAATCTGGGGTTTTGTCCAGAGAAAGGCAGGAAGAAATCATCCTCTGACAGCAGAACCTGGTGTACCTGGATCACACCCTCTCAGGAGGATCTGCTGGACTTTGTGCATTGCTGGACACCTCACACCCAGTCACAGTCCTGCTGCTATCACCTTCTCCTCTGAACACTGCAGGACTCCCAGTTTGCAAACTGAGGGCAGAGTTTAGTGAGACTTCTATTTTCATTTTCCTAAGTTCATCCTGTGGCTCATCCATTCATCTTGTGGCAATTTCTAGATTCACCAGGTATGAAGGGAAAATAATTCATTAAAAAAATATGAGATAACCATGGATATAAAAATCACATTTCATGACCACCTTTCTTCAGAAATTCCAGTGTCTGCTCTGTTTAGCAGCAGATGTAGAAGGCTTAAATGAAACTTTAGAAAAATATTTAAATCCCAGTGGTTTTGCATTAACTTACTTTTGAGGCTCAGTCAACACTAATAACAAGAAGAAGAGGTCATAAACTTCAATTTGATTCTTCTCATTAAAAGCTAACGTGTGAGTCTAAAGGACAAAACTTGTCCCCGGTTTTATCTGACTGCCTTGGCAAATAAAAGCATCTTTCATTCCGTTTGGATCTGCTGACACCATGGTTCCAGCCCTGGGAAGGGTGGTGGGCACTACTCCTGGGCTCCTGCCCACTGCCAGCAACAAAACAGGCCCTGGGAAGATCCCTGGGTTCTCTGCCCTCTTCATGTGTGAAAAACAGAATCCAAGGGAAATAAACCAGCCTGAAATAAAGTATAACACAATGAGCTTTCCTGCAGAACAAAGATAACAGAGAAGGAGTTGTGATTCTGTGAACAGGTAATGTTTTGTCTTCTGCTGATCTGTTCAGGTAATGTAAACACCCAGCTGCCTTTACCCAACAAAACCTTGGAACAGGAGCTGATCCCCTGTGCTGTAAATTCCCCAGGGCAGTAACCCTGCTTTATTGTTAGCAAAGAGTCACACAATCTACAGCATGCCAAAATTAAATTATTACAATTACACCTGATTTTTCCTTTCCAAAACATTTTATCATGGTAGTAACTGTCATTGTCACATCCTTGCAGAAAAAATAAGCATTATTTCACTTTTCACTGCAGGAAAAACTAAAGCAGAGAAGGGATTTGATTTTTTTATGTCTAGAATTTGCTGATTATCAGAGCTATTAAAACTGAAGTTTTTCCCAGCTTTCCACCTTTTGCAAAGACAGTTTGTTAAACCTTTTCTAAACATTTCCCAGTGCAAGCAGAAAGAGAAGTAAAGTTATTGAGCTGCGGAGCAAACAGTAGGATGGCTTTTAGATAAAAGTCACTTGAAAATGTTGCTTATAACTTTCAGAAATCTTTAGTTCTCCAGGTTTACATTCTGTCTCTACCCAAATAATCTCCTTTTTGTCATACAGCAAGCAGTGCATCATTTATGTGAATTCTTACATGAGCAAGTGGTTCACTGCCGTTAATTAAACATCCACCAAGATTGAAACATCTTCAGAGTTCCAGAGAAAAACACCAGGGCAAAAACCAGGGGATTCTCTTTTACCTGCAGGACTATAAAACCTGAATGCCTTTGGAGTCCAAACCCTTCCAAATGTCCCAAAAGAGGTTATGGAGGTGGAAGCAGCCCTGGTGGCCACATAGAAATCCAAGGGAAGGCCACAGCCAATCCTCCCCTTGTATAGGGCATGGTAAATACCAGGTGGGAATATGGAAAAGTAACTTGAGCCCTTCTGGACTTTACACCTCTCACCCATAAATGGGAACGCAGTAAAGGATGTTGATTTAACTGCATTATCTCATGGGACTGATTTTTCCATATCTGAGCCTTAAACTCTTACTGTGTTTGCAGAACACTTTATTTCTGCACATTTTTTCAGTGCTTTCTTTACTGAGGGGAGGTCAAAGAGTGTTCCAAGATCTGTGACAACCAGGATCATTGTCCATCCAGACCTAAACTCCTTCTGCACACTCCTTCTCCTTCTGTGTTCTTCTGCACACCACAGGATAAAAAGAAAAAAATCACATTATTTGAAATATTTTGGTAGAATTTTCAGTAGTTCGAGCCTCAAATATGCAAAATTACATGTGAATTTTCAGGGGCTTCAGCTGAAATCTGAACTATTTCTTTCTGAAAAAGAATTTCAGCTCGTCAGCTGTCCTGGGAAATCTCTGGAGTGATGAAGTCTACGGCTACACAGTGGAGTTCACAGGGGCATAGTTGGCACATGCAAACAGAACAGTTCCAGATTATTTCATTACACCATAAAAAACTGTGGGAGAATGTACATTTTTATTTGCTTTGCTACAAATCAAGAAAAAAAAAAATTGAAGGCACTGTGAGCATTACAGAGTGTAAAGAGCTGCAGAGAGAGCTCTTGGGGTTGGGAAATATGCTCGGACACCAGGGAAGATATCCAGGGAAAAATGACCCCAATAGTGAAGGATTTTGCCTACCTCAGCCTCCACTTCTTCTCTGCACAGATCCCTAATTCAGGTGCTTGAATGCTGACAGCAGTGATCTCAGAAATAACAGTTTATTACCTGTTTTCAATCCGGGCTGTCACAAAGGTTGCTGTTACATAACTGCACCTTGGCTCCTTATCACCCTAATTAGCTGCCAGAGAAAAAGGGGTGATAAAAAAGGGAAGAAGACAGAGTTCTGTGCTTTGGTTTCCTTTTGATCTGTGTTTGGCAGACGTGACTTTGGTCTTCTGGGAGGCCCTGGTGCCCTGAGCTGGAGCTGTTCTGCAGGGCAGCTCCATCCAGGAGCACGTGGAAGGTGCCAGCCCTGGGAATGTCACCCTCCCTGAGCAAAGAGTGACTAAAGAGGAGTGACCCTGCAGTCCTCCACAGCTATTCCAGCTTTGTTGAAAACATTTGGATGGATAATTGAAGACATGTGTTTCCACACGCTTGGCTGCAGCCACCAACGCAGTTCACATCAGCCAAACATTAATTAAATTCTATTTATCTGTCTCCCACACGGAGATGAACTTGAACCAACACTGCAGATGTGAAATCCCTGCGTATTCCTTGATGCACACATCCGGCTCTTTCGCCTGCTGCAGAGCAATCCTCGAGGAGCATCCCTGGCCTGGAGCCCGGTTCCTCCCGCTCCAGTGATGGAGCATCTCCTGTTTATTCCTGGAGGCTCGCAGTGACCTCTCGCGGCAGTGCGGGAATCCCTCGCCTTTCCTCTGCCACGGAACAAACAACTCTTCCCAGCACCACCACAACGGGGTTTTCCTGCTCTCGGCACTTTTTAGAGGAGGAATTGGCTTTTAATGTGCAGCAAAGAGCAGATGCTGCAAGGGAGGCAAATCTCGAGTCACCGGGAGGCTGCTGAGTTTGAGGTGGGGCTGCAGTGCCTTCCCTGTGCCTCTCATTTTAACTCTCACAGTCCCAAAATTTGTAGGCTTGTATAAATTTCACTTCACACAGACGATGTTCATATTTCATGTGCTAATTCTGTGGAAGTGGAGAAGCAGCACTCGCTGGGTTCCAGGAAAACTCAGGTCCCACCTTCCCTCCCACTGCTCCTCCATCCTCCTGCCTCCATCCCGTCACATGCCGGCACTTGCAGGGAATTGAAGCACTTTAAACATCAAGACTCAGCCCAGGGTGTTGGCAAACAGAATCAAACACCGGGATGATTGCTGTTAACTTGACCTAAATCTCACATTTATCACAAAGAATTTAAGATGGTTAAAGTTTCAGCTGCCTGACTCACAGGGACACCTTGCAGCTCACCCAGGCAGTTTGTGCATAAATGGAGAGAGTCCAAGGACATTACTTTTATCTCAAATATCAAGCGAGACGTTTGTATGACAAGATAGGAATCACTCACCCCGGGCAGGACAGGGCTGGACCTGTTCTCACCTCTGAGCCACAAATGAGCCAGAGAGATTTTGTGATTTTCCTCTGAGTTTGCACAGGTTAGGAGCAGCCCTTAAATCAAAATATCACGGAATAGATGTCTCCATACTGTGAGGACTTGTTTAAAAAATAAAAATTTCAGCCAATTAAATCGCACTGCCCTCAGTTACATTGAATTTTACCTGCTGTGTGTCATACACAAGTCATATTTAGGTTCATAATGCTAAGAAGAATTTTTACTGAGTACCCAGAATGTCCTTTCCTGTTAACTCATTAGCAAGTGTGACAGTTTGTATTTCAGATTTCAAAACCTGATAAATACTTGGGAGCCATAGAATTGGGACATTCAGTGTAAAGTAGATCTAAGCTGATATCTAGACCATCCCTCCACAACAAACATTATTGAAGGGACTTTAAAAAAAATTCTTTTCTATTTGAAGAGAATCAAAATTGGAATTTGATAAAGAGTGATCAAAACCCACTGAAATTAATGGTCCAGTGAATTGTAACAGGTTTGATCCCAGTGTCAGTGATTTTAAACGTTACAAAATCTGGGTCCTTTGGCACAGCACTATGACCTGGGAGTATTTTAAGAGGAAACTTTGAGCATGCAGGTGACAAAATGGACCCTTTGTATGGATGTTCGCAGGGCTCCAAGGGCTCCCTCGCATTCCTGCTAAAGCAGAGTGAACTCAGCAAGTCCTGCGGGGGAGACAATGGCACTCTGGGAGAATCAAAGGCTGCTTCCCAAAGAGTGGCACAAGGAGAGGTTAACTCCTGTATTCCCAGATAAGGCTAAACATGGGTGACATGGGAAAAGAGTGAGCAGTCTGGGGGAAATATAAACCAGCACTGAGAGTTTTATGCCACAACCTTGTCCGTGTCTCAGCCTGAAATTAAAAAGTCATCAGGAAACAGAGAATTTTACCTTTAAAATTCTGTTGAGAAGTCGGGCACTGTGAGAATGCTGCCAAACTGGTGTCAGTCATTTAAAGAACAGGGAGGAGGGGAAATGCGGTTTTTTGGCTCAGAGTGTCTGTGTGTAGTGCAAGGAAACAGATAAGCTTGGAGCGGATGATATTGCTTTTGTATTCTTCCTCCAGTTATTTATATATACTTGAAGGAAGGGTCATAACACAGCAAACATCACTAAATAAATGGAGCATCATCCCTTGGTAACAGATGATGTTTCTCTGAAGGGGATTTGTTAATGGCTATCTCCAAATTACAGCCCTGAATTCGGGCTCCAAGTTCTGCACAAGTTCTGTATGAAACATTTATCCCACAGGCAGGGCTCATTGTGTTTTATCAGTTCTATAAGATACAGAGCTGCAAACACACAGGTTGGGAAAAGAGTTCAAATATGAGAATCAAGTAGGAGATCAGGACACAGAATTAATATTTCTTTAGGCTGTTGCTAATAAAAACTCAGGAATTTATATTTCCATGGGGGAAAGCAGGAAAGAACTTAAACACACTGCACGTTTCCATGTGTGGGAATAATTTTGGGTTGCTATTAAATTCTACTTTGGGGGCAGTTTTTCGTAATTTAACCATCTGAAATTCATCACACCCTGTCCAATTAGAAAATGGTTACAACAGTCACTTGCTATATGAGAAGTTTGCAAAGTATTCTCCGAGAAAATTATGGGAAATTCATCATCAAAATCACGAGAAGATGCAGCCCAAGTGCTTGAGTCCTTCCCTGCTAAATGTCTGACAATCCACATTAAAAAAATGCCACAACATTTTCAAGAATCCAAATCCATTAAATGCCTGATCCCTTTTCCCCCAGGCTTTCTTAACATATCAAAACATGTTTTCCTTGCCTATTTATATATTCAGTTGCATTGCATTCCTTAATTAAACTCTATATTTCTTAGCAAACTAACCCAGCAAGGCAGTTGGTTTCAGTAAACATGATTGACTGTAAATACATAGGACATGCTCTCCAGATTTATTACTTGCAATAAATCTGTCCCATTGAGTTCAATAATTTACTGTGCAGAAACAATTTACCTTTTAAAATATAATTTAATATGGTTAATAAAGCTCACTTCACCCTTTCAAAATTAATAACAGCCTGAATTGCATTTTTTTTCTTCTTTTTCCTTCAGATTCTGCTGCTTTCCTTCATTTTTCCTTATAGTTTAATGCTTTTTTTGTAAGCTTTAAATAACTTTACATCTGTAATGCAGTTTTGTGGGCTGCCAAAACTCTTGAAGTTTAGATTGTCAGAACATGTTCTGCTACAGGCACTTGACTGCCGACATTCATAACTTCTGGACAAGTGCCTGAATGTGACAGAGCAGAGCATGGAGCAGCAGAAAAGAAATAAAAGGCACTGAAAGTTTTACAAACCCAAGGCAAACTAAAACTAAAATCAATGCATCTTTTTTTTGCCCCCAAAGCTTTGCTAGACGGACAATGTTTTAGAAATTGTCAGAGACCTCAAAGCTGATTTAAAAACAAACAAAACCGAGAGTACAGACTTTAGCCTGTCATTCGTATTTCAGATTTTATAACCGAAGTTATAAAGAGGCAACGAGGAGGGAAAGTTAATGAAACTCCAGCGTCTGCTGCTGCAGGGGGGCAGCTCTGAGGAGCAGCTGTCTCTGTGCCTGTCTGAATTTCATAAAAGTGCTCCAGACACCGCTGTGCAAAGACAAAATTATGAAGTACCTGTGTTTGGTGTCGGTCCGAAGCGCTGCCCTTGGAGAGATCCACGCCCGAGTCCCCTTCACCCACATTTACCTCAGCCTGGGGAGCTCAGCCTGTGGGCAACTCAGCATCCCGGGCAGCTTTTTGTACACCAGTCCCCCTCACATGGTCTGATTTCCAGATAATCTGCTGCCAAAGAGCTCTTTAAGAATTTTTGCGTCACTTTAGTCGAATAAACTTTGTGTTTCACCAGGGCTGCAGCTCAGTTTTCCTCCTAGAGGTGGGTGGCTACATTTGCCTGCTCTGATCTGTTCAGGCGTGCAGGATCCAATGAAGGCAGAGGCAGAAGGAAAGGGGAGCTTTCCCGGGAAGGGACAGCTTTGCTGGATGTTCTTATAAATATAAATAACAGGATGGCGATGAGGATGGACACAACAAAGTTTTGAGGGAGTCACTGAATTATAAATTTATAGGTGGCTCTGTATCTCCTATACAGGAGGGATAGGAAGGACTGGGATGTTATCACAATAAAAGGGCTTGAAAAGAATAATTTCTTTTCAATAATGCTGAATAGTTGCATTATTTTAATTAAGAAATAAGGTTTAGTTTTGTTCTAAAGCTTGAAGCAGAAATTCTTTACAAGCGTTTTGCTGCCTCAGTAAACTCAACAAGTAATTTCCTTTCTTCCTACCGCTACTCCAAATACCTCACTCCACTTCTAACACTTTTTTTTTTTTCTCTCCAGTGTTTTTCATCCAGGATTTCTTCATTCCTGCACTTCACGACTTGTTTATAAAATGTCATAAATCAGTCATAAAGGTCAATGCCATAGTTTAGGTGGCAGATTTAGGAGAAAAAAAAAAAAAAAAGGTGGAAAAGCGGAATAGGGACAAGTAAGAGTAGCTGATTGTTGGAGCAGCAGCTGTAAGCAGTTGCCAGTTTCCAGAGACGTCTTCCAAACAATTGGAAAGAAAATAAACTGAAAACTGAAGAGCTGTAGTTTGCACTTTCCTGTGCTGCCGCTGTCCCTGGCAGAGCCGCAGCCGGGCACGGCGAGGCACCTGCACCATCTCAAGGAGAGCTCCGGCATTGCAGTTACACACACGAGGGACAGACACGTCCTGAAATCGGTTTTGTTTCCTATTAACGCCCCTGGGCACTGTGTTAAGGCCGTTTTGTTAAACTGAGCTTTTTTTCCTTCACTTGCTTTAGAAATTCATTGATCTTTTAGTGCAAATAGCAACATCCACCTCCTTTCTGCCGGGCTGCATTTCCCTCCTGTGTCCTGCTTTCCAAAATAATCGGGATTGGATGTGCTCACCTCCGTTGGCTGCCGGCAGGAAAACCCCCACCAGTTTGTGCTTGTGATACTACTCCACAACCTTCTCTCTGTTTTGTCCTATTCCAGACGGTTTGCATGGACAGATCCTGCCATCCCTCCCTCACTAAACCTTTCTGGAGGTCACAGCACAGTGTTTCAATGTGCAAATATCCAGCTGTGGATCAGACCCTGTGCTCTGCAGAGCAGCACTTTTCCTTTCCTGGGAGAATGGATGGCACAAGGAATCTTTTACTTCCCAAACAGATTTCCAGCTCATTACTGCTGGGAGGCTGGAAGGGATTTTCCAAACTCACTTTTTCTATTCTCTTACAAGAAATAAATTCTCTCTACTGAGAGCCCCTCTGCTCATTACCTAATCATATCTTGGGTTTTTAAAAATTTTAGGGGGGTTGTGACCTTTGTCTGAGGTTTTTCTCCATCTCAGTCTCTGCTTAGAGTAGGTTCTTTTATGCCTTACCCAGACCTTTTTTTCCGGGTGTTTTCTTCATTATTATCTTCTGCAGCAGTTACTGGGTTTTGGTTTTCTTGTGTTGGGGTTTTTTTTTTGTTCTCAATTTCTTGCCAAACAGTCTGGAGCCTTTGGGACACAATAGAAATAACAGACTGGAGACGTCAGGCAAAACCCCTTAACCTTAGGACACCTTATTTATCTCATAAGTGAAAAACTTTCAGGGGCTGTACAGAGCCAGCTCCGGATTCTCATGAAATCTGGGCATTGGTGGATGAAATTCTGATGATTTAGGGAAAGTATGAGGAAAGGAGAAAGAAAATGGACTTTACACAAGGCACACGGATAAAGCAGCTGCAGATTCCAGCACAAGGATGGGAATCATCACTCAAATGACCTCACAAAAGTAGTACCAACTGTACAGTGAGATCAGTGATGGCTCTGCAAGTGTTTGATTCACAGCCAATAAAATGATTGGAACAATTTTCCGAATAACACAAACCAAACAAATCCTGCAATATTTGTTTGTTCCCGTCTTTCCTTAGTTAGCAATCAGACTACATTTAGAAGCTATTACAATTGGCTTTGGGATAAAAGAAATTCTGATTACCCTTCCCTGCTATTTTCCACACTGTGCTGGGATGCACATCTGGGAGTTGGATGAGTTTTGGAGAG
Source organism: Chamaea fasciata (assembly GCF_029207755.1). Lineage (NCBI taxonomy): Eukaryota > Metazoa > Chordata > Aves > Passeriformes > Sylviidae > Chamaea > Chamaea fasciata. The sequence continues at coordinate 7,267,166 of NW_027094106.1, forward strand.
GTTTTGTTATTTCCACTACAAATGTTTTAAGAGCACATTCCAATGGGGAAATCTGATTCCTAGAACCCACAAACCAGCACTACACATAACCTCTCCTCAGTTCCAATTCATTAAGAATTGTTCTTTTCTGCCACTTGATTAAATCTGAGTTTACTTTCATAATATCATCTGTCAATATTTGCCACCTGTCAGGGGAACTGTCTTTGAATTCTCACATGAAAATTGCATGGTTTTGTTGACAAACTGGAAAAGGAAACTATTCAGTCAGCTGGTTCCTCAGCAACCTAAAAAGTAAGGCTTTGCAAAGAAGATATATATATATATAGATATATAGATATATATAAACTAAGGGAGAAATCAGCACTGAAATACAATGGGCACTGATTTTTTATTCTAATCAAATCACCTTTTTAGCAGCTATATGTTAATTTTTTCATAGTCTGGATTTACAGTTCACAGAGCTTTCTTTGCTGAGTGACAACAAAGCAGCAAGCCAGGCTTATTCCCACATTATTTCCATTCCATCTCTTGGAAAGTTTAATTTTTTATCATCTCTCAATCATTTCCTGCAAACTGACAGGGGGTAAGTGGCTTGTTCCTCCAGCACACACTCTGGAGAAGTGCTGGAACAATTCATTGGGAACAATCCCTGGCTGTGAAGTGTCTCCCACACACCTGGGAAGAGGCTGAGGCTCTCCTTGGATCTGCTGGCGCTGTGCAGGACCCTGAGAACTTCCTCAGGCTCAGGAGGGAGCACATGGCAGCTCCATCATCGCTCCGCTGTCTCCAGCCCTATCTGAGGGCTGCTGATCTCATCAGTGAGCTTTCTCTCAGGACAAAAGGGCAGAGGGACCCAGTAAAAGTCACCTCAGCAGGGAATCAGTTCATGGGGCATCATTTCATCCCCAGATTTTACCCACATTTCAAACTACAGGTTAAAAACAACCCCTGCCACCTGTAAGGTGTTTGTGGATGAAAAGAGCCTGCAGGTACCAACCCTTACCAATGTTTCCATGGCTCTTCTCCCACAGGCAGAGGAACAGCCTTGACTTGGCACCAGCACAAACCTCACAACACTTTGTTCAGCGGTCCCCAGAGGAAAAACCCCAGCTCCACCTTGGCATCTGCATTCCTCCCCCCTCCCCATCCCAACTCCACCTTGGAAAGAACTTTAAAAATTGCAGGGCATGAAGGCAGAAGGGTTGCTGCCAGATTGGCTCCATTCCCCATAATGTGTTTCAGCCATGTGGATTTTCTGTGCTTATTTGAAGGAAAGGAAAAAAACCCATAATACTATTGTATAAAGTGTACAGGGAAATATCTGGGCAAGAACTGGGGAGATAAGCACAGGCTGAACAATACTTTAAAATACTGAAACGAGCAAAAACTGGCTTGGAATCAGTTTTGAGTTTATCAAGTTCAATCTTCATCAGTGCTACCACCAGCAACAAAAATGTTAGTTAAACTCTAGAGAAAAAGTTAATTCTCCTTGGCTGATATCATATTCATAGATAGGACAGAGGAAACAGAAGAACTGGTGTTAAAGTCATAAGTAGAAAGATCTTGAAGGACTAAAATTACTGACCTTTTGGAAGAGGAAAAAGCCCCCAAAACAGCATATGCATTAGTCATAATGAAAATATTGTGCATAGCACAGCTTTCCAAGAGATCTGGCTCCGTGTCAGAGCCACCAGGGAGTACAAGAACTCTTTTGCTTGCCTTCACTCAAGTGACAGCACAAAGTGGAGGCTGTGCGCGAGACCCCAAAAGGGTCCCTGGAGGATCATTTGCTCCATCCCCCTGCCCAAAGCGGGATCAGCTCCACCAGTGCCATTTCTGACATTTCTGCACTCATTTCTGTTAAAGGTCTGTGATGGAGGCACCACACCCTCAGTGCAGCTCACCAACATCAACCCATTCCACCAGCACCATGCACCTCTTTAAAAAAAAGAAACCAGAATTGTCCCAGTCACTTTAGAAAGTGTTTATTCAAAAGCTTCATAGCACCATCTTGTTTTTTAAAACAACCAAATAAAATGCAGCAATTAAAACGTTGGTTTTTCTGTTGAGCATGACACTAACTCCACCTGTGAACATATTTATGGTTGTTCTTGCTAAAGTAACTGAAAAATAGCACTCCTGTGCACACAGACATAGCACTGGCCCTTGGGGGGGTTATCCAGTCCCAGCTCAATCATGGAAGAATAAAACCAAGTGGAACTGGATACCTCAAGGAAACCGTTCTCCTTCCCCAAATCTGCTGGAAGAAAAGATTTTCTAAAGGTCATTTTTAGCAGTTCCAATTCATATGTCCCCTCCAAAACTTCAGCAAAACTAAAAATGTAATTATATAAAATACTTTTGGGGGAGTTCTTTTATAGGACAAATCAGGTCATAATTGGTTAATTATCTCAATATGTTTGCTCTATCACCTAGCTATTAATTAACTAAAGGGCCTTTAATGCCCAGTTTTTTCTAGGGAAAACACCGGTCAAGATAATTTTACATTACTACGCTGATTCACATTAAAAATTTAAGGTAAAACCAAACTGCCATGGACAGCATTTATCACCTGCTTTCATTCTGAGGGTTTTTTTTCCTTTTCCCTTTTGAGTTTTGGAGCAGCCTGTCTGAGAGCTTGGATCAGTGAAGCGCTATTTCCCAAGGATCCTTAACTTACATTTCAGGAATAGGGACCAGGCTGAGGGCTCGGTCTCGTTATCGTTTGGCTATGGCTTCCGACCACTGGAATTCTCTATTGCAGCTACTTCTGATGGCCGTGGGGAGGCAAATGCTCCGTGCTTCACTTGGCCAAAGCCCCCATGGGGTCCCAGGCTGGCAGGACAATGGGCTCCTGCTGCATCACGGCCAGGATCTCCTCGGGCACGTGCTTCTTGTCCACCACCACCTCGTACACGTACTCGGAGAACCAGTCGTCGGTCATGATCAGGTAACCTGGGGGGGAAAAGAGCATCACAGCACAGAGCCACTGCAGGAGGGCAGCCACAGATAAGCCTCACCTAGGAATGATGCGTTAGACAGGGCCTGGGCACGCTGGGTATCTCTTGAAACACACCAAAAAATATCTCGAGGAAGATAAAGATACAGGATGTACTTCGTGTGCATTGATAGGTCAGGCAAGAAGCCCACCAGGAAAAACAACAGCCAGGATATCCATAGTTTATGTTTGCTCTGTTAAAATGGGCATTGAGAATACTCAAGGGAATTGCAAAGCCTTTAAGGCAGAATGTAAAATTATTTGAATCTATTTGAGGCTTTAGAATTTTTCAGGTGAACATCAGCCTGTTCTAAGAAAACTTGCTTGGTTTAGTTTTTGCAGTAAGAGGCAGCCACTGCTTTCCTCAAAGCCATTTAAATCACACTTAGGCTGAGGCAAATCCTAATTGTCTCCCTTAATGTGAAAATGACAGTGAACACCCTTTGAACTGGGAGTGAGGGAAGTCACTTTAGAGGTTTTAGCAGAGAGCTACCACTGGAAACAAGCTATTCCGAGTGAACTGGGAATAAGTGTGGCTGTGAAAAAGGAAGCATTTAGGAGACAGATGAAAAGGCTTTATGTAATAAAGTTCCTCGCATCCTTATATTGTATCATCACACAATCAAATGAAACAAGAAAATGCCCAAAGAATATGGACAATAAATGCATCTATCTCCACCATCTTGTTTCTAAAGCAAGAGATCAGATAATCCCATAAATTAAAACCCCTATCAACTGTAACCCGAGCTAGAAGCCATTTTGGAAACACTGCCAAAGGGAGCTGCCTTGATTATCCTCTCCTCAGGATATGAGTTCTTGGGACACACAAAAACCTCTCACTCCCAAGAGCCAAGGAGTAATTGCACCCTGAGAGGATTAATGAACTCTGCCTCTGACATCCTGTCCCTCGCAGCCGATTGGGATCGCGGCGTCTGAGCGGGGAGGAAGCGCCGAGCACGACTCCAGGACACACAAACACCTCGGGTTTGGGGAGGCCTGGGCAGGGCAGACCCCACACACACACCCTACAGACACCTGGGGAGCCCCTGAAAGTCCCCAGAGGGCCTTGGGGAAACCACGCTGTGCCTGTGCTGTGACCCCTGCCTGGGAAGAGCAGATGAACAGAGCCTCTGTCACTTTTGGGATGAGGGATGGACGTACAGACACCGAGTGCCTACAGGTTAAATCCCTGAAATGCCTTCCTGCAGGAGAGCAACAGCCAATACAAAACATGGAAAGCCCAAAGGGAGCCGACTTCAAGCTGGAGATGCATCCTAAAAAAAGCTCCTCTCATGCCAAAACAAGCAGATGGACCCCTCTGCACAGTGTGATTTAGTATTCCCCTCTTCCTTGCTCTTAAAAAAAGATATCCGATGGGATAAGCTGGGTTCAAAGTTAGGTAGTAACATCCTGTGTGTCTCCAGAACAAAAGACTACTCAGAATAATTTAACTTGCCCGTGTGACTGAAAAAGAGTCAATAAAACAGAAAAGAAATATTTGATTGGGAAGTGACTTTTTTACCTCAGAAAACAAGCAATGTTTGTCAGCAGCTGTGTTCATTCCTCGAGGAAAAACACACAGAGATCCAGAAACACTTATACAACAGATATAAATGTAATTATTAAATATTTAGGAGAGGCAAAGCTGGGCTGGTTCACAGGGGTTCCCTTTCTCCAGGACAAGCAGCACCACAAGATTTCAGTTCTGTCCACTCTGGAATGTGAACATATAACTGACTCCATCCCATAATTCCCAAACCAGGAGTCCCAATCTTTCACCATTCCTGTCAGGGGAAACAGGTGGAACCCTGGACTGTACTTGGAAAAACAGGGAACCCCACATGAAAAAAAGACTGCTCTTTCCTCACAGAAAAAAAGTAATTTGTTTGCTCATTATTCAGTGACTCAAGCCCAGTCCCTGGGGTTTTGTTCCTGGATGCTGGACCCTCAATCACCCTGTCCAAGAAATCCTGGCAGTTGGGGTTACTTGTATCCCCCACACCCAGCTGGGCCCCAGCTGGGCTGTGCCAAGTCCAGCATCATTGTTGGCTGACTCTTCTCTGATGTGGACTCTGGTTTCTTGTGCTGGACCTACCCAAGCACAGCTTCCCAATCCCTTAACAAGGCAGATAAGATAAAAATCTTAAATCTTATCACAGTGAGACACAGACTCAGTGGCACTGCAAGACAGCTCAGACAAACTCTGAGTCCTCACCCTCCTACACTGAAGAGTGGAAAATAAGGGCAGGAAGGAGAAGAAACCCCACCAAGCTGAATCACAGTCCCTGAAGGGATTTAAATGATGTGCAGAAGTGACATTTGGGGACACGGTTCAGTGGGGCTTGGCAGTGCTGGGTGAATAGTTGGACCTTAAAAGGGCTCTTCCAACCCAAACGATTCTGTGGCTCTCAGTCACCTCTCCCAGTGTTTGGGAAGGAGCCCTGGAGGACATGCCCAATTGCCTTCTGCCCCAGAGCAGCTCATTTGGTCATACCCGAGAAAATCATCCAGGGATTCAGCTCCCTGAAAAAAACCAGTCCGAAATAGAGTCGAGCCTCCTACTTCTGGTGGGATTTTCTGTCAAGGCACTTTTCCAGGCAACTCCCTGAGCAGAAGCATGGTCAGGGAGCCAGACTTTCCAGAGACCATGGTGTCCCCTGGTACAAAGCTGATAAGGGACAGTGACTCACCCTGCAAAGTCCACACAGATGCCACAGGGACAACACAGGGCAGGGTTTATTCAAGTCACTCTGGGCTCCTATTTTATTTCAAAGGAGCAATCAGCTCCTCTTACAGGGCTCTAGAACTAAATCTTGAGACGTGAGCAGGGATTTGGACTCAGTCCCAGCCCAGCAAACACCACTTGTAGCAGTGTCAGGGTTTAGCTGCTGCCCTGTGCCTTTGATGTTACCTCAGCATTGATTTGGCTTCTCTACTTAATCCAACATCCCAAAGAACATTTCACTGCTGTCATATTGCTGAGCCTTGAAGGCTGAATGTCAACAGTTTCCTTGCTGTGTGAAGACTTTTATTGGAATACTTTGCTGTGAATGGATAGTTAACTCAAAACAGAAACCACCGCAAGACCAAGAGGCCACAACATAAATTAAGACACTTTTCCAAGAGTATTCTGTGTTTTCCTCTAAGTTGCTCATGTCATTGAAAAGCTTATAAATAAGACCACATCCTAAAACATGAGTTCTCCAAAAATAAGTCTATTCCCAGAAGAAAACCAAGACATCCTGGGAAAGTTCTGTCACACCAAATCTTACAAGCACATTTGGGATTAACGTGCAGGAGAAAAATGTGGGCAGCAATGACTCTCATTCCTGAGGACACAGAGTCTGGCCTGGCACAGTCACCACTAAGGCTGTGCCATGGCTGAGCCCACATCCTGCCTGTCTCATTCAGGACATGACAAAAAACATGGAGCTCTCCACCACCCCACATAGGAAAAGCTGCCTGGCCATGGCAGGGCAAAGCAGGGATGCTCTCACACCACCAGCCTCACTCACCACGGGCTGGGGAACTCAGAGCAGCAGAAAAACACCCAGTGGTCATTCCCAGTTTCCATGAGCAGGGAAACCACTGGAACAATTTCCTAAACCAGCTCTGAGCTGTGATTCAGGGTTGTGTCCACACTGCTGCCAGGTGCCGCTCCAGGCTGGCACAGGGCCCTGGCACAGCCCCAAAGTGTCCCAAGAGGGCAGCTGGGACAGCAACAACAGGAAAACAAGTTCATGGAGAACCCTCAGCACAGGCAGAAGCACAGTGAGGACTGGATTTTGTGTCCCAGTGCCTGTCACACCGGGGAGGAGCACAGGAGAGGGGCTGCATGTCGTGGATTTGGCACAGCTTCCAAAAGGCAACCAGAATTATGATTTTTTAAAATTTTCTTTTCCCAGCCAGCTGCTGGAGTTCCAACAGTTTGCACTTCAGCTGTTTGCAGCACAAACTGGGAGCAGCCATGCCCTCACTTCCTCATCTACAAAATCAGTAAGCAAATCCTTGCAATGATTGATAAACAGTACTTCAGGAGAAAACAAACCCCACTTCAGCTTCACACACGGCTCAGGAAGGTTATTCAATACCACCAGCCACAGCCAGCACGAGCCCTGTGTGCAGTGCACAGATTAAAGTCTGGCTGTTACCAAAAGCTTTAGGACATTTAAAAACAGCACTGAAGCTGTTATTTCTCCTTCTGTACTAGCAAGAAAAACCATTCCTATACAATGCAGTCCTTGGAAGTGATCCTGATTCATTGATACAGCCCAACTTTTATCCATGGTCCCTTTGTGAACAGACTGGTTCCAGACCCACAGGAGTTCCTGGTGCCTCACAGGACAAGGGCCACCATGTTTTTGGACTCATGCTACCAGACTTTCCACACTTGAGTTCTGCAGGAAAAGGATTATGAGCAACAAAATAGCCAAGGTTCTGATCAGTGTGACAGAGGGAGAGCAAACTCCTGCAGCTGCTGGGGTTTTTGGCAGGGATAATAGCTGGGAATTTACTTGGGATCAACAGCAAACTGATATCAAGGCTTAAGAGTATCAGCAGCTTCCCTGCAATAAACTGAACAACCTTAACAAAAACTGATAAGGCAGGAATAAAGTTTGATAAAATATGACCTTTTGATGAAGTCTATCAGTATCTTCCCATGCCTTCATACACAAACCAGTCTGGTTATTGGATTGTCCCTTCCACATCCTTAGTTTCAAACATTCAGTTTTCTGCACTCATGACTAGAAATTACCTTTATTGCCACGATCTTCACCCCAGGAGTTCTCCACTCTCCATTTTTCAAATGCATCTTCTTGCCCATCCTGTGCCAAAACAAGCCCATGACATTCAGGGGTGAAGGAGAGGCCACATCTGAGCAGAGAACCCCTTCCCCATCCAAATTCAGCACCAGGAAAACAGAACTCCTGAATCTCAGTGGTTTCTTGCTAATGGCTGGAGAAATGCCATTTTATAAAATACTCATCTACCTACTTAGATAAAATATGAGGAAATGTGGTAAAGAAGAGAGTCTGCAATCAGTATTTATTTTATCAGGAAGCTGAAATTTAACTAAATTCTAGTTTGGACTTGAATGACTCACAGAATTTAAGCTGCTGTCCCTGTCCCCCCATCAAGGTGTGGGGGAAATTAAAGACAGGATGCACAACTTGCCTGAACTGGGAATCAGAGGAAAGGAACAAGGAACCGTCAGAACAGAATTCAGAACAGCACTGGCAAGAGCAAACCCTTGAAGAATCCACCTGAAGGACACAGCTCCAAGTCTGGTGCTGTGCAATTAAAATATTTTAATACAAAAAACTACCCTGAAAAACACCCCATAAGTCCATTTTTAATACTGACTGGAATATTGTTACAATGCTTCTGTTCTCCCTTGAAAAGAGAGAACAGTCCTTAAGATGGGACACTCAAGAGCTCCCAGACCAAGGATGTCAGCTCTGGATGCTCTCAGAAATTGGGAGGAGCACAATCACATACAGTCACTTTTTAACCAAAAGCGCATTTAATCCACATCTATTTTTGATGTTGTAAAATCGTAATATGATTTAAAAAAGAAATCTTCAAAGTCGTTTTATAAAAAAGTAAGTAAATCCAAAATATTACATTTTACAACTCAGTTTCTCAAGGCCCCTTCAGATTAAGGTTTTTAAGAGGCACCAACTACAAAGTTTTCCTTGGTTTTTAGTTAGACATTTAGAGTAGCGTTCGTGCAATCTGATACACAACGGGAGCGTTAAAAGCTCAGAATGCAGAAAACAGGAAAAAATTATACTGAGTTGTAAAAAGTAACTTGGAACATTCTTATGACTCAGCAGTTCCATCTCAAGTCTCAAAACTCCACAGCTCAGGCAAACTTGTTCAGTGCTGTGCAAGCTGTTATTCCTCAAGCCAAGGTCAAGCTGGACAGGAAGAGATCACTTCAAAGAAATTTTAATAATGACAACTTCTAGAAATAAATGGAAACATCGACTTTGCAGATAACCCCGAGCTGTAAGTTTCTGCATGCTTCTTTTTACTTCATTATGTGCTTTGTTATGGTGCCAGGAGCAGATCTAGCTGTGGATTCATCTCATCTCTGCTGTTTGCCACAGAACTATGCTGAACACCATTTCCCTTCCCTAATTAGAGGTCAGGGAGATCACAAACCAGGGAGGTTAACCCTGCTGTAAAATGCCTCCTACCAGCATTTTAACAGGCTGGCTCCTCCTCAGGCTCTAAACCAGACTGGATTAACCATGCAGTGGTTGTCCAATCAAAGTTTGTGGGTAAAAGGAAAGAAGTCCCTTGACATGTCTAAAATACTTCCCTCCTTGTTAAATAGTTATAGTTCTGAACACTCAGACACAAACAAGACAAAGGGAATAAACAACCACGCCTTGTGCACCAGGGGGTTGTGGCACACTCTGAGTGAGCCCAGGACACAAAGAAGCTGCCAGGATATTCCAACACATCCCTGCCAGCACCAGAACTCCAGGAGGGAGACTCTACCTTCTCAGTGACAGCTGTCAGGACCATGGCATGGGTCATCAGGGACTCCCCAAAGATCAGTCGTTCTGCTTTGTTCATGTTCTTGATGGAGACACCAAACACCAGCTCATGATTAAATCTAGCAGAAAGACAAATAAGTTACATGAGAAAGGATGCAGGGGGAGTTCTAACTAAGCCAGGGAATCAGGAGACTGGCCTGTGCACAGGCATACGAGTTCAACCAATTTTAATGTCAGAATAAATGCAAAACCTGATCCCTTTAGGAGTTTCTCTCACCATATATTAGACATTTAAATAAGAATATTTAACAACCACTCATATTGAATCTTTAAAGAATTCAGATTCAACTAACAAGTAAAAAAAATTCTGCTGCTGAATTACTTAAATATACTCTTTTGGGGTATATAGTCCAAAGTATTTACTAATCAATTCACTGAGCAGCTAAAGGGCTGTTCATGTTCTCACTGAGTATCCCAGATGACATTCTGGTTTGATTCTCTACTCACATATTCAGGTCGTTGATTCCCAGCTTGCTATAAAAGTGTTTTGCCACATCACAGCCAAACCACACAGCCTGCAAAGAGAGGGAAGGGTCATGTCTGGGCCAGATTCCAGGGGTTTTACATGGCATGGGCTGCACTGTGCCATCCATGAAGAGAAACCAAACCCACCTCGCCATCCTTAATAGATGCTGCAGCCAATTTCTTCAGGACCTCCACAGGCTGGTTGTTGTAGAGAGTTTTCCTCCCTCCAGCCATGTTGCCCAGGTACTCCACTGTGTAGAGCCTGTTGTAGGGATTCTGGGGTCGAGGATCATTCACTAGACAAATCTGCCAAAAGCCAAGATGTCATAAAATGAGGTGCAACGTAAGTGAAATCTTTCAAGATTGAATCTAGAAGGATTTCAGGGAATAGCTTTTGTCCTAGCCAACTGTCTGCCCTATTAGCAAACAAGCCACTTGGCTGAAATAAGAGGTTTTTTAAGGTTGTGTTTGTTGGAGTTTTTTTGTTTTGTTTCACAAGTTCACCTCGTAACTGTGGCAGAGCAGCTCTGCGTGTTATTCCTTCTCTAATGTCTGCCTTACGACATATTACAACTGATTAGATCATTGCATATTTTATCATTACAAAAACATCGTGGACTGCAACACAAGATCCCAGATAATTGAAGGGTAGAGCACAAACAGCACAGCAGGGAGAATAAACACACTGACTTGGGCAAGCAGCGCCCATCCCAGGTGCTGCAGCTACAGAGGGGACAGACACTGGCAACAGTGGAAAATAAATGGTTCAGCAGCAAAAACAAATAGCCTTGGGAAGTTTTCAGCATCCCCAACCTTGTCCTCCATGTTGAAGTAAGGCTTGACATGCTCGTTGTAGAACTGCACCGGGGTCATGGGGCCGTACTTGTGGTAGTTCTTCTCCTTGTCCCGGAACTCCCAGCAGAAAGTCTCCGGAGGGCTGCCCAGGCAAGTGCTCACTATTCTGAATACCTGCCCAGAGAAACAAACAGCTGTGAGCCTGCTGGAACATGCAGCTGGGCCTCTCCTACCACAGCAATGCCACTGGAGCATGGATTTCCCCACATGAAAACCAGATGGAGAAATGGGATCTTAACGGTCACCTTTGAACACGTGAATGAACACACACACACACATCAGTTATCTGCATTCAGCTCCTGAAATCTCAGTGTTTCAGCAGTTCAAAACCAATCTGAAAGGCCTCAGGAAAATCAACAGAGCTTCTTTCACCACTCTCACACTCCATGTTGTCAGACAAAAGAGAAGCTTACAAATTCCAGGTTCTCGTAGGAATGCAGCTGCCCAAAGCAAAAAACAGGACACTCCCCAGCCTTGTTAAAACATTTTTAAGTAATTCTGAAGCTCCTCCAATGCTGCCAGAGAAACTTTATCAAATTGATTCTCAAAAGGCTTCATCATTCAGCATCTCCTGTTCCACCAGGTGGTTTGCCCCATGCAGAGACAAACCAGACCTTTTAACATGGGCATTTTACCCAGTGTTTCCCCTGTATTAATTCATTTTCAACTGTAATGTTCATTTGGCTTTAAAAGATGGGCCTTTGCTTCTTTTCAAAACCCCAGAATAATCTTCACATCTGTTTTAATACATTTAACAACATCTCTGTTTAGGGCTGAGCTGGCAGGTTATGCAATTTAATTCCAGCTCCCTGCCTGCTGCCTGCGACATCCTTTGCAGCTGGCAGCTATCTTTGGATTTTTAGCACAAAAAGTTGACCAGATTTCAAGTCATCAGCCTCCCTGTAAATCAGAACACAGAGCTGCATTTCAGAACCACTGCTGTACTCTCTCACAGGGCTTATCAGAAAATGTGCCAACACTGGCAGTGTAACCACATGAGTGTCTACAGAGATACAGAGCAGGACCTGCCACAGGTACTCTGGGGATGGGGAATTTAATCACAGTTAAACAGGTTTGAATCTGTTTTATTTCAGCTGACACTGATCTTCAGCTCTCTCCATGTCCTGAGCACAAGTCCTTGCAAGGAACCATCAGGTTATTTAAAATGAGAGGAGAGGGACTCAAATCTCAGCTGCACCTTCTGCACTGGGATCCAGCTTCTGTGGTCTGTGCCAGCTTTCCCAGCCTGGCAGTCTCCACACTTACACAGCAGAGTAGACACAATACCTTTCCCAAAGCTGATTGAACTCTTTCTGGAGATGGTCCTAAGGTTCCATAAGAACTGGCTTTATGTCAATGTGCACTTTGTGCTGGCAGCAAAAGGAGTGCAATGCTCCTGCTAAATAAAGGTGTTCCTGCTCCAAGCAATTTAAGAAAACAAGTGAAAAAATTAATTACAGGTTGAAACAAGGGTGTGGGCATAAGGCTTCTACTGCAGGAACTCACACATTTCTCAATAAATATGGCAAAGAGCAAATATAAACCCCTGAACTACTATAAATATTTAATTTTGCACAGACTGCACAAAAGGTACCATTTGCTGTGGCTACACCCACGTTACCTCAGATAACCGCAAGCGCTGAGAGATGAGGCCATGAACACAAAATAAGCAAGAAAAAAGCCTAAAAGGAGAGCAGCAACCAAATGGGCTCCAGCCAGAGGAAGGAAAATGATGGAGACAGATTTCTCCAGTGAACAGAGGCACTGGAGCCTGGAATGACCTCCCTCAATTGTTTTGCCACCCCACCCAACATAGGCCCTCTCCTCATATCTCACAAGCTTCCCCTACCAATAAATAAAATAAGCATATATAACCTAAAAGGTGACTTACATTGCCCTAGTGACAACCAGAAGCAAGATATGGCAAAGATAGAGCAGCTTGTGCTAAACCCCAAAATGAATGAGGAGGGGAAAAGGAGGACACTCCTGATAAGGAAGAGTCTACAAAGGAGAAGAGTAAAGGAAGAAAAATTCTATGGCGTGAACTGCACTGATTTCAGCTTCTGACCTGCTGTGCACTGGTTTGATAAGAATGTTTATACAGTTCTGGAGTGAATATTTAATCCTGTGTTCCACAACAATTGCCCCATTTCAGCTGGAGTGCTGCTCCGAGCAGGAGCAAACCAAGATTTGCTACGCAAATAGAACCTCCCAGAACAAAACCAAGCTCTGCTTTGCCACAAAAATACAGAGGCAATACTCCTGTCATACACATCTAAACACATGCAAACCACCTTTATTCTGCAGGAGAAAATGCTGTGTTAACCTCAGAGAATTAAGCACAACCTTTTACAGAACAGACAAGCAGCAACCAGTTAAGAACCTTCCATGTCAGTTCCAGGATCTCTTGTCAGAGGGCAAGAGGCTCTAAATAAATGAAGAAACATTTAGCAGTGAACTGTGTGTCCCTGCCCTAAGAATGACCATCTCTAGGAAGCTTTTGATGTCTGCTGCAGAATCCCCCAAGGGCTTTTGGACAAACACTGCATGTAAATTACATTAATTCAGCTTTGAACTAAGTGCAGATTGGCAACATTCTGGGGAAGGCTCAAAGCACAGCATTCTCAAGGCATGAATTTCACAACAGCTTTGATGAAACCCAAGGAACACAGGTCAGTTTTCTTCTTTTAACCTAACCTTAAAATTAGATAAAAAGAAGCTACAGAATTTTACATGAAGTGCAAAGATGAATTTCCAAAAGCCAAAACAACACATTAATCAATATGGAACTAATACAGAGATAGCACAAGGTAGGTTCTGCCTAACAATGATGTTCAGTGGACTGCAGAAAAAGCTAACACACACCACCAAAACGTTTAATTTCTTGACTCATCTCAAGACATACATTGGGTCACTTGGCATTGTATGTTTGAGAAATGAATTAAATATATACTTTTTTTAAAATGCATGGACTTGGTCACACTACAACTGCCTCAAGCTTAAGTTATTTTTGGCAGTTTAAGAATCAAGTATGAGCAGCACAGAGTGAGAAAAATGATGTGGGTTTGTGTGAGCAGGAGGAGGTTCAGGCACTGCAGACACACTGACAGTGATGGAGTCAATTCAGAGCCAAAACCATGCTGCAATTCACTCCTCTGCTGCCCCAGGATGAGCCCTCAGCTGGACTCAGCCCTGTGCAGACACCTCCCTTCTGTGGTTCTTTTCTGCTCTCTTGTGGGGAAACCTTGCACAACACTTGTGCTACAAGATTTGCATTCACAGCCATCAGAATGCAAATTTCAACCTTTCCTGGGTATAAGAGCCTGACAGGCCACTGTCTTGGTCTCTCAAGAGACAAAATGTTGCTTTTGCCACAGCAAGGGGCAGATGTTTGTAAATATCATAATTCTGAAACCTATGGATTCAAAATATTTGTCTGGAAGGATCAGAAAAACTCAGAATGAGGTAAGCAACAAGCCACTGCAAAACCAATTCACTTGAACAGCTCCAAGAACACTTTGTTGAGCAACAAGAAGCACTTGTTTTGGCTGATCTAACAGCTACACAACAAAAGTAAGGAATCTCATCCATTCCAGCCCTGTGTTCCAAGATTCATGTCACACCAGTTTATTTACCTCTTCTATCATCATGTCCATGGCAGCACAAATTTCTCCTTTGCTTCCTCCGCTTTCCACCATATTTCTTAGCCTCAAACAGTATTCTCTCATCTGTTTAAAGAGAAAGTCACTTTGTTATCAAGGGTATGAAAGGTGTCACCTGATCATTTTCAGGACTTCCTATCTGCTTGTCTCAAGCGCCTATTTTACTCTTCATAACGTTTTCAAAACGAAAATACATTTCAGAAGCTTCGTTAGAGATTAATTTAAAAATAACAAGATAATTGAATGCTGTTAAAGTAAAATGTCACCAAAAAATTAACAAATAGTCACAATTTAATTACCATTTCCATCCACTGGCGTGAGGCTTGCAGCCATTAAGTTTGATTTCTCTCAGTCCCGTAAGTGATGCCACAGCATCCACACACATCAGCACCTCTGTGACTCACAGAACACACTTTCCTCATGCTGTCACATTCATTTTGCAACTCTAATGCATAATTGATCCCCTGGCTGATGAAAAGGAAGGGGCATTTCCCCACTGCATGCACAGCTGCAGTCAGAGCAGCACAAGCTTCCCATTAGTGTCACCATCCATAAGGCCAGGAATGGTGATGGGGATCCCTCAGGACCAGCTGCTTTGCCATGCTCAGGATTTGAACAACATTAACAACATTTAAAATGTCCAAGCTCATTCCACCACGTATTTTGCATTTTTAATGTGGACTTCAGCAGGCAATTTTCCCTGAGCATGCAGCATACAAACTGGAAAAAAATGTAGCAAGCTGTAAAAAATGTTTTAATTGCCTTTTTCATCCAGCTACCTACACCAGCATCTTCCCAGGCTAATTCATTTCTGCAGTTCAGGGAGTGAGTTAACACCTTCCTTCAGACAAAGCTGTGCACTTCTCTACTGAAAGCTGATTTTTAACATGCAGTGTTTTTAAAATACATTTTTTTCCGCCATCTTTTTCACCACATTTGGCAGTCATTAGAAACCTTGGCACAGAAGGAGATGAGATACTGAAAGGGTGGGAAAGACACACCTAGACACCATGTGCTGGTTTTGCAGAAACAGATTTAAGCAGCCACATCAAGAAATCTTTGGAAATCTGAGGATTGGGAATAACTGCTACTAAAACCACAAAAGGTTCTTTCAAGCTACTGAAGCCTGACAATGAACTTCTCCCATGATCTCACCTTCCTGCTCTATGTTCCAAGATTAACATCAGACTTTGCTGAGACTTTAGGCTGCTTGTAAATAAATTTAAGTTACTGAGATGCACTTAACACTTTGGTCAATAAGGATAAGGTGGTTAGGAACATTTGGAGCAGGTTCATTCTCATCCCCTCCCCTAAGTTTTATCATCTAAATCAGTTTTACCTTATGATTCAAGATCTCATTCATCCTTCTGGTAGCCTCTGTGGTGTGAGACTCTGGGAAGTATTTCTTGGGGACAACACCATACTTCTCTAAAAGAAATAAAACTACAGGTTAACAATCGGCTTCTTCACACAATAGATGCTCCTACTGCTCATACCCATGTGAAAGATAAAGAGAGTTTGGGTTTGTGCAGATATTATAAGGGAAAGGCTCTTATTTATAGGTTACAAGTACCCAAAGTTTATATTTTAATTTGTGACTGAATGTTGACCTCTGATCTGCATTCCACAGGGATCCCAGAACATGGAATCCCTGAACTACTCAGTATTATTTAACTCAACACTTAAAAGTTCTGAATTAATTAGTGCTTTAAGAAGTCCTGTTCACCAGGAAAAAAAAAAACCAAAAAACAAAAAAACCCCAACTTGGTTACTTTAAAATTTATCTCCTGAAATACCTTCTAAAGAACTGGGCCTCCCATGAATCACTCCATGTAAATTATCTAAGGTTAAAACTGACTTCCCAGTCTCCTTTCCTCCTCAACAATTATAAAACACCAGCAGCAGCTCAATGGCTTCCTACATTACAGTACCACTCACAGATCTCACCATGCAAGGCTCTGGATGTAACAGCAGCAGCCAAAATCTCTGCCCTGATTAAGTATTTATAGCAGTGGGATGAGGGAAAAAAAGGAACCCCCAGGCTTCAAAGAAACAAATTCCTTTTGTGCTTCTAAATTTGTATTATTGGCTTGTTGATTTACAAAGCTGTCACACTGTTTCACAACACAAATGAGAGCAAGTGCTGGTGTAATTAAGTATCTCCAGCAGGGTAGGATCCTGTTCCTGCTGGAGCACTGTAAGACCAGCACTGCCACATTCCACATCAATTCCTTCTCACTGATCTTTATACCAACTTCAGGCTGCAATTCCAAGTAGTTTTGCTCCTGCTCTGCAGACACACCTGGGTCCATCAGTGGCTTTTTCCTTAACATGTGTCCTAAAGATTGTGTACATGGCTATAAATAAATGAGGTTGAGTTGACGACTGGAGGAAAAGGGGATCAAACCTTTTCTATTAAATGTAAAGTCAGGGCCATCTAATTATTTGTTGATTTGTTGAAATTGATGCCAGACAAGATTTAAGCCAAATATTTATAATCTAGCCCCAAAAGTCTTTGATTAAAAAAATACAGTGGTTAATGGCATCATGTGCCTTAGCCAATTCCCAGGACTCAAGCTCAATTTCTTATTCTGTTCCATTCCCCATTTCTCAAACCAGGCTGCAGTTTCAGGAAGGGCTCCTTGTGACCACTTCTCTCACCAATGATGTTAACCAGCATATCCCATTGTCCACCATCATTTGTGGGGTTGGAGAGCAGGAATTGCACCAGTCTTCCTTCCACTGGCTCCTTTTTCTGAGCTGTTTCCACAAAGGCATTTAAGAAGTAGTAACAACGCTCAACCTGAAACACACAGATAAAAAAAAAAAAAAAAAAAAACAGCTTTCAGTCTGACATATTATGCATTAATTAATTGCTGAGTATTCAGTTCTTTGCAAGTACAGAACAGATGAAGCAACTTTCTGCTCATCCAATGACATCCTCATTTTCCCCTCCAGCATTCCAGGGGCTACCCTATAAAATCCTTTGTTAGACCAAATATTTAGGAGTGACTTCACACAGAGCTTAAGGGTAGGGGAACAGGAAGCAGAAGTTATGCAATGAAGCCTGGCCCAAACTAGTACTAGATTTGCTTCATTTCCCTTAGGGGGAGAAGCAGGCACACAGCTCACCCCTCAGGTCACAAGCACAACTGAAACCTCAGAGCTACAGTCGCGTTTCCACCAACAAGTAACTTCTGAAATATACAGAACTCTTGAAAAAAAATACTTCTACTATTCCAAAACTTCAACATCTTGACAACTTTCTTCTCAAGCTCAAAGTCCCACTTCGCTTGACCACCTGCATATAAAACACATTTTTAAAGAATGAAGCTTGAAGTTTCTTCTCATACATGCTAAAAGAAGCTCTGTCCCAACACTAACACCTGATTGCATAAGCAATCCTACAACAACCTACACGACTGTACCTTATCCCAGAAAAAGAGATAGGACTGGCTGAACTCAAACTCTTCAATGTTGTATTTCTTCATGAAAGGAAGGCGCATTGCGTTGAGGCAGGAAAAGATCCAGCATCTCCCTGAGAGATCAAAGGAACACGAATTAAACTGGAACGCCTGTGCTCAGGAGCTGCACAACAATTCCTTTTACCACCAGATTCATGACACAGTTCTGCCTCCAGCCTTTGGCCGGGCTTCCACACCACCAAAAAGCTCTGAAGGCGTTCTGAAATCTTTTATTGCATGCACATCTCTCAATTACACCACGCAGAAGGGAAAAGAGGCAAACGCTGAAAGCCTAACGTCTGTTATTAACTCAGGAGGATGCTGCAGGAATTCGACTTTGCTCCGAAGCCCGGACAAAGGGCTCTGGAGCAGCGGAGGCTCCCAGGAGCACAATCAGCGTTACGAGTCAGCCCCCAAACACGGCCCCCGGCCCCGACCCTCCTTACCGGAGTTCTTCTGGTTGGTGACGGGCTTGCCCTCGGCGGGCACGGCGTGCTGGAACACCTGCACCGTGTCCTGCACCACCTGCCGCTGCAGGCACACCTCCAGCGGGTCGTTGCATGTGGCCACGTTCTGGGCCAGCAGGAACTGCGGCTCGGCCCGCAGCCGCCGAGTGAAGGCGACGGCCTTCTCCGTGCTCAGCCCTGCGGGACAGCGGGGCAGGGTCACCGCCGGCCCCGGGAACACACACACCCGCTCCCGTCCACCGCCGAGGTAACGGTGAGCCTCCCGTCACTCCCTACAATGGGCACGTTATCCCTGCCCACAGCCCCGGGAAGATCCCGCTAATTCCCCTCCGCCCGACCTACTGCTGAGGTAACCATGAGTCTCCCACCCCCCGGACTAAATACCCCCGGTAAGGGCCGGTAACCCCCTCCCTAGCCCGGTAATTTCCGTCCCCCGACCCGCTGCTAAGTACCGATGAGCCCCCCCCCCAACCCTCCATCCCCGCCATGGACAAGATCCCCCTCCTCCCTTCCCCGGTAAGCGCCCTCTCATCGCTGAGGTACCGCTCTGCCCCCTCCGCCCGCGGCCGCCCCTCACGGCCAGGCCCCCCTCACCGCGGGCGTTCATGGCGGCACCGGCAGCACGATCCCGGCGCGGGCCCGAGGCGGAAGCGGCTCTTATAGCGCCGGCACCGGAAGCCGGAAGAGGGGCCCGGGGCCGCGGCCGGGGGCGAGGGGGGGCGAGCGGCGGCGGGAGGGCGGACGGCGAGAGGAGAAGGACACGTTTAGTGCGGGGGCGGCCCCTCACAGAGACCCCTCACACTGGGGCCTCACACCGATCCCTGACAACGACCCCTCTCACACAGAGCCCCTCACAGGGACCCCTCTCAGCGGCCCCTCACTCAGATCCCCTCAGAGGGATCCCTCCCACCGGCCCCTCACGCAGACCTCTCACACGGACCCTGACAACGACCCCTCTTGCCGGCCCCTCACACAGATCCCCTCACAGCGACCCCTCGCCCACACAACCCTGGCTCCAGAACATTCCACACTGCCTGGAGTCGGCGGCCTCCCCGCCTCGAGGAGCGTCAGTGCTGGGGGATGTTTGTGGCACAAACTCGTGTCAGTGCCGGGGGCTGCGTGTGGCACAGGGCTCGGCTCTGCAGGGTTGGTGTCACCCCTGGGTGAATGACACCCATCCGGAGCAGCCCCATCCCGCCTGTCCCCAGCTCTACCCGCACGGTGTCACCCCCTGCGCTGTGGCAGATTCACAGGAGGGTTCGGGACAGTTCTCCACAGCCGGTGGTGTTGAGGCCAAGTGTCCAGGAACATGAGGCGGCACCGCTGTAGCACCTTGAGGGACCTCCCTGAGCACTGGTGAGTCAAGGACACGCTCTGGATCACACTCCAGATCAGGCTGCAGAATCTTCCTTCCCCTTGAGGAAATGCCCGCTCCTCTGAGAAGAGCGCTGGTGCATCACTGTTCAAATTGATTTACAGCACACAGTGTTTATTGACAGTATTAGTAATGGGCTGTTCCAAGGCATGATGAGGCCTCAACGGCTTACCCGGACCTTGAGAAAATGCTGGAGTGGCACATTTGTTTGGGGGAAGGGATGGATGGAAATGTTTTCCACCCATCGTAGCGCTGTAGCAATTCACTGGAACTTCGCTGTGTGTCATTGAGCACTTGGGGCTGCCCCAAGCCCTGGCGTCTGTCTCAGCCACAGAGACAGGAGGTGAAGCAGCAGTGCTGAGTGCCAGGCAGCTTTTGCCTGGCAAGAGAAGCTGAGATGCCCACAGGGTCATTGGGAAGGGGCAGGGAGCTGGGTGGCCACCACCCCAATGCCCTGTTGTAATGGCACTGCAGGACAGAAAGCAGCTGTCAGCCCAACGCCTCACTTCATTTGTGTGCATCAGCATCACAGTCCAGTAGAGATTCCCCTGTAGTCTGATCCATGTCTACATTGATTGCACATGCATTCCTTGTTGGAATAAGCATGGAGGGCAGGAGCTGGCATCATCTCATGCAGCCCACCTGCCTCAGTGGTGCTCCAAGGAAAGGTTCCCAGTGACCAGTCCTAACAGTTCTGACCCTCTCAGCAGCAGGTTAGAACCAACAGATGCAAAGAACCACTTATATTTTGAAAAAAACATATAAACTTGATCCCAAAAAAAGCCTGTTTCAGTGCTTTATCTCATCATCTCACACAATGGCTTTGGTTGACCACTAGAAATGATGTTTTCTGGGTGTTCTTCACCTGCAGCAAAATGGACAGAAGAAACAAAAAAAATCATCTCCTAGGGAAAAGAAACCCCACAGGTAAGTTGAATTCATCTGGGGTGTGTTGAGCTCCAGAAAGCTGTTAGCAGGCTGAGAATGTGATATTAGGGGTTTTTTCCCTTCCAGTGGTTACACACAGGGGTATCCAGAGCCTTGGGATGGCCAGGGAAGGGCAGGATTAGTGTGCGTCCTGTCATGTTCCCAGGGACCCCTCTCTTTTGGGACAGGAGGTGTGGGCTGATGTTCACCAGCCAGAGCAAGAGCTGGATGGATTTATCATGCTGAGTGAACTGTTTCAGGTTCTGGCAATTTTAAAGAAGGAATTAATTTGGAGTAAGTGTGAATAAGCAGTCAAATACTTACAGAGCTGTTTCTCTTGGTTTCTTGAAGCACTGAAAAGAAAAGAAAAAATCAGTCCTGTTATCTTTCACATTTCCTGGCCATGGGGATACTGTTACAAATATTGCAAGTACGTAATGCCTTCCACATGAAATATCTAATACTTGATTTATCTACTGGTAATTCTAAAGCAGGAGGTAGTTTGTAGCAGTTTTCTAGCAGTGAAAAGTAACATTATGAAATAGAATAGGTAGACAAAAACCAGGCACTGCAGCAAACTACCATTTTTTCCTAAGAAACTAGAGCTTTCCATACCTTAAAAAATTTATCTCTTCGAGCCACAATTCCAAAAAATACTGTCAGTGAAACCACTACGACAGCAGCAATAACAGCCTCCATGGGAAAAACATATTTTTTATCTGTCAGGAAAGAAGAGGTTGGATATGTGAGAAATCAGTGCAGTCACATAACCCAGAACATTTTGCAGGACTGTGGAAAGACATTCCTTTTCCCACAGCTGTCACTGCTGAGTTAACTTTTGCTCTCTCTGCTGTCTGCAGACTGACTCTGTGTGTTAGTCCCCTGGAGAGAAGGGTGCTGAGCCTGTATTTTCCTGAACTGAAGAAGAACTGAAATATCAGTTCCTGAAGAAGATCCCCCCAGGCACTGTTGTGCTCAGAAGTAAGGCTGTCCAGAAGTACCACTGACACAGGTAACATTGCTTCCCCTCCCTGTGCCAGGAGGACAGAAATGAAAGGGGCCTGGACAGAGGTGATTTAGTGTCACCTGTCTGAGCCCTGAGCATTGTAGTCATCTCTGGAGCATAACTTCTCTTGCCTTAAGCAGCTCCTTGGGCATGACAGCATCCTGTGGTCAGTGTAAGATGCTTCAAGTAAGACCTGAGGTGCTTTAAACCACACCTGAGTGTGCCCTGTCAGCATGGGAAGAGCAGCAGTGGGATGAGCCTGCCCCGGGTCACACTTGCCAAGTGCTTTTGAACAGGTAGAGCAGGAGAGGCCCTTCCTGGTGCTGTGGTCCCAGGCACAGGTGCAGAGAGAGCTCCTTGCTGTTGCTGTGCCCTAAGAAGTCCAGGCAGGGAATCTACCACACTCCACTTACACTTTGTAATACAAATGGATTGCTGTCATAAAAGAGAACAGAGAGTTATTTGTAAAGCTTATTATTGAGCAGCAGCTTTGTTACCTTCCACTATGAGGTGGAAATCCCTTGTCCCCTTTCCCAGGGGTGAATCCACCACGCAGGTGTAGGTCCCATTGTCAGACTTCTGCACTTTCTTGATGGAGAGCCGGAAAATCTCACTGGTCTGGTACAGCTCATGACGACTTTGCTGCAGGGTCAAGATCTGGGTGTCCTTATACCAGGTGCTCTGGGCCTGAGGGTTGGATTTGGAGTTGCAGGTCAGGGTGACATCTTTTTCTTCTTCTACATGGAGGGTCTCCTCTCCGCTCAGCCGGGGAGGAACTGTTCACAGGAATGCAGTTCAACGGGTCATTAATGATGCTGCTCGTAGAATCACAGAACCATTTAGGTTGAAAAAGCCTTCTCAAATTGAGTCCAGCCAGCACTGCCAAGACCACCACAAAACCATGTCCCCATGTGCCACATCTACACATCTTTTAAATCCCTGCAAGGATGGTGGCTCCACTGCTGCCCTGGGCAGCCTGTGCCAGGACTTGATGACCCTTTCAGTAAAGGAATTTTCGTTAAAACCCAATCTCAGCCTCCTCTGGCACAACTTGAGGCTATTTCCTCTTATCACTTGTTACCTGGGAGGAGAGACTGACCCCACCTTGCTCCAACCTCGTAGA
The DNA here is from genome assembly GCF_029207755.1 of Chamaea fasciata. Classification (NCBI taxonomy): domain Eukaryota; kingdom Metazoa; phylum Chordata; class Aves; order Passeriformes; family Sylviidae; genus Chamaea; species Chamaea fasciata. Next base: position 7,290,077 of record NW_027094106.1, read on the forward strand.
GTGCCCACATTTAACACAAAATAAGTTCTCTTCACACATCCCTCGTGCTCCTTGTTCACTGGTCTAACACATCACAGTAGTGCAGCCTTTCCTGATCCTTGGGAATGAGGAGGGCAGTCAGTGGCAGAGACTGTCACTCCAGTATTTCCTCTGCCCTGACTGGTATCCTTGGGAAATAATCTAGGTGGAGGCAGGGGCATATCCAGAGTATGTTTCTTAAGGGCCCACCCACTCCTATAAAAGAGTCAGAGCCTTAGATCAGGCCATAAGCACCACTGCGGGAAGGGAGTGTCTTATCACGTGAGTTACCTCCTCCTAAACACATTTTTTCTCGATGAAGACAGCGGACAAGGGTACAAAACACCGCCCAGACAGAGCTGCCCCGCCCACAGCCCCGTCCCACCCCAGCCATTCCACACAGGAATCCACCACGGCCACTCACACTGGACATCCAGGAGCACAGACACCTGCACGGACTTGTCCCGTGCCAGCCTGCAGGTGAAGGTGACTCCGTTGTCAGACTCGTTGACCGGGGATATGCAGATGTTGCTGATGTTCACTTTATTGCCGTCGTTCAGCCCCACCTGCCCATCCCCGCGGTACCAGAGCAGCTCCTCGGCCTGGCTGCTGTTGTGTACGAGGCACGAGAGGGAGATGGCAGGGCCAAGCTCTGCAGACAGGGTGAAGTCAGCAGCGTGGTTATTTACAGACAGCTCCAAACCTGCAGAAGAAGGAGGACAAGGACATTTAAGCATCCTAAGCCATACTCATCCCACAGAAGCTGCCCTGCTCACTTCTCCAGGCCTCGACCTTGGAGGAGAGATGAGACTTTCAGGTTTCAATCAAACAGCTGTTTCCAGGTGGAATGTTAGGTTTTGAGACAAGAAAAAACTGTCTTCATCTCAAAGCTTCCTCCACAGTTATTTAAAATAAAAATCAGGCTTTTCCAGCTGACTACCAGAATGCCAATGCCTGACCTGTGACAACAAAATCTCTGAAGCCAGGAGTGACCGTGTCACACCCAGCAAAAGATCATTCCCATCCCATCACCTTCCTGCTGCCAATCACTGCTGCAGCACCACTGTGCTTAATGTTTGATTCTCTGTTTTTCAGTCAGAGCAGGATGCCCTTGGGAGCATAAATGAGTTAATCAGGCCCTCAGCTGAATCCTGGCTGTTGCAGAGCTGCAGTTTGTCAAAGGTACAAACCTCAGGACATACTAAATGAACAACCAGTGTGGGAAATAAATTATTGTAATGAGAAACTCGCTACTGCAGCCTGGGCCATAATGAATTAAAAATATAGCTCAAATTATAAAGGTAATAAGGTCCTGTGAATATAAAAGAGTCTGAAGGTTCCTGTCTGAAGGTGTTCCCAAGTGGCCAAACCTATCACACTTCTCACTGCTTAGAGCAGGTTTGGAAACGGTGGCTTCATCATCCCTGCTGCAATAATGCTGGAAAACACTGACATTTCCTCATTCCCTTCTCTGCTACACTCAAATCAGAGGCCAATTTTCAAACAATCCTCTGGGGATAACCTCCAGAACACTTAAAAGCTGAGATGCTGCTGTGGCACATCACCCAGCCCTGGGCATTTTCAGTAGTTGGTGTGATGGGGCTTGGACAAAGCCGAGATGGATTTTTCTCCATTGCTTACCTGTGGCCACACGTGCCAAGAAGGAAATAGCAAGGACGGCTCCGTAGGGGGCGGCGAGGCTGCGTCTCTGCACCATCTCGGAGCAGAGCTGGCTCTGTTGGAGAGAGGGTCACAGCACTGCAGCCTCCGCTCCGGGCGCGCAGGGGTTAATCCCTGCTGCCATCAGACACCCCGGGGAGAGCCCTCACAGTGGGGACAGGGTCACCAGGGAATAAACCGAGGCCATTGTTGCAGGGCATTTTCCAGTTCACAGCAGATTCCAGGGGGTTTTATGTCTCTAATCTCCATTACATGAGTTTGTTGTCTCTGATCACCTGTCAGTCAGGGGAACCCATCTCTGGATCAGGTAGCATTGGACTTACCTTGGGAAGAGTCTCTGGAGAGGCTGCTGCTGCTGGGAAATGCACACTTCTTTCTCCTCCTTATTTATAGGGTCTGAATTTTAATATTTTATGGTTGTTCAGTAAGAAGTGAGTCCATAAAATGGGTTCAAGGCCTCGTTCAATTCCTGGATTTCCAAGCTCCCACAACACTGAAGTATTTGCTGGGCTCTGGTGGCTGTTTTATGAGACTTGCTGAGGCAATGAGTAACTAATGAGAGAGTTCCTTCATCAGCCATAAAGACTTTCAGCCAAAAAAAATACCTTTTATACCTTTTTTTTTTCAGCTTTCTGGGTGTTCACAGAACTGTTTCAAGCCACAGGGATTTTATCCTAGATTAATCTAGAGCAGGAGTAGACTCTGATTTGTCCCTTTCTGCCCAAAGCTCCACTGCCATGTCCTTCATGGAGTGGAAAATGAGAAAATTCACTGATTCAGACTTTGAACTGCATGTTGGCAGAGGAGAGAGCACTGTCCTGCTCACCAGTGTGTACCCCCAGGCTGCTCTTGTGCTTAGCTCAGCCCTGGGCACCCCCCAGCACAGAGCAAGGGGCTCTGTCCCAGCTGTCCCCTCTGCTGGGACAGCTCTACTCGGGCTGTGTGTGTCCAGGGCACAGCTGAAGCACTTGGCTATGTGGAAATCTGTCTGAGATTGCTGTTTGCACCTCAGCAAGCTGATGGTGACGTGGTCACAAAGCACGGGGTCCTTGGAGCCTTCAAACGTGTTGCCACTGCTGCCAGTGTCCCTGCAGGCACATCACTCATCAGGAATGGGCTCAGCAGAGCCATAAAGTGCATTTCATGAGCAGGAGGAGCCTGGGATGTGTCCTTGGTGTTTTCTTGGCCTGTGGACGCCACGTCCCAGTTCAGTGGCACAGAGGTGGGCAAGGGAGGGCTCCTGCTCTGGGGCTGCTGCCCACACACACAGCACAGGAGCACACAGCACTGGTTATTTGAGGAGCTGTTGCAAACAAGGGTCATCTTTGAGTGTTTCTTAATAGACTTCTTTCTGTGTTTATGGGTTTACCCTTAAAACCAACAGGGAATCATTCTCGGTTAAAAAAGTCTATGTGTACAAAAGTCCTTTGAAGAGAGAGTTCTCAGTCCCCCTTCTAGAAAACTGCCCTGTCCTTGTAGAATTCAACTAAATGGTGGCTTATGATTCTGTACAAACTTCAGTCCAAATGCTCTTCCTAGGAGTAAAGTGATCTTTGTGGTTTGGAATTAAGCTGAGTTGAAATAAACAGGGATTCAAAGGAATGGGCTGGGAAATGGCTCATGTGCTCCCACGAAAGGCAGGGAAGTCCTTGCTTGCTCTGGTCACTGCACTGCACTGATTGACACTCTGGAGAAGCAGGAGATGTTTGGAGTAAGTGAGGATGTATAGGAGGAAAGAGTGGAGTTTGGGAGTATTTATTTAATGTAGAAATGACAGTAAAGGAAAAGATTATCAGACAACAGCTGTTCTGGGGGGGTTTGTTATGATGTGAGGCCCAGCACCAACTGGACCTGCGTCACATCCTGTCCCAGCAGGTCCATGACAGGCAGCGAGGAGAGCTCAGGTTCATCTGCAGCAATGGCAGTGTCCTCTCTTGCAATGGGCTCGGGATCTGCTGAAGGAAGAGCGACTAGAAAATCAAGATGTTACCTGGCCAGAGGCACTGGAAGGCAGCTGTTTAAACCAAGTAAGAATTATTTCACAATGGCTTTTTACACTTTTCTTTTCATACAGGGTGTAATTAATCTTGTGGGTGTCTAATTACTGAGGTCTAAAGTTCTGTGGGTTGCGTTCTCCACCTTTCCATTACGTTTTGGAGGGACATAAACCTCATGTTCCAGAATGTAAAGCAGTCACTAATGACTCAGACTGGGAGGAACCTCTTCAGGGGGGCAAGAACTCCGTAACTCTCCACAGCAGGGGATCCAACCCTCACACTTGAGGTACTTGGATCTGCACTGCCAAGGCTGGATTAGACAGACCAGGGGCTGGAGTCAGAAATCCACCACACCAGTTCCTGCTTGTCATCCTTATGGCAACGCTGCACCAACAAACCCAGAATAAGACTGTTGTTAAATATGACTCTGAACAGCCTCAAAGGAATTAATTAATAAGCACCAGTCTATTCCTGGGTGTAATCCAAGCCTTAGAAACCCAAGAAGAGAAGATGTAGAACATGATAGAGATTGAGCAGAAGTTTTTTTTCCATCAGGTCTCTTAACCTCCATCTCCAAACTTCCCAGCAGTTTGTGTTCTGCATGGATCTCCTCAGTGCCTGCAGGACCAGAGAGCACAATTCCTAATCCTCCACACTCTCACTGGCAGATGAGATCTTGATTTATACTCAGCAGAGTTGTGAGGGCTGATGGTTGCTCCTGGAGTCGGGGGCATGGCAGGATCTGCACAGACATGTGGAAACCCAGGATTGTATCTATGGTTTTGTCAAGCAAACAAAGGCTGTAACGTGGCTGTAATCCTGCTCCAGAAAACTTGTTTCTGCAATAGTGCCTGAGGCTCTGCTCTTAGGCTGCTCCTGTCTTCCTCCTCTTTGTGGTTCCCCACTTCTAATCCCTTCTTAATATGTGGTGCTACATATTTTGCAATATTTCCATTGTTGGAGGATGACTGTAACACCCAAATCTAGTGCCTCTCCTTGCCAAATAACTGGGCTGGAAAGTGAGGCTGTCAGGGAATGCTGCTTGAACTTAGTCAGCACTCCTGTTCCCTCCCACAAAACTTATTTTTCCAAGTATAAACATTATGATGTGATGTGCCCTGGTTTCTCCCAGCCTAGACCCAACATAACTGTTGAAATGGACAGATTTCAAGTATTTTTTTCATAAATTTTTTAGTAAATCTATTTTCTGACAATCCTTATATAAAGGTTCACAGGCTGTGCCACTGAACACAGAGGAATGATGAGTGAACTTTATCCTTGGGAAGGAATAGGAAGAGTTAAAGAAGCACTTAAAGCGAATCTTGTGAAATTTTAAAATAAATTCAAATGAAAAATAGGCATTAATGAAGAAACAAGTCCTGGGATGAATAAAGCGGAAGAGAAGCCCTCAGGAAGGTGAGGCTCCAGCAGAAGTGTTGGACGTTGATGCCACCTGCTGGGTACACACCCCGGGGAAGCAGGGAGCAGAGTCACCTGGGAGCGCTGGAAACCGGATGAGATCCCTGTGATCACCTCGGCAGGAGTTCAGAGGCAGCAAATCCTGCAGAAAGCTGAAGCCACACTCATGACCGGGGAGGATGCTAAACCTGGTGCCTGTTTCATGCCGATGGCCAGTATAAGACATTCCCGAGCAGAATTCCCAGAGCAGCTTCTCTTTCAAGGCTGGATTCTGCTGTGGCTGCTCTGCAGCCTGGACATCAGATATTTTTGTCTACCTAGGAACTTTCATCACCAGTGGGATTTCTTGGAAGTGCTCTGCTGGAAAACCAAGTGGTGATTTGATCTTGTGAAGCGCTGCCAAACAATATTAGCAGTTTTTCCTTCCCTGCTGTGGGGTCATCCCTCGCTCCCTCTGCAAGGAATCTGTAAGGACTGAGCTGCTCCATCTTTGCTGCTGATCTTCAGGGGAAAATCACATTCCTGCTCCATGGTTGGAAGCACTGTGGAGTGTGGTGAGGCAAAAGCCACAGCTCCTGAGTAACCACCGTTTTGAGTGCCACAGCACTGGCACTGGGCAGAGATGAGGAGGAGGAGGGAGAGGAAGAGGAAAGGGAAGAGGAGGAGGAGACAGGTCATTCCCCAACCTTCGTGTTTGCCCACTCAGGGATGTGGAAGCCAGAGCTCTCCTGGGCTGGCCCAAGGAAATGTGAAGGGTTTGTTGTTACTGGCTGCTGATCAAATGTGCTTGTGACTCATCAGCCTTTGCCACATGCTGCTTTTACAATTGGCCTGCTGGAGTTCCAGACAACTGGGCTTTTATCAGCTAAAAAGGGAAATGAGCTCAGTTACTCTGGGTAAATCCAGGGCAATTCATTTGTAGACTGAGGACTTAAAGCTGTATACTGGTGATCACTTCCAAGACAGCCAAATTCTCTCTTGACATTCCTTCTCCCTTTTGGTTTAAGAACATCCTGATGACCAAGGTCTTTTGGCTTTTCCAGGTTAATTTTACCTGGGGTATCTTTTTGATGGATAACCCCTGTTTCCTGCTTGTTCCTCTCCTAATGATTGTGCAGAACAGATGAGCCCCAAGAAGGAGAAGCCAATTTACCCTCCCATTCCTCGGGGCCCTTCTGATGCTGTACCACGCTTGGCTCATGCACAAGTTTGCATCATCAGATCTCTTACGCAAAGGATCCTGAATGCTGTGAGATGAAGGAGTCATATGACTGGTGGTTCCCCTGAAAATCAGTTTTGTGTGCAAGACTTGGGGCTTGTGTCTCCAACAGGAAATGCCAGAGTTGGGAAGCAGATGTGTGTATGAGATTCCACTGAAAAGTTAAACAGGAACTGATAGGAATCTGCTGTTGGAGATGGACACTTTCATTGTTTTATGGATTGCAAAGTGATTTTTGCAGATTTTTGCACGTGTTCTGCCTCTAGTCTTTATCATCTCCCCTGCCTCACAAAGGGAATTTGATGGAGGAAACCCCAAAGTACTGTTTATATCTCTTCTGAGGCTCATGGCTCTGCAGTCACAGCCACACGCACTGCAAACATCACGCCGTTAGAATGTCTTTAATGCCCAGAGGCCCGATCTGAGCAGGCAGCTCGCCCAGGGCTGGGGAAGACAGAGGCACCAGGAGCAACACCTTGTGCTCCGTGACCCACAGCTTGTCACCGTGCCCAGGCAAAAGCCACCCCGTCCTTCCTCCCCAGGTCCTGGTTTGTGTTCTGGCTTTATCCGCTGGAGAGGTGACGCCTGTCGTGACCCCTCCAAGGCACCGGGGCATTGCCCGGTGCTGCTGTTTGTCCCCTTGTGCGCAACAACTCCGTGTTGAGTTATCCATCTCTCCCGCAGCGGTGAGCGCCGTGCAACAGCTCATGCAGGGGCGTTCGTGAGGGCAAACAGCGAACGCGGAGAGCCAAAGGCCGCGTTGTCAGGAGGGAGAACGGAATCTCCCCGCCCTGGGAACCCGTTCTGCGGGGAGCCCGAGTGGCTCCGCTCCGCTCCCGTTCAACCCGCGGCGGGGCCGGGCTGGGGCAGCGCCGGGGCCCGCAGGGGGCGCCGCGCCGCACGGCAACACCCACCCCGTGACGTAACGGCTCCGCCGCCTCTTATTGGTGTCTCACCGCCCCGCCCGTGCGGCTCCTCCCTCAAGGCCGCCGCTGATTGGCGGGTGCTGTGCAGGTCCCGCCCACCGGGGCAACGCCGCCGCCCCCCCCCCGGCCGGGACCCGGAGCGGCGCGGCGAGAGCGGGGCGTGCGCGGGGCTATGGCGAGCGAGCCGCGGGGGCTCCGGGCGATGCCGCGGCTGCTGCCGCTGCTCTGTGCGCTGCTGCTGCCGCTGCCTTCGCTGCAGAGTCCGCCCCGCGCCCCCCACATCAAGAAAGCGGAGGCGGCGGCGGCGGCGCCCGACGAGGCGCTGCGGTACCTGCACTCGGCCGAGCTGGGCGAGGCGCTGCGGGCGCTGGCGGCCGCGGCTCCCCCGGGCCTGGTGCGGCTCTTCAGCATCGGGCAGTCGGTGGAGAAGCGGCCGCTGTGGGTGCTGCGCCTCACGGGCGGCCTGGGCCCCGAGCGCCCCGACGAGCCGCCCGGCGGCGCGGCCCTGCCCGGGCGGCCGCAGGTGAAGCTGGTGGGGAACATGCACGGGGACGAGCCGCTGGCGCGGCCGCTGCTGCTGCGCCTGGCCTGGGAGCTGGTGCTGGGCTGGGCCGGCGGCGACGAGCGCATCGTCCGCCTGCTCAACACCACCGACCTGTACCTGCTGCCCAGCCTCAACCCCGACGGCTTCGAGCGCGCCCAAGAAGGCGATTGCGGCGGCGGCGGCGCCGAGGGCGGGCGGGAGAACAGCCGCGGCCGCGACCTCAACCGCAGCTTCCCCGACCAGTTCGGGGACGCCGAGCCCAACCTGGAGCCCGTGCCCGAGGTGCAGGCGCTCATCGACTGGATGCGCCGCAACAGGTGAGTGCTGCCCGGCCCCCTCTGCCCGGCGCGCCGCTCCGGGGAATGGGAGACCCTCGGAATGACTCCCCGAGGGGGTCAGCCAACTTCCAGCCCTTCCCGGTGCTTCCCAGCAAGGCCTGGGGGGAAGGAGAAGTCATTTCCACGCCTGTTTATCCCCAGCCTGCCTCCATTCATCGCAGCCGGGACCATCTTGCGCTGGGGAGAGCATTTGGTGGCCCCAGTTTTTGTGCAGCTGCCATGGAGCTGCACCAGCCTCGCGGGGCACAGCCTGTGCCCTGCATGCCACCCAGATGTTCTGGCCTCCATGGCCATCTGCATGTCTCCCATCTCCCCGAGTTTGTGGCTGGAAACTTCTCACCTGCTCCGCTGTGAGCTTGTCAGTGGGTCTTGCTCTTAGGGCCAATAATGCTTACTCCACAAGCTGCGGGGTGCTGGAAATATTTGGTGTCTGGTTCAGTGTCTGTGTTTAAGTGTCTGTGTTTAAGTGTCTGCGTACGACCACATTAACAAAGTTGTGTTGGACAGGGCTTGTTCCCCTCATCTTTTGTGTTCCATGGAAAATTCCCTGGATTTATCAATAATTCTCTGTGCAGCAGCATTTCCAAAGCCAGGCCCCGTTTCTACAGCCACCTTCCCCATGTGTTCAGTTGAAGCACGTGGGGCTGAGCCTGGAGCATCCATGCTGACCCGTTTGCCTCTCCCCGTCCTAAGGGGAAGCTGCTGTGGCTGTAGTGGGGCAGCCCATGAGGGGAGATGGTGCCTTTAAAGCCCAGCTCTGGTGTGGGGGTCTGGGCCAGCCCTAGAAAGAGCGATGGCCAAGCTGGGCACTGATCCTTCATTTGCCACGTGTTCTTCAGAGAACTCTGTAAGGTCCAGACTACAAAGGTCAATGCAACCAAGCGTGGGAAATTGTGCAGAGAAAGCAGCAGTGCACTGCAGCAAACTGTGGCCCCCTTCCCAAAATAGGGATAGGAGATGAAGAGGGGGGTGACAGTGCACTTTGGGGCTGTTGGTTGACTCCAACCAACGCACAAAACATTCAGCATCATAAAACGTTTGCTCACGTTTAGGAAACAAAATCTGCATGAACATATGAGCTTTGTTAAAGCTTGGTGGATGGCACTGCCCATGGGATTCATGCTCCAGAGGAATTTCAAGAACTTCACCAGTAACCTGCTTGTCCTAAGAATCATTTAGGACAGTTCTGGTGCAGCACTTTGCACTAAAATCCCTCCAGAGTCGGTTCAGCTCAAAATTAGTTACTAGGGAAACTCATGTGCATTCTTTATGTAATTTTGAAGGCACCTTGAGCTTTTTGTTTTATTTTTTTCTCTTAGTATGTGAGGTGGGGTTTGATATCAGCCAGGGTGAAACAGGAAGAACGTGGTGCTTTGTGTGTCCCTCTGCCTGGCAGCACCAGTTAATATTGTTAGACTAACATAACTGCTGATAGAAAAATGAATGGGTAAACAGAACTGTTTGATTAAAAAGGGAGATAGTGGGTGTAATGCAATTTGTGGGCACTGTTTTAAGCAAGGTAGAGGTATTGGTCACATTACCTCTGCTTGGAAACCAAATCTCATTTGAGCAAATGCACAGGAGGGTTCTTTCTCCCTTCAGTGCTGTGTTTGGTGGGAAGAGGAGAACAGAGAAAATTACCTTTGGGTTTCATTGAAATGCTTGTGCTGCCTGTGATCAAACTGAAAGGGGATATGGGGCATGCCCTGCTATATTTTCTTACTTGAGGTTTTACAGCTCTTTTTCACATTCAGATTTTATTTGTGAGTTAATTCTGTTGCACATACCAGGTGTACTCAAGCTTGACAAGAGCTGTGTACGTTGCTCTGTCTGTCACCGAGTTTGGGAGCTTGGTCTCAGGCTACAGAAAAAACCTTTTCCATCCCCAGAATTGATTCCACTTCCAGCGTATGCATTTTGCCTCATTAATCCCAGATAGAAATTGGGAGCTCTGCAGAGTGTGGTTTGGGTGGGAAAGCAGCAGAATAACTGGTTGGGTGGCTGTAGCCAGCTTCCTGTTGAAACGTTTCCAGCCTGACTTTTTCTCCCTTTCCTTCCCAACGCCAGGTTCCTGCTCTCTGGCAATCTCCACGGTGGCTCTGTGGTGGCAAGCTACCCCTATGATGACTCTCCCACGCACAGGCCCACAGGAGTCTACAGTAAATCAGCTGATGATGAAGTCTTCAAATATTTGGCCAAAGCTTATGCTTCACATCACCCCATCATGAGAACTGGCAAACCCAACTGCCCTGGAGAGGAGGCAGAGACCTTCCCAGATGGCATCACCAATGGTGCCCAGTGGTATGATGTGGAAGGTAAGCTGTGCTCACCTGAGAACTCACATCCAGATCAGTAGTGATTGTCACGGAGGAAAGGACTGGGGGTTAAATGGTATTCTTAGCTTTGAATGTGTTCTGGCAGCTTGAAATGAATAGAGGTGGCATCATGAGAACACCAGCTGATCAGTAACAGCTTGGGAGGTGTTTATAGGGAAGAGATCACAGCAAATCGAAGAGTTCTTCTGACCCCCTTAGGTGGTGCAGAGTTGTCCTGCACTTGGGAGGCTTCATTTGCCAAATGAACTCTTGTAGGTCTCCTGACAGTTGCCAAATTTTGATACAGGAAAGAGGAAATGATTGTTAAAGGTATTAAATCAATGCCAACGTTCTGTGAGGTCTTTTAACCTCTGAACTTGTAATTTTGTGATTATAGAATAGCCTGCTGTAAAACAACGTAAAATCTAAATACGTGTTCTGAGCTAACCAAGGAGTTCTTGCTGGAACTGATGTTTGCAGCTTTTCCATGGACTGCTCTGCTCATAGAGCTGTGTGGAGGTGACAGCCTGCATGACCTGTTCTTATTCACCAATGTGGGAGATCTATAAGGGAGATGAATTTTGCCCTCTAGGAGAGTTCTTGTTCCCTCCATTATGCAGCTGCACATGGAAGTGAGCTAAGTAGGAGCAAATTACCTCCTGGTGCCACCACTCTGCCTGTGCAGGTGGAGGTTACTAGCCTGGCTCAGACGTGCAGTGGATTGCTCTCTGTGTGTTGGTTTGGTTGAAAATTTAAATAACAATTTATGTGAAGAGAAGCTGTCATGGAAAAGAGCGCTCCCAAGTTACCTCGTTGCTGTGGCTCCTTGGTGGATGTTGTACAGCCACGGCCTCACCAGGCAGGGCAGGAACTTCTGTGGTGAGAACACAGCAAAAAAGTTGCAGAAATTGTCTCAAGAAGTTGTGTTGGTTTGCTACTCTGCTTTTTTTCTTTCTGCTGTGGCCAAGGGATGATGGCTTAAGTGCTGAGCAAGCAGTGACAGCCAGCGTTGTTTATCCTCCAGAGCTTACAGCTTAATGATTTCTGGTAAGACAGTGTCTTTCTGGAACATGGGCTTTGCAGCAGAGTCCTGTGTTAATCCTGCATCCAGCTTGCTTGGGAAGGCTGGAGAGGGATCCATTATAAGGCCTGAGCACATCATCTCTGAGCTGGAAGAGGAAGGCTTGATTTTTAGCAGTGGCTGAATCATCCCCCAGGATTTCACTGGGCAAATAAGATGTCATGTTCAAACAAGATGTGGTTTGATCTCTTTCTCTACCAGCTGTCTCCTTCCCTCTTACCCTGCTGAGCACACCAGCCCTGGTGTTTGCTGGCTCAAGGTTCATTCTGCTGCTGTGAGAAGTCCAGCAGGAGGAAAGTTTGTGTAATCTGGTGACTTGGCTTGTGAGGGAACAGGATATCCTGGATGATCTGTGCTGCCTTGTGGTGGTGGCTGTTGTTACGGGCGCACAGCTCAGTTGGGAAGTTTCTTAACTGCAGCTCTGAGGTCTTCTGTCCTTGTAATGGAGTGGGGTGGGTGTGCTTTGAAGGAAAAGTTATTCCAGAGCTTTGGGCCTGTGTTCCCCTGACTCCAGAGAGCAGCATTTTTCACTGAGGGGTTGACTTTTTCATCCTCCTGCTTGGCTGTGAGGCAGCTGGTTGGTGGCTGTGGCAGGGGTGTGTGAACCTTGCAGGCTGCCTTTGCTCTGACAACAGGACAAAGAAATGGCATCATTTTCCTTTCACAGGAAATAGAAGGTGTGAACTGCAGACCAGATTTCTCTATGCTGCCATCACTGTGGTTTACATCTCTCTAGTAGCCTCCAGCACCCAGTTTCTGCAGAAATAAGCCCTTTCTATGTGACAAGCCACAGTCTCAGTGCTGATGGCTGTAGGCGACTCACGGGCAGAGATTGCAGGCAGGATGCACTGACGTGGACTCTGAGAGTGGGACATTGCTGAAGGTGACAGCAGCACTTCCCCCAGAGCCAAGGAATTCATGTAAAATGTAACCCAGGGAGAGCATGGGTGAACTGACCAATACCATGCATGTAATTCAATGTTGTGTCAATTCACCCCTTCGGAGTTATAGGTTTTAATGTTTATTTTTAGTAGTGGAGGAAGAGCAGGCAGAGGGGAGTCAGTTGTAAGTGGTGTGACAGAAGCAGCAGAACCATCAGAGAGGCTGCTTTGAGTCATCTGAGTTGCTCAGCTCTGTGCCAAGGACTGCAGAGGCTCGTGCTTGGATCAGGAGGCCTTTCCCAGGGATTGCAGAACTGAAATGTGTGGTGAAATGAGGCTGGGGAAACCCCAGTCCCTGAGCAGAGCTCTAGAGGTAGATCACCAGAGCTCACGGTTCTGTGAGCGGTGTGGGGCACGTGCTCCAGGCCTCCAGATCAGGTTGTGCCAGGAGAGACTCCTGCAGGCTCCAAGTGAACTAAAGCCAGGAAAAACAAAGAAATGAGAACATAGTGTTTCAACAGGTGGAAATTTTCCTGCCACATTTTATCGTGTGAAATCAAACGTGCTGGAGAGCAAACTGCCATGGGATTCATTGTCCCGGAGTTACCAGTGTAATTTTCTGCTGGTGCCAGACTCCATTAACTTCCATTTGAGTTTGCAAACAGCCTCTTACATGTGTCAGATCGAGGTGGCAAGTACAAACCATGAGAGTAATTGCTAAGGTCAAGTGTGCACAGAGGAAGGTGGATCTCTGCCAGACAGCTGAATTTGGCTCCTGCATTCCAGCTGCTGTAGATAAGCGCACTGGTAACTGGGATGCTTTTTAGAGGCCATCTCTGGTGTGCATGCTCTTTCTTTTTAACCTTTGAGGGTTTTAACTACCAAGTTCCTGGTACAGATCAAGGGAATACATGCAAAGTTGGGCTGGGGTATGGAGAGCAGTTGCGAAACCACTCTCATCTTTTCTGTGGGCAGGATGTGCTTTGCCTTTGTGTTGTTAAGAGATCCAGATCAGAAACTGAATTCAGCATGAGCATATTTTGTGGGCGGCCTTGGAAGGTTTGTTTTTATGTGCAGTCCCTTCCTAAAAGGTATTTTCTTGCCAATTTGACTCTCTGGTGTCCAGGTGTTTGAGATGTTTCTGGTGTCTACTGGGAGGCACTTCTCAGGTTGGAAGTGGATTTTGGTTACCTCTGTGCTTCCTGCAAATTTTTGGTTGCGGTTACCAGTCACACCGAGCTTCCAATCAGCTTTTAGTGGCATCCAGCTCAGTGCAGTTAAAATAAGTGCTGAGAACAGTGTGGCATCACTGTGGTGGCCTCTGTTTCCTGGGCATGGCAGAAGGCACTTGCACAGGGTGAGCTCTTGTAGAAGCTCTCAGCCGTATCTTTCTGGGGATATGCACAATTTACTGCATTTATGTGCTTGTATTTTCATAAAAGTCTTGCTGCAGTTCTTTCTCTTCTTGATGGCTTGGTGGTTTGAATGTCTTAAGGCCTCTTTTCACATCCAGCATGAGCTGCTGGGCAGTGCTGTGGCTGTGCAGCTCTTGGGAGGACTCTGCCCTTCTCTTTGAGAAAAGGCTGCTGGGCTGGGCTGCTCTGGGTCGTGCAGTTGGAGGCCCAAACCTCACCTCCTCTGAGTTTTAATGATCGCAGACTAATGGACCAGAACATTCCTCTGCCTTCTTGGTGCTGCTACTGGTGCTCACTCAGTCCCATGCTATGAGATAATCAGTTCTGAGCAGAGTCAGCAACTTGTGCCACGTATTGAATCGTCTCCAGCTTGCTTGGTGCCATCTGCTCTCTGCAGAGCAGACAGGACTGTTTTTCTGCTTTAACTTAGCCGCAGTTTCCTTATCTGCTGATGTCTGTTCCAGTGAGAGCTGGAATTAGTTTTCTGCATAGTGCAGTTTGAAAATAGAGTCCTTCTCGGCTGGCCTGGCAGGCTTCTCCTGGCACGTGGAGTATTTGTGGTATCTGGATCCTCAGGCTTGACTCTGGAGAGCTGCATTCTCCTGGTTTGAGCCTGGTGGGGAGCAGAGGCCCCCCGTCAGCGACAGCTCTGCAGTGTTTGTGCTGCAGGAGGCCCGGGATCCCTGCCTGAAACACAGTCCTGATGCTCAGGGTGTGGGGCAGATCAGGAGAGAGGTTTGTTCTGAGCATTTCTGTGACCTGCTGCCAGCCAGGGGCTGACTTGCTGTGACACTGAGCTGCTCACTGATTAAAAAGGGAATGGTGCTTCATGGAGAGGCTGAAACTTTTCACAGTGTGGGCTAAAAGACTCCCCATGATTAAAATGCTGAAGTAAATCAAACAGGTTATCCCAGATGCTACCCAAACAGAGTAGAAGCACTGTAGTCTGGCAGTTTTCTAGCTCAGGTGTATATTTTCTGCTCTGCTCCATGAATATAGTGCCCTGCTAATGGCAGGCTGAGGTCTCTGCATAGTCAGGGGAGGCTGTGCAGATGGTATGTGGGAAAATACGTAATTCCCCATGCTGTAAAAATAACTGTCCTGCTCTGCAACAGAGCCATGTGAAGGCCAAATATGTGCAGTGGATACAATCCAAATTTTCAAGAATGCAGTGGACTACTTTCTCCAAGAGACAGTTTCACCAGAATAGACGTAGCAAGCTCTAATTTAGTCCGTTGCTGCTCTATTATGGGTGAGCATCTGTCCTAAATTTGCTTGAATGGCAGATGAAGCACTAAATATGTTTCATAATGGCTCTGGTTTACATTTTGGATGTTTTCAAATGCATTAATGTCCTGCTAGGAGCAGATGGTTATGGGCTGGCAAGTCGTTCTGCTCGGCGTGGTGTTTACTGGCAAGAGAGCAGCCTGCTGTGCATGCCTGTTCTGAGCCTGGTAACAGGAGCTGAATGAAGCTGAGGGTGGATCAGACTCACGGCCCTTGTTTCTCTAACCCCTTGAACTGAGTTTGAGAGTTAAAAAGTCCTCCAGCACGTTGTGGCCCCCTGTGCTGGACAGAAAAAAGTCTCTTTCCTGTTTTGATGTCAGCCCGTGCACAAGCTGCAGTGCTCTCCTTCTGGCTGCAAGTGACATTTGATTTAATTACAATGGAAGCTCCATGTTCCCTTAGCAGCACATTCCCAGGAGAGCTGAGAGGAACTGGGACATCTTTGTTGTGGTACCATCCCACACATCTTCCCAGGGGCCTGTTCTACTTTATGCTCTCAGTCCATCCCTGCTCTACCCAGCTGCAGTGGGGCTATTGAATTCAGAGCAGTGAACCCTGACCTTTTGGGCCACCACCTCTGCTAGAAGCCTCCTCTGCTTGGTCAGGTGCTGCTGCTTTTCCCCTGTTCCTGCCCAGGCATTAACACAGCCCCTGCCAATGCCAGGCAGTGCATTTGCATCAGGATATTGTTCCATTCTGGCTGGTTAATTGGCTGTGAGGGTCTCTCACTTCAAGGGGCTTGTGAATGATTGGGAAACTGCTCTAAGTAAATCAGGTCTATTGGCACAGCACTATTGCAGCACTTCAGTGGACCAAGCAAAGGGTGGGTGCACAAAATCTGCCTTTCTAACCGACCTTCCTGCTGGTGCTCTGCAGGCTGGTGCCACAATATCTGCCACAGCTCTCAGCTTTCCTTCTTCTGGACTTGACACCTGCCTCCTGTGGAGAAAATGCATTGCTGTTCTCTGAGAGAGGGAGTTTTGAGAGTCAGTTAAATTCTCTCAGCTTATCCAGAAGAGACTGGGCCTCTGTGTCCAGGTGACCCTGGTGGGAGTCCTTCTGGTGGTGTGGAGGTCTCTGGGTTCTGGTTGCTGGTGCTGCTGTACAGGTTGGGATGGAGCTGTTTGGGAAGTGGTGGCCAAGGCTGTGACGCACCAGTCTGCCTGTGTTATAACTAAATAAGTTTGTGTAAGCCAGAAGACTTTGTCAGCATGCAAAAAACATAGTGTGGTGTGTCTTTCTTACTGACACAACTGCCTGTTTGGGTGGTGGGAGCAATTCTTTCATCTGGCTACTGTCATGTGGTGGGGTTTAGCAGGGTGATTCTGAAACCTGTTTCACAGATGTGTGGTGGTTTTGGAATGTCTTTTTTACTCTTGAAAGCTCCCAGAAATGTTTAGAGGGCTGAACATTTGCAGTCTTCAGCAGCATGCTCAAGTCTGGGCTCCAGATCAGGAGTGTTGATACCTGCAGCCCTCAGGTCCTGCTGGTACAATTCAGTCTTGTTTGAGAAACAGCTTTACTTGCTGAGGGTTGGATGTAAACTTCAGCAAATGGGGTCAGGACACTTGCTGGGACAAGGTGACCTTCTTGATTCATAGCAGTGCCTGTGGTTTCTCTGAAGGGCAAGAACAGCAAGATGAGCTTAATACTGGGAAACAGCTCTGTGCTCTCCTGTTTCCGGGTTCTCACCAAGGTTGGGCTGGTTTAGCACTAAGCTAACAAACTGTCTGCAGCATCCTTACATTGATTTGAAACTGCTGCCTTACAGAGGAAGGGTAGGAGGAGGCTGATGACTTGGCCAAAAACAAGTTTCTCAGACTTTCCCAGGTGGGCCTTTCTCAGGTGCAGACGTTTGGATAAGGGAAGAGCAGCTGAGGAAGCAGAAAAGGGGAAACATTGTTCTCATCCTGTCTAGAGTTTTGCTAAGAGGGGAGAACAGTCGTCCTTGAAAATGATTCCAGTGTGCAGATTTGAGCTGCCAGCTCCCAAGATGATAGTCTGGTGTTCTTTTCTGTCAAAGGCCTCAAACTTATTTTGAGTGAACTAACCTCTCTTGCAGGCAGACCTCACAAATCTTGAGGTAGCTTAGAATGCTCAGGGAAGGACTTGGCAGCTGGAATGTTCAGAGTCTGGTGTGCCTGCCCTGGCACACTGGGTTTGTCATGTCTGGAGATGTAAAATGAACCTGTATGAATTCCCAAGAGCTGTGCTGATGAGTTCAGCTGATGGAGCAGTGAGACGAAAGGACTGCCACTTTGAGCTGCCTGTGGCTGATTTGAATGACCCGGTGTTCCAGTTACAGCATAGGCTGTCACGATAATAATGTGACCTGACTTTTCTCCTTAGGCTGCTCACTGTGGGGCTGGGGCAGCATCCTGGGGAGATGCCGTGTGGGGCTGAAGGACAAGGAGAAATAGCACCCTTTGGTTGGCATGTGTGTGCATTGCTCTTGGGACATCTCTGCCTCCTTTCCTCAGGTGGGATGCAGGATTACAACTACGTGTGGGCCAACTGCTTTGAGATCACATTGGAGCTGTCCTGCTGCAAATACCCACCGACTTCTGAGCTTCCAAAGGAGTGGGAGAACAACCGGGAATCTCTTCTGGCTTTCATTGAGAAGGTAGTGAGGGCTGGGCTGGGTGTGGCAGCTGTGTAACCTGTGTCTCCACGGTGGGCTGGGAGCACCATGTTCAGGTGCCCTTGTGGCTTTGTTTGCTGTGTGAGGTAACACAGATGCTGCAGCTGATGTTTGGAGGTCGGTGACTATAAAGCTGCTGTGTTTCTCTTTGGTTGTGCCACAGCTCCCACGTGCAGTGCAGTGTTAGAGGGACTGATCGGTGCAGCTCTCCCTAAGTCATGCAGTTCGTGGCTGGTCTTAGTCCCATGAATCTCCAGTGATACTCACAAGCATCAACACTGCTGGGACCCTGGCTTGCAGAGCCCTCTGCCAGGCTGTCTCCAGATGCTGTGTATGAGTTGTGTAGTGACAGTTTAGGCTGGGATCAGAGGCAGCTGAGTTTGGCCTGTAACCCTGCTATGTTCATATTGCAGTTTGCCCATGCTGATGAATTAGAGTGTGTGTTAGGGAGGGTCAATTCTGAGATCCTGCTGCCTTCCCAGTCCATGCTGGAGTTCCTGTCCTTGCTGTGTGGCTGAGCACTGAGTCCTGAGCCCTTGGGTGCCTTTGCCTGGCAGCTGCCCTGCTCTGCTGCATTTGGGGAAGGGTGGGGAGGTATTCCTGCCTCAGGACACAGTTCCCCTGATGTTGCCTGCCCTCAGCCAGGCCCTTGCATTGTTTTCCTCAGGTCCACATTGGCGTGAAGGGCTTTGTGAGGGATGCAGTCACAGGAGCTGGCCTGGACAATGCCACCATTGCTGTTGCCGGTATCGCTCATAACATCACAGCAGGGAAATTCGGTGATTACCACCGGCTACTGGTGCCTGGGACCTACAACGTGACTGCTTTTGTGATGGGGTAATGTCTCTGTGGCAGCCTGTGCCCACACTGCCAACTGCTCCTGTTCCTTCTCTTGATTTCCCCCCCACGAAAACACCTTGTGTATTTAAGGGGCTTGGCTGGAAGCTGCAGCAGTAAATGGTTCCAGCCCAGAGCTGCAGCTATGTTTGCTCCGGCAGCAGGATGCTGTTGAGTGCACAGTATTTGTCAGCTTCTGTTTGACTGCTTGTATCAAATTGCACCTTACTTTTGTGCAAAGGGAGGAAGTGGAGTAAGGTCACCCCCGGAAGAGTTTGTGTTGTCCTAAGCCTGGGTGTGAATGTGTAACTTGCCCTGTGGCTAGTTCTGTGGTACACCTGGGGCTTCTTCCCTGCTGAGCCTGTTGGCTCTTGCAAGGACAGCAGTGGAGCTGGGTTTGGTAGCAGTGGGATGAGTCCCGTCAGCTTGGTCCCTGTGAATCTCTCAGTCGTTAGCATCCCAGTGTGTTTGGGCTGGGGGGAGTAGGCTGGATTGATGGAGGGTCTGCAGGGACTTTTGGCCTCTGCTCTGCAGAGCCTCCTTGCTGAAGCCAGTTGTTTTTTCCACAGTTACACACCAGTGACCAAAGAGAACATCGAGGTGAAGGAGGGAGATGCAACAGAAGTGAACTTCTCCTTGCAGCCCACCGTAATGCCACCAGCTCCTAATGTCACACAGCTCACGACAGCACCTGTCCCTGTCACTGCCATCACCCCCACCCCCGTGCAGGCTGAGCCCCCAAATCCAACCTCTGTCCATCAGCCCATCCAGCCCGTGGACTTCCGCCACCACCACTTCTCGGACATGGAGATCTTCCTGCGGCGCTACGCCAACGAGTATCCCAACATCACCCGCCTCTACTCCGTGGGCAAGTCCGTGGAGCTGCGCGAGCTCTACGTCATGGAGATCTCTGACAACCCCGGTGTCCACGAACCAGGTGATGTGGGAAATCATTCTGAGCAAGGCACAAATGCAAATGGCAGACCCTTCACGCTGGGAGAGGCGGAGCAAAAAGGAGTGTAGAGCTGGCACCTCTCAGGAGAGACTGAGCTGCTCCTTGTCGTATCCTTTATAGAAACTGCAAATGCAGTGGGTGGCACTGTGTTAGAGCATGCTGGGGATATCTGTGCTGCTCATGGAGCTCTAGGGAAGAAAGACCAAGAGGCTTCCTTGAGACGTTGTTGTTGGGGTTGTGGGAGCAGAAGTGTGAGTTCTAGATAAATGCCCTCCAGCAAAGCCTGAAAGAGGAATACTCAGGGTGGTGAGGTGTCTCCATGCTGTAAGATAGTGGTTGTAATTGTCTCTGTGGTGTAACCATGTGTCTGGTGTAACCTCGCAGGTGAGCCGGAGTTCAAGTACATCGGTAACATGCACGGGAATGAAGTTGTGGGGCGAGAGCTTCTCCTGAACCTCATCGAGTACCTCTGCAAGAACTTTGGCACAGATCCTGAAGTGACTGACTTGGTGCAGAGCACACGGATCCACATCATGCCATCTATGAACCCTGACGGCTATGAGAAGTCCCAGGAAGGTATTGCTGTCTGTGCCAAAATCTGTGGGGTTTCTAGCTCTCAGAACAAGCCCTTGAGTTCATGGAATCCCTGGGAAATCTGGAAGCCTTGCTGGAGCAGGAGTACTCTCCACACAGGAAGGCTGGGAAGGGACTTGGTGTGTGCTGTGGGATGAGTGGGTGGACCTTGATTGATGGATGCTGGAAGCTGTTGGGGAGAGCTCTTATATTTCAGCAGTGCTGTGAGCTGCCCCTGTTTGGGTCCCCTGATGGTTTGTGGCTAATCCAGGGCTTTTTTTAAAAAAAGACATTTATTTCTTTGACACAGCTCTTGCTTGCTGTGCCTTGGTCCATTCTCTTAGTAAATGTGGAGTGGGAGCCAGGCTGTCTGCGGAGCACTTGTCCAAGGATAACATAGACTTTTATCATGAGGTAGAACTGGCAAAAACATCACTCAAGGAAGTCTTAGAACTACGTGGCTCTTGCAGATTGGCAGAACAGAGACTGTCCAGAATCACTTTCTGGAAGCAGAGCTCTGCTTGGGTTTAACAAAGAACTTGTCTGTCTGGTTTGAGAAGGTGAGCTCTGAGGTTTCTGTGGTCGTGACATCCGGCTGCAGAGATTGTTCATGGTTCAGTGCCTTCCTGCTTGTCAGGCTGCCCTGAGAGCCTGAGCAAACACCCACTGAAAGGGCCCCCAGGCACTGCTGCACAGAGCAGTGCTCTGCTTGCTGGGGAGGGCCTGGGTGCCTCTTTCTGGGTGCAGGGGGCCAGCTCTGCTGTGCTCTCTGCTCTCTTCACCAGCTGCTACTTGTAAACTCTGTAATAAGAGGTTGAAACCTTTTCACAGGGCATGAGCTGGAACTTGGGTTTTATTTTCAGGAGACAGAGGAGGTACCGTTGGCAGAAACAACAGCAACAACTATGACCTGAACAGGAACTTTCCAGATCAGTTTGTCCACGTGGCAGACCCTCCACAGCCAGAAACTCGTGCTGTCATGGCCTGGCTCCAGTCTTACCCCTTTGTGCTCTCAGCAAACCTGCACGGAGGTACCACATCCAAACCAAGCTCCTTCCTCTCTGCTGGGCTTTGTGGGATGGGAGTTAGCAGGGCTGTCTCTGCAGTGTTCTAGGTGTGCACTGGGGAGGTCTGGTGCCGCAAGATGGAGCTGAAACTGGAAACAGAGGGTGAAAACCGTGTCCCCAAACGTGTTTGTAGGGAGTTGAGGCAGCTGCTGGGGAGATCCCAACCACTTCTCTGAAGGGAGCATCTGGGAGATGGAGATGGACTCTCTTGCCAGCAATTGCTCGGCAGATGGTCTGGGAATGGGATACAGAGCTGTGGCTGTTAAAGGCTTCACAGCATTTATAGAGTGAATGCAGTCCTGAGGGTTCCCTGCCTTGAATCGCATGGCGGAACTATGAAATTTGCAATAATTTAATTATCCTTTTGGTGCGTACTAAATTAAGTCTCTGTGTATTATAGCTTACTCCCTAGACAGTTTGTCTGCTGGCTTGTAGCTGTGGTAACTTGCAGGTGGATGCTTTGTTGCCAGCATGCTTGGTTTGTAGTGCAGAAGTGTCATGTGTGGGTGTGAGGAGGCTGGCAGGTCTCCAGCTGCAGTGGTGTCTGGGGTTTCATGGTGCTATTAGTACAACTTCCTTGGGGAAACCTTCAGCTATAAACTCCAGAATGCTGAAAAACTGCATCATTTGGGTCAAAAGCACCATGCATGTTCTAGGAAATTCTTCCCCTTGCTTCCACTTCTCTGTGAAAGCAATTATTATGTGGTTGTGTTCAGCCCTCCTGTAAGAGGAGAGCTTGTAAGAGCCAAAGCTTTAATGTTGTTGTGGCTTTGGTTCTCCTTCCCAGCTAGGTGTGGTATTATCTCTTCCTGTGCTTCTGTCTCTTCTATCCACTGGGCTTAATGCTTTGTTTAATGCCAAGTCTTGAGAAACAGAAGGCTTGGCACTTGCTGGAGAAAAATTTCCATTGTTGTGCTGAGGGATCACTGGGAAAGCACCCAAGTATGAGCCAAAGCTTGCTTTGCCTGCAGGTTCCCTGGTGGTTAATTACCCCTTCGATGACGATGAACAAGGAATAGCCATATACAGTAAATCCCCAGATGATGCTGTGTTCCAGAAGCTGGCACTTGCCTACTCCAAGGTAAAGCTCTAACAGGAAAGTGGGGATATCCTGCTAGGGTGACTCCTGGGAAACTCCTCTTCAGCTTCTGGGGAACCTCCTGAGCAGCTGGTAGAGGTGGGTGCAGGCCCTGTGGGTGAGCTCCTGGTGTTGCAGGCACAGCAGGAGGATCTTACAGGAGGCTCCCATTCCATGAGTGATGCCCAGCATGCTCTGTCTGCAGGCAGTGAGGGAGGAGAGCTCTGTGCAGGCTCTGTGGTGGAAAATGCTGCTCATGGGCTGGGAGGAGAGCAGGGATATCTGGGCTGGGATTGGGTGTGGGTGCAGTCAGTGCTGCAGTGATAGACACACATCTGTGTTTGGTAACCCTGAATGTGTGACTAAGGGTAGAACAAGAGTCCCCATGGCTGTGGAGTGCAGGCTCATCTTCACATGTTGCATCTTGTTTTATAGGAAAATGCAAAGATGTACCAGGGAAGCCCTTGTAAGGATATGTACCCCACTGAGTACTTCCCACATGGCATCACTAATGGGGCTCACTGGTACAATGTTCCAGGTAAGGGACACCTTAAATCTCCTGCACTGTTTGTCTTCATGTTAATGCATGTGCAGCTTAAATAATTTAGTCTGATCAGTCAGGAATTCTGCACTGGTCAGCTCAGATTAATGGGACTCAAGTTTCTTTTATAACCTCTTAAATAATGTACCCAGATAAAGTTATTCCTGGGGGAAGGAATTTATAGTGTAGTTTCTCTGGCTATTAGCAAAACAGTTTCATAAAATTTTACAGCACTTTATTACCATGAAAGGTATTTACAAGGAAGGTTATTTGTCTGCTCTTTTGGCATCCCTTTGAAGCTTGAATCCTGCCCTGTGTAAAAGCCTATTCCCTTCAAGTTTATACTTCATCTTTTTCTACTATCTGATTTATTTTTTTTTTTGACTATGGTACTTCTGAAGTCAAAACTTGTTACATTCTTGTTGTAGGTGGGATGCAAGACTGGAATTACTTACATACAAACTGCTTTGAAGTGACCATTGAGTTGGGCTGTGTGAAATACCCAAAAGCTGAGGAGCTGCCAAAGTACTGGGCACAGAACCGACGCTCACTGCTGCAGTTCATGAAACAGGTGAGGTGCTTTCACCTCAGGCAAGGTCAGCTCCCTCTGGGGTTTGCTTTAGACAAGCCAGAATGGACAGGGTGATCTGGCCACACTGGGTACCTCCTCTGCAGAAATCACCCCCGTCAGAACCTGTCTCAACTACATTCTCTCCTCAACATACCAAAAATCTGCATGGAAATAGCATCCAGAGGATGCAGGTGGGGGCTTTTTATGTACCACTGCCTTGGGTTTCCTGAGGCTGGAATGTTCCTTATATTCTGTTCCTATCTGAGTGGGGCTGGTGCTGCACACCTGGGGTGTGCAAACAAAGGTGTGGAGCAGAGAGCGCCATGCTGACACCCTGAGCCAAACAATTGCTCATTGTATTCATCAGGTGATCTTTGTCCATGCCAGCTGCTGGCCAGTCCAACCTGAACTCTTTTGGAACATATTGCTCCCATAGGAATGCCGAAAATCTGAGGGGTGGGAGGCAGAACAAGGGCTGGCACTCAGCAGAGCTCCTCTTTGCAGGTTCACCAGGGTGTCTGGGGCTTTGTGCTGGATGCTGTGGACAACAGGGGCATCCTCAATGCCACCATCAGCGTGGCTGACATCAACCACCCGGTGACCACCTACAAGGATGGAGACTTCTGGCGCCTCCTGGTCCCAGGGATGTACAGGATCACAGCGTCTGCCCGAGGGTGAGCAAGCCCCAGCATGAGGAGAAAACAGCTGCATGACTGACTTCCCACTCAGGAATATTCCATCACCTCTGCCTGCCTACAGCACACGTAGGCATGGGTGTTTCTCCTGCTCTCTGGCCTGTGCAGAGATAGCAGTGTGAGACTTACTGTGGTATCCGACTGCTCACCTGGCACTGGTGTACAATTCCAGTCTTCCTTGTTAGGAGTGGATAGCTTGGTGTCTTTAGGGGTAATTCTTTTCCAGGCAGCTGCCCACAAAAGTGACTTGATCATTTCAGTGCTGCTAAAAATCTGTGTTAATTCTGTGTCCCTAAACCAGGACAAGCATCATGACTTCTTGTCTTGCCAGTCTGCCATGTAACCCTGCAACACCTGAGCCACGTTGGGCCCTGAGCTGTTCCCTGTCCTCCTGCCATTCCCACATCCCTTTGAGCTGTTCTTGCTCCTCATTTCTTTGCCCTCTCACTATGGGCAGGGGAGCAGTGGCAGTCCCATGTGGGTGTGTAGTCAGGAACAGGGCTGGCTTGTCCAAGGTTTCAAATCCCTGATGTTTTCTTGTACCTTCTTTTCCCTGGGCAGGTATGATCCACTCACGAAGCTGGTGGAAGTTGACAGCAAAGGTGGGGTGCAGGTCAACTTCACTCTTTCACGGACAGACAGCAAAGTGGAAGAGGGGAAGGTGCTGGTCTTGAACACCCCAGACACCAGCAACCCCAGCGAGAAGGAGTTTGAGACCCTGATCAAAGATCTCTCTGCTGAGAACGGTCTGGAGCGGCTCCTGCTCACCTCCTCCAGGGATGTGGCTCCGTACAGATACCGGCCCTACAAGGACCTCTCCGAGTTCCTGCGAGGCCTCTACCTCAACTACCCGCACATCACAAATCTCACCAGGTGAAAACAAAGCAGCAACCTGGGCTAGGGATGTTGTGAAGTTGTTAGTCATGAACACAGTGCAGAGATGGGGAGTTCATCCATCCCTTCCCTGTGCTCTCTGAGGTGGAGGGAGCCCCATATGTAAGGACATGGTAGCAGAGCAATGGCTGTAGGGCCTCCTAGGTGCATCCATGTGCTTTTCCCTGACTTAGTTCCCCAGGGATGCTTGGGACTGGCAATATTCCCAGCATTGGTAGCACAGACTTCTGCAAATATCTCTGTTCCTTACTGTTTTGTCTGTTCTTTAAATCCTTTCTGACATCCACCCTGCTGAAGAGTCCCCAGAAAAAATTACTAGATTTGACTTACAAATTTCAGATTGCCTTTTTTTCATTGTCTGCCTCCAGATTTTATTTCAGTAGTGCTAGACACTTTTGTGTCAGCTTGCCCTGGGCCAAGGTCTGTGCCCTCCTGCAGAAGACCAGCTGCTGCCATCCTCTGCTTTCCTTTGTGACCTGTAGCGCTTACCCTCTGTCAGCTTTAGAAAGCACAAATCCCTTTGTCTCAGGGCCTCATTTGCTTGTTGTAACCAGGCACAATGTGCTCATGTGCTGTCCCTGCTGGTGCCAAGGCTGCTTTGCTGATCTGTAGCCTCTATTGTCCCTGCAGTTGCATCAGCTCTGAGCTTGTTCCCTACTTTCCTTGCACTCAGTTTGCCAACTTAACAGCATGGCTGTAGCAACAGCTCCTGCATTATTGGGAACAGGCCTCTTTTGTCCTGCTTTATAAATTAGTTTGATGTCCAGATGTATCCTGCTCTGAAGGGAAAAAAGAAACAAAACAAAAACTGCCACTGGCAGCACAGAGGATCCAGCAGTTCCACATTTATTGTGATTTCATAGGCTGAATGGAGACATATGGAGCATTGGATATTCTGTGTATCTGGACCTGGATACACCCTTGCCCAGACGCTGGTATTGAAACTGATGTTCAGAGTGAAATCTGTTCAGTGCTGTTGCAGATCTGCCCCCCGATCTGGTTGTGTTTCTCTTGCCTTTGCAGCCTCCCGCTGGAGGCTGGCAGCAGTTCCTTTCCACACCGGGATTTCTCCGTGAAGTCAGGCTGGAGTTGCAGCTCTCTTGCTGAGCTGACACTCCCATTTCCCATCTCTTGGCAGTTTGGGTCAGAGCGTGGAGTTCCGCCAGATCTGGTCCCTTGAAATCTCCAACAAGCCCAACGAGTCCGAGCCTGAGGAGCCCAAGATCCGCTTTGTTGCCGGGATTCATGGAAATGCTCCTGTTGGGACTGAGCTGCTCCTGACACTGGCAGAATTTCTTTGCATGAACTACAAGAAGAATGCTGCTGTTACAAAGGTGAGAGGCCAATCCAAAGAGATCCTTGGAGCCTTCCAGCTGTAGCCTGAGCTGACAATCCTCCCTGTGGGAGACTCCTTCTGCCAGAACAGGCTTGGGGCTTGTGGTGATTCCGTGTGTAGTGGGGTGGTGTGCAATCCACAGATCAAGAACCTCAAACTGCAGCTCCTAGGTTAAGATCCAGGGAAATGAACCCTAGTAATTGCACTTTGTGCTGTTTCTCCCTTTGCTCAGCTGATTGACCGGACACGGATTGTGATTGTGCCTTCCCTGAACCCAGACGGACGCGAGATCGCGCAGGAGAGAGGCTGCACCTCCAAGAGTGGCCAGACCAACGCTCATGGCAGAGATCTGGACACAGATTTCACAAGTAAAACAGCTGCCCCGTGGTTGCGTGGAGTCTCTGGGTTTCAGGGTCTGCTTGTAAAGAAGACAGTGGTCCAGGCAGCACAGCTGCCGAGAAGCTTCCAATTTGCAGTCTCTTATGTGCAAGAGACAAAGCAGAGTTATTTAGGAATAGGAGAGGTCAGATAATACCTGATGTATTTTTACTCTTAATGGATTTCTTTAATTTCTGAGAAAATGCCCTCTGTTCATGCTCCCCAGGAAGAGTCTCCTTTTTTCATGCTGTTCTGGTTTCCATGTGACTGTATCCACAGCACTGTATCAGCCCACCCTTCCTGAGGAGGAAATGTTCTCTGCCCAACTTTGGCTGGGATCATCCTAACTCCTTCCTTAAGAAAATGTCAATTCTGTGACATTGTTGTGAGCAAACACACATGAAATACCTTCTGCAACACAAAAGGAAATAGCTTGGGGAAATTGTGATGTTGTACATTTGTTTAGCTTTGCAGATGAATCTCCCCCATGGGTATTACAGACTGAGTGCTTTACTTGATCAGTCAAGTGCATCTGCTGAGATCTAACAGAGGCCTTTTCATACCTGCAGCAGACCTAATTTCAGACATAAAGGATGCACTTCTGGCCTCTCAGACAGCAGAGGAAACTGTTCTTAGTTCCTTTTTCTATTTGTTGTTCTGATTTATAGGCAATTACACCCGGTACTCAGCGGCACGAGAGCCTGAGACCAAAGCCATCATGGAGAACTTGATACTGAAGCAGGATTTCAGCCTCTCTGTTGCTCTGGATGGAGGATCTCTGCTTGTCACTTACCCCTATGACAAGCCAACACAGTCAGGTGTGACCAACTGCCTGGTTCCCTTCAGGCTTTCTCTGCAGAGGTTCATGTGACCACATGCTGTAAGGGCTTTTTGTGCTCATGGTGTTCTGTAGCCTCCTTTGTGTTCAGCCTTTTGTGTGTGGAGTTGACAGTCTGTAAGTAAATCTATAAAACCTCACAGGGTTCAGCTAGGGATCAGAACATTTGCAATTTCTATGCCTACAGCAGTATTTCAACCTTTCCTCTGCCAGAGCCAGTATAAAGTCTACTTTTGATACTGGCCTCTACTGTTAGAGGGACTAGGAATGCTCCTAAAACAGTATGTATCTCTGTTTAGTACAGGATCATGGGGTTAAAATGGGAATCTGCCCCATTCTGCAGGGAACAAGAGCTGATGCTCAAAGTCTCACTTTTCCTGTTGCAGTGGAGAACAAAGAAACACTAAAGCATTTGGCATCTCTGTATGCAAACAACCACCCAGCGATGCATTTGGGCCAGCCGGGCTGTCCAAATAAGTCAGGTGTGTTTGGTTGAATCCTTTAACCCCCCCGTCAGCTTGTGGCAAACTCTGCTGGGCCAGCTCTGGCTGACAGCTGTGCTTTTGCTCTCACAGATGAGAATATTCCTGGTGGAGTGATCCGTGGCTCAGAATGGCACAGTCACCTGGGAAGTATGAAGGTACTGCTGCATGGCACAGGGCTTTTCATCCCTGCTAAACAAGCAATAAAAAGCATATTTGTCCTGATGTCTGGGCAAAGCTTCTCCCCCTCCAGCTGCATTTTGCAAAACTTTTTAAATACTTCTTTCCTGGTAACTGTGGTTTTGTTTTTTGCAGGATTTCAGCCTGACATTTGGTCTTTGTCCTGAGATCACTGTTTATACCGGCTGCTGCTACTTCCCCAGTGCTGGACAGCTTCCTGGCCTGTGGGCAGACCACAGGAAATCTCTCCTTAGCATGCTTGTGGAGGTGAGCTGCTGTCTGTGGGAGGAAATTCTGGCAGGGAGTGAAGTGGTGGGGAGGGGGAGAGGAAGAGAACAGCATGGAGAGTCTTTGTGGTTTTGTTGGTGCTGTGTAATTACAAATGTTCATGATTTAGGCTGATTGACCAGAGGCAGCAAGTGCCCAGGGCATGTGTTGACACAAGAGTGCTGTGCTGTGTTGCCTTGCATTTTTATTTATTGTGAGGATCAGGGATGGAGAGCGGGCTGTATTTTAGAGGGGAAATGGATCTCATTTTAGTTACAAATGCACTGTAAGCTTGGATCTGAATGTAAAGTGTTTGAAATGCTTTGTTTCAGGTCCATAAGGGAGTGCATGGCATTGTCCAAGACAAGAGTGGCAGGGCAATTTCTAAAGCCACCATTGTTCTGAATGAAGGCTTGAGGGTCTACACTAGAGAAGGTGGCCATTTCCACGTGCTTCTGTCTCCAGGTTTTCACAGCATTGATGCAATAGCCAACGGGTACCAGCAGAAACATGTCAAGGTGTGTGAATGCCCATGTTGGAGATGTTCCTCCATTCCCTTTCACATAAAATCTTCCCTGTTTGGGCTCTGCCTGGTTGTGCCTGTGTTTAGCTGCTGATTAGGTGCCATCAGGAGCTGTTTTCTGCCTTGCCAGAATGGATGGAGAACAACTTTCCAGCACAGCAGTCTGGTTTTGGGAGTACCTTTCCTTTGCATGGCACTTTGACCAGGGCAGGACCAGGCAGATGACAGATGTCTGT
Source organism: Chamaea fasciata (assembly GCF_029207755.1). Lineage (NCBI taxonomy): Eukaryota > Metazoa > Chordata > Aves > Passeriformes > Sylviidae > Chamaea > Chamaea fasciata. The sequence goes on from NW_027094106.1 coordinate 7,319,289, forward strand.
CTTGTCTGGATCCCCAAGCTCTGAGATGATCTAACCTCTCATGTCTTCCTGCAGGTTTTTGTACGTGATGATGCACCCAGCTCTGTATTCATAGTATTTGACACAGAAAACAGGATTTTTGGACTGCCAAGAGAGCTGGTTATAACTGTGGCAGGTACAGTGATGTATTTTATCAAAGCTTTGAGCTTTGCTTTCTGTACCAGTTCATGCTGGCAGAGACCCTGCACTGAACTGGGAAAGCAGCCTGCAGGCTTAAGCCATCTCCTGCTTTCCCTTTTGAGCAAGCTCTTGTCCTTGCAAACTCATCCAACAGCCCTTGGTTCTGCTTGCTAGGAGGGAGGGAGGAAGTGTGGAGTGTTTTGCAGGGATTTGGCGGGTCCAGAATGTACTTTGAGATAACTGGAATGGGAAGAGCTTGTGTGCATAGGAGATCTTGCTTCTTCAAGGGTTTTTTAGGTGTTGTGACATCAGGTAAGCATGAGGAGATTTATTTTATTTTCTCAAGGTGGCAGCTGCTGGGGCGGGGTGTGTGGGAGTTTAGACCCAGTGGTCTGTAGTGGAGCTTAGTGATAATCTCTTAGATTTCAAACACAGAAAATGGAGTGTGTCCTGTTCTGAGAGGAGTTCTCCTGTCCCCCATGGCCTAGGAGGAAGGAGCAAGGTCACAATGAAGTGAAGAAAGCGGTTGTGACTGCAGGAGAGAGAAGAGATGCTGGCAAGCCTGGGAGCCTCTGGCGTGGCTAAACTTTGGTGTCCTCTCTCTGGCAGGTGCCAGCATGTCTGCCCTGGTGCTCACTGCCTGTATCATCTGGTGTGTGTGCTCCATCAAGTCCAACAGGCACAAGGATGGCTTCCACCGCCTCCGGCAGCACCACGACGACTACGAGGACGAAATCCGCATGATGTCCACTGGCTCCAAGAAATCCCTCCTGAGCCACGAATTCCAGGATGAAACAGACACTGAAGAAGAAACACTGTACTCCAGCAAACACTGACACCTCCAGGGCAGAAAAGGAGGTTCCCATGGACCAGACCTGGTGGTGGGGGGACGATCCTTGTGGGTCAGTTTTGAAATGTTAGCTTCAGGATGTGTCCTCCAGAGGGGTGGGTGGCAGCTCCCAGTTTTCCTCTGTTTGCTCTGTTTCTGTGTACAGGCACAGAGCAGTGGGTGTTGGAGGCTGTTTCTGAGATAGGGACATGGTTTGTTACGTGTTTGGGTCAAGATCTGGAGGTTTATATGATGTGGTTTGAAAGGCAGCTTTAACAGGGTGGCCAGCAGAGCTCTTAGCATTTCCCCAGCATCTCAGCACAGGGAGCAGATGGTGGGGAAGTGCCCCAAGACCTGCACGGGGTCGTGGTCACAACACTCCAAAAAAGGTTTCTCTACCTGTTTTGATTTCATGTTTTCCACTACATGCTTGGCGGCAGCCAGATCCTTCACGCGGCTCCACATTCTGCAGAGCAGCCCTCAGAAAAAGCCCCCCCAAAAAAGCCTTTGATTCTCAGCTATTCCTTTGGAGCTTTTCCTGCTGTGAGCTGCAGTGGTTGTGGAGCACCTCTAATGTGTCACTCCTTTCAGGGAGTGACTTGGCTTCCTGAAGGCTGAGGGAGATGACATCACTCTTGATGTGAGCTGGAGAAAGTCAGAGCTTCAGTGAACTCTGACAGAGCTCTACTGCCTGCCAGCTCTGCCATGCTGCTGTTCCTCACTTCTGGGGAGTCAAGAAACTTTATCCCCATCACCCTGGTTGTGTTTTGTTTGTGTCATAGGCTTGGCTTTGGGGGTCTTGTGTTCACGTTCCAATAGCTCAGTGCCTGAAAGAGCAGCTGGAAGGTTGTTCTAAGCAAATGGATTCACTGATCTGTGGAAAACCTGATCAATTTTGCTCAAATCCACCACTATTCAGAGGAAACAGTGAAATATGACCACTGCTTTATATTTGAGCATTACTGGAGCAGCAGGGAGAGGTCATGGGAGTCTCCATGGCCCAACTTTGGTGCTAAATCCTAAAGAAAACCTGCACCATTTGCCACTGTCCACCTAGTACCATTGAGTCACTGAGCTCTGATGATGGCAGGCAGCAAATTTCCTGCTGTCTTGGCTCTGCTCCTGCAGCATCCCTGGAGTGTGGAGCAGGGGCTCCACCTGTGTGTGTGGCTGCAGCTGTGGTGCAGGTAGTGAGGAAGGGCTGAACTGTGCTGAGGGAGAAGGGAAAAGCAGCCAAATTGTGTTGTGTAGCACTTGGCAGGAGGCTGGAAAGAGGAGCTGCAGCGCACATCCGCAAGACGTGGGATTTGTGGGTTATAGAAGGGATGTCCAGAAGGAAGGAAAGGTTGAAATAATTGATTTCCAAAGCCTTTATGTATCTCTGATGTTCCTGTGCTTTCTGCAGAAGCAGAAGGCTGGAGTTAGAATAGGCACTTATTTTCTTGCTGCTCATTTTCTTTTTTAATTCTTGTCCCACTGACCTGATTTCTGGGGTGCAGGAGCCTTAGGCCTCGAGCTTGCCCCGAGTGCTCTGTCCTCCAGAGGCCTGGGGATGTCCACTGGTGAAACCTGCACATGGTGTCTGTGGATGGAGGGGTTGCACCCAAAAATCGAATGGGGTCTGCTCTGCAGGGCTCTGACCTGTCTCCTCTTGGGGGAACAGCCCCACTGAAGTCTCACGAGCAATGTCTCCTGGGGCAGAAGCTGTTCTTCACCCCTGCCTGTGGAAATGCCCTTCCAGAGCCCCGTGGCTGCAGCTGTGCTGCCATGGCCATCATCTCATCTGGTTCTGTGCAGGGACAGAGAGAACCCTCAGGCACCAGTGCACCTCCTTCTCTGTTCTGCAGGGAATTCTATTGCAGGAAACACAAAGTGTGGCCGGGCAGGTGTGCCGGGCACAGGGAGATGAGGCTGAGCATTCCCCATGCTCCTGTCCCACATCTGCTGTGAAAGAACTGCTCTGGTTGCCTTGTGCAGGAGCCATTAACATCTCTGTGCCCGTTCCCAGCTCATTGTGCTGAGCAGGGAATGGGGTTTGGTCCCTTTTTTGTCCCTTTTCCACGTGTAATGGGCTGCAGGACACCAGCACACAGTAGCATTAATCCTGCCTCATCTCTGAACTGTTCCTCCTTTAACAAGAAACACAGTAGGTTTTATTTAAGGTCGAGTTTGCAAATGGCTCTTAGGGCTGTACTTGGGCTTTGTTTGCTGTGGCAGCAAGTAATGGACAGAGCTGGCCCTGCTTTGTCCCTGTAGCAATAAGTCCTGTTAGGAACTGGCCCTTTCCCTCAGAGTGCATTTCGGAATTAGCTGTGGGAGTAGGCGTGTATATTTAAGGTGAGTGGATTTGAGATGTTTTGCAAACGTGTGAGACTTTTCTACACAGCAGGACCAAGGGAGGTGCCTGGCTCTGGCTCCAGATCCGTGCTTGGAGCTTCGCAAGCGCTGGGGCTGTTCCTGGGCACTTTGGGAAGGCAGGAGCGGCTCCCCGCGCCCTCGGTCCGTCCGTCTGTCCGTCCATCCATCCGTGCCCCGGGCCGAGAGGAGCCGGGCCCCGCGGGCGCCGTCCCTGTCGCTGTCGCTCCGTGCACTTGTGCCTTCAAATAAATGTACATTTTCAAAGGGACTTGAATCCTGGCAGCGGGAGGGGAGGGGGCGGCGCGGGGCTGGGCCTGGCTCTGCCCTCAGCCGCCGCCGCCTGTTTTTTACCTGTATACCGAGATCAATAATCTGTATAAAACTATTTTGATGTTCACGTGCGTTCTCTCGTTCTTTACAACGGGGAGCGGGAGGAGGGCGCTGGGAGAGCGGGATGGGCCTGGGGATCGGGGACTGGAGGAGCGGGAGCGGGATGGGCATGGGGATCGGGGCTGGAGGAGTGGGATTGGGATGGGGATCGGGGCTCGAGGAGCAGGATGGGGATCGGAGCCGGGGCTGGAGGAACGGGATGGGCCTGGGGATCGGGGACTGGAGGAGCGGGATGGGGATGGGGATCGGGGACTGGAGGAGCGGGATTGGGATGGGGATGGGGGACTGGAGGAGCGGGATGGGGATCGGGGATCGGGGACTGGAGGAGCAGGAGCGGGAGCGGGATGGGGATGGGGATCGGGGACTGGAGGAGCGGGACGCGGAGCGGACCGGCAGCGCCGCTTTCCCGCCCGTCCGCTGCGCGGCGCTGCCGGGGGAGGCCGGCCCGTCCCGGCCTGCCCCGCTCCCCGCGGCCGCTCTGCCCCGCCCGGCCCGCGCTGACGTTGGACAACAAAGATGGCGGCGGGGAGCAGCAACTACTGGGAAGGCGAGTGGGGCGGGGGGCGGCGGGCGCGGGGCGGCCGTGGGGCCCCCCCGGGGCACGGCCCGGGCACGGCACGGCGGCACCGCCGCTGGAGCCCCTCTGCTCTCTCCCGGGGGGCCGGCGGGCGCGGGCGGTGCCAGCCCGTCAGCCGTGAGGCGCCGCTGCCTGCTGAATGAACCCCGGCGGACCCTCCCGGGGCCGTGCGTGAGGGGCTGCGGGTGTCCAGCCGCGCCCTCCCCTCGGCGTGGGGCGCTTCCCCAGCCGTGAGGGTCCCCTCTCCCCTGTGGGTTTCTCTTCCTGCGAGAGCGGGACCCCCGGAGGTGCGGGGTCCCCGTGCGGGTCGGTGACTGTCCCCCGCCCCGTGCAGATCTCCGCAAGCAGGCGAGGCAGCTGGAGAACGAGCTGGACCTGAAGCTGGTCTCCTTCAGCAAGCTCTGCACCAGCTACAGCAGCACTCGAGACGGAAGACGCGACAGGTATAGGTACTAGCCCGTTTCTTTATGTTTTAAACGCTGCCTGTGGTGCTTTGGTGCGGTTTTATCGTTTGCTGAGTGCCGGTCCCACCTGTGGCTCTCAACGCTTGGCTTCTTGGGGAGCTTTCAGCACTTCTTGCTGCCGGTGTCGCTCCTGATGTGATGTTGATGTGTGAGTCAGGCTGTGGGTGACAGGTCACTGGGGAAAAGCTGGATTTAAACTTCACTCTGTGTGGGATCAGTGAGCTTTTTAATGCTTGTTATGTTGGCTTAATTCCGAGTTTTCTTGTATTAAACTTACAGGGGGTTTTCAGGGACTTCGGTATTAGGGGAATTTAGCTTTACATCTCCCAGGTGGGCTGGTGTGCTCTTTGTAATCCCAGTTTTAAGGGAAGCACCGAGCAGCTGTATAGGGAACAAGCCCTCTCTTCAAAACCGGTGGCTGTTTCTTGCTGTCTTTCTGCTGAGGTGAGTAATAATCACAGAACAGCTTGGGTTGGAAGGGACCTCAAAGATCATCTTGTTCCAACCCCTCTGCCTTGGACAGAGTTAATGAGAATAATAAGAGCTGCACATATGTTTTTAGATGTGTGTGTGTATATATATGTGGTCTGTGTGTATATACAGGGATGGTTTCTGTTTGCTTTACTCACATTTATCTTTGACTGAAGAATTAATGTGGTAAAACTTTTCAAGTCTGTCTTGTGAGTCTTGTCTTGTCTGTCTTCAAGCCTGAGAGCACCTCACCAGTGATCATGTTACTCTTGAACAACACTAGTTTCACTTTTGTTTCTGCCTCACTGCTTTTATTTGCTATGTAATCTAATTGTTTGCATTGTTTTTGCTGTCCTGTGCCAAACTTAATTCTCTTGCTCAAGTTAAGGCAGATTACCAGAGCCATGACCAGTCTCTGAGGGATGTTAGTTGCCATAATTCTGGAGGCTGGTCTGAGATGTGGCTTTTCCTTGTGGTTTCAGTTTATAAGCAAATAGGGAAGGTGTGTGAAACTAATTGTGATAAGTGGTGTGATCTGTGTTGTTCTATAGGACTGTGATTGCTTAATAAGTCAGAGGGTTGTCCTAACACTGCTACTAAGGTGTGATTATGTTGCTGGAGTAACATGCTAGGAGTGCAGTGCTCCCTCCTGCCAGTAAATAAATCAAGCTTAAAATTTGTGGGGAGTAGGATACTGGTACCAGACGGGTGTGTGGTGTCAGGCATTTCTTCCCTGAGAGGCTGTATTTCCTGCAGGTGGTACTGTGTCATCTGTTCACATTGGAGTTAAAGGCATGCAGAATAAGAAAATGCAATTTTTCGGAGCTTATTTAATCTCTAGCAAACCTGGGTATAGTGGAGCTTTCCAGCTTTCCCTGTCACTGGTGTTTCATTATCTCTGGTATTCGTGAAATGATGCAACTCTTCAGTAACTGCTCCTCCTCTCCTCCTTAGCTCTGACACAACTCCTCTCTTAAATGGATCAAGCCAGGACAGAATGTTTGAGACCATGGCTGTGGAGATTGAGCAACTTTTGGGAAAGGTAACTCGAGTTACTTTGGGTTTATTTCAGCATTTAGGCAATACCACAATCCAGATTTCTGTGATGGAAATTAGGAAATCCGAGTGTGGATTTGTGACGAGCTGGCTCCTTCGGCTTGTGCACTGTATTTTTTATTGCAAGAATAATCCATTTCACATTTTCTGGGGTGTTTTTCCTTGCTGCAGCTGACTGGGATAAATGACAAGATGGCAGAGTACACCAACAGCGCGGGCGTGCCGTCGCTGAACGCGGCGCTGATGCACACGCTGCAGCGCCACAGGGACATCCTGCAGGTAACTAAGGGGCCTCCTCCCTGCCTTCACGTTCTTTCTTTGGCTAAAATTATTATTATTATCTATGCTGATAGCACAGCGTGCTGGAGTGTCTCACCAGGAGGTGAGAATGCCACTGATTCCACCTCGCTGTCCTTCTCTCCAGGCACCCACTGAATCCTCTGAGTTGAAAAAAGAAGCGTGCTTTTTATGTCATACTGGTGGTTAGAACTTAGCTGAGAAAGAACAATAACGGGTGCTGCCTTAAGTGGGGGGGTTTTATATAGTAAAAGGGGAAATGTAATGAGTTACCCTGTCTGTGTAGTTTGTCACGTAACAATTTGCAAGGGAACATCACACTTCAGAAAACACGATTGTAAAAGCTCCTAAGCTTCTCAAGGGAGATGAAGGAAATGTGATGTTTGAAGGTGCCAGTCAGTGCTATGAATTAACCATGTTTCCATGCTATAGTACTGTTAAGATGCATATTTAATTTGGCTGGTCATATACAGTTTGATTTCTGTTTGGTGTCTGTGCTATCCATACACAGTGTGGAGAAAAATAGCATTTTTATGAATGGTTACAATGGTTTTGGTGCATACCACCTGCCAGTTAAATTGGGTTTTGAGAAGTTCCACCTGCCTGAAATGGTTTAAAATGTAAAATTGCAGCTTAAAAATAAAAGTCATCTTTGTTGTTCAGAAAATACTTTTTTTTTTTTTTTTAATCTGGTGTAACAACCAAATAAACTCAAGAGCATCTTCACCACACCAAAGAAGTAAGCTTTATTAGGGCTTCTGGTGGGAAGTTTCAACACAAGCTAATTCATCAGAAAGGTTAGGATATCTGAAACTGGGAGAAGGAATTACAGTGGATTTCCCTCCAGAACTGTAGCTGCAGGCATCAACCTTAGCAACTACTCTAAGAGCAGTGAGTTTTTAACTTCCAGCATTTTTGCTGTTAAATTCCTAAGTTGGTCTTTGTATTAGAGAACAGTTGACAATTTTAAAGGTGGCTGGGTCTCCTGTGGGTGTATTGTGTTGCTCACTTGACCTCAGGACCCTAATTTTGGGATAACTGTTTATTATTACAGGATTACACACACGAATTCCACAAAACCAAAGCAAACTTCTTGGCAATACGAGAAAGGGAAAATCTGTTGGGATCAGTACGGAAAGACATCGAGTAAGTTGTGTTTGCTCCAGCAAAGGTGTGGGACTGTCCTCGGAGGGAGAAAGTGGAGAGAATGCTTGGCATAATATGTGTCTGTGCTCTGAATAAAGCAGAAGAAGTTCCTTGAATTCACAGTTTTCATTGGGGTTCTGTTCTGTTGGATTTTAGGTCGTACAAAAGCGGGTCTGGGGTGAACAACAGAAGAACAGAACTGTTCCTCAAGGAGCACGAGCACCTTCGGAAGTAGGTGTTGTTTCCTATTTGCTTGTGTTGGAGGTGCCTCACTTTTCTGGGGGGGCTGGAACATTTGAATTTCATGCAGCTGGTTAAACATTTATTGCTTGTGCTGAGTGTGACCTGTGTGGGGTAGATAATAGTCATGGTAGTGTCAGTGATTTGGGCTTCAGGATCTCGTCAGTGACAGTTTTGTGTTGTCTTCAGAGGGTTTTGCAAGTCACTTGTGACTCAGACCTCCTCCTCCCAAGGGAGTAGATGCCTTTCACTCTGACGGGGGTAAAGTTTAAGAAAGAAAACAGAAACTCCCATTATTTGGCTGGGTTTCCCTCTCCTTTTTTTTTGTCAGTCAGGCAGAGAAAAACCTTTTCTCCTTCTGTCTCTATTGAGTGTGGACAAAAAGCGGTGGAAGACATTCATTCCAAAATTACCTACACAGTTAAATATTTGCAAATTGATTCTAGGTTAGCAGATAAGCCAAATAGAAAGTACTTTGTTGTTATTCCTGTTGCAGAGAGGGCACCAAGTTCTGAGTAGCTGCTTTGTGTGTCCTTGTTCAGCAAAAACAGCACAGGTGAGAGCAAAGAACTGGAGGGTTTGTGGTGTTTAGAGTCGGGAGATAGCTCTTCCTGCCTCTCTCCTTGCCTGGAGTTGTGCTAAACCTCAGGCCCACACGAGAGGGCAGGCTTGCATTTAAAAAAACAAATAAATAAATAATTACATGTGGCTTTCTTATGTTTAAACTTGTAGCCAGAAAGGCACAAAAAACTTTCACAGAAAGTTAAAACAATTTTTCTTCAGTTGTGGCTTATCACCACTTCATTCTCAGTTTCTTTAGTATCTTTAAAACGTAAAAATTGGTTGTTTGAAAGCTTGAATTAGGATTTTTGTTGAATGTGATCTACAAACAGAATGTTTAAATATTTCTGGAATTGTAAAAGGATATGGTAAAATACCCTTCTAAGAAACTGATCTTGCCCTGAGTGCATTATTTTGAAGTCTGCAAAAATTAAGAGCATAAAACTGACAGAATTTTGTAAACATTGTCTGGCAGATGTCTTCAGAATTTGAGCCTAACATTTATTGAGGCGTTGACTATTTGGTTTTTAAAATATGCTAAACTCTGCAGTATGTTGATAGGATTAAAATGCATGAAAAATAAAGTTAAGGCAGTTTTGGAAATAGTTTTAAACCATCTGGGTGGTTATTTGAAAATGTTAAGACTTGAAAAAAAAACCCACCACAACAATGAGGAAAAGAAAACCAAAAATAAGTGCGAGTTGGGGATCTTCAGTAAACAGGGCCAAAACTAATCATGGAATGCTCTGCAAGGTGGAGATAACTGTAAGGACTGTGAAGAAATCCAGTGTAAAAGGAGTAGACAACACTGGCAAGAAATCAAAGCTTGCAAAACTTTTGAATTGAGAATCAGTAAGCTCAGAAAAAGATACTGGCAGAGGAAATTATTAGAGAGTTTCAACATATTTGTCTTCAGAGAAAGCAGTTAATGAGCTATTCATGCCAAAAAAAGCCGTAAAAGCTAAGAAAAGGTCCCAAGAAATCACCAGGAGCTGGCAAATTATACCAAACATGCTCCTAGGATAAACTGACAAGCTTTGTGTGAGTCATGATGCTGAATATTTGTAGTGCAGTAAATCCTGGTGCCAGACTAATTGACAGAAGTAGATGATGAATATATTTACACAAAGATACTGGAGTAAAAATCCAAATGTTTTCAGTGCAGTGAAATCTATGAAGAGAGCTTGAAAAACAGACTCGGGAATATAAACTTTGCAATGTATTATTATATTCTCCAAAAGAGTGTAATAATGCCACAGGAATTATATATTCATATCAGATATTGGAGCATTCGCTTGGTCTTGACCCTGCTTAATTTATTATATTAAGTACTTTGACCTATTACATATTTATTGCATAATCTGAAAACAGAATGTGTGAACTGCTGCCCCACTGCTGAGTGCCAGACTCTTCTGTCAGCCTTTTCCTTTGAGCACAGCCATGTGAGACAGAATAAACACAAACTGGGGTTTTCTCTGGGCTGTTTTTTTCCCGTGAATGCTCTTTAAAAAGCTGCAGGATGGGATTGTTTGTGGGGTATCTGTGTGGAACAAGAGGAGAGGCGGGAAACTCTCCTGCTTTTTGCCTAAATCTGCCTCTTTCATTTTTTGTGTCACACTGTGAACACCACGAGGAAGATCCTCTTAATGTTACACATGTAGGTAATCCTAAAAAAAGGAGAGGAAATGAAAAAAACCTGTGAGTAGCAGATGCTGATGAGTAAAAGGCTCCAACACACATTAGGCACAAAGGGAATGGCAAAAAGCACTGCACAAACCCTGCCTGTGCCTGGCTTTCCATTAAGCCCTGAGGATCCTGGATCCATTTGGCCTCCCTTTGCCAGGGTGGGGCTGGCTGCTGTGTCAGTGCTGCTGGCAGCAGAGGGAATTTCCACCTTGGAATCCCAGTGGAGCTGGGGCAGCCCTCGGGCAGGGGGCACAGGGGGCCCGGTGCTGCCTCACCCCACAGCGGGCAGGGTGAGACAAAACACCTCGTGTTCTTCTCCCTTCAAAAGCTTCGCTGCTGCTCAGTCCATTTCATCAATCAGCTCTTTGTTGGGAAAAATTTGTCTAGAAGTTCTGCTGGCTGTGCATAGGAGGCATGAAGTTTCCAGGTCACTCTAAGTTGTATAAAGGTAATTCAAGAATAGCTTTATCAGCTGCTGGAGAGATGAAGGATAACACCTAATTTTTTAAATAAAAAAATTAACCCCTGTTAATTGAAATAAGGTTGGCAGAGAGATGTTTTTGAGTATTGATGCCCTGTTAATATTTTTACCTAATACCTCAGATTTCTTGGCATTATGGATGCTTAAAGAAATACCCAATCTAGTGTGGTCATATTTGCTATTCATTTTTGAAATCTCGTTTTCTTGGGTCTGTGCCATTTCCCTAAAGGTATTTCATCTTCTCTGTTTGTGTGCTTTTGGCCAGGGGTATAGACAAATCATCCTTTTTCTTCTCATGCTGTTTTCCATCTAAAGAAAACAATTTTGATGAATAGATCTAGCTTAGCATTTTAAAAACTGCCCTGAAAAGTGCTGCCTCGGAGGAAACAATTCTGTCAACCTAGAGTCTGCCCTGAGAAATTCTGCAGTTATTGATGAATTATAGTCTAAGTCAGCAAAGAAGGAACTTATGTCCTTGATTAAATTTGCAATACTGTGTGTGTATGCAAGTGAAAATCTCCCATGTGTTGTAGGTGAGTGATACCAGGGGGTACTGATGAGTTTGTGTAAAAATCGATGAAATCTTCAGAAGTTCAGACTGAAATTACAGCTGTTATTACCTATGATGAATTCCTTGTAAAGTGAGGTGAAAACACATCAATTCTGTCATTGTGGGGCAACTGTGTGACTATTACTTTATTACTCAACTCCAGCACTCGAAAAAGTAGTCATTTATCCCTTTCTAAAAGAAGTGGCTGGTGGTGAGGCAGGTGCCTGTGCTTTTAATTGTTGTCAGGTGACTGCATGTTTCTGCTGAGTGTTGCTATGCAGCCTGTGAATCTATCCAATAAAATTTTTTTAAAACCCCGTTAGTTGGAGTTGTGTGTGTGAGTGATGCAGGTAGATGAGATGAACCTTCTGCGAGTGTTCAGACACCGCTGTGTGTCTTAAAATGTTTAAAACAGGCACAGAGAGGATCAGGGTGCCAGAGTATCGGGGTAAGAAACTTTTTCTGAAGGAGGAGAAATAGGAGAGCAAACAAATCAGAGGAACGTGTGCTGCATGGGAAAGAGAAAAGAGGAATAAGAGAAGTGAGGAAAAGAAATAACAGGAACCTGCAGCAGTTGTGTAATGGTGCTAATTAATAATACATACCTGAGATGATGAGGAGAAAGTAATGTGCAGTGCTTCATGTATGTGGAGTACTCTGGAGTACTAAACACTTTTATTGCTTTCATTGTGACATTTTGTTATCAGCAGAACTATTTCAAATTTCCTGCTGCTGTTTGGGCAGAAATGGGCACATTCAGCGGAGAATAATCACCAGGAAACCTGCTTCCAAACTTTGTTGGTGATACAGGCAAGATCTTAATGGAGGGAGGGACTGACTGTTTTTCCTCCAAATATTGTCTTTTCTTACAAATTTTAACTTCAGCACTGATTTGCAGAGAGAGATCAGCTCATCGAGGTGCAGACACCTTGCAGGGTTTTTGATTACAGGTGGCTTGATCTTTTGGGAGAAAGCTGCCAGTTTTCTGCCTTAATAGAATTTCTTTTTCTTTTGTTGTCCCTGTTCTCTGTTCTGCATGCCCTGGTTTCCATTCACTGTGCTGCTGCTGCTCAGATTCCTGTGGATTTTAGTTGAACTTCAGGGTTGGATTAAGACCAGAGAACTGTGGTTGCCTCCCTTCCCATCCCCTCCCTAATTTCCAATTGCAGAAGACACGCAGTTGCCTGGGCAGTGACTGTTCCAGCTGACACACAATTCACCACTGCATCTCCTTCATCTTCTCTTGGAAACAGAGAGAATGCAGGAAAACCAGCTAATTCAACAATTCCTTCTTCCATCCCAAGGTGCTTGGGGAAGCAGCAGGGAGGGAGGAATGTGATGAGCTCTTCCCTGGGTGCCTGCTGCCTGCCTGCTCTGCAGCCTCAGAACTGCTGAGCTCCACTTTAGTCAGGCCCAGTAAGGGCTTTTTTTTTTTTTTTTTTTTTTAAATTACCAAACTTGCTTCTTAATTAAACTTATTTTTGTTCATGTCAGAGCAGAATGCGGCATTCTTGTGGTTCCATTCTCTTAATTTGAATGCAGATTTTAACTGAAGCAGCACTTGGGAATGAATAATCTTTGCTCTGGAGCAGTTACGAAAAAAAAAAAAAACCAAACAGCTCTGCCCTGGGAAGACAGAGGAGCTCTGCATGGCCCTGCTTTGGAGGGTTTGACTGGATCTGGTGCTGTGCAGTGCTGGAGAAGGGCTGCAGCACTTTGCCCACTGAACTGGAAGTTACAGTGCAAGCAGGGATTGGGGAATGTAGGTTAAAACATCTCTCTGCTGGCCATTAATTGCAAGACCTCTGGCAATGTTGTGCTGCTGTTTTCCCAAACACCATTGGCTTGTTTCCTTTGTTGCTGGAATAAGGAAGTTTGAGAAATTGCTGTATTAAAAGTGTGTGCCAGTGCTGGGATGGCTGTGGTAATCACCTCACTGCCTTAGCACTGAAATACTCAGACTTTTGGGGCAGGGCTCTGTGCTCTGTCTGAGCAGCAGCACAAAGAAAACACTTTTCAAAGAAGGGATTTGAGTAAAGGAGGATTTTTGGTGTTGCAAAGGCTTACTTAAGGATGCACAACAGCTTGTCCTGTAATCCTGTTTCAAAATACAATTCTCGTCTGTCTCTCTGCTCTGTCTCCTTTTCTATTGCTGCAGAGTTTTCTTGATTGCATCAGTGATTCTTTCCTTTAGCCTTATCTCTGTCTGGGCTTGAGTGGGTTTTATCTCCAAGGCTGCTGGCAGAACCTCTGTCTCCTGAAGACTGGTGGCAGAGGGACACAAGGCCACTCTGGAAGTGGCTGGATCAGCTTCCCCTGTCACAGTCCCCAACTGAATACGGCACTTGGGCACATCATCTGCTCAACTGCAGCACCAGACTGAGGATAATGTGCTGTTTTCTTATTTTAATAGTAAATAATGTTCAGAAAGGGAGACATTTCATGTCTTCTGGGAAAGGAGAAACTTCACTATATATAATTATGTGACTCTATGAGCAAGTTGTTGAAGTAGTTTAATGAGAATTTGGGGAGGTTCAAAGCTTCAGGCAATGAGGAAAGATGCTCTCTTGGGTATTACTATTATTTATAAATAACTTTATAAAAGATCATGAAAATCAGCCAAGCAATTCATGATTTAAGAGGTTTTTTTCCTCTAAAAATAGTTTGGGCTTCATTAGAGTAAAATCAACTATTTCTTTTAATCTTCCTGTGCTGTATTTAGGCCTGAAACAAAACCCCTACCCAAACCACTAAACCAAAGCTTCTATGTCTCAATGTTTATTTGCCTGCTTTCCTAATAGTTGGATTGCTTTAACAATATTGTAATCAATAATTTCCCTGACACTGATGACTGTTGTGACATTTTTATATCTCAATACGTCTAAAATTACGGGGACACCAAATAAAAAAAAAATCAAACCCACCACACACAGCACAAAACTTAGTTTGGGAATTTCCTCTGTAACTTCCAGTACAAAACTGAATTATCCAGGTGACAAAGTAGGCAGCCACATTAACATTAAGAGCTTCAAGCTCATTGTTTGCTTTTCATCTGTGTAAAAAGTGGAGGTTTATGGATGAAATTCCATGTACCCCAGGGAAAGTGGCTATGGAAACTCTTGCAGGTCTTTATGAATGTCTGCAGAAGCTAAAGGGCAAACTCTCCCAGAGTGAAAGATTACCTGAATATATAATGGAAAAAAAAGTGACTGGGACAAAAACTCTGCTCTGGTTCTTGATTCTGAGCTTCCCCTTAGAAACAGCGCTTTGGGAAAGGGAAGGATATAAAGCCACACTTCAAACTTCAGGGCTTTGTGGTTTCTTCTGAAGTTTTTTGCTCCTTTCAGAAATAAACAAGTCGCTGATGCATGTTTTATTTGTTTTTAGCTTTCCTTTCAACACTGTTTCTTAACTAGGACAGCTTCCCCCTCCAAGGTCTGTATTGAAATTAGGGCTTTCACGAGTGCTGAAATCCTTCCTGCCATGGGTTGGTTCTGAAAAGCAGGTGCAGCTTTTCAACAGAATCAACAATTGTGGAGTTTTGTCGAGTTCCTTTTGTGCAATCTGAGAATCACTTTTATTATTCTAATGCAGCATGTCATTTTTTTTGTCAGTGTGGCTATGCACTTCATTATTCTTTAGGGCTAGAAGTGCTTGCTCATTATTTGCTATTGGATCCTCCAGTAAAAACAAGCTGTTGAACTCAATCTGATGCGCATGGATATGTTAAGTAGTGATTATTTCCATTTTCTTATATAGAGAGTGTATCTCTGGAAAGTTACCGCACTACTGCATAAATGTCATTCTTGAGTTTTATTTAATTTCAGCCTCTCCTAATGCATCGGAATTAGGTTCTCCTCATTCTTGGCTGCTGAATGGTTGCTGTGCAGATATCTTTGTGTTCTATCAAATCCATGATGCTAAGCAGAACTAGATCCAAATTACCCTTAAAGCACCCCTATTTTATCCTAATAATAGAGTTCTGTTTAGAACTTTTCAAGGACCTTAGTTCTGTTGTGATTTGAAAGATGCAGAGTGTTTTCCTCTCACTTGAGAGACTTGTTTATATCAAGTATAGTTGCACTTCTGGAAGAATGTGTCTTGTTCAGTCTCAGATAAAAAGCTCTAAGAACACTGGGAAATTGGGTCAGAAGGAAAATGCTGAGATCTTTATCCATTAATGAATTGCATCCTGGATTTGGCTTGTGGATCGTTTAAATGTAGTGTGCACTTCTACATTTTGAACCACAAGTATTTGTTATGTTGCATAGTTAACTGTGCAGCTTTAAGAATCATTTTCTGCAACGGGCAGAAATTAATTAACAGGCAGGTAGAGAATTGTAAATCATGTACCTCAGCCAAGTCCTGCATGAAAACCACAGAGCTTCTCCCAAAAAACCCTCAAAACCACAGCAGGTGAAAATGCAGTTAGGGCACAGAACACGTGTCTGTCAGTGTGGATTTTAGGGTTTCATACTACATTAGAGTTGGGTTGTCATCCTTGGGATAACTCCCACTTCATTTCTGTGTTAGCTGGACTGGAAATTAAAAAGATATTAATTATGAAGTTATTTATGTGATGGGGCTCTTGCAGAAGACATTCCCCCTTGTGCTCTCCTGGTTACTTAGGAGTGTGTGAGTAGTGGAACAGTTCTTTAGCTTTGCCAAGCTTTAGTCAAAAAACACTGAGCTAGAAAAGTGATACAATCTATTTTGTTACAGCACAGATTACAAACAGCTTGTGTTTGTTGTAAGCTGAGCATCTCCTGTCTGTGTGTGCCCAACAAATCAGCCCTGACAGGTTATCCTGGGAGAGCTCCATTTTAGTCAGGTCGGTGTCAGATATCAGAGCCTGTGTTGCTTGATTTTTGACGGGTTTTCCCTTTAGTTAAAGGTCCCGTCCAAATCCCATGTTTAAAAGCAGGGGCAGTAATGCAGGCAGCCCTGCCCCTGGCTGCTGGCAGTGCGTGCAGATGTAAAATTTGAGGAAATGCCGATGGAGTCCATTAGGAAGTTACTGGAATTGTTCTGACAGTTGTGGTTGCTGATAATGACTTACAGTAAAGCCTGCCCTCCTCAGTTGATTTCACTTGGTTCCTATGGGTAATATGGAGCAATTACATGGGAGGGTCAATCTCTCCAGGAACTTTTCCCAACCAGGACTCGAGGCCTCATTACCTGGTGCCATCCTGGCACTGGGTTTGTGCTCAACCAGCTGCTGCACTTCATGTGGACCGTAGGAGCTGTTCTCATTTTTTTTAAAGTTTTTACCTGCCTTCTTTGGGTAAACTGAGCACTGCAGGTTATTGAGAAGCTCTTATTCCCTTATAGATTTGCAGTAAGGGAAGCAGTATTGCTGCTGCTCGCCCTCTTGGGGCTCTCAGGCACTTTCCCAGTCGTCTGCATGCCAAAGAGCTTTCTTGGCTAACTCCTCTTGTAGAGAAACAGTTCTTCCACTCTGATAATTCCCAGACAGCTCCATGGAGTTCAGTGGAGGTGCAGGCTATACCCTTTGGAAATCCAGGAGAAACAGCTGTTGGTGCTGTCACACTTGTGAAGGTGGATCCCTGTTTCAAGGGAGAAATTCCCTTGGTGCTTGTTTGCCTCCTTTAAACTGAATTAGAACCACTAATCTTTTTATTGGTTATGTTGCACATGTAGATGTGTTTGCAGGTGTTAGCTGCAAAGAAAGTGCTTTTCTTAGTGTATCTAAAGTCCAAATCGCTGGAATTGATGAACTGTTGAGGTATTTACTTAGTGATGTAGCTAGAAGTCAAATTTTTAGCTGAATTTGTGTTACAGGATTGCAGTTGGAGGGAGGAGGTTTCACCAGATTATTTTCCTGGAAATCCTTTGGCAGATTCTTCCCTGCAGTGAAAGAGATGCCTTCTGTGTATTTTTTTTTCCCTCATGTAGAATTTCTTTCCATCTGGAAAGAAATTCAGCACCAGACAATGTTGGTTTACTCTTGCCTAGAGCAATGGGATTCTGTTCCAGTGCTTCTCATTCTAGATTTAACTAATTGCTGGCATTGATGAAAAGCAACATGATATTGTGCTTTTTTCTTCTCCAGTTTTGCAACTATTCCTCATTCTTACTGAAAGGGGTTTCTGAGGTGTGCAGCAGTAAGCTTACTGAGGTGTTCAGAGTTTGTAGATGTGATGATGATGAGCAAATTTATACATTGAATAATGCACGCATTTGTGCTGGGTTTTGTGTTAGATTGTTGCCTTCTGCAACAGACAATGTGACAAAATTGCATTTCCTTAGCATCCAGATTTGTGCTTGAATTAACACTCAAAGAAAACCAACAAAAAAGAGCAGTTTGAGTCAGTATTTGAACCTTTCTTTGCTTTCAGAGTAGTTTCTGTGGGGAAACTGTTCATCCCTGAAAAAGCCTATTTTGCCTCATGTCTTTGTTTTTGGCCAGCCAGCCTTTCTCATGCTGGAAGTGGAAAATGTGTGCTGCTTAGTCAAGTATATTGGTCTTAATACACAATAAATAGACTTCTACAGCAATTTGTGCCTTTTTTAGCTACTTTGAAGCTAAATTGAATCAAACTTGGGACAAGTCTTATAAAATCTGGAATATCTTGTTATCACAGGGAGGCAAAAAAAAAAGTGTTCAGCTTTACATTCTTCTACTTAAGTTTTTAAAGAGCTTAATGATCATGAATTTTTAATATGATAAGGAATGTTGATGGCAATCAGAAAAAATGAGTTGGAGATTGGGTTTTTGTGTGTGTGTGTGCACAGAGGTTGGGTTTTTTTCATTATTATTCTCTTATTATGACGATGGAAATAACTGGCTGTATAAATCAGATTTGCCTCATAGCTATATATTTGTATTAGAGTGTTTTGCATTCCTTGAAGCTCCACATTGCCTGGTGATGCAGGACTGTGAAAATATGAAAGATTTATTGGAGGCAGTTTGAGAGAGCAGAGCAGTTAGAGAAAGAACAAAGTAAAATTATTATTCCTGTAGTTATTCATTATGAAAGGAAGAAAATAGTTTTCAAGTGCTATGTTAGTTTATTCTACAGGGTTTTCCCTATCCCTTTTAAATTATTCTATGTGATAATATTACCCTTAATTTCATCTGAAGGGTTTAAAGCATGCTGTGAGATGCGTTGGGTGCAGATGAGTTTTACTGCTTTGCCCTGTTCCTCTGACTTGGTTTGGGTATCAGCAACAAAACCTATGGATATGAGAGAAGCCCAGTCCTCAGCTAAGTATTCCTCTATATTAATGGATTTTATTTAAGTGCAGACACAGAGATTTGCCTTACAAACAACATGAAATGCTTTCTTTTAGTTGTAAAAACCTGATGTGATGAGCAGGACTCTTTTCCATCTGGGAGGCATATTTCACTTAATTTCTGCTTCAGATTAATTTACCTGTCTGCATATTTAAAAGACAAGCTGTGCCATCTTCTGCAGACAGCAGTTGCACAGAGGCCTGGTTATTTCGTATGCATGGCTGCTGCTGCTGCTGTTGGGTTTGTGCCATTCCTTACAGGAGGTGATTGCCTCAGCAGCTTCCAGCCTTTTTTTTTTTTTTTCCTGTAGTATTTTTAAATGGCTTTGTCTGTCTGGACAGGTGAAAATGCAGAGTTTATTGAAACAGATGGCAAGTCAGATTAATAATGCCCAGAACCATCTTTTGCTTGGATGTTCATAAGGAAATGTCCACTGGATTTGTTGTCTGCTTGGACAGCAGAAGAACAAAGTCAATAGACTTTCATTTAAGAGCTTCTTTTTGTAGTGTTTTGAATATGTAAGTTAAGCACAATTGCCTTGTTCAATGTTATTTTTTTATTCTGGCAAATGATTGAAATGAATGTTATTTTTAATTGTGAGAACAGCTTCTATTTGCGGAGAACAGGTTATTAATAGTCAGAGATCTGCTAACTTGCCTTGTGTCTCTGGGCCCTGTTGTACTTTGTGTTCCTGATCTTCCTTAAATCTGACTTATTTTTATGGTTATGAGCTGTAAAATGAATGAAACAGATGCTTCTGTTTGGGTGTCACTGTGAGTGAACTTTACAATCTGTGTTTGCCAAGGAATCCAAATCTGCACATCAGAATCCCCGAAATGTTCCCGCTCACACTGACTGCCTTTACCAGAATGTCAGGGAATGTCGTGGCCATTTCCTGGGGAGTTTGTTCACCTTGCAAGGAGAGATGAGTTTGGAAATCCTCTCAAGAGCTGATTCTTCTTGGGCTGGGGAGAAAGTTGTGCTAATAAATCTGTGCTTCCTTTAGTCTGCCCTTACCTACACGTCTTCATTCTGAAGAAAATTCCTGTGTATCTCATCCTTTTAAATATTTAGGATGATTCCTCATTGAAATGTTGATCTTGAGGCTTCAGGTGCCTGGTAAATGCTCTGTGTTGGCATTTGCAGCTCATGCCTGTGTGTATTGGTGTTCAGAACTGTTTTTTACTGGTTTATATATTTTTATGACCTTCTGTCATCATTTTACAGGTAGCCACATGCCCAGAATTTATTTTTGCGTGTGTATAAGCGTACATACACATATAAAAATAAAACACTGTAATGTAATCTGAAGCTTTTAAATAACTTTTTGTGTTTATGTGTCTAAGTAATAAAACTGCCCATCTACAACTTCGCCTCTATCATAAAAAGCAGTGAGTGTCCGTGCTGTAAACTGGCAAGCCTAATTTTGGTGCTCTAAAAGCCTTGGAGGACATCCTAGGTCACTTGAGGTCTGTAAAAGTGTTCAGCTTCTCTGTCAACTTCAGTTCATCAACATAAAAATTCTGTAATTTACTCAGTTAAATGGATGAGGAGCTGATAATGATTTTTCTAAGGTAGGTTTTTTAATAGGGCTGTTCTAACATTTTCTTCCACAGAATTTTTTTAAGTGTAACCTGTTTCCAGCAAGGTTTTTAATACCTTTTCATTGATAATTTTTTTTTAAAAAAATTGAACCTTTTCTAAAGTGATTCATTCTTGTGCACTGCTCTTGCTTTTGAGGCTGTTTTCTAATGGTTTTGCAGTTTATTCTTATTATGCCCTGCCCACATAACACACTTGTCTGTTTGAGACTATCTATGAAAGGCACATTATCAGCTGCGTTGTGCCTCTTGGAGACTCAGCGATTACAGAAATCTTTAATGCATTGCTTTCCTGTTCTGCCTGCCTTGGGGACATGGGGAGATGCTGTGACACTGCTCTGTGTACACATCTAGGGTGTTTCCCTTCTCTGTGCCAGTGTCATAAACACCACACAGTGAATAAAACTGGTTTTATTTGCTTAAACCAACGTGCTCACAACTGATGCAAATCTTAGCGTAGCTCTGTTTGCTGCCCCAGTCGAGTCCCTGGCAGCTTAAAATCGAGCAAAATATTTTTAGTTCTCTGTTCTGTGTCTGTATTTCAATCCATGGACAGCCTGAAATAGCAACCTTCGTGTTTTCACTCCTCTTCACAGACAAATAAAGTCATTTTGTTTGCCTCTCTCTCCCCCTCCCCAGGCAGGTCGCACACGCGTGCGCTCGCTGCCCCGCGTGCTCCTTCCCCTGCACCTCCAGCTGGAGCTGTGGAGGGATCTCCAGAATTCCTGTGGGAAGAAGAAAAGTTCCAAATCAGGCAGCTCCGGCTGAGTCAGAGGCAGAGAGAGCTGTACTGCTCCGGGGGCTGGCAAAACACTTGGAATGAGGAGGGTGGAGGATGGAGATGGCCGTGCACTTTTGGCTTCTTTGAGTTTGGAAGCAGTAAATTCTGATTTAATACTGAAAGCAGTAGCCGGCACAACATAAAACTACTTTTCTGTCAGGCTGATTTCCTCCTCAAACTGCAATTTTGCAATTATTCTCCAAGAACTTGTATGAATCTGTGGGATAAAGGGAGCAGTTGTAGGGTTGCATTGTTGTTTCTGCGCTGTGGGAAGTGGGAATGATGCAGTCACCTGTTCCACGTCAGGGTTACACTGGAGATATTGTTTGCTGTAACAAGAGAGGTTTTTCTGGCATTTCACAACTAGCTGCAAAGCAGTGATTAAAAACCCTGTGTGAAAGTTGAGTACAGAAAAGGAGAAATAGCTGCAGTCCTCCCAGGATCTCGTTACTCTCCTTAATGGTGCGTGTCGGGTTTTAAATGAAATGTCCTCTCTGGTGCTGTGCTTGAAGCTGCCTTTTTTTCTTTCCCAGGGATGCTGCACAAGAGTGGATCGATGTGTGGCAGGCAGGGCAGGGCCATGTGTCACCCAGGGCTTTCTCTGACACGTGGTGTGTGTTGTGTTCCCATCAGTTCGGGTCTCATGCAGCTGGTGTTGCCACAGAAGGAATTTGCCAGTATAAACCGGTGTTTGGGGAGCTAATCCTGAGCAGGGCTCTGAGATGGACCCAAGTCTCAGCTTCTTAATCATTAGTGACATTTTTCGAAGGGGTGGGCAGGATTAAAAAGCAATAAAATTAGCTATTCCTTTCTCTAATACCCCTTTCCAAACAGTCCTCCATAAATCAAAATGCCAATTCCCCTTTTTTTGTCTCCTCAGTGTTTTATGTGTTCTCCTGAGCAGCTGCTCTTGCTACACTCAGGAAATGCTGCTCTAGAGGATATTCCAGTGCATCTTCTCCAAAGTCTATATAAACCAAACCTATGTAGTAGCAAAATGTGACAGCGTCCAGAAATAAAACATTGTAAAGGCAGATTTATAAGGATGATGATGGGGGATCATTGATCAGTGATCTAAAGTAGTACTTAGTGCTTGTTACTTTTTTTAACTTTTTTTTTTTCCTTTTGGCTTTCAGCTCAGATCGACTGATAGAAGAAACAATAAGGTAGGGATGAATGTAAAAATTTTCATTATTTCCCATACAATCAGCATTTCTATTAAATTGTGTCTAAATATATCAGTCACTATATTTATACAGTAACTGTATTGTTTCCAGCTCCTTGGCAGTGCTACAGTGAATTGCTGGTGGGTTTGGTTTGGGTTTTTTCTATTCAATATTGACATAAGAATGTTGCTTCAATATTTTATTCACCTCGCGTAGAAAATTTGGGTTTCTGCTCAAAGGTGAATCACCTTTGGAGCAGAGTGAATCTCAGCCTGAGCTGTTGAGGGCTATTCCAGTAGTTGTTTCTTCTCACAGTGACACTCATGTAAAACCTGATTTCTGTGATCCTTCAATGTATTCAGAATATTCAGTACCCAGTGTGCAGCTGATATAGGTAAGGCTTTTGCCACAGCTGCTTGAGAGGTTATTGCTGTTGTACATTTATTTTTTTCTTACTCTTACATTGTTTGAATTCTTAAATGATACCTTCTCTAACTGATCCAGACATTTTAGAACTGTAGCAACATAAATTTTATTATCTGTGCCCTTTCCAAGCCGACCTTTTGCAGACCAATAACTCAAACTGTAATAATGCCCGATTTAATGGTTTTAAATTTTAGATGATTGCTTTAAAACAAAGCAGGAAAAAAAAAAAAAAGAAGAAAGAAAGCAAGATATGCTTTCAGACAATGCACGTACTGACATAAGTGACCAAGAAGAGTAATTAGATGCAGCAAGGCTGTGTCCATTAAGCGCTGGCTGCCTTAAGTACACACAGTGGGCTCAGGATAATTAACATGGAGGAGGAATGTGTTAAACCACATCAGTGTGCAGTGATGAACCAGAAGTGACCAGTGCAATAATACCTGAAAATGTGGGTGATGTGGGTGCAATTTTTCGCCACAGCTTCACAGAAATATTTCTCCAAATTAACCCAGCTGTATTTGTTTTGGGTTCTAGTCCTTTCCTCACTAAAAACTTCTCCTTTATTGCCATGCTTGTAACCCTGCATTTCCATCTCAAAAATGCTCAGTGTTTGGTGAATTTCTTCTTTGCTGCCACTACAAGTAAGCAGAGCATTAAGCAGCATATGGTGATCTATTACTCTTAATATCCTGCAAAATTACTTGTAATTACTTGCAATTATGTCATTGGCCTGGCTTCTTGATTCCCTGTCATCAGAGGAACTCAGAGCTCTCAACCTTGCACCATTTGTTATCTGTAGTAAGTTCTTGCTTGAGTTGTTGCCAAAAATGTTGTACAGTTTTTGGGTACAAAAAGAACTTGTTTAGTAACTACATGGAGTAGGAAATGTAATTCCACTTATATCTGAGTTGAATTCTGCCTCTGTTAAAACCAGGGTGAATTTTTTGTTGAAGTTTTTTTTCCCTATGGTCCCCAGTGGTGGCGTTTGGGTGTGACATTAGTTGATGGTAAATTCTGCTGCCTTCTAAGTGAATTTCCCAGATGGAAGTTTACCCAGCTCACCAATTGTTTTATCTATTGTAACCCAAATAAAAGAGGGAATTGTACAGAAGAGGCTGTTGGAGGACTGATTCCTTGAGTTGTAATTAGCTTATTCCGGCTACTGCTCTGTCTTCAAGGTTTACATCTGCTGCAGTTCATTACTCATTTTTTAATTAAGCAAGTCAGGAAATGGCGTTTTATTTCCTTCACACTTCACACTTTCATTTCCTCAGGGTTTGTTACTAAGCACTGATCCTAAACGCTGGAAAGCACTTTTTTGTGTGTGCAGAGGCTTTTTTGTTGACAAGCTACAGCCACTAATTGTGAGCCCCTGCTCTGATTTTCTGTCAGGAGGAGAAGTGAGGAGTCTGACTCTTCCTCTGCCTGGTCCTCCATGGAGCAAACATCCGTGCCAGGGAATAAATGGGCACCTGAGCTGAAATGATTCAGTAACTAAAGCAGTGAGCAGGGCTGTCACTCCAGATGTGTCGTTATTACTAAACTTTTTATCAATTTTTAAATGAATTACGTGCCATGGGTTCTTACTGCAGCATATTTCTCTCCAGAAGCGAGTGGGATGTGATACTTTGTACTGCAGTTCTTTTGGAACAGCGTTCACTTCTCTTGGCCAGATTTAAAAATAAGCAGAGATTTTGCTTAATATGTTTGGAGTTCTCAGGTTTTCATTTTCAAACATTATCACTTCTCCAAAATAGCAGACCATTTATTTCTTGTTTTCTAACAACTTGTGTTTTTATGTTGGCTCAGTTGGAATATTTTTTATAGTTTTGCCTGTACAGTGTGACAAGTTCTTAGGATTTTGTTGTAATTCTGGTTCTGAGGCCTGATCTATCAGTGTTTGTATATTAACAGATTGGACTGAAGCCAGACCAAAGCCATAGATTTCATTAAAAAAAAAAATCATCTCCTCATGCGTTTGGGCTGTCCCTTTGGGTAATAATTAGGATTTAATAGAAGGGAAAAGCTCAGCTGCATTGAGTGTTGACTTTTCAGAATGGAAAGGCATGAGCTATATTTTGAGAATTCTCTCATTTCACAGCCACCTTGCCGGAGCGTCCAGGCAAAATCACTTGCACTCCTGGGGAAATGTTTCTTCTG
The DNA here is from genome assembly GCF_029207755.1 of Chamaea fasciata. Taxonomy (NCBI): domain Eukaryota; kingdom Metazoa; phylum Chordata; class Aves; order Passeriformes; family Sylviidae; genus Chamaea; species Chamaea fasciata. The sequence continues at coordinate 7,343,946 of NW_027094106.1, forward strand.
TTTCCACCTTAGGCTTCATCAAAAGGAACAATGCTCTTTAAAGGAATCTGCCAGGTTGTGTGTGTAGGTATGCATTGATACACGCACATATGTGTATATTTAGAGATACAAATATAGAAGTGTATCTCCAGACAAAGAATAAGTGATGCAATCAGAATTTTTACCAATTTAAACCTAGAGCTTTCATTTCTATGCACAGTCACAGAGTCCATTCCCTAATCATAGCCCTTGTCATGAATTTCAATGAGCAAGTATGATTCATGGCATGCAAAATGAAGCAGAAGTTCCAGTAATACGTGAATTATTTGATTTTTAATAACACAACTTCTTTCTTTAGAGTTTTGTTTTAGTTCCCCAGCAGTGTAGATTTGACTGATGTGTCTCAATGGGTGAAGCCAGGAGTTGATTTTTTGGTACATTTCCCTCAGTGCCACTGGATGGATGTGGCTGCAGTGTGGGATGAAATAACGACAGCTTAAACCCTTCAATAAGCAAAGTCAAAACTCTTTGCTTCCAAGTCAGGCAGCATTGAAAGTGTTTCTCTGCATGTTAGACTTGTCCATATGGGATAATGCCTGGAAGTGTTTATTACCCCGGGGTTTTCATGCCAGTGAAAACAGCAAAGTACAAATATCAGTTGGGTTTGCTTTGGAGGGAAATTTGGCCGCTCGCATACTACCCACGGCACTGCTGAACAATCAAGGGCAAGCTTGGAATGTGGCAGAAATTTTGAGGGAATTATGGCTGCAAGCACAGGAATTTGAGATACTCCTGCTGCTCTGGGGAAGAGATAGGTGGGTGTTTTATGGCTCTGACCTTGGGCTTAGCTGCGAGAGATTTCTCCAGCAGCACAGCAATGCTGAGCGTTGTACTTGAGCGGGGCTTTAATATTAAATATAGAGAGCAGGCCAGATACCATCTGGTTTTAGAAACTTGGTTTACACCCAGCTCTGGTAGTTCCAGCCAGTGCAGCACTGAGAATAATTCCTGCTGGTTTCCAAGTGAAATGTTAAATCGGGGTCATCTCCATTCCAGTAAGAAACGTTTCATCTTTTTATCGGAAACGTCGCGCGCGAGTTCCGGAACATCAGAACCAGGTCGTGGAGATCTGGGGAGCTTGTGGTGGGGAGTGACTAAATGGGGCCAGTATTGTGAATGGGAAAGAATGTGATTAATTTTTTAAAATCTGCATTTGTCAGCGAGGCAATGGCAGCAGCAAGTCAATGAACATATGTCAGGGATGGGAATGGAACCAAAAGTGTCTGATGGAGGATATGAGGAAGCTGCAGTGCTCAAGATACAAGACCAATCTCTGGACTGGTCCCCAGGAACTCGTGTTTTCTGCTGCTTCTTAAATTTAATAATCTCCTTTACAGATCTAAAGGCTTAGATAAACCAGCTCAGGGTCTGAATAATCAAATTATACATGAACAACGTTGCTTTTTTGCTTAAATTTTGATTTGTTAATAGTAGCTGGAATCCAGTTAAAGTCTTGTTCATGAATATCACAATTACGTTTCATTACTAGACCGTATCATATTAAAAATGGTAATTACCCCAGTTTTTTTTTTCCTTCAGAGCTCTCCAGTAAAACGCAGCCCTTTGAGCTAAATTCTTGAAAATATTGGAGTTAAAAAAAAAAAATTAAATTGGTTTCAGTCTCTTAACCCTTTACATCCTGCCTTTTTATATGAAATGGACAGTTTCACTCCCCAGATGTTAAAGCAGGAACCTTGTGTTCTGTGAATAATTATTCCTAAAGGCATTTTGGAGGTGGCTCAGGAGCACTTTATATACTGGCAATCATGTTGTGTTTTCACTTCTGTAAATGAATGGATGTTTTAATGAGTCATTGGATGCATCTTACAAAAATATGGGACTTAATTCAGAAGTGCTTTGAGAGACACTGTATTAAAAACTCATCTGGACAAATATCAAGTCAGTGTGGGGGTGGGAGACAGGAATCTGTAGGTTACTGAACAAACTTTCCTGTGTGCAGATAGGAAATAATTTTTTTTCTAACTTGATTCTTAGTAATTCAAATTTCCCTGCATGCTCTTCTTATCAGCAGATTTTTTAGTGGTTTTGTGAGTTTGTTGTTTTTTACTTTAGTGGATTAAAATACCTGCATTGAAAAATTGTATGTATGTAGCAGGTAAAAGCAGCATTTCACATTTTCCTACCTCTAAAATTACAGCTTTAGCTTCCTTTTCCATTTTTCCAATTTATCTGTCGTGTTGCTCCACTTAACTTTTACTCCTCCAGAACATTTCCCCTCCATATTTAAGGCTCACAGACTCATCCAAGGACTTGTTTTAATCATTGTTATTCCTGTAGATGAAGTCAACAGCAGTAGAGGTGACTTTTTTGAGTTATTATGCAGCCTTCTCGTATTTATGTCCTGCTTTATGTGTTTTTGAAACACATGCCAGCAAGGAGGGAAGTATTTGCCATATTTTTCTTTCTCAGGCACTGTGTCTTCAGAGCCCAAACTTTGTCAACCGAGCAATTCTTTATTATCTTAATTTAATATCTTGTTTTTAAGAGCAGAGTTGCTTTTTTTCTGACCTCCAAAATGTATTAAATTTGAAATAGGAAATTCTTTTTTTGTGTTCGCCTGTATTGGTAAAGAAACAAAGAATATGAAAACTCATACACCGTGGGGGATATTCCTAATTAGGACCAGATCTCAGAGATGGATTTTTTTCTGTGCTGTGATGGCAGCATCATTTGGGATGAAACAAACTCGTAAATTTAAAGCTTAAGCCATGAGATCATAATTCTTATGTTGCTTATAAGGTAATACCACTTTGCATTGGAACTGGAGGAGAAAAGTCAAACCCTGCCTGTTTCAAGAAATCTCAGTGTTTCACACTGTTAACAGTTCATGTAAAACTGAAATAATTTAACTGTAAGAGATGGAGATTAATGGAAAAATTGTGATTTCATTCATGTTGCTTCACCCCATTCATTGTCCTCTGAAGAAGCGTTGCCTGCTTGTTCTCCTCTTGTGTGAGCTGTGGATTATTCTTAGCTCCAACAACTTGATCCTCTTTCTTTCCCCAGCATTGCCATGGCAACAAAAGAAAATATGACTTCGCAGAGAGGGATGTTGAAGTCAATACAGAGCAAGATGAATACCTTGGCAAGTATCCTTTTTTTCCTAAAAATCAGTGCTGCCTGTGCCTAAGAAGAGTTATGGTGCAATTTTTCACTCTGTCATTTGGGGGATCAGCAGTGTCAGTGGTTCTGTCACCAGTGACACACAGGCCAGGTTTTTATCAGTCTCACCTGATAACCTGACTAAAGCATCTTACTGGTAAATGTGGTGAATAAGTTGGTTTTGGTCAAATTTGGGCGCTGCATATAAATTAACAGAATTTAACTTTCAGGTAGAGGTCTGCAACAGCATTTCATGGCCTTCCCTGCTGCGTGTTTTTGTGGAAAGATAGTTTCATTTCAGGTCCTGCTTTTTGCTTTCACAGAAGCTGAAACTTGGTGTTCATCACTGCTTGCTGTGCCTTACAGCTAAGTGTAGTCAGGGCCTGAGTATCCTCTTGTCTGTCACATTCCTCTAGTTGTTAATTAAGATTTTGGCTTGTTGGTTTCTGTGCATATTCTGTCTCAGGGCTGAAGGCTGTGCCACGTTGTCAAGTCAGGCATGTTTGTGGTTTTCCCACTTACTCCTTCTTTTCTGTCCATGGACAACGTCAGCACTGTTTGATCAGACACATGACAGCCTGGAAAGATGCATCTTGGTAACCCAGAAATTTCATTACAGTTCTTAGCAACTGGGAAGAACATTTCAATAAAATTTCAATGAGCTTTGGCCTTAAAAAGATTCTCGATTCCAAAGACATGAAGCTCTGAAGCTGATTGTCTTGCTGGCAGTTGTATTTTGTACATTAAGAGGTAGATTTACACCCTCGTGGTTTTACAGAGCTTGCACAGTGTGTGGGTCATGCAGTGTGCAGGATTTTTTCAGTCGAATGCCTTTGGTTGTTCTCTTCACCAGTAACAGAACCCCACTGAAGAAATTCCACAGATGTTTTATATAACCACCCCATTTTTTTTTTCATTCTCATTTAAACACAATTAGTAAAAGTAACTAAGCCTTACATCCTGGAGATTAAAATGCTGATAATTGAGGTGATCATGTGGTGAATTCTGTGTGAATGTGAGCTCTGGGCTGTTCCCTTTTCTCTGCTGGTCTGCAGTCAGTGAAGTGCAGCTGTAATCCTGCTCCCTGTCCATCAGGGCTTACTGCCCCTGCTTTCCTCCAGCTTGGGAGTAGTTGCAGTCTTGGCATTTCCCCATCCAGGCTTTGGGGCTTGTTGGTGAATCCCTGTTTGCTGCCATGCCCTTGACTCAGACCCCTCCAAGACCGTTTTCCAGCAGTGAACAGCCTGATCCAAAGGATCAACCTCCGGAAGCGACGGGATTCCCTCATTTTGGGCGGCGTCATCGGCGTCTGCACCATCCTGCTGCTCCTCTACGCTTTCCATTGATGGATGTTTCCCCCCCTGGACTCTGCTAAAACTCATCACCACCTTCCCTCCTCCCAGCCAAGGAAAAGTGAGTGGGGGGAAGCGTCAGACTTCCACAGCCTGCTCGTGGCTGGGGCTGTCAGCATGATGTCTGGAGCCTCTGATGGTAGACTGTGACACTGGGCTTGGGCTGAAGCTGCAGTGTTTTCTCCTCCCCCTGCTGTTCACCTTCCTCTGGGTTAAATTTGGTGGGATTTGTTTGTCTTTAATTCCTTTTCTCACTGCAAGGTAAGTGCCCGTGGGATGCTTAACCAGAACTGGGGGAGCAGTTCCAGTGCTCAGCAGTGCTGGGGAGGTTTGGTGCTGGCTGGGGAGTGGGAAAGGATTAAGTTTGCCTTGGGTGGAAGCTCAGCAGGAAGGCTTTTCCCTCTAATCCCAGCCCAGTACTGAATTTCACCCTGAGAGATGAATATTGCAGCTTTAAGCCTTCAGGTTGCTTTACTACTAAATACATGTTCTGTAATTCTTTTTAACTCCTGGTTCAGATTCTAGTTATTTCTGCATAATTCATGCTGTGAAAACTGTGCTTCACACAAATTCCTCGAGTTAACGAAAAAAGAAAAAGGGGGGGGGGGGGGTTCTGTTCACTTTTTGAACAGAATATGAATAAAGTACCCTCTGAGGGAGATCATAAGATTTCTTGTGGCTTTAAAGGGACTGACAAAGTCCCCCTGTGTAAAAAAGGGAGCACAGTGTCCCAGCAGCTGTTTACTCAAGTGTTCAGTCATCTGAAAAGTGACCAAACATGAGTTCACCTGAAGGAACCTTTTGGGTGTGAATATTTTGATTTTGGCTGGCATCATAAAGACCTTTATAAAGACACGACAAACAGTTTACAAAGCCTATACTGTAATTTAGGTGAAGTTATGCTGATAGTGCAGGAAGAAGGATATGATCTAAACTGTTGATTGGAAATGAAAATTATGATGGTTGTAGCTGAGGCCAAGGTGTCTGTGAGCAAAGGTTTTGAACATAACTCCTCCTAGCAAAGAGCTGAATGTATGAGTAGTGAAACAAGTGTTATTTACCATTATCCGCGGGGGAAAAACACTTTTTTTTGGTCAGGACAGGCAAGAGGAACCCTGTTGTTTGTCTGTAAACAAAGCTGACATCTGCAGTGGCTTTGATACTGCAGCTTCCCAGATTACAGATTTTTCTGCTCTTTCAACAGCACTTTTCCATCTGTCATATCATAACCCAATAAATTCAAGCCTTGGCACTGAAATACCTTGCTAAGAACTTGATTAACTCTTTTCACAATCCACTTAGAGTGCTCCTAACAGATTCCATGTATTCCATCACCCATGAATGTCACACAGTCCCCAGGTTCTCCTCTGGAACAGAGTCCAGCGGGACAGACACAGTTTTTTACTTCATTTTACAGTGTCTGTGAATTGGAGGGAATAGAGACTTGTGTAGTGTGCAGACCCACTCTGTTACACCCAAAATGTCTGGATTTAAAGGCTTCTTTGCAGACTTAATAACCCTGTGCTAAAAAGTCAACAAGGGCTCCTAATCAGCCATCCTCCCGTTGGGATTTGGAAGCATTTGGAATTAATACATGTAAAACTGTGGGGTTTGTATTTGAAATAAAGGGTGATTATTTGGTTGATTTGGGAATGTTCCCATTTGGAGAGGAAGTGTTTATTAAGGCGGTTTATGAAGAAGCTTGATGGATAAAGGAGGGTTATTAATGGATCTGTGTGTTGGGAGATCAAACTTCTTCTCCCTGTTGCCTTTTCTTTGATTCTTCCTCTGCCCTAAGGGACCCTGATCAGCACTTGTGCATCTGTTTAGGATTTGTAGGATTTGGTTGCTCTATAGTTGGCAATATAAGATCTGCAGTACAGTAAATAAATTCATTTATTTAATCTTATAACAAGTCTTTTTATTGGACTTAACTGATTATTTGGTGCATATATTTAATCTTATTGTGAAAAAGCTGCTATGGAAAATACGTAGATTATAATAAATATGTAAACATAATTGATTTTTCATGTTATGAAAATGTTATGGAGGAACTGATATATTTTAGTATAAAAATAATGAAAATATGCTGAATTATCTCTGATAAAGCTTTACTGGAAAAGGTTTCAGTGTTGGCAACCCCTCCATGGTTTTTGTTTGTGCTGGTTTTGAGTCAGTTTTGTGTTGAAAAATACATTTAATTATCTTTGGAGTTTTCCCTTCATCATCATCTGGCAGAGAGAGCGGGTGTTGTGCTGTGCTCCCTGGAGGGGTGTGTTTGCATCTGGCCCAGGGAAAGGCTTCCAAATTCAGGAGAATCAGCCTCATAATTCATCTCTAACAGCCTGGACGTGTGGTCAGAACAATGGACTGGAAAATGAACACAGTGGATTGTAGCGTTCTGCCTCAAATCCCCAAATACAGGTTTGTTTGTCTCCTGTTGCTAAATGTGTTCTCGGAGTTTTTCATTCTGTGTGGTGCCTCCTGCACTGAGGAGAAAAGATGCGGTTAAGGAATTCTCATTCCTGCAATTCCTCCCAAAGTGGTGTTTTCCTAACTCAGCCCAACAGAAGTGTGCTGAGAAAATCATTGCTGAGCACTGAAATGAAGGGGGGAAATCCATGCTATTTCTACAGGATGTCTTACACACACACACACACAGACACTCTTTTTCAATTTCTGCGTCATTCCTCCTAGCAGAAAAGCAGCTTCTTCAAACCTGGTCAGGCACTGGAACACAAAGCATCGTGTTGGTAACGTTCATGCCACGCTTCACATGGGTGGGAGTATTTTTATCCCTGTTCTTTAGACTATTTTTTACCTGTTTATCTGGTCTTCAGTCTCTGGTTGCTGCAGCAGAGCAGTGGCATTTGGGCAACACCCAGAACTGTGTCCACAGCTATTGCTTCTCCCCAGGGCACTGCCAGGGCTTTGACCTTCCTGGGCAGCATTCTTTTTCTTAACCAGTATTGATTTCAGGAGTTTTGCATATCAAAGTGAGGTATAAATTCCTGCTGGATTCATGACACTGAGTAATCAACTAGAATTTTCATTTGTACTTAAGAAGTCCTTTTGTTGCGTTGTCCTAAGATTAATGTGAGAAGAGTCAGTTCCTTGCTGGATGTTGAAAATGAAAGAGCAAAAGTGGATTTTTAGGTGATGTGAAAGTGTCAGGTGAATTGTTCACTGCTTGTCCTTCAGGGCTGTCCCCCCTGAGGTGCTGCTTTCCCAGAACTGCTGCACAGGGAGCCGAGGCTGCTCCGCCACTTCTGATGGTGCAGCTCATTTAGTCCCGACTAAATGAGAGTTTTAACTCTCTAAATGTAGCAACTTGTTTCCCAGGATCACTCGAGGGATAACTTTTTCCTGTTTTTACTGGTGTTGTCCCAAAGCTTTCATTTGAGACAGGAAGGAGAGGGTAACAGCTGTCAGTGCTGAAGGAGGAAATGGTTCTGAGACTCCTTAGAATTGGAAAATGGAATGTGCAGGACAGGAGACTGCAGTGAGACACTCTGAGCCACAACTGAGCCGCGTTCCAGGTTACATCTGCTGGTCCCCTCTGTGCCCTGCCCCTCTCCTGTCACTGCACATTTGAACCAGTGGTGATGATTTAGTTCTGAGCACAGAAGCAGCTGTTGGTCTGTGTGGTACTGGGTGAGGAAAGCAGTTAAATAAACACTCTACACCCCAAACAAAGCCCTTTCTCACAGAACATCCCAGACCTTGTAAATGAGTTTCTGATTGCACTTTCTGATTATTTTTTTTCTTTTCATACACGTTCTTGGAACTTCTATTGTAACTGTAATTATTTTTGTTCTCACCTATTGTGCATTCTCTGTATGTATTAAAAAAAAAGGCTTTGATATGTAATTTAATAATAAATTAGAATTCTAAGCAAAGTGCTTGGTTCTTTCTCCCCTTGACAATCTTTGCCTACTTAAACTTCAGGGAAGATGCAGAGAGGATTCATCTCACCCCTTTGGAATTGTCCCTGGACATACAAATCTGTGTGTTCTCAGGTTTTATATCATATATCAGATGAGATGGAACATTCCCTGACCCAAAATGGTTTGAGGGGATGTTTTCCTCCCACCTGCATGTGCAGTCCTGGACTCATCTACCTGGGAGGGGGCTGATTATACTCGTGGTGGTTTTCCTTGCTGTTCTTCACCAAGTGGAGCAGGGATGGTTTTCTTCAGAGGTGTTAAGAAGGAAGATCGATCTCTCTGAATTTCTGTCTTCAGGACAGACAGGACTCTCTTACCCTGTGGTTTTCCAGCACCACTGAGGTCTGGTCGTGCCTGAAGGATCCACCTGTGCCTGGTGCTTTTGCAATCAATGCTAAATCTTTCAGTGCCACTCCAGATTTGTATTCTCAGAGCAGCAGAGCTGCCTGGTGTTGTGATACCTGTCTGTGCATGAGGCTGGGAGCAAACAGAGGGATTTCTCCTTGCAGAGTTGTCATGCTGTGCCTGTAAACGCTGCTTTAAAGCAGAGATACATCTCTGTCTCCTTAATGCCTACTAAATATTCAGGAGTGACCAGATGCTCCCCCAAGGGAAGGCATTGACTACATGTCTCAAGCTAAAGGGGAAACTTCAAAAAAAAAATTTTTGAAAATGGAAAAGCAGTCCTGGTTTCAGACAGTGGGAAGTGCAGCGAGTTTTTCCAGTTGCGGCGCTGGTAATAAGTGGTGCATAAAATTCCATCTTCGTTTGGATTAGAAAATAAATTATTAATGGCACTGAATCCTTTTTTCCAGCTCCCTGTACAGTCAATAATTTATCGTGGCACAGGCATAGGATATATATTTTTAACCATCCGCCTCCCAGAGTACTGTTGTTCATATTGAGAAGTGCTGTCCTTCCTGACAGGCTGGGCGCAGTGGGTGTTCCTGCATTATGGATGAGCCGTGCTCTGCTCCCTCAGCCCCGGTGCCATTCCACGAGCAGATTTCCTGCCGAAAGGGAGCCGAGCACTCCATTAGAAATTCACACTGAGACACGGGAGTGCCTTTGTTTCCTCCCTTTCACCGAACGTGGGCGGTGTACAGCGCCCTGAACTTGATTTTTGAGTGTTTTAATAGGAAACCTCGATGTTTACAGTCGGTATTCCCGTTTCCCGAACGCCAGCCTTTTATCCACCGTCTCCAGGTAGAAAAGCTGCCGTGCCTTGGCAGCTGGGCTGTGCTCATTAAGCACTCGGAGCCTGCTGTCGCCTTCATCTTCCCCTTCTTCCCAAGCTGTCGGGGCCGCTGGAGCGTGCGCTGCAGCTCTTCCCTTGCTCCATCCTCGCCTGTCGCAGCCCTTCCCGTGTTCTTTGTTCCTAATGGGACCCTGAGGCTTTGCTAACCCAGATTCCAGAGCGCTGCCAGTGAGGCAGGAGGAGCCTGGCTGTAAATCAGAGCCTCTGCACCCCTGAAACAGCATTTGCCTTTCTCTCATTGCGGGTTATTTGCTGGTTGTCTTGATTTTGGCACCCCGTGGGCCCTCTGCCAGCCAGTGGTGTGGTTTTCAGAGGTCTCTTTGCCGTCGTGGCTGTTCAGATCTTACATCTTGTGTTGCTTTGTCTGCTCACTGCTCTGCCCATCCAATTCTCCTCCCTTCCTTCCTGGGTGTTTGGCTTCACGTCGACATTTCAAACACATGGATTTATTTTTGGTTTCGTAATTTTCGTTTCTTTCTTAAAAACTGTTATAAAAATCCATCCTTTGAAGTCCAGGAGGGTTGTCCAAGGTGATGGAAGTTTATCAATCAAAGCCAAACCTGAAGGAAATTCACTGATAACCATTGAGGTGCACTAGCACAGCGTGGGGCTCTCCCACAAGGGTTGTAACCAGGGAGGGTTTCAATGTTTTGTTTCTTTTCTTATCTCCCTTGCCCATACCCATCCGCCTGATGCAGAGTTCTTGAAAGTGGGGACAATATTCTTCATCCTTTGTCTTTTTAAAGCTGCACTGAAAATAGAAGCTCCTCTCTGCGGGTTGCAAAGCCCCATTGAGCTGCCAGCTGTACAGTGGAAACTTCCCCAAGATGTTTGTGGTACCTGTGCCTGGGCATGTCATCTGCTACAGAGCCCTCTGGCTCCAGACCTGTGCTGAGCTGGCTTCTTCCAGAGTTAAATGCTGCTGAAACTTCAGATTTTTAAAGGGAGCCTTTTCTAAAGACTCTGCAGGATGCTCAGGAATGTTGCAGGTGTAAAAAGAAATCGTGAGTAGCTGGGAAAGTGCTGATCGGGTGGCCCTGGCAGGTCCAGCTTTGACACACAAACCACAGTTTATTACATTAAAAAGCAGCTGGAGGTTGGTGGGAACCTGGTGGGATCCTTTGAGTGTCCCCCACTTTCAGTGTCAGGGGAGGCTGGAATGATCCTGGGAGGGACCCAAGTGCAGGAGGGGGGATACATGGATGTTTCCCTGCTGTGCTATAAATGCAGTTCCCTCTAGGTCAGGCATGTATCACCAATGCTAAATTTACTTCAAAATATTACTGAGGTGGGGAAGTTTGTGACTCAGGTCTATAAAAGCATGCACTGGTTATGTAAAGAAATAAGTTTGGAAAGAGGCAGGAGGGGGCTCAGGCTCCAGCAGGGACCATTCCTGGTGTGTGTCTGCCCTCTCTGCATAAATAGGTCTTTGTGCTGGGGAGCAACTGCAGCTCCAGGTCGTGTGTTCCTTACAGCAGGATCTGCTGGCCAGCTCTTCCTGTGTTTCCCAGCATTTCATGAAATGTAAATAATCTCCAAGCCTACGCTCTGGCTTAGATGAGATTGTTTTAAAATAAAAACCAACAAACATTGTGGGATGATCAGTTCTCGTAATAGTTCAGGGTGACTTCAGATCGAGTTGTGCCGCTCTGGGAGGGCAAAGAAGGGATTGTGCCATGAGCAGTTTGGTGTTTGGATCCTTTTTGTTTACTCAGGTGCGTGTGTGTGTTTGGTCTTGGAAAATCTGAGATCCTGGAGTCAGCTTTGCCACGGCAGGCAGGCAGGCAGGTGTTGGCCATCCTGCACCACCAGCAGCACCCTCAGGTGTAACCACAGCCACATCCCAGGGGAACGAGCCTCTCCCACTCTTCCTCAGGAAATGCTATTCCTTAACTCAGCAGCCAAGTTCCTTCTGCAGTTGTGGTGCCCCTGGGAGGTGAGTGCTGATGGTCTGGGAGTTCTGGGCAGGGGAAGAAGAGCTGTTAACTCATTTTTTAGGACAATTCAGCTTAAACCCACCCTGTTCTGCAGTCAAACGTCAAGGTAAAAATAGAGGATTGATTTAAAGACAGGAGCTCCTTTTGTTTTACTGCTGTTTGCTGTGTACCTGGGCCAGCTGCTCCAGTCCAGTGAGGAATTACAGCTCGGGGTGTGAGGGACTGGGTTATTTTCCTGCCCATCTGGAGCTGATGAAATGATCCATCTGCATTGATCCTTGCTGGGAAGGAGGATAAAACACGGGTTTTATGAAATTGTACCTGAGACCAAATAATTGGAAGAAAACGCTTTGGAATCCGCAGCCTGTAATTAAACATTTCCAGCAGGCAGCGAGGTGCAGCGAGCTCAGCAGAAGGAGGCATTTTGCTGGGAAGTCTTTGCTTTGTTTCACGCTGTGTGCTATTAAAGCAAACAACTTCACAAGCCTCAGAAGCATTGGCAGCTCTTGACCAAGAATAGCATCTCACATCACAGCTAAGCTGGAAACAATGAGGGCCAGCAGTCGTCAGTTGGTTGGGTTTTTTCAGCCCATAAACGAGGTAGCTGAGCTCATGGAGAAATCCCCATTTCTCTATTTTAGGTGTTCTAAGTTGTTTCACCCTCTGAAGGATCCAGCAACAACCACCATAAGGCAAAAGTCTTCATTTAAAGCAGATCTGCTGGTGCAATTCCCACTTACCTGAGCACGCCAGGCTCTCCTCCAACACAGAAATCCTAAATCCTCACCACCTAACCCAAGCTTGTGCAAAGTCTACCAAACATGTCTTGTCTGACTGAAAAATGACTCTGAGATGTGATAGAAACCTCCACCATGTGGGATCACGTGGAATCCCCATCCCTGGTAGCGTTCAAAGGCACACGGATGTGGCACTTGTGGTTTAGTGGTGAGCCTGGCAGTGCTGGGTTGGATGATCTCAGAGGGATTTTCCAGCCCCACTGATCCCATGCGGAGCTGTGCTCCTGGTCCAGGGTCTCTGTGGGGTTGTGGGAGCAGTGGCTGTGTGGCTCCCACTGCTTTTGCAGGGGAGCAGTGACAGCTTTGGACTGGAGGCAACGTGCAGAGCCGCAGAACAGGTCCTGCCTGCAAAGGGGAGCCTGGAGCTGGGTAGGAAAATAGGAAAATGGAGCCTTTCAGCACCCTCACTAAGACAAAATCTTTTTTTTCCCTGCTCTTTTGTTGTCTACCAGGAGTGTGTTTGGTGAGCTGCTATAAATTTTGAAGATGCCCACAATACATCCACATTTCATCTTTTTTTAAATCTCTGCAGCTAAGAAGCTGTTCTGTGAGCAGGGAGAATTTGGGGTGCAATCTGTTCCTTTTGGCCCCGTGCTGGGGGCTGCACACCAGAGCCAGGATGTTCATGTGCTGCTCATCACAAAGGCTCTCTGCATCTCTGCAGCCCTGAGCTCTCCTCCTGTGGCTGCTGAGCCCAAGGCTCCCTCAGCTCCCAAATGACTTCCCGAGAGGCTTTGAGAGAGCCCAAGGAATCCCTGAGCTGCTCATTCTCAACAGCAGCCAGCATTAGGAGCCAGGGAGAAAATGGAAAGGCTCTCCCTGTGTTTTTAACTCCTAGCTCCTGACTGGAGCAAGCCAGTTGAGCAAACCTCACGGAAACCAGTTGAGGAACTGGTGGCCAACTTTCTGTCCTTTGCCTGAACCCCAAACTCATGCAAATTCATCACTGAGGACAAACACCGGGAGATGAAGGGAGAGCCCATAGTGCTCAGCAGAGAACGTATGCAACGTGGAAATTGGATGTGAACCTCTTGCTGTTCCTGTGTGAATCCATTATACATGAGCCCATCAGAGCAGGGTATTAATAAAACAGGAGCTAAAGAACTTGGCACTGCCTTGTCTTCAGTGAAACATCAGAGCCCGGGCTGGCGGCGGCGGCCTTTGAAGTCTGGGATTGCATCTGGTGACATGGTCAGGATGCTCCGGGGGGAATCTCACCACTGAAGGGGAATCTCTCCATGGCGTGGGGGTTTTTATGTGATTCAAATCCTCCTCCTCCTTCTCCAGGACAAAGCCATTGCTTTTTTTTTTAAAATTTCTGCTCAGTCTTCTGGCTTGCAGAATTCTTCAGGCAATGCACAAAGAATGCTGAAGATGGTTTAAAGCAGCCTCAGACATCCTGTGCTGGGATGCTAACAGCATCTGTTCCTTCAAAGTTCTCCCCACCAAGACCCCAAGACCCCTCTGTGCCTTTTGTTGCACACAGGAACCACCCACCCTCTTGGCTTTGCTGAATCATGGGCAGTGAGTTACACTGGGCTTTCTAAACATCTGCATTTTGTGTCTCCATCAGGACAAATGAATGTGGCTCTTCAGACCTGCCCTGCAATCCCAGCTGTGCTGCCAAAGCCCTTGTGCTGACAGCGGTGCCTCTGGCTCTGCCGGGTGAGCAGAGGCAGTGGGGAGATGCTGTGGCTGAGGAACAGAGGCTTTGTGCAAAGCCAGCCTTGGTGTAAAATGGGAGTAGCTGAAGTGTGGTGTCAGCTTGGACCTGCAGGGCTGTGAGTAATTAACCCTGGCTCGTGGCTCTTAGAGGTTTGAGCAGCTGCTCTCTGAGCCCTGGGGTGTGAAGCTGAACATCAAGAGCACTGATTTAGGTGCTGTTACAAGGGGAGGGTGTTTAGGAGTAAGAACCAGCAGATCCAATTAGACTTGCAGTTTTCAAAGCAACGGGGAATGGATGCACCAAAGAAATGGGCTTGATTTGTTAAAAATGCCCCAGTGAGGTGCAGAGCTGGGGAGGGGGATAATGCAGTGTAAGAGAAGGGCTGTGGGGTGAACAGGGAGGCTGAGCACTGTGCTGGTGTGCTGAAGGAGCAGCTCTGTCTCCCTGGGCAATGCTTGGTGCCTGAGCCATAGAAAGCCTTAGGGACAGATCCACTGTTGAGTCTGACTTACAGGGGCTGGGCTTTGTGTTGTGGGGCAGCAGCTGATCTAGAAGAACTAATTCCTGTTCCTTGGATTAGTGTCTGAGATGCTCCTGAGCATAGCAGTTCTGTTTTTCATGAGCTCACAAAGAGTTAATCTCCATCCTCTCTGGCTTTGGGTACCTGTGGGGTTTTACTGTTGATTCATTTTTCAATGCCCCAGAACCCTACAGCTTGCATCCTGAAGAAAGTGCAAGAGGTGTTTGTCAGAATGAAAATAACAGGCAGGTCAAAGTTATCTCAGCAGAGGGATTTGGGTTTGGATCACAGGGGTGGGTTGGTTCACGCCTCTGGCTGTAACCACTTCCTAAAGGTGCCCACAGCAAGTCCAGCAGCTGGATCTGCTGCACTGCAGCGTTTCCTGATGAGTTTTTGGGTGGCTCTGTCAGGGAGGAGAGTCCCAGACGCCTCATGATGGACCTGACCCTGCCTGAGGGAATCCCAGCAGGATCTGCTCCAGGCAGGGCCATTAAGTCCATTTGTTGCTGAATCACGCTGCAGAATTTACCTCTTTCTTCCATCACAGACATGGATGGAGTGGAAGTGCAGTGTCTAATACCAGGGAAGCCTCATTTTTCATCCTTGGTGGCACTGCCTCCTTGGCTGGGAGAGGGCAGGAGCTGTCCTGGGGAAGCTGTGGGGCTGTGCCACCTCCTGCAAGTCCTGCCCTGCACTGGAGACTGAGTTTGCTGTGTGGGACAAACAATTCATCCTGCAGGCTTGGCAGGTCTCTCCAGGCTGGGCTGGGAGCTGTGCTGCCATTCCCAGAGGATGCCAGGGATGTGCAGTGAGAGGAGGGCACTGGGATTCAGCTGAATGAAGTTGTGCACCTCAGCTTCAGCGAGGATCAGTCACCTTGACTGACCAATTAACACAAACAAACCCTGCTGGTGAGCCCAGGTGGGTGTGACAGTCAGCAGCCTTCCAGTCTGGCTGGAAAAACTCCTGGGAAGACTCCTGGGAAGTGTTTGTGGTAAAAACCAGCAGAAAGCTGCTCTGTCTGCACCTCTCCCTGCTCTGACTTGTGCTGTTTTCTTTACTCTTTGCCTGTACATATTATTTGCAACCCACTGCGCCCAAAATACCGACTGGTTGCTCTCAGAGTGTGAAGCAATCGCTGAATGAGTAGCTTGGATATTTTTTTTCCTCATTTAGACAGAAGAAACCAGTTCAGCTTTGACCATGCATGTTACATTTTAATTTTTTTTTTTTCTCATGCCAAGAAATACAAAGAAAGTATATAAGATATACCATACCATCCTGCAGAAAAAGAAACATTTGTCAGCAAAGAGAAGCACCCAGCTGCAATTCCTGGTGTGTTCATGCTGTGTGTGAGCTGTGGCTCTCCCAGTGGGGGGATGGACCCTGCACTTACAAGCCAAGGATCAAGTCCTGGCGCCTTCCAACAAGGGCTCCCAGGTGGAATCAGGGTTGCCTTGGTGAATCCTGCACACGTTCCCTTTCTGATGTTTCTTATCCTGGATGGGTATTTATAGGTTGGAGTTTTGCTACCTACTGGTGTCGGCAAATGCTTTACAAATATTCCCACTTTGAAAAGGCTGCTTTCCCCCCCCCACACCCCCGTGGCTTGTGCCCGAGCAAGGGGAGTTTTTCAGTCCAAACCTAACTGTGTTTTTGCCAAAATTAAAGGCTGTATACTGAAAGGAAAACGAGCTTAAATCTGAATTATTTCAGCTTGACAGTGCAACCCTGGCTGCGGTTCTGTGACGAGTAACAAAGCGACGGGGCAAGAGTGGGGCCAGCCCAGTGGGTGCCTTTCTGCAGCCTGTCCCTGGGCTCAGAACCAACAGAAACGGAGATCTCATTTTATATAAAAGGCGGGATCTGCTCTGCCTTGTCTACATGGAGAAATCTGTGCGGGGAAAGTCGGGTCAGAGGTTCCCTGCCCTCTCTAACCCCTCCCGGCAGAGCTCTGAGATCAGATCTCATTGCAGCAAGACCTGTCCGGGTTAGAGGAGAGGCAGAGGGTGGGAAGAACGAGCTGTGGGACTCGGGAATGCTCCGGGGCTGGGAATGCTGAGGAGACAGCGTGGTGAAACCAGCAAAGAGCAGGGAGAGAGGGATGAGCTGGAACAGGGTGAAATACCTGCCAGAGAAAAAAGCAAACCCATCCTTAACACAGCGAACTTTGAGATGCTTTGGTGGCTTTCTTTCCTCTGGTGGTGCTCAGATCCCTTTGGTGTCTGCAGGGAGCACCCAGCGGGTGCTGTGACCTTTCCTGACCCCGGGTCACTGCATCCCACCAGGAGCTGCTACAAAACCAAGTTTGTTACAGGTTCAGCTCAAAGCTTCAATCCAGCCTTGACGCAGCCAGCAGCCCTTCTGTGGGACCCCACAGAGCCCAGCCCTGCCCCAAATCCTGGCAAAGACGCCACAGCAACGCCAGAGAGGTGTCACCAGCCCCGTGCTCTGCTCGGAGGCTCCTTCCTGTGTATTTGCATCCCACCAGGACCTCACACTTGTCGATCCTCACTCCCACTCCAGCTCACATTTAGAGACAATTCCCACCTTCTCCATCCCTTCAGAGAGCTCTCCTCCTACCAGCTCAGCTCCCCTGTCAGGTAGGGCTGGATTGTCACCGTGCTCTCACCTTTCCTTCACCGGGAGGGAGAAGCTGAGGCCGGAGCCTGAGGATTTCGTGACTGTTTGAGCTGCAAACACGGAGAATTCTGACCTGTGTCAGCTCAGGGGAGGCTGCAGCAGGTGGCAAAGAGCTGGGGGATATGAAGCAGGGCTGCTCGGTGGGGCTGGAGAGGAAAAGGCTCATGGCACAGTTTCCGTGGGTGCCCTCCTGTGTGCTGGAAGCCGAGTTAAGGAGAGTTCCCTGGTGGATGTAAAGGGGTGACAGTGCCTGGTGGCCTCAGGGTGAAGTTCTGCCATCATCTACCTCCCTGTAACACAGCACGGGTGAGGTGTGTGCTGAGGGCTGGGGGCTCTGCAACCTCCTACTTCACAAATATCAGCAAATTCCACCCAAAAAGAGCCAAAGAGGGAGCTGAGCTGGGATAAAACCGTGCGGGATGGGGAGAGCAATGTGGCAAAAACATTGCAAAACAGGCTGCAAAATGTGTGGGGAAGTTGATGGGGCGGCAGAGGGAAGGGACTTTCTGCATGTCCATGGAGGGTTTATTCCTCCAGCACAGCAGAGGCAGGTTACAAGCAGAGCAAATACTTTTTCAGGGATAACTGTAGAGGCTTTCCTACGGATTTAAATGAAGGATAAGGGGGGCAAAAAGCTGAGTTCGAGGGTGCAGTACAATTGTACCTATTCAGGGAGATTTTAGAATGAAAGGGATTCAAGTGTCAGTTCTTCTCTTTTGTTATACTTAACTGTGAGGTGAGAAGCATCACCTGAGCTGTCCAATGAGACAGGAGGCCCAAACAAATCATCACCCTGGGGCTTTTGGGGAGATCTGCCTTCTCCTGCATCCAAGGGAATCCACTGCTCTGTGCTGCCCTGGCCTGGGACTTCTCCTGGCAAGGACCACTGCAGCTGCCTCACAAAGCCCCCTCCTCCTTCCTCTGGCTGCAGGAATCCCATTTGGAACCACAGTGGGGTAGAGTTTGTTTAGATCCCAGTGAAAAAAATTAAAAAACAGATTCCAAGGAAATCTGTGCTCATGCAGGGTTCTGTTAAGGAGGAGGAAGAGAAAGGGGGTTGATTTGGGAGCTGCTCAGTGCCTGAGCATTTGCCATCCCTGCAATTAGAGCAGTAATGTGAACCCACCTCGTGGGGGGTGGCAGGGTTTAATCCTTTGGATGCAGAGAAGCACTTTAGATGAAAGGCTTTATATAATGATAAAAGAGCATTTAAATTCTTACTTAATAAACGCTCTCAAGTCCTATAACTCCCTCCAGCACTTTTCCCTGAAAAAGGGCCCTTCCTGCCCAGGGAGGAGCTTCCTGGGCTCTTCCCATCAGCTGAATTCCAGCAGCTCCAAGGGCAAAGGGCAGGAGATGCAGGGACAGGCTGCACTGCCCTTATGTAGCTCCAAAAAAAAAACCAACCCAGCAAGCAGCTTTTGGGTCCAAGAGTTAAAGAAGGAAACATTTGGGGGATTTGATGGGATTTCAACGGCCAAAAGATGGAAGTTTGAGCATCCAAGAGAGGGTTTCTGAAGGGCTCAGGAGGAAAAGATGCGGTGCCTGGACAGAGGATGGAGGAGGGAGCTCCCACCCAGAAATGCTCAGCAGTCCCTGTTTGCTGAACTCACAAAAGATAAATTGCAAAAGAAAAGTTGCAGATTTGGTCCATTTTAGACCCCAGCAGTTTGTGACGGAGTGCTGGCAAAGGGGTGGATGGGAATGGAGCCCGAGAAAAGTGCCGGAGTGATGTGCTCTTGCTGTGAGTCCCTGGAATCCCTTTTAGTGGAGAGAAGAATGTTGACAGCGTGTCTGGGGGATTTGGCTTTCTCACCCCCCGGATTCAAACAACCTCTAGAGGAAAACACCACTTGAAAGAGGAGCAATCAAGAAGGTGACAGGAGAATTTTCACAGAGGTGCCTGTGGCTTTGCACATAAGCTACTACAGAGTAACTACAGCATGGATTTACACTTCACCCCTACTCTGTGCTAACCCCATGTGCCCACTCAGAGCCCGGGGAATGAGTTAGTGCCAAGCAGTTACCATGTTGTGAAGTTTCTTTTGGTGGATTCTCCATGTAGACAAGCCCTGGGGAGCATTGAATTTGGTCTGAATTTGGGGTGTTTTTCAGGAGATGGGTGTTAGGGAGCAGAAGTGCCCCGAAGGACAACATTTCTCAGTCAGTCCGTGCAGGTTGTCAGCTGGAGACAACAGAAAGGCCGGGCAGTGCAGCTCTTGGTCGTGTGTCCCCAAAGTTTGGATCAAAGAGACTCAGGGAGCCAATGGACGTGGCCAGAAGTCACAAAGCCTGACTAAAACAACAGGCAATGGAGCTTTGCATAGTCTGGGTGGGTGGGTAGAGGGCCAACCCCAGGAAATCCCCACAGCAGAGAGGGGTGAGCGGGGCGGAGAGGGGCTGGGGCTGGACAGAACCTCGAGGGAGGTGTGGGGACTGGGGCCCACGGGGATGGGCCGAGGGAGCTGTGGGGTGTGGAAGACGTGGCAGGGCCTGTGGTACCTGCAGACAGAGTGGGAGGAGCAGAGTCTGTTTTCTTGTTCGGTTGAATACAAAACATTAGAAAATAACACAAGGACCGGCGGGACTGACCCCGGGCAGCTCCGGGGACGCCGGAGATTTTCAGAGCTGCAGAAGAGCTGTGTGAGGGATGCAAGGAGAGGAGCAGGAGCCTAAAACTCCTTCGTGCCCCTGAAAATCTCCTGGGAGGCCCTAAGCTGAAGCTCCAGAGGGTCAAGGGGGTGAGCACTGGCAGTGGTGGGGGCTGGATCACGCTGAAGCCTCTGCGTGACGGACGTGCCGTGGCATCGGGGTGTGAGTGGGTAGAACGGGCTCCCCGTGCCCTGGTGCTGCTGCTGGGCATTAACCAGGCTCTTGTCTCGGTGCCAGGGCTGCTGACCTCCCTTTGGGTGCACAGAGAAATGTGTGGGTTCACAGGGAACGCCTGATTTTACCTTCCAGTAAAAAGCCCACCATGGGATGGGGGT
This sequence comes from Chamaea fasciata, assembly GCF_029207755.1. Lineage (NCBI taxonomy): Eukaryota > Metazoa > Chordata > Aves > Passeriformes > Sylviidae > Chamaea > Chamaea fasciata. The sequence continues at coordinate 7,364,215 of NW_027094106.1, forward strand.
GAGGAGGAGCCTGGGGTTCTCATGCAGCAACATCCTGCTCTGCCAGCTCTGAGATCTGCCCTAAGTGATAAAAGAGCTCGTAGGAACAGACATGGAGAACATTCCCAAAGGCATGCAAATGGTCATTGTCTCTTTTTTTTTTTCTTTTTTTTTTCTTTTTTTTCATCAAAAATACAAAAGCACCCACCACATCCTCCAGCTTTGGCAGCTGCGTTTCGTTCGGAGCAGAGCCGTGGTCCTGCTGCAGCTCTGCTCTCCCTCCTCCTCCGTGGAACAGCTCTCAGCTCCTGATGGCAGTTTGAGCTTTGTTTCGTTGTTTTTGTTTTTGTTTTGTTTTGTTTTTTTCTTGTAGAGACAGAGAATTTGACGATTTAAAAACCAACAACCCCCCAAAAATCCAGTGACTCCTGCCGAAATTCTCAGGAGGACTCCTCAAAACATCCCCTTCTCGCCTTGTATTTTCCTCCCAAAGCCAGCTTCGTCCTGGAGACTCTCTCTCCTCCTCTTGCACTTTAGTTGTCTCCCCGCTCCGTGAGTTCTGCTGGAGGGGAATGAGGTAGTGGATTTCCCCCTTCTCCTCTCCGCGTGGCCTCTCCCATTCCTACTCAGGGTGATTTTTATCCCATCCCTGGCACAGGCTCATTCCCAAGAGGCGGTGAGTTGAAGCATGCGTTCCTTCCGACGGCGCTCCAGAGCAGACTGTCTAGGGCTGCCCACCTACACTGTGACAATTTTTTTTGTTTTGTTGCAAGGCTGAAAGTAAAAACCCCAAAAGGAAAGTTGTCTTCCTCCTCTTCAAGGTATCTGCATGCTGAAACGTCTTCTAGGAAACTGAAAAAGAAAAAAGTGGCTTAGGGCAGCTTCCAGCAGTCAACAGATGTTCCCCTTACGTTCCTGGCTTGGCCTCTGGGTGTTTCTGAGGTCCCTGTTTGCCTGAGCTGTGCTGATCATGCTGGTTTGGCAGGTGGGGTTGTGTTGGGGAGGTTCCCAAGATATTTTGGGATTGTGTTTCTGGGCAGGTTGATTTGTGTCCTGAAACCTTTCTGTTTTTACAGCGCTCCACTCTTCTAAACCCAACCAGAGGCTTTGGCAGGGCAGGGCCTTTCACCAGGGAGACTTTGTGTGGTCACCAGGGCACTTTGGACAGCACGGGGAGGGCTTTCCACGCTGGGCAATGGACGTTTCTACTGGAAGGAGCCCATTCTCTGGGGTGTTTTTTATGTGTGCGTGCGGCTGGTGACGGCCAAACCAAGCTGGAGTCAGTTCCCACTGCACTTAGGCTGGGAATGAGGTGGGGGTGGACTGGGGGCAGGTCTGTCCTATCCCCTGGGCTGGAACTGGGAGCCAGGTGAGGTCCCTGCTGGGGCTGGGCTGAGGGAAGGAGGAGGCAGGGTTACCTCTGACGCTGAGTGAAATGTAGAGCACGATGATGATGGTCCCCAGCACGATGGAGACGATGCTGAGCAGCCTGGCCATGCGTCCCAGCCGCCGGGCGCCGTCCGTGTCCCCTTGCTGGCCACTGTTCCTCGACTGGGGAGACACAAAAAGAGTCCCTTGAGCGAGGCAGCACCTCTAGGGGTGACTCCCTGCCTGCAGAGCCCCCGAACCGAGCCCCATTTCCTTTCCTACTCTTTAATTGGCAATCCCTTGGTTCCCGAGCGAAAAATGCTGGAAGTGAGGATTCCTGGTGAGGGAGAAGCATTCCCACAGCTGAGGGAAGGGCCTCCTGATCCTGCTGGAAAGGGCGAGCTGGGCGTCCTGCCCTTGGCTGGGGGAGCACCCAGCACTTAGCAGAAGGGCAGCTGTGAGAGGAGCTGTGGTGGCATTACTCACCGTGCGTCAGCATTTGCTGCCAGCCCGGCTCTTGGGATCAAAAAGCCTCCCCAAATTCATGCAGTGCCCTTCTGCTGCCCACAAAACCCCATTGGGAAGAGGGCTTGGAGGGAGGAAAAGTGGATAAGGGGTTTGAAGGTCCCTGGTTGGGGAAGCTTGGAGTGAGGGGAAAGAGAAGCAAGGTGGGATAGGGGGAGAAGGGAGCTCAGCATCCTTGATCCAGAGGAGGAGTTGGGCAAAACCCCCTTAAACGTCACTGAGAATAGGGTTTTGTTGATGATGTAACCGCTTTGAAGCAGATATTCCTCCTTTAGGGTTGTTTTTATGTATTTAACACTTTAACAGGGGTTAAAGGCTTCTTCCCCTGGCCCATCCATCTCCAGCCATGCTGCCTTGGAGGAGAGGAGGGGGATCTGGGGCAAGCTGTGGGGCCAGCAGCTCCCACAGCCCTGTGCTGTGTGACAGCTCCTCCCTTCGGAGCATGGCTGCTAAAACTGGGGAAATTCTCAGCTGAAAAAAAACCAAGTGTACTAGTTAAAAAGAGTTAAAGGTGGAAGTGGATGAAAGCAATGCCAGTTCCCTTTGAAAAAATGTGCATCTCAGAACTAGCTGTGATGGAAAGGATCCCCTGCCTCATGTTAAAGAGAAATAAAATATTAAGAGCAGGGAGGCCTAGTCCAGCTCCAGCAATAATCATGAAAGATCACGGAGGATCTGAACAAATACTGGATGTTACTGCCCCATTTCCCTGCTTTAATTCCACTGCCTCTTGGCAGCACCGTGCCCAAAACCTCCCCAGCCCAGGCTGTGCATGGGCAGCTGCTCTGCAGGAAAATTGCAGCTTTGGAGGTTTCCACGAGCTCGTTTGGGTTTGTGTCACCCCATAAATAACACAGCAGAGCCTCAAACAAGCAGGTGGCTGTTTCCACTGCCCCCCTGCTCCTCTCAGGAGCCACCCTGGGCATCAGTGTCCCCACCAGTGACACCAGGAGAGCTCAGGACCTTGTTCCTCCCAGTCTCACCAGCAGGTTTGCCAGACCCGCTCTGAAGGCGATGGGATGCAGCCAAGAGTTATTTTCATCCCAGAACAGGAGGTGACAAAATGAAGCCTCATGGGTTGGTGGTGAGAGATGGGGAGGGATGCAGGAGCCCAGGGATCGACAGGATCCCTGCCCTGCTCACTGACAGCTCCAGCTCTGGGGATTTGGGTTTTCAGGCTCTGGTTTTTGTAACAAGTGTAATATTTTGGCAGGGTGTGGGTTAGATTGCAGTGAAATACGCAGTTTTAGCTATCTTCTAGGCAAAATATATAGGCTAAGGGATTCTATATATTTATCACTACAGCTTCTGGAAGTGTTTACTGCTCATTTATCCCCAACAATTATGAGAAACACATCAGCATTGGCATGTGGTGCTTAGTAAGAATTTGGTACTGCACATATATTATTCATCGGTGTGGAAGGGTTTGATTACAGCTCTCTAGTATCACTAATCTCGTGTTTTGCTTTCCACACAGAAACATTTACATCTTGTTTATTAATCGAGGCTCACCAAGGCAGAACATCTCCGAAAGGCTCGAGGGCTCTGGGGGAGTGAGTCACTGTGTGAGTGCCAAGGGACTCCCTGCTACAGCCCAGAGCTGGAAAATCTGCAGGACCTGGGGAGTGGGTGCTGTTCTGCAGCACCCGTGGGCCAGGTAAGGCTGGGTGACTCAGGAGTTATTAATTTTACCTGTTTCCCACTTCTATCTGTTCCAGTCACTGCTCAAAATGGTTTTGGTGGGGTTTTTTTTGTTGTTTTTTTTTCTTTTTTTCCCTAAGTGGCCTTGTTGCAAATAAAGGCAATTACTTTCCCGTGCTAGTCCCAGGGATGGAGAAGACAAATCATCACATCCTCTTTCCTGCAATCTTTCCCAATTTATGAACTGGCTTTGGATGCTCTCTGCTGCCGTCCACCAATTACTCAGAAGAAATCATTAATCCTCGACACTTGGTGTTTTTGTTGAAGGAAACATTCCAAGGGAGGTATAAATCAACTCCAGAGTGAGACAGATGGCTGTGGCACTTAAAATGGGTGAGGACAGTCTGACTTCTCCCACATCTTTTAGGAATGACAGAACTTCTTTTGGATACCGAGTGCTGTGCAGAACTGCCCTTGATGTCACTATGTGGCGGTTCTGGGTGGATTTTTTTCATTTCCTTTTGTTTGTTTGGAGTTTTCTGCTCTGGGACGTGGCTCCTCTGCTTCTTCCCCCGAAGTGGCTGCACTTTGGTGGGAAGAGGAATGGATTCACAGCAGGAATGCAGGGTGGGTGTGTGGTACCCAGCCCTGCCCTGCACTCCAATGAGATGGATCCCATGGGATGGACACATCCTTGTCCACCACAAGTCCCACTCTCTCTCTTGGGGAGTGACCTGAACCCTTTAGAACAGCCAGATCATCACTTGGTGAGGAAAACACATCCAAGAATCCATGGAGAAGCCTCCAGGTAATTAATTTCCATGAAACCAGCATTAACAGGAACAGGCTGGGGGGCTAGAGCAGGGTTTTTTCCACCTCTGGCCATAGGCTCTGCCGGGATCTGAGAGCACCTTTTGAAAAATGATTTATGAGACACGAAACTACAAAGCATTAATTTACTTTCCTTTCTGGACGCTGCTTATTACCCAGGAAGAAAAAGCTTTCATGTGCAAAAGCTTTGACTCAGGGAAGAAAAGCACAATTACAGAGCTAAAAGAATGTCAGCACAATTGTGGAAAGGTCCTCCTGTTTCCCCAGGCGATGGGAATCACAAAAACCTGGTTCCTGCTCAGATCCGTGCATGATCAGGCATACCTGGGCTTTTCTCTGAGAGAAGATCTGAGCCTGGGGGGTCACTGGGAGCCCAAGTCCTCCCTGCTGTAAGCAGGTGAAGCATCAACCCGGGCCCTGAGAGCTGCTCCTGCTGGCAGGAACACCCAACCAGAGGTTTCCTGGTTCCTCAGGGAGGGAGGGAGGATGGATCACTCCTCATCCCGCTCTGCTGGTGCCCTGTGGGGGTCCCTGGCTGGCAGGTGGGTGTGTGGAGGAGGTGATGGTGCAGGCAGGACCACGACTAGAAAGGGCTGTAATAAATTAATTAAACCACAGGACAGAGAGTGCAGGGGCAACTGTGCAGAGGCCAGAGGATGTGCACTGGCTACTGATGTGCTGCGTGTGCCATTAGCCTTGTCCTGGAGAGCAAGTTCAGCTGAATGCACCTTCTGCCTCCCCTGCCCCAGCTGTGGATGAGCCCTGGTCAGTGCTGCCAGTGGCCTTGGAAGCAGAGGGCAGCCCTATATCCTTACTGCCTCCCTGGTCCTGCCTCCCCTGGGGTGTGACAGTCCCCACACCCCTGTGCCTGGCAGGATGAACCAGCTCCTGCTCTTTCCCCGCTGTTAACTCTCCTCCTCCACGGGGCTCTCGTGGCCCAAGGCACACCCCCAGCACCCTGGAGGCTCTGGTGCCTGCAAGGGACAGTGTGAGGATCTGTTTTGCATGAAGGCTAATGTGGCTGGAAAATCCCCATGAGAGACCTTGTTTATTACCATGGATATGCAATACCCAGCTGCTTTCCCTCTCCTTGCAGTGCAAAGCCAAACAAGGCTGGCTGGCTTCCCTGTGTGCTGCCTATACAGGCTGTGCCACACAACTGTACTACGCAGATGACAGCTGGCACTGGCAGGAACGATGATTCCTCCTCAAAATGGAAATTGGTCTCCCTAGAGGGCTTTTTGTGGCAAGTGCCCGTGCCTGCCTTCAAGTTGTTGGTGGTTTTTGGGGGGGAAGTGGTGGCAGCAGGTGCCCCTCAGTGTATTTCTGGGTGGTAAGCAGGTAACGGAGCTGATTTTCAAAGAGATTTGCCTTTGTTGCAAATCAAAGGCATAGAAGGTGCTGGGTGTGTACAAGAGAGCAGCATCTGCTGGGGAAGGGGGTGGCTCTGCTTGTAGGGCTGTGCTGACTGAGCCACCTGTACCCGAGATGGGTGGGAGGCCGGGCTGGCTTCATTCCCCCCTGCTCGGCTCTCGGTGTATTTGCTGAGGTGTGGGGGACGTTTAATGGGGAAAATTTGCTTCTCCAGGGCGACTAAAAGAGCTGCAGGTGCAGCCCGTCCCTTTGAAGTGCCTGAGGCCAGGCACCAGCCTCCAGCCAGGGTCTCCCCAGTGGTGCAGGGCTGGGCTAGGAGGGGCGGAGGGAGATCCCCTGTCAATGCTTCGCCTCGCAGCTCCTGCCCGGGGAAGCCCGGCGAGTCGTTCTGGACCGCTGCCTGGCAGGGACCGCGCTTCCCGGAGCCGCCGCGCTTCCCGGAGCCCTGCCCTGCAATCCCACCCCCCTCTCCGTCTCCATCCCGCCACCTCCCCGCATCTCCATCTCCATCCCGCCGCCTCCTTTCCCATCTCCATCTCCATCCCGCCGCCTCCCCTCGCGCTGCCCCGGGCTCGGCGCCGCTCGCCGCCCGCCTCCGCCCGCCCGCGCCCCCCGGACCCGCACCGGAGCGCGCTGCGGGAGCCGAGCAGGGCGGCACAGCCCGGCCGAGCGCTGCGGGAGCGGAGCCGGCTCCTCCCGCCCCGGTGCCGGTGCCGGTGCCGGTGCCGGTGGCGGCGGTGCAGCACCGCGGACAGCTCCGGGGCGGCCGTCGGGGCGGCGGCGGCGGCGGGGGAAGCCGGAGGCGAACCGGGCGGGTCCGTGCGCCCGGCGGGTCCCGCACTCACCATGATGGAGAAGACGAGGGCCACGATGTTGATGGGCCAGACGGGGCAGAAGCAGGAGAAGATGGCGAGCACCAGGTAGTCCCGCGGGCGGCCCTGATCCGGGGCCGCCGTGCTGGTGGCCGTGGACGAGGCTCTGCCCAGGCTCAGCCGGGACGGCGACAGCGGCGGCGCCTCCAGGTGCCCGACCGACACCGACTTGTAGCCGAGCCCGTGCCCGTTGCGCTCCGTCTCGCCGGGCAAAGCTGCCGTGAAGGATTTGGAGCCGCGGAGGCCCTTCTCCTCCCGGCCCTCTGTCGCCGACAGCAGCTTCTCTGTCTCCTGGAAGCGGGTGGGCAGCACCGTGCCCGAGCCCGAGCCCGGGCCCGCGCCCCCGGGCGCGGAGCCGGTGCTGGCCATGGCCCGGCGGAGCGGGCTCCGGCAGCGCCCCGCCGCCGCCGCTCTGCGCTCGGGGCCCGCCGCCCCGCGGGAGGCCGAGCCGGAGGAGGGGCCAGCCCGGCTCGGCCCCCGGGGCAGGATCGGGGCCGCGGACCGCCCCCGGGGTGTCCCCGGTGCCCCCTCTCCTCACCCCCTTACCGCGCTCGGCCTCCGCCCGACCCGGTGCGTGCGGCGCCGCGGCCCCCGGGGATGCTGGCGGGGATGCGGCGGGGCGGAGCGGAGCGGTGGGAGAGCCGGGGAGTCCCCGCCGCCTTCAGCCCGGCCCAGCCCAAGGCTCTGTCCCGCCCCACCGACCCCCCGCTCTTCCCGGGGCCTCCCAGGGGCCCCGCTGCGCTGCAGCGGTACGTGAGAGCCCAGCCCCGACCGGGCTCCGCCCGTGCCGACGGGGGTCGGGGCCGCCTCCAGCCGCGGGGGTGCGGGGGATGCCCAGGGCCGCGCCGTGCGGGGCGCACACAGCCCTGCTGGCCCCGCTGGCCCCCAGGCGGATGGGGACATGCGACACGGAGCAGACCCGCGAGCCGCTCGTGGCTGCGGAGAGGGGCTGGAGCTGCCCTGGGTCTGGGCAGGGCTGCCCGGGGGGGGCCGCAGGGTCTGGGCGGTGTGTGGGTGCCCGGTGGCACCTGTGGCTCCAGCCGCTCTGGAAAACATCGTCCCCGGGCACAGGGGTGGGGGAGGTTCTGGGCACGCTGTGCCGAGCTCGCCCTGCCCGCGCTGGGCGGGTGACCGTGGTGACACCACAGCTGGGGACAGGGACACCAGAGCAGCGACATACCGCGTCCCTGCATAGGACCTGCAAGACAGAAAGGGTGTTGGCGCAGTGTGAGTTACATCTTCTCCGTCCTTGGGAAGCAGCGATGATGTGAGGGGCAGGAGGGAGAGCTAAAACAACCCTCAGAGCCTGGATGCCCAGAAAACATGGATGTTTCCCACCCATTGTGCATTATGCTTCAGTTCCAAATTTGCCAGGGGTTTCCCTGGCAGTGAGTGCCATCTACGGGGCACACCCAGCACCTTTTGCCTCCCCGAGAGGTGCCCGAAGAGCCTTCAGCCAGCCGGGACCTGCTGCCCAGCCCTGCCCGGAGCCTTATTCCCTCCTGCAGCCTCCAAACAGAATTAGGAGCCGCGGTTTGTGAATGTGAATCTGGGAGCAGAGGAGTGACCCTGCTCGGGGCGGATCTCACGGGGTTTTGCCTCCCTTCCACTCCTGCCTCTGTGACCATCTGTTTCCATCTGCCTCACTTCGGCTGACCACCAAAGCCGGTGTGGGAAAAACACGGAGACGCAAATTCGGGAGGAGGAGGGAGGGCTCCTGTCTGAGTCAGGGTGCCACCGAAATATTCTTTGAATGCTGCCGTTGCTGGGCTCTCCCTCCCTGTCTGAGGGTTGCTGACAGGGCAGGGCAGGGCCGTGCACTGCCCCAGGGGGAGCCAGAGCAGGGAGAGCCCCCAGAGCAAGGATGCTGTAGGGAGAAGCAGGATTCCTTCAGAGGATGTGGCTGCAGGCCTTCCTCTGGCGAAGAACACCTGTCAAAGGCTGCAGCCAGGATGCCTCACACCATCAGCACTTCAAAGAGGCTCCTTTGCTGAGCAAAGAGCTCTCTCTCCTGGCTGCCACCAGTCTTCCTCTGCTCCTGGACCAGCTCCCTTGTCCCACCGGAGAACAAGGAAGGAGGAGGAGATCCCGGTACTCAACAGCAGGAGGTTGGGATGGTTATTCCAGCATGTCCCCCCGGCAGGGAGAGAGCTTAGACTGCCACTGGAATGTTGGTGGCACTGGGATGGGAGCAGCGGGGCTGGAGGAGCTTTGCAGGACTCAGCACTGCGGGAATCACAATTTGTCCTGTCCAAAAGTCTGCCAGCTGTGGTGTGTGTGGCCATAAATCCCTGCCTGATTCCTGCAGCAATTCCAGTTTGCTGAGCCTTGGGCAGGAGGGAGCCCTCGCAGCTGGTCCAAGCTCTCTAAGCTAGAGGGAAGGAACAAAAGGGACCTTTTCAGTAAAATTCCCCCTTCCTCCCCTCCACGGGACTGGCTGGGAGCGCGCTATTGGCCTGTCCCAACAGAGCCACTTCCCTGGGATCAGAAGGAAACCGCAATCGGATGGGTGGGTTTTATGAAAGCCGACATCTGTCTCCCCTCCCGGCCTCGCAAATCTGCCAGGCACAAACGTCTGTACCAATGAGCTTAGCGTCAAAAGTGCCAGGGCAGTAACCTTTCCCTGCTCCTGCTCCCCTCCTTCACCGGCGGGAGCCAGAGCCACCCGCCAGCCAGGGGCTTTAGCGTCATCCCCACGGCCCATCTGTCCATCCCACACATATTAACAGCCACTGCCCTGCTGCTGGGTTTGGAACGCGTGTTTTCTCGCAGAGCAGGCAAGAGAGAATAAATAACAGCGGCGATCAGCAGCAGTGAGACCCCGCGACAACAAACACGGAGCTGGCACTTCCAGAGGACTTCCCGCCTTCCGCGGTTTTCCCGCAGAGGGGAGACACGCAGCAGGGTCCTGTAGAGCTTGTCGGGGGGGTCTCTGAGCTCGCCAGCATCGCAGCTGAGCTCCACATCCTGCAGCGCTTCTCTCCCTCACCCAGCAGTCCCTTCCCGCTGCCCACATCTGTCCCACGGCTCCGTTACCTTCCCCGCCACCGTCCTGCCACCCCAGCCCGGCAGGTCAGTGCGTGGGGAGGCGCTGCTGGTGTCCCCAGCCCTGGCAGTAGCCCAGCTGCCAGGGGACCGCCCCGGCCAGGGGTTCCTGCGGGCTGCCCGCGAGTCGCTGCTGGCGGAGCGCGGGGATCCCGCTGCACTGACAGGCGGCGCCGGGCACCGGCCGGTTCTCCTTCGGGCTCTCGGAGTGATGGAGCTGCCTCTGAGGGGAAAACCCAGCGCAGAGAGGGGACGGAGGGCACCGTGTCCCTGCAGAACCGGGCTCCCAGGGCAGCTGGGGGCGGCTGCCCTTCAGCCCCGGTTCCTGCGCAGGGAGCCCGGCCCGGGCGCGGCATTCGGAGTGGGCACAGGGCCAGCAGCACCCGGCGCCGTGCAGGGACAGCGACAGAGCCGTGATCCTGTTGATGGCTCGCCGGAGGGTTGCGATTTTAGAAAGCCTTTTGCCACTGAGGTCGTGCTTGAGGGCCAGCCGCAGGGCGTTGAAGGCTTGGTTGTAGTCCAGAATCCTCTTACGCTCTCTGACGTTGGCAGCCATCCTCCTGGCCTTGGAGCGCGCTGGCCTGCTCCTCTTCCTCACCTTCACCCCTTCCGTGTCCCCCGGGCTGGAGTCTGCTTCCCTGCCTTGGGACTCCCACAAACCCTGCCTGTAGCACGCCTGGGGTGCGTTCCCCGCTTCCAACTCCTCCTCGGAGCTGTCGGGCTCTGGCCCCGCGCCTTTCCCCAAGGCACCTCCGGACATGGCAGCGGCAGGGGGAGCGGGAGAGGCGCTGCTGTGATCCTGCCTCCCGGGAGGTGTGGGTGACACTCCTCCAGGGACAGGCAGCCGCCCCTAAAAACCTTCAGCAGGGCTCGTCACGTGGCAGCCGGGACCCTCCTCACCTGCCGCAGGTGAGGCACAGGGAGAGAGCCTTGCCTGGTCCCTGCCCTGAGCGTGAGGCATCAGTGCCACCGTGGGGTGCCCAGAGCTTGTGGTGGGATGCTCACAGGCCCCCGGGGAAAGCACCTCCACCAAGCACACCTTGTTGCAGGGGTTGCTTTGGTGTCTGCTGAGAATTTGGGCACTGCAGGAGCTCCCCCGTGTTGCTCTGCCCTCTCCTCTGCTGGGCAGGCTGCTGGCTCACCCTGGGACAGGTCATCTCAGGGTTCTCCGTGGCGCTGTGAGGCAGAGCCCTGTGGGGCATCACCACCCTGGCTCTTCCTTCCCCCTGCTTATGGGTCCTGCAGCACCTCTGTTATTTCTCAGCTAAAGGGAACAGAAGCACGAAGTTGTGCCATTGCTGAGGGAAGCAGCGAGTCCTGTGCTCGGGTACAGGAGAAGACACAGCCCCAGTGAGCTCAGAGCATCCGTGGGGACAGGGGGAGGTGGGTGCCTGACAGGAGCAGACCCCGGCAGTGCAGGAATGTGCAGGGCTTGGCATGCCTCTGCCCTGCGGAGCAAGAAGCAGGAATGTGGCAGGAGGGATCGGGGCAGGTGATAAAAGAGCTAAAGTGCTACCTGCCCGCAGAGCCTTCCTGTCCCTTCCCGGCAGCCTGGGGGCAGAGCTGTCTGGGCTGGCGCTCCCGGGCCTGCCCGGCACTTAACTTGGGGAAGAGGATGCTGAAGGCAGCTCCTTGTTTCCTGCATCCCCGAGCTGAGGATAAGGGGCTGGCCAGGTGCAGCAGGTCCGGAGGCCATGGGCAGGGCCAGGTCCCCAACCTCTGGGCAGTGGGGGACAGCCACGTGTGATTGCCCATCATCTCATTAGCGAGCAGCGGCTAAATGCCTTCCTGTGCGAGGGGTAATGCTTTGAGAAATGGCCCGGGAGGGGTTCTGACAAATTGTTGGGGTGTCTGGTGCAAAAGCAGAGCCCTGGGAGAATGTGCCCTCCCCCTTGATCCATCCCTTCCTATCTGATCATCCCAGCTCATGTCTGATCAATAGCCACTATTAGCGGGGGGTTATTTGTCTATTGCCCTTCTCCTCTCCCGGCTCTTTGAAGCTGGAGCTAATTCAGGTGCCTCTGCTCCAGGAACCCAATAAATCAGGAGCCAGAGCCTCGGGGACAGGGCAGGATGAGGCAGCAGGACTTCAAAGGGAGGTGAAGCCCGCAAATATCTTCGAGCACTCACCTGTGCTCACTATGACCCTCTTGTTCTCCCCAGCATCCCTCTCACCTTCCTCTGCCAGGGATGGAGGCACCCTGACCACCGGCTTACCCAGCGAGCTCAGCTTTGGGTCTTTGGAATGCTTGAATGCCAGCAGCACGCAGATGTCACACCCACTTAGGGACGTGCCTGCCTAAAACGCAGCTAAGCAGGACAGATCCCTGCCACGGGGATGTTTTTGCTGGTGTTGGAGGCCAGGAGGTGCAGTTCAGAGCAGACACAGAGGTGGCTGAGCTGGGCACAAAGGCAGTCCCAGCTGGATGGTGCCTGGGCTGGGGCAGCAGTCCCAAAGCTGTCCCCATCCTGCCCACAGCCCCTGGGGGTTCCTTGGGAAGCAGTGCCAGGGGTTCTGGGTCTCAGGGCAGCCCTGGCTGCAGGGATCTAGCCCCAGCTCTGGGAAGCAGGCAAGGCCAGACCATAAATCACGGGGCAACTGATGCCACCTGTAATTAGCACATCCCGCTGGGCCATCCCCACCTCATCCTGGGCGCTTCCGACCGAGGTGCCCATTACAGGCTGGGAGGTCAGCAGGAACGCCCACCCAGGCCCTGCTCCCCCGGTCCCTGCTGATTTATCACCCTCTCCTGGAGAGATTTATGGGCTGAGATGGGGAGCCACAAACGTGTTGTGAGGCTCTGCTGGGCCCGTCTGCCTGACAGATGATGAAAGAGCCGTAATTATCTGTCGCCACACATATATCAGGCCATTCACGGCACTCCCCAGCCTCCGAGAAGGGGTTTGGCCCTCGGGGACTCCCCACCTCCCAGCCTGTGTCACTCTGCACTGGAGCACTGCTGAGTGCTGGGCACCTGCCCATTGTCACAGGTCTCACAGGTCCCACAGCCCAAAGGTGTGTTTTGGGTGTGCACCCCTAACCCTGCTGCTGATCCAGGCCTCAGCTCCTGCAAAGAGCCCTGAACTGGCTGCCACATCCATCCAAACTGCTGATGCTTCCAGGTGAGAGCTGCTGGAGCCACTGGGAGCACAGCCCTCACGGGAGGTGAAAGCCTGGTGAAGAGGCAGCTGGCACAGCCTGGGCGGGCTGCGCGGCCCCTGGCGCTGTCCCAGCACCATCCATCCTCCTTGGGAAGGCTGCCCCGGGAGGCCTGGATGTGCCAGAGCAAAGCACGGGAGCCTGCAGCACGGAAGGGCGGGAGGCTGGGGGCCGGCATGGAGGAGGTGCCCGTTCCTGGTGACGAGGGGAAGGAGGAGGAGGCGGCTCTTGCGACACTGCCTGGGCCCGCGGGTAAATAAATATAGGGCGCTTTGTTCCTGCTGGGGCACGACCAGGTGGCACGAGGGACACAGGATGGTGAGTCATCCATGCCCAGGCAGCCACCCTGCAGGGCACGGGAGGAGGCAGGGACAGGCACTGAGGGGCCTGGAGGTGCCCGCGGGTGCAATCCCTGCTCCAGCACCTCGCGCAGCACCAGGGAACAGCCCTGCCCTGGGCACAGGTTGGAAAGCCACATCCTGTGGAGCGGGAGTGAGCCATGGGCACGTGCTTAAACACAGCACATGTGGCAGGCAGTGGGCTAAAGCCTTACCTGGGCCTTCACAGAATCCCAAAGCCATTCGGGTAGGAAAAGCCTTCTAAACAAATCCAACCATTAACCCAGCACTGCCTTGTTACCACTAAAGCACTGAGTGCCACATCCATGTTTATTGAACGTTTCCATCACTTTCCTGAGCAGCCTGTTCCACTGTCCGACCATCCTTTCAGTGAAGACATTTTCCCAAGTATCCAATTTAAGCCTTGAGGCCATTTCCTCTTTTCCTGCCCCTTGTTCCTTGGGAGCAGAGACAAACCCCCACCAGGTTCCACACTCCTTTCAGGGAGCTGTAGGCCTTCGTTGCCTACCACAGGAGCCTGTGCCTGTTGCTCCATGGGCCAGGAATGGCTCATCCATCCTGAGACCAACAGGGCTGGCAGAGTTTCCCCGGCCAGAGGATGAGGATGGGACACAGAGCTCTGCAGTGAAGGCCAGGGCACGTGGCAATTGTGGAAGGTACAGGAGCCACCCCATGGCACAGGAGCCTTCAAGGCTCAGTTGTTCCCAGCTCGGGGATCTCCTGGAGTGTGTGGGATGAATTCTGGCACAACTTATCATGTTGTTACTGCCCTGAGCTGCCGGCACTGGGCACTCCCTCGCCCACATCCCCCTGCCCGCAGCTCCTCGGGGAGACACGGAGAGGGCAGCGGGACTCTGTGAGCTGCAGGAGCGCAGCACCCGCACCCCGCTGGTGTCCCCATCCCATCCCATCCCATCCCATCCCATCCCATCCCATCCCATCCCATCCCATCCCATCCCATCCCATCCCATCCCATCCCATCCCATCCCATCCCAATCTGCCGATGTCCCGGGGATCTCCCTCCGCCGGTCCCCGCCCGCTCCCGCCGCGGGCCGCAGCCGGGGCCGGGCCGGGGGGCGGTGGCAGCGCTGCCCCCGCCCCGGCGGGGCCGTGCCGTGCCGAGCCGAGGCGGGGCGGGCCAGGGGCGGGCACCGACGTCAGGCCCCGCGGCGGCGGCGGCGGGGGGCGGAAGGCGGCGGTGCCGGGGGTGGGGGGGGGAAATCCCGGCTTCGGGGCGGGGGGATGGCGGCGGGCGAGGCGGCCCGGGCGGACTTCGCGCGGCACTGGCAGGCGCAGTTCCCGGGGGAGCCGGCGCCCCGCATGGAGCTGGGCTCGGTGCGGGCCATGGAGCGGGAGCTGGAGCGCTGCCGCCGCCACCTGCGCCGCCTGCAGCGGGCGCTGGCCGAGGAGCGCTTCAAGGTGGGGTACCTGGAGGCGGCGCTGGCCCGGGCCCCCCCGCCGCCGCCGCCGCCGCCCGCCGCCCCCCGCCCCGCCGGCAGCTCCCCGGAGGGCGGCAGCGCCGGCAGCTCCGACGCGGAGGACGCTTCCTCGGCAGGTGGGTGAGGGGGAGCCGTCCCCACCCCGCGCCCCAAGGGGAGCAGCGTGTCCCCAGCCCCTGCCCCCCCGTCAAGGACATCCGCGGCCCTGGCGCTGCCTGTCCTGCGCTCCCGTGCCGTGCCCGTGGCCCCCCGAGCCCCTGTGCCATCCCCGCCACACAGCTGGTGCGGTCCCTGCTGTGACTGGGCGTGGGACCCCCAGAGTGTCCCCATCACGCAGCCAGGAGCACCCCATGCCGAAACGTAGTAGAGAGTGCCCAAATCCCTTTTGCCGTCCCCGTCAAACAGCTAACGCCACCCCCGCCCTTGTGCAGTCCCTGACCAACCACTAAGGTCACCCCAAGTCCCTGTCTCCTCCCTGTGCTTCTCCCAGGGACATCTCAGGCCAAGGCCCCATCCTTGGGTGTGCGAGGAGGGCGGCTGGCCAGGCCCCTGCAGCTGGCCTGTGGTGATGGGCCAGTGGCCCAAGAGCCACCTCTGGGGCTGGGACATTGCAGAGGAGTCATTTCCTCCCCGCCGTGACCTGGCTCACGGGAACACCTCAGCTCAGGTGACACCCTGTGACCTCCTGTGGGGAAGTCCTGGAGGCTCTAAAGCAGAAACATGCCGGGGTGGTGACATGTCCTGGGGCGTTTTTCTAGGTGGATTGAGGACAACGTTATTTCGCTAGTGGCTGGCTGTGTGGTGGCACTGAAGGCACAGCCAGCTAGCGCTGTCAGCCGTCACACTGTCCTACTTCCAGCGGCCTGGAAGTTGTTATTGCATCAGCATTAAACCCGGTTCAAACACAGTCCTGGCAGCTAGGGAATGTCACTTTTAATGCTGCTAATTCTGCAGCTGACTTGAGTTAATTTTGTTCTTGCTCGATTGTTTGAGGTGGTGGTTTTCCCCCAAGGCTGTATCGTGCTGATTTAAGATTGACTGGAGAGCAAGTGATCTGATGTCAAATTATGCTTAATATTTAGTTCATTTATATTTATTGCATTAGTCTGCAGTGCTGGAGGAAGTTTCCACTTCACCTTCCTGAGCTGCCTGGAGGTGAAATGTCCAAAGTACGTGGCTGCTCTCAGTGTTGTCACCGTGCTGTGCCGGGCTGCACGTGTGAGTGTTTGTCCCGCTCCCCGGCCGGCCGTGGGAGCCTGTGCCCAGCCCTGCAGCCAGGAACAAGGACATTGGGAATGCTGCCTTCCAAGGGCTGCTCCAAGCCCCTCTCCAGCTCCCAGCAACAGGCACGGGCTGTGGTTCTTGGAGAGCTGCTCTGTGGCTGAAGTGGCTCGAGTGCATCAGAGTGACCAAGCGCAAATCCTTCTGATTTACGCTCAGACCTGCGTTTTGTTTATATCTGATTTATGCTCCTGGATGTTTCCAAAGCTGGGATGGTGCAAGGCTGCTCCCAGGTTGGTGGGTGATGTTAAAGGGGCTTCCCTGAAGCACAGCACAAGCCCCTGAGGGTCCTGGCTTCATAACTTGGAGGGGTCCAGCCCTGCACCACCCTTTGAGACCTTTGCATCTCTTGGGGGTGGGTGTTTTGGCAAGACTTTGAAGTCTAAGGTTGCATCTGCTGTGGTTGAATGTGGCCTCTTCCTCCTCCTCCTCCCCTAAATGGGTCTTCCTCAGGGTCAGCAGCTCCAGCACTCATCAGAGAAGGAAGCATGCCTGGCTCCTTGCCCCGTGACACGGCTGGGCTCTGCACAGAGGGCTGGGCTCAGCCCTCCCCAGCCTTGTCCTGAGCCTGTCCTGAGCCTTTCCCTGGCATCAGCATTTCCTTTGTTGGGTGTTATAAGGGCCCCTGTGTGCACTGGCTGTGCTGACATTTAAGAGCAGAATTTGAGGGTGCAGTTAAGAGGTGTGCGGTCGTTGCCTGGATCCCCCTTTCATGGACAGTTGGTTAACCTGGTGCTCCTGTTGTTTTCTTCTCACTTCTCCATGTTTCAGATGTAATTGAAAATTCCTGATTGTGATGCGGTTTGCTTTTCCTGCCAGCACTCTGCTGGTGTGTAACCTGGTTAGTGCTGCTCTGCCTGGCCCCCTCAGTATTTTAATGTGAATTTTGGAGCTTAGTGGTGCTGTGGCTGTGGCTGAACACAGTCAGCCCCCAGCTGGATCAACCTTGGGGAACGCTCTCTGGACAGCAAGCGAAGGAGTGTTGAATATCATCTTTATGGGAATTACCAGGGAAATACAGTGTTTTCCTTTAAGTAGCTTGTGATTAATCTGATTTAAAGCGAGGAAATCTGCACCATGCCCCTGTCTGCAGCTATCGCACGGGAGCGGGCGCGTGTGATAGCCAGATACCCGATCCTGGCATCCGAGATAACGCCCGTGCCAGCTCACTCGGGACCAACAAAATCCCAGCCTCAGCGAGCAGATGGCTCAAAACGAAGCGTGGAAAGGACTGAAATTCCCCTCATCTTGGCCGTCACCCGTCCCTGTGGCCAAACACGCAGCTGGCTCCGCAGCTGAGTATGCGCGGTGCCGGGCTGTGCCGGGGTGCTGCTTCCATCTCCTCCCGTTTGCCACGGAAGGGACGGAGGGCTGTGGGTTGGTGGCAGCCAGGAGAGGGTGAGCTGAGCAGGAGATGGTGCTGGTGGCCCAGAGGGGGACGTGGTGATGCTCGGCGGAGATGCTTTGTGCCCGGCAGCCAGGTAGCGCAGAGCTGGGACCAACACGGTGCTGGGTTTCCTCGCTTTGTCCTTGGGAAGCGCAGAAAGAGGCTGGCTTTGCCGTGGAGCTGAAGCTCCTCTGGAAGGCTTTGGGAGCCTCTGACCTGCCCTGTGCAGCGCCCTACACCCCAGAAATGTGAGCTCTGGGGTGGGGAGCACTGGCATAGCTGGAATAGTCCACGATGGCGTGGGTTGGTGGATCTGGTTACGGCAGGATGCGGCGGCTGCGAGATGTGCTGTAAGTGAATCCCCAGCCCTGTGTTTAGCTGGAATTACAGTTTGTCTCAAGGAAAGATTCTGTAGTCACGTGGGTTCTTCTCCTCGCTCGGCTGCACTGCCTTCACTGGTACCTTGGGAAATGGGAAGGGAGCAGCGGGGTCCTGCCTCGGAGGGCGGTGAGCACAGAAAGGCGGCGGTGTCAGGGTGTGCAGCAGGAGGGCTGAAATGGGGAAGGGACCCTGGGGCATCTGGAGTTCCTGGGGCGTTGGCCACCTCACTCCTGCGTGCCCAGATGAGGGCTGGATTGGCATGGGTGTCCTACTGCGGGCTTCTGACATGATTTGGGTAAAGTCAGGGTTTGTTCTTGCTGCTCCATCCCTGCTTTCAGCTTGTGCTGCTGCTGCAAAAGTGGCACTTCTGTCTGTCCCAGAAAAACTCCCTGCTGCTATAGAGGTGATGGGGCAGCTCTGTCCTGCTGTCCCAAGCTGCACTTAGACCCTGCTGGTTCCTTGTCCCTTTCTTGGAATATTCTGCAGAAGCAGAACAGAAAATGGTGAGCAAAGTCCAGAGTTTGTACTGGAGCATCTCTTTCTGCCTGGTGTGCAGGAGGGGAAGGAATGGTGATTCCACAGCCCAAGGAGGTTGAAATGTTGCATGGTCTGTGCATCCATCTCCCTTCCTTTAGCATCAGAATGGGATCTTGGTGCCGAAGCAGGGAGGCGCAGTGGGGACAGCTGTGTCTCCCAAGAGCCCACCTGCCACCTCTGTGTCTTTATTTTTAGTTTTAAAATTTTTACTTCTTTATATTTTCCCCACGGTTAGAAAGTGCTTGTTTGGCTCTGAAGAGGCTCCAAGTTCCTCCTCTGGCCAGGGCAGAGTCTCAGTGTTTAATTTTAACTGCTCAGGCGAGGACAAAACCGCAGCGTGTGTGTGTGCATGTGCCTGCTGGGGACCTTTGAACTGTCTCCATCTGCTCTGGGGCCCGACAGCATTTGGGGAGGTGATTTCTCTCCACAAACCCCCCGATGGCATTGTGACAGCAGCCCCTGAGTGATGTGAGGCTGCTTCCTCAGAGAGTGGTGCTGCCTGAGATGGTGACTGCAGGGTTAACTCTGGGACAGGTTGTCACTGTTAGAGAAGATCATAAATAAATGCAAAGTTTATGAGGCTGGAAAGCCTTTGAATAGAAGAGTTGGAGTTTAAAGCTTTAAGTGAGAGCAGTAAGTGCTGCTTGTTGGAGTTTGCCCTTTGATGGGCAGATAGTGAAGGCCTTGTAAAGGAGCTGCAAGAGCGGAGGGAAAACCTGTGATCAGCTCTGCCTGTGGGCACCACCATGGCAGCGGCTGCATCTTCTGGGTGGGGCAACAGCCCTTCCAGATGCCAGGGCCCTGCAGACAAGCAGGATGGGTGCACAGGGGGATGGGGGTCCCTGTCTGTCTCACTGGGCAGGGGCACTCCCCTGGCACGGCAGCGGTGCTGCTCTCACTAGCACAGAGATGCCAACACCCCTCCTGGAGGAGGTGGGTCTGGATGCAGCATCCCTGTGTTCTGTCGGCTGGGCACAGTCCCACTGGATGGGTTTTGGCCCCCAGAATTTGGGGCAGAGCCGATGCTGAGCTCCCCCAGCTCGGCAGCGTTCAGGGCTGGGCGCTGGTGCTGGGCTGCACCTTCCCTGCAGAAGGGAAGGAGGGGATGGAGTTTGCCCTTCGGTGCCAGCAGGGCCCCGGGCTGTGCCCACCGTGGAGACCAGCACTTCAGCACAGAGGTGGCCCCCAGGCTCACAGTGGCTGCTTGTGGGTGATCAGTAGCCCCAGGTAGAAGCAATGGCAGCAGCAGGGCAGGCACGAAACCCTCATTAGGTGGCTGGATAGAGCCAGAAGTGCCCTGCGGGGCCTGAATACATTTGCATTGTAAGGCTATTGAAATCTGCTTGGGGTTTGTTTTCTTTCTATTTCCCTGGGAAGACACTTCTGTGCAGCAGGGCTCTTTGTTCCTCGGGTTCCTCCTCCCCTCCTGCCCAGCCACGCCGCCAGTTGGGATCCCAGTGGATGACTCTGCTCAGTCTTCTGCTGGATGCTGCCTGCTGTGGCCAACCCGGCAGCAGTGATCACAGGGAGAAGCTTTCCTCTGTGCTGGCAGGGAATTCATGTTCTCTTGGGTTAGAGAAAGGAGCCTGGGTTAGCCAGGGCAGCTCACCAAGTGTCCATCCATCCCAGAAAGTGGCACCTTGGTTGGTGGCATCGCTGGATTTTCCTCCCACTGAGGTCACCTGGAGCAGTGGCCGGGAGCCAGCCCGAGGGAACACACAGAACTCATCCCATTCCCCAGAGACAGCTTTGAGCAGGCTTGGCTTTCCCACCCCAAATGACTTTATCAGTGTTTGCTAAGCAGGATAATTGACGTGTGTAGATCAGTAGCAGCAGCACTTCTTGGCTCCCTTGGCTATAGCCAGAGCGGAGCCGGGCCAGCCTAAGCAGAATCCCAGAGGACTCCTGCAGGTCTGCCTCCAGATAAGTCCCAGCTGTAAACTTCAGAGATTTTTTTGAAGATCTGGCAGATAGGGAGACCTTTGTGCTGGGACAGGGCTTTCTGCCATGGATGGTTTTTGTTCCATGGGCGATTTTTGTTCCGAAGCTGTGAACCAACACCTCCTCCTCCTCCTCCTCCTACACCACAGCTCCTGTGCTGGGAAGCAAACCTGGCCCAGCCACCTCAGCACCAGGGCTGGGGGAGAGGAGCAGCTGGGGCTGTGGCAGATACAGCCAGAGCTGCCTCCTTCTTGGAAGAGAACCACAATGCAATAGCTGGCCCAGGCCTTCACCTGGAGTAAAGGGCTTTTTCTGACCAGCCACCACCTTTCATTCCTTCTCTATCTGGTATTTTGAGAGGCCAGAAGCAGTGCTGCTGTGGCTGGGTCTCTGCCCTCCTCCCCATGCTTGCTTGGCTCTGGCACCCTGCCTGGCACTGCCCTGAGGGCAGGATGCTCCAAGTGATTGCCCTGTTCTCCAGGCACCTCTCAGCTGTGCCCCAGTGAGTGCAGCTTGGGGCTGATGAGGCACAGACCTCAGGGTTTCAATTCCACAGGGAAGTGATACTGGAAGAGAAGTTTAGTGCTGGACCGAGAACCTGCTGTGCTCCTTGGCAGGGAGGCTGGAAACATTTTCATTTATTCCTCTCTTCCCTCTCTGCAACCTCTGGCAAGGAGAGAGGGAACCAGCAAGGAAGAGCCTGGACCTCCTGAGAGCCCAGCAGAGCAGGCACTGGAGGAGCTGGGGAAGCCAGGCTCCCCTCTGGCATCTCCCACCTCAGCCCCAGACTCCGCAGCCCTGGCTGTGTTCCTGCCATGGCTCCAGCACACAGAGGCTTTCCCTCTCCCAAACCAAAGCACTCTGGCTGCTCCTTCAGTCCTTAGCTTCTTTAGCCACTTGCGTGCTGCTCCCCCCGGCCTCATTCCCCCATTCCACTCTTCCTGTGGGGAAAACTCCCCCAAGTGTTGAAGGTGCAGGTGGCTGTGGAGCTGCTCTCTGGTTGCTGTCAGCCCTGGATGCCCACCACCAGCCCTGGGTCCTCACCACCAGCTCTGGGTGCCTGCCACCAGCTCTGGACAAGCACTTGGGGCTCCTGCAGCTCCTGTGGCTGCGACTGGAGGACTCTTGCACAAGAGCCCAGAAATAGTGACGCGTGGGCTGGCGGGCAGGGGCTGGGCAGATGCCAGGCAGACAGCCAGACACCAGGCAGGCTGTGCAGGGCTGGCTGCTGCTGGGGAGGGATGGTGGAACTCAGCTCCCAGCTCTTGCTGCAGGGATGCTCCCAGCTGGAGCTGGGGGCGGCTGGCGTGGGTTGGGAACATGGTTGGCAGCATCTCCTCACCCAGGACTGGTCTCTGTCACTGAGAGCTGATGGGTGCCAGGGTATGGGTGGGTGCTCCCCCCCCCCCAGCCACGGGGAGAGGGAGGAAGGTTCAGCTGCTTTGCAGGTTTTGAGGTTTTATTGTTGTTGTTTTTACGAAGCTGAAAAGAGTGCGAAAACCGAAGTAAAAATACAGCCCAGCAGTTTGGTGGGGCTGGCTGGTGTGGGCTGTGCAAGGCCAGCTGCCCAGGTTAGTGGTGCACCACAGGATGGCCCTGGTTTGGCCTGCCCAGGATACTCACCCAGCCGTGGGGCACTTGCCTGCCTGCTCCTCCTGGCCGTGGCACTGCCAGGACCTGCTGTGTGGTGCCAGGCTGGGGGTGGCCAGCCTGGGGAGGGCTCCAGGAGGTCTGGCAGCTCATCCAAGTGCTCAGCTCATGCCCTGTGTCGGATAAAGAGGCGGATGTGCAAAGGGGGCACAGAGAGGCTGGTGCCGTGGGCGGGAGTGTCCAAGAAGTATATCTGGCTGGGGGAGAAATGTGGAAAAGCCCCTCCCTGCCTGTATGCAGGGAGCTGTGCATGGAAAACCAGCTGCCTGCTGCCCCCGCGGCTCTGCAGCCATGGTGCTGAGGATGAGCAGCTGCATCTTGTGCTGGTGCTGCTGCGGGGCTCCCCAAGGCACCAACGGAGTGTGGTTTCCTGCCATGAACAAGGTTGATGCTCTCAGCTGAACCACTGTCACCTTCCTGGCAGGGCCTCGGGCTCTGAGGGGCTGGGGGGGGTGCAGGGGTGCGGGGTTTGCTGTGGAGGGTGGAGGAAACTCTCCATCCATTGAGGGACAAAGCGAGGACATGCTCAGCTTGAGCCAGAGCAGGAGTGAATGGGGGAGTTGGTAGGGGAAGGACAGCAGCAAAGACTGTCACATCGTGGCCACCCTTGGGCACTGCCTGTGCTAATGTTTTGGGGATGAGGGGAGTCTCGGCTCCCCAAAGTACCTGGGATGGGGCAGGGGAAGGGTGGGAAACGGCAGCTGTAGGGCTGCACCCTGTGCCCCTGACTCAGCCCCGTGACTCACAGCCCGTGGGTGCAGGAGGCTCTGGATGTCCTTGCCATGCCAGGGCTGGATGCAGCCCCCAGGCAGGCAGGGCTGTGCTGGGGGCAGCAGTGTCTCCTCATCCTGGATGCCAGGTGCCAAGGGCTCCCTGTGCTCCCCCAAAATGCTGCACCCGAGCCTGTCATGGACAGCCCTGGCAGCGGGAATCAGGCGGTGGCAGTGCCCTGGCAGGGTCCCCTCAGGTCTCCCACCCGCGTCCTGGCACTTCACGCTCTGCTGGCTGTACCTTCCCTGTGTGCCCGACAGAGCATTATCCCTCCTGCCCGGCTCCCATCTGGCCCCGGAGCCCGGGCCGGACCCTTCCCCACTGCCTGGCCCCGCGGGCAGGATGCGGCCGAGGGCGCTGGCGGGGCACGGAGCCCGCACTGCCGGGACGGGGCAGCGGTGCCGGCACAGCCTGAACCAGGGCACTCTTTGCACTTGAACGCTTGGCTGGCGCCCTGACATATTGGGGTTGATGACTCTGGCACTTCGTATTTCCTTTGGCTACATGCGGCTGGGGAGGGCGGTTTAACCCCTTCCTGCCCACGTCCTGCTCCGCCAGCCCCAGTTGCGTGGGGCAGGGCTGCTCCCGGCTCCTGCAGGCCCTGGTTCCCAGAACCAGGGGGAGCAGGGCTGCGAAGAGCCTGTGTTCTTCAGCCGTAGTGGCTTGAGGGGCTGGGGGGGTTTTGCTGTGAAGTGGGCACAGCATCCCCAGGTCACAGCAAGGAGATAAGTCTGTGGTGGAAGGGGTGATGGAGCCAGCTCCCCCTTTCCTTCCCGCTCTCCTTGGGGTGTCCAGGGGGGCAGCCGCATATGCTGCTGTGCCACCAGCATCCCTTCCTTGTCCTCCTCCTCCTCCTCCTCGCCGGTCCCCAGACCCCTGCGGAGGGTCGGCGTGGCTGCGTGCGGGGGGACGCTGAGCTCGGCTCCCCCCCGGCGAGGCAGGGGCGGGAGGCGGGACGCCGCTGCCATTGCCAGGCGGCACCTCCTTCCCTGGGCACCCTTGGCAGAAGCGCGGCCGTGTGCCCGGGCAGGCGGCCGTGTCCGGCTCTGCCATCCAGCCCCCGCCTGGGCCCGCGGCCCCCCGCCTCCCGCCCGCGCCCGCCGCCTTTGTTGTGAGATGAGAGCGGGCTGAGCGCCGGCACAGCCCTCCGAGCATGGAGCCGCTGAGCCACCGCGGCCTGCCTCGCCTCTCCTGGATCGACACCCTCTACAGCAGTACGTGGCCTGGGCTGGCGGGGGGGCGAGGGGGGCGAGGGGCTGGCTCGCCCCTACCTGTTGTGTAACGCTGCGTCGCGCTGGGCAGGGATGCTGTGCCGGGGAGCCTGGGCTGGGCGTCCCAGGCGGAGCCCAGCCCGGGCAGGGGGCTGGCGATGCTGGCAGGGGGTTGTGCTGCCCTCCGTGAGCATCCCGCGTGCCCCGCTGGCAGGACGGCGCTGGCCGGGATGGGTCCGGCATCCCCCAGGCTCCGGGGACCCGCTGCCTGCTCCGGGGGGCTGCGTGAGCAGGGTGGGTGGCGGTGGCGGTGGCGGTGGCGGTGGCCCCAGAGCGGTGGGGCTCGCTGAGGCTGGAGCAGCTCGTTCCTGACAGCTGGCACTGCCCGCAGGGGGCTTTGGGGATGGAGATGCTTTTTTGGCCCCAGGTCCCGTTGCCGTCCCTGCGCGGCGGTGGGAAGGCTCCTCTCTCTCTCTTTCCCTCCCTCAGCCGTGATTTTCGCAGCGAGCTCCAGGCGCTGTGCCGGCGGTGCTGTGGCAACGCGGTGTCGGTACCGGGGGCTGGCAGCCGGCGGGGCCGGGGGCGTCCTGCAGCAGCCCGGGGGGTGCGGATCCCCCCGATGCCGCGGACGGGCAGCGGGGAGGAGCGAGCTCCGCAGCCGTGCCGCTCCTGGTCTCACGGCAGCTGCCTCAGCGACGGCCAGGGACGTGGCCAGGGGATGAAGGGGCTCGGTCACAGGGTCCCCGTTGTTATTTTGGGGCAGCCTTGAGCTGCGTGGGCCTCCCGGGGTGGGGTTTGGGGTGCAGCGTTGAGCTCGGAGCCTGGCGCTGGTGGGGCAGCGAGGTTTGGCACGGGTGCGTGGGAAGGTGGGATGCTCCGGAGCATGCTCCGTGCACGGATCTGGCATCTGTCGTGCCCTAGAGGGAGCCGGGGCCGCCAAGGGGCACGTTGTGTAGGGCTGAGCTGCCTCCCCCAAGTTTTCCAGCCCGAAGCCTCTGATGTCCGCAGCCGGAGGCCACATCCAGCAGCAGCAGCCCCGGGGTCTGGGGTGGCTGTGCAGGTGTTTGGGCTGGAGCCCAGGGGCCACATCCAGCCTCTGCACTCTCCTTCCCAGCCACAGCATCTCCGTGAAACCATGGCTCTGCCATCCCAAATCCTGCTCCAGCTGCCCTCCCCGAGGCGTGGGGGAGGCTGCTTGGCATGCCCATGTTTTGGGGGATGCAGGGCAGGGTCCAGCCTTCATCACACTGGGCAAGGCAGTGATGGTGTGGAGGAGATGCTGTTGTGTTTGAGCCACGCTTTAGCAGAGGCCCACGGAGGCAGGTCCGAGGCCAGCTCACACATCTGTGTTGTCATGGTGAATTTTCACCCAGGCACAGGGAAACCGTGGCGTTTCCCCAAAATCTCACAGGCTCTGTGTGGATGTTGGGCTTTTCTTGGAAGTGAGATGGAATGGATGAGCATTGAGGTGTGCCCACACACTGACTGGGTGTGGGGAACAGCACGTGTCCAGCTGGAAATGCCACCCTGAGCTGCTGTGACTGTGCTCTGTCCAGGCTGGGCAGGAGCCAGCTGCTGCCCTTGGCTGAGCTCCCTCCTGGGAACCATCGTGCCGGCAGTAGCCTGGGTCAGCCTGGGAAGATGTGTGGCAGAGCACAAACATTTTCCTGTGGAAAATAATCTCTCATGGGGATGTGTTCCCGGCCCTGTCACCCTGCTGGGGCCCTGTGCCAGCTCCCAGGGCCTCTGCCCTGATGGGTGTCAGCATCCCATGGGTGTCAGCATCCCTTGGTGCAGCATGGGCTTGGATCCAGCTCAGGGCCCCGGGGCTGCCGCTGGGGTTGGGGCTACAAGGCTGTTTCAGGTCGGAGTGTCCTTGCCCCCAAGAGTGGCTCCCCTGGGCCAGGCTTCCTCTCTCCCCTCGGTCTCCTGGGGTGCAGCAGAAGGATTTCCACTGCTGCTGAAAATGAGGAGCAAAAATAGCACTGGGTTTTGGCACGGGCACAGAACAGGCTGCAGGGGCAATGCAGCTGTGGGGGAGGAGGGAGGGAGGTGCTGGGTTTGGGCTGCCTGGGTGGCACAAGCACCCCACAGGCAGGAAGACACAGGGGACAACCTCTCTGTGTCCCCTGGCCTGTCAGTGTCTCCCTTGCCTGTCCTGGTTGCTTGGTGGTGCTTGGTCCCCTCCCTGTGGGGTTGCTGGGAAGGTTCCTCTGCCCAGGCTCTCCAGGTGAGGCCCCTCAAATCCTGCAGAGCTGTAGGTGGCACAGCTGGAGCCGTGGGGACGTGGCTCTGTCCTGTGGGCAGCACAGGGTCCCTCTCCTTGGGTGCCTGTTGGGCACTGCCTGTAGATCTCATCCCCGGGTCTGGTCTGGGACTGGGATGTAGATCTGCTCCAACTGGTAGCAACAGGAGCCAGGTCATTCCTGCATCCCTGCAGGCCAGTCCTTTCCCTCTCCATGCCACCTTTTTCCCTGCACTGCTGCAGGTGTCACCTCCCAGAGTCCCCAGCTGCCTCATTAACACTGTGTTCCTCATTAACTGGATGCTGAGCCACCCCACTGGGGTTGCCAGGACTGCCACAGTGACAGTGACACTCAGGGTGTCCCTGTGGTTTAACCTGGAGCTGCAGACCTTGACCATGGTGGAGGGAAGGCGGTGGCACCTGATGGCCTCGGAGCTGGTGGGGACCATCAGCTTTGGCCCATCTCCCCTGCCTCGGCTCCCCCTTAGACCCCACCTGATAGGAAAAGGTGCATGGGTGAGCAGTTTGGGATGCTCTGGGGCATTCCGGGCCTGGGGACAGCCCCTGGTTGCGGGGGCTCAGGGGAGCTGTGTGGGATGGGTATATGGGGAATAGCCATCATGGGGGACACCAATCCTAGTGATCCTTACACTGCCGTGCTCCTGGATGGTGCTGGAACCTGTCCAAGACAGGAGAGACCATGGACATCCCCCCATGAGGAGGCAGGGCAGGTTAGAGCCAGGGATCCTTTTTTCCTGGAAGCTGAGGACCATGGGTGGGGGGGCCAATCCAGTCAGCTCCCGGGTTGGGCTGTGGTGGCCTGCTCAGGGTGGCCCCACAGCCTCTGAGGGATTGTTATCAGCTAATCGCTAAAGAAGTAAGGTCTGAGAGGGGCTGTGGTGTCCTGGCAGAGGTGGGGTGCATCTGGCCCGTGTCACAGCTCTCCTCCAACCCCTCTCAGGTGCAGGATGGGACTCCCCATCCCTCCCCACTGGCTCTGGCAGGGCTCCTGGCCTGAGCATGCTTTGCAGCACTCTTTGATTTAAAGATTTATCCACTTTCCCTAGGAAGCAGGATGTAATATTAATGTGCTGAGTGGTGTTGGTGGGAGCCAGGGGAGTCCTTGTCCAGGATGGCCAGGGCCGTGGGGACATGGACTGGCAACGGTGTGGGGTTTGGTCTGGGGTGGTTGCTGTGACCTCAGTGCACCCCGTTTTGGCCAGGTTATCACCTGGGGTCTTAGCTGGGGTCTCCCCAGTGTCTGTGCCCGGGAAGCCTGTGGGGATGTGGCTTCCAGGGATCCGTGGGGCTGCTGGATGGGAGGGGAGCGAGGGGCTGGCGTGGGATTGGGGTGGTGTTGGATGAGCCCCCCACCTCTTCGGGAGCTGCCGAGGGGCTCCTGACCACAGCCATGATGGAGGGGTGCTGGCTGCACCCCCCGGCCGCCCCTGCCGCAGCCGGGCTCCCTTCCCCCTCCCCTTTGTCAGCATCTCGGGGCTGCTGCAGCCACCTCTTCCCGCCGCCACCGAGCCGCTGCCGTTCCCATGGTAACAGGTTAGGATGTACCCCGGTCCCCGCTGCGCCCCAGGGCCCCGCCGCAGACCATGAAGCCCCCCCAGCCCTCCCACTTGGGGCTCTGTCTCCCCGAAATGGCTCCCCCTGGGCCATGGGGGATTGGGGGTCAGCACGGGGCACCCCAAAACGGGTGCTGTTCTGGGGTGGGGGGGGCTCATCCTGGGCTGGCGGTCGGGGAGGCAATGGAGCCCTTCTGCCAGGGGGGTGGCAGTGCCCCCCGTGCTGTGGGTCCAGGCGGCCTGGCACACATTTCCATGCTCCGAGGAGTGTGGGCATGGGCAGGCAAGGAGGACGGCGGCTGTGGCTGCCAGCCCAGCTCATCATCTCTCCCCGGGGATGGCACAGGGATGGTGGCCGGCGGGCAGGCAGGGCACAGCCACTTGCGTGGGGCTGGAGCGTCTGGCAGAGCAGCTGTCCCTGCGCAGACGAGGCCGTCGGCCTCTCGGTTCCGTTAATTATTCAAATATAGGGAAGTGTGTCGAGCAGAGGATGCCTGCGGGGCCGAGGATGCTCGGTGTGATGTGTGATGTCTTCTTGCCTGCTTGGCTGAGCAGGCAGCGACGCTGGGCTGGGCTGTGCTGTCCGTGAGTGGCCCTGGGACGCGGGGTCAGCTGCCCGCGGGTGACCACAGGCTGGGCTGGGTGGCCTCGGTGCCACACGGTGACCCTGAGCCGTGCCCGGATGCTCACGGCCACCCTTTCTCACCCCGGCAGACTTCAACTATGGTGCGGACGAGTACGACGCCGAGGGCAACGAGGAGCCCAAGGCGCTGCCGGAGGGCTCGGAAACCATGCCCTACATCGATGAATCGCCCACCATGTCCCCCCAGCTCAGCGCCCGCGGCCAGGAGAGCGGGGACGGTGTGTCGCCCACGCCCACCGATGGCCTCGGCACAGGGGTAGGTGCTGGGGGCGCGGGGGGGGGGGTCGGGGCTCTGGGTGTCCGCGGTGTTTGCGGTGCTCTGCTGCTGCCGTGACCTGCGGGAATGTGCCCAGTTTCTGCTGGCCGTGGCGCTCTGGGCGCCGGGGAGCAGCGGCTCGGGGGATGCCATGCCCGTGGGACACGCCGTGTCCCTGCCCCGCCGTGCCAGGCCGAGGGCAGAGCCGGGCGGGGATGGGCTGGCCGGAGAGCGGGGTCCCGGGGTGGGAGCACAGCCCGGAGTGCTGGAAGGGGGGAGTTTTCAGGGTCCCCAGCTCCGGGAACCCTTGGGCACAGGGCGCAGCGGCTCCGCGGGCTGCCGGCTCCATCTAGTGGCACTCGGGGACCGGTCACCAGCAGGGGTGGGGACACAAGGTGCCCCCGCCTCGCTCTGGACTACTTAGATGAAACCCCTGCTGTTCGCAGCGCATCCTTGGGAAGCCCTTTGGTTTTCCAAAAGAGAAGGAATATCAGGAGAGCTGCGGGATGGGAGCCAAAGGGAAAAAATGGTTGGTTTGTTTGGGTTTTTTTCCCAAAATGAAAGTTTCCATAAAGCCCGGGAGCGGTGGGGTCCCGGCAGGCGCGTTGGGCCCTCGGGGTTAGTGCGGGGAGCAACCGCACGGCCCCGGGGTGGGAGATCCCCCGGCGCTGCCGCTGCCCGGGCCGGGAAAAGTGAAGTTTTAGTTTTGTCATGGAAAGAGTTAAGCTCCTGACCCGGATGCTGAGGCAGAAGAGGGAGAGGTGTGGCTTCCTCCCCAGGGTAGCCCTGCGCAGCATCGTCGTCCCGAAACCCAGCGCCCCTGGGGAGGGAGAGGAGGGTGCTGCCCTCGGCCACCGCCTCCCGGGGCTGTCTCTAAACCGCTCGGGCTTGGGGCTCCTTGTCCCCCCAGCACAGCCCTTGGAGCCGCAGCCCTGACACGCCGGTGCTGGGGCTGCGAGTGCTCTGACTCCGAGGCCAGCAGGGACAGCAGAGGGTGGCTCTGGGGAGCAGGGCTGGGGGGAGATGTTGGCAGAGGGGAGTCCCTGAGGGCTGGTGGGGCACGCTGGGTCTGGGCACAGGCAGGGACATTGACTTGGTTGTGTTTGAATTGGGATGGGGAAGTGCTGGAGCCCAGTGCCAGCTCTGCCTCCGTCTCTTTCTCTGGAGCTGCTTGTGCTGGCAGAACACCCTCCAATACCAGCCCACGGGGGGCACAGGCTTGTGCTTGTGTGGCCGAGGGCACAGGGTGCCATGTTCACCCCATTGCTCTCCTCCAGTGAGGCAGGACTGCTGTCTGTGCCTTTGAGAGGGCTGGCGGAGGTTTCTGGTGGGGTGTCCCATCTTGCAAGCTCCTCGTGGGAAACACGAGGTCGTGCTGTGGGGTTGGTGTCCCAGCCCCTGCTTGGGTACTGCTGGGTTTGGCATTTTAGCACTGTCCATTCCCCTGGACAGGAACTGTTCCCCACTCTGGGGACCCAAGGTGTTGGGCAGAGGGTTGTGGTGCAAAGGCTGAGCTGTGGCATGGACACAGGGCTGGACACTGGCTCTGGAAAGTCCCTGTGTGTGTGTCCCTGCCCACATCTCACAGCAGGAGTTTGTTGCAGGCTCAAATGGGTGCAGGGAGAAGAGATGGCTCCTGTGGGCAGAGCACATGCAGCCACTGCTTCCCCTTTTGCTTCTGAGGACCCTGGGGGAAGCTACCGAAACAGCTCTTGCGTTAGTGTCCCCTCCTCCAGCCTGCTCTTGCCTTGTTTTCCAAGGCCCAGTGTCCCTCATAAGGATCAGAGGATGATCCACAGTGCTGGTGTCCCCGTGTCCTGGGGTTGTGGTCAGGCTGGGGCAGCGGTGAGGTGCCGGCTGGTCCCCGAGGGATGAGTGGCAGGTATGTGTGAACACCCACGGCTCAGCTCTGTGACACTGCCGCCTGTCCCCTCTGGGGCAGGGAGAGGTCTGGCACCTTCTGGGGATGCACAGCCCTGTCCCCATGCGGGACATGGTGACGCTGCTGCCCCCTCCAAGCTCACTTCTCACTGCTGGCAATCCCCATGGTCCGGCTGTGCCTTCCCACGGGACACGGGCTACCACAGAAGGGATGCTCTCCCATTGCCGGGGGCTGGGAGCGCGGGGGGCCTGGCAGGGGTCCCCTCCCCGCGGCTCCAGCTGGACACACGTTGGGAAAACCGACCGGGGGAAGGCGGCTGCCTTGACCACAGGCGGGCTGCGGCGGCGGAGCAGCCCCACCTCCATTGCCGAGAGAGAGAGCATTTCCTGTAGGGAGCGCGCAGGGCGGAGCGGCGCGGCCGGCTGGGGCGCAGGGCGCGGGCAGCGGCCCCTGCACCGCCCGCGGCCCCGGGGCCGAGCGGAGCAGCGCTGCCCTGTGCTCGCAGCGCTGCCCGGAGCCCGGAGCCGCCGCCGCCGGCTCGCAGGCGGCTCAGCGGCCGCGCCGGGAGAGCCCGGGCCGCCGGGGACCGGGAGGCCGGAGCTGGGTCAGGCTGGAGCACCGGGGATCCCATAATGGCTCCTTTCATCCCGCGCTGGTGGCCGGAGTCCAGAGCTGAGTCAGGCTGGGACAGCTCAGCCGCGTGAGTCCCCTTTGCCTGGAGCCTTGTGGGGTCCCCTCTGCGCCCCGCTGCCCGGCCGGCCATGGAGGAGGAAGAGGAGGCCATAGGGTACCTGGATAAAGTGCTGGAGGATGAAGATGACTCTGAGCCAGGAACCCCCACCAGCCCCGTGTCTCCGTTTTCGCCCGGCGAGAAGGTGGGCAGCGGGGGGACCCTGCTCCCGTGCTGGGCACTGGGCGTGGGGACGAGGGGCATCTTGCTGGTGCTGGTGATGCCCAGGTGTTGGAACGGCTCCTGGGGTGATGTGGTGGGTGCTGGCGGGGGGCAGAGCTGGGGGCAGCGGGAGCATCACTGCGGCCCCAGCACACCCCCAGGACTGCCTGTGGCCAGGGGCACGGGGCAGGGCTGTGCCAGGCTCTGGGTGTGGAGGGCTCAGAGTGGGGTGGCCACCCAGCTGTCCTTCCAGGGGGGAGTAGAGCCACATGTGCTGTGGGGTGGGAGCTGCGTGGCTCAGCAGAGCCAGTGCTGGATGCTCAGGAAGGGGCTGGTATTACACTCTGTCCCACTGCTCAGCCACCAGAAACTCCTAAACAGTCCCAAAACGGCTGGGGGGGCAGACCAGGGGAGACCCCTGTGCTGGTAGGGGCAGCTCAGCATCCTTCTCATGCCCACCCTGCCAGGGTGCCTGGGTGCTGCAAGAGGGCTCTGGCCCTGCTCTTCCTGGGGTCTCCTGCACGGGGCAACCACAAGGCCCTGGTTAAGAGTCACTGCTCTGGGTCACGGGGGTCCAGTTGACATCGTCCCCGTGGGCTCTGTGGGCCCCGAGTGTGAGTGGGCCCCTTGTCCCCTGAGCTCCTGCGCAGGGCCCAGGCTGGGGGAAACAGGAAGAGCCCGTGACTAATCTGTGGCAAAGAGCCCATGTGCTCCCAGTGAATAAAAGTGGCCCCCCCCGCAAACCCTCCTGCTGTGCTGGTCACCGTGGCCCAGCCTCAATGGGACAGCCTGGCAGGGTGGACACTCTGGTTGTCACAGCAGTGCCCAGGGCAGGCTGATGGACACTAGAGTGGGGCAGAGATGCTGATCCTCAGCCATGCCCCCCTCGGGGCTGTGCCCCCCAGGTGTTTGGAGCTGCCATCTCCCCTGGCACAACAGCCAGGGCTGGCATGGGCAGAGGTGACACACAACCAATGTCCCCCCCAAACCATCCTGAATGGCCCAGAGTGATGACCCCATGGCTCTGCTTGGCCCCTGTCTGGGTGGCAGAGCTCGGTCCTCAATTTTGATTTTTAAGGGGAGAGACCAAGGCGTGACCAGGGGATGGTCCAGGGGCTGGGGTGTCCATGCCTGGGCACTGGCAGAGCCTCGCTGAGGGTCCCAGAGCCCCCCCAGCCCGGACATCTCCCTGCCATGAGGGTCACACCACAGGAGCATCAGTGCTGCAGCAGACCCGGGCGCTGCGACATGCCCCAGTGCCACTGGGCAGTGCCTGTTGGGGTGGCACTTCCCGAGGGAAACCTCAGCCAAGGGGAAGGGTGGTGCCGCGTCACGTGGGAGCACCATCCAGCGCCAAGCATGATTTCACTGGGCGTCTCTGGACTCTGCCCTGGGAGAGTCCTGCCATGCCGTGCGCCATCCTGGAGCGCTGCCAGCGACGCTGGGCTTGTGGCCAGCCCAGAGCAGGGAGGAGAGAGAAGCCAGCACAGCTCGTGGCTTTCCCAGCTGGCTCCAGACGGGCTTTGCTGCCCAGCGGGCACATGCCCGTGCCTTGCCACGGAGCTTCCCCGACATGTGCCCACGTGGGGGTGCCAGGAATGGGCTGGTGGGATGAGGGGTCTCCTCCTGTGCCACTTGCTGGGTCAGCCAGGCTCCTTGCTGTGTTTTGCAGGGCGAGCGGGACGCTGGCAAAGGCCTGGAGATGCGGAAGTTGGTGCTCTCCGGTTTCCTGGCCAGTGAGGAGATCTACATCAACCAGCTGGAGGCCCTCTTGTTGGTGAGCACAGCCCCCAGACTGGACAGCCCCTCCAGGGAGGGATGGATGGATGGATGGATGGATGGATGGATGGATGGATGGATGGATGGAGTCATTTCTTCCTGGGTGGCTTCCCCCAGCCATGTCAGCCTGAGTGGGAGCAAAGCTCCAGAAGTCACACCACAGCCCGCTTTGCTCTGTCCTGGCTACCCCCATCTCACCTCCCCCAGTGCCCATGTCCATGCTGGGGACATATTTATAGCCCTGCTTCCTCTTGTGGCCTTGCTGACCTTCATGGCGAGACGCTGTTGCACAACACGGGGTCACCACCACTGTGGGGAAATCTGAGGGTGCACGAGCCCGGAGTGCCCCTTGGTCCAGCTGCCAGCCTTGGTCCCTCTGTCCCAGGCAGCCCTTGCTGCCAGCTGAGATCCTCCTCATCTCCAGTGTTCTCCTCTTAACCCTCATCTCAAACTCTCCCTTCTCTGGCAGCCCATGAAGCCACTGAAGGCCACGGCCACCACGTCGCAGCCCGTCCTCACCCTCCAGCAGATCGAGACGATTTTCTATAAGATCCAGGATATCTATGAGATCCACAAGGAGTTCTACGACAGCCTGTGCCCGAAGGTGCAGCAGTGGGACAGCAACGTCACCATGGGCCACCTCTTCCAGAAGCTGGTATGCACCTTCCCTGTGTCTTGCTCCACTTGGAAGAGGAGAAGGGCTGGAGTTGTGATGCCCGCAGGGGCTGTGCCTGTGGATGCCATGACCATGCTGGGGAGAGGAGAAGGAGAGGCCAGGTTGAAGGGCTGTAGCTTCAGCTTCTGCTGTCCAGGCACTTGTTATCTCTCTGCTGGATTTTGGAGGTTTATGGAGGCACAGGCTGGGCAGGAGCTCCACCATCCTGCCCTAAGCAGGAGCCAAGCATGTGACCCCCAGCTGGCTGAGTGTCCTGCCAGGAGGGGACAACTCTGGGCAGTGTCACCTCAAAGGCTGCCTGACCCCTTGGGTGCTGTTGGGGGGCTTCAGCACCCTGCTGGTGCCTGGCTAATGCCCACTCCCCACAGGCCAGCCAGCTGGGGGTCTACAAGGCCTTTGTGGATAACTACAAAATCGCATTGGAGACAGCAGAGAAGTGCAGCCAGAGCAACTACCAGTTCCAGAAGATCTCGGAGGTAAGCTGGGATGGGGCTGTGCCAGTGGGGCGGGGCCGTGCCCGGGCTGTCCCTGCACAGGACAGAGAACACTGTCCTCGTGGCTGAGCTGACCATGTCTGCCCCGTGGAGATGCTCTCCCTGCCCTGGGGACTCACAGGGGCTGTCCCCAAGGGCTGGGCCGCCGGGGGCCGTGCTGGAGGGCTGTGGTCTTTTGGGCACTGCAGGAGGTTGTCCCCACCTTGTGCAAGCTCAGGCTGGGCTCAGCCTGTGCAATCACCACCCCAATCCAGTGCTGGCGGGTGCTGGGCACCTGTGGCTCGTCTCCTGCTGCCTGCATCTCCACGCCTGGCTCCCCTACAGAAATGGGGACCTCCATGGCCGCAGCCTGGACCCCCTTATCCTGTTCAGCTCGGTGGCCTCACCACCATGTCCCAGCTGCTGGGCACAGCCAGAGCTGCTCCCAGCCCGGCAGGAACCCACACTCCTTCACCCAGCACTCGTGTGTGGCCTCCAGCACGGCCAGGCTGGGGCCAGGGGGAGATAGCAGGGTGCAGGAAGGGTGAGGGGGACCCCATGACCTTGAACCATGACCTTCCCCCCCACCCCAGCCCCCCACGGGCTGCTCTGATGGGCCTTTCCCTCCCTAGGAGCTGAAGGTGAAGGGCCCCAAGGACTCGAAGGAGAGCCACACGTCCGTCACCATGGAGGGTACGGCGGGCTTGGGGAGGGAGACGCAGGTTTTTGTGTATGTGTGTGAATTACCGAGCCCTTTGTGTGCGCCTGGAGCCGGCGGGGACGGGGTGGGAGGGGAGGTCGCGGCTCTTTGGGATGCCGGGGGCGTGCGGCAGCCCCCAGCCCCTGCCCACCGCTCCTCCCCGCCCGCGGCTGTGCC
The DNA here is from genome assembly GCF_029207755.1 of Chamaea fasciata. Lineage (NCBI taxonomy): Eukaryota > Metazoa > Chordata > Aves > Passeriformes > Sylviidae > Chamaea > Chamaea fasciata. Next base: position 7,399,264 of record NW_027094106.1, read on the forward strand.
GGGAGCCGTGCGGAGGGACCGGAGCCGTGCCGCAGCCGGGCTGAGCGGCAGCGATGGCTGCGTGGAGACGGGGCTGCCATGGAAATCCTCGTCATTGTCCGGCTCTGCTGTAACTGCACCTATGGTGAGGCGAGGGGGGCGGCTCCGCTTTGGGGTGCCGGTAAAGGGGAGTGATGCCGCGGGGTCTGTGGTGGGGGGTGGAGGCTGCGTCGTGCTCTGCAGGCTGAAGTTGGGAGCGTCTTTGTTCCAGGCTCGATTGAATCATCTTGGCTCCGGCACACGCAGCCACGCGCTCGCCGTCCCCGCCGGGCAGGGGCTCCTGCCGGTGATGGGACAGAAGGAGCTGCGGTGGCAGGGGGATCCTGGGCTGGGCGACCCCCTCTGCCATGTGGGTGGTGATGGGGAGGGGTCCCCGTTTGCCCCAGCATGCTGGGGCTGGAATGTCCATCTCTCCGTGGCTGGGAAGAGAGGCACCGGGCATCCCTGCCTGCTGCTGCCCTGGGTCCCGGGCTGGCGGGACTGTGTGCACAAGGAGCCCTTTGCTCCTCTCTTGTACTGGGACAGCCCCTCCCAGGCTCCCCGGAGCTTTGTGTGTGCCTGTAGTGATGGCAGCAGGCGGGTCCATCCTTCCTGTGGGTCTGGGATGGTGGCAAAGGGGGCACAGAGTGAGGGCTGAGCCCTCTGCCAGCCCCTGGCTGGTGTCCCCACCCTGAAGAGCTCCTTATAGTGCCTGCCTAGGAGTTGGAGGGGTTCCTCCAGTACAGTTCTAGGTGCAAGGTGAGGGCTCTACCTGGTCCTTGCTGCTTGCTGGTGCCTTATTAAACATAGAGGACGTGGGCCTTCCCGTGCTCCTGGTGGCTGAGCCACAGGGAGGGACAGGATTGTCAGCCTTTCCCCGTGGATTATTGGCCTTTGCTCCCTACCTGTCACCTTTATCCCAGAGCAGGGTTCTTGCTGGCTGTCGCAGAAAGCAGGGCTCTTGTTTTACCCTCTGGCATGTCGTTGTGGAGGTGCGGCCTCTGGTTAAGGTTCAGCCTGGCATCGTCACCTCCTGAGCAGACACCCCTGTCTCAGGACTGGGTGCCATGAGGCAGCACCCTCTGGGATAAAGGGGATGGGAACTCCCCACAACTCAGCCCAGGGGGAGGAGGTGGCACCTTTCCCCCCTCTGGCCCGAAACCTGGCTGTTCTCAGCCCCTGGCAGTTTGGAGAAGTGCTCCAAAGTGAAGGGGAAACCCAGAGACATCAGCTTGGCTGGAAGCAGCCTGGGGAGACATGAACGTGGCCTGGCACAGGGAGCAGCACTGTGAGTGGGCTCTGTGCCTTTGCCTGCCCAAAGATGTGGGGAGGAGGAGAAGGGTCTGTCTGCTTCCACTGAAACGTGCCTCTGGAGAGCCTCTGGGGCTGTTTCCTGCTGGGAGGGTGTGTGGCAGGAGGAAGGGGCTGTCTGTAGCCCGTGTGTGGGGCAGCTCTGCCCCTGCCCTGGGTGGGGTGGTGCAGTCACAGGGGGCTGCAGGCAGGGACATGGGGCAGTGGTCTTGGGCTGAAGCCTTGGCCCTGGTGTTCTCTGTACGTGGGGGATTTGCTGCTGCTGTAGCAGCCTGGGGCCCCCTTGGCACCCAGGGCTGGCTGGGCTGGTGCAGAGGTGGGTACAGGGTGTCCCATGGGGTGGCAGAACCTGGTGAGGGACAGGCTCAGCCAAAAGAGAAACTGAAAAAGCTGCTGAGGGTGACGAGCGGCTCTTCCGCTCCACGGCCACCGCACGGCAAGTGTGGGTGCAACCCTGCCGGGGGGGCCCTGCCCTCCAGGGGGCTGTCCCAGCCCAGTGCTGCCACAGGCGTGGTGGGACGTCCTGTCCTGCAGTCGGAGTGGTGCTCACCACGCGTGACCTCGCTGTGGTTCCTCGTGCCCCCAGCACAGCAGGACACAGGGCTGTGGCAGTGGTGGCTCCCCACTGCTCCTGGCAGTACCGTGACTGTCCAGCTGTGCTGGCTCTCTGCAGGACAGATCCCAGATGCTTGCCCAGGGCTCTGTGCAGACCGGGGGGCTCTCTGAGCACCTGGGCTCCCCTCCTTGTCCCTCCCCGTGCTCTCTGTGACAGGTGGGAGAGGGGCCAGGGCTCCAGCCACAGGTGGCTGCTGACACTTTCTCTCTCCCCTCAGCGCTGCTGTACAAACCCATCGACCGGGTGACACGGAGCACCCTCGTCCTGCACGTGAGTGTGACACCAGTCCCACAGGGATAGTGGTGGGCTCTGTCTCTGCTGCTCCTGGGGACCTGCAGCTGTGGGGAGTGCTGATGAGGGGTCTTCAGGTTGGGTGCTTTTGAGCTGCTAACCTGTGCCTGTCTCCTTCCAGGACCTCCTCAAGCACACCCCAGCTGACCACCCTGACTACCCGCTGCTCCAGGACGCCCTCCGCATCTCCCAGAACTTCCTCTCCAGCATCAATGAGGACATCGACCCCCGGAGGACAGCGGTCACCACCCCCAAGGGCGAGGTGAGCCTGTGGGGAGAGCAGTGGCTGGGCACAGGGTGAGGGCTGAGCCCTCTGCCAGCCCCTGGCTGGTGTCCCTGCTCTGAAGAGCTCCTTAGTGCCCGGGTAGGAGTTGGAGAGGTTCCTCCAGTACAGTTCTAGGTACAAGATTATGGCTCTACCTGCTTCTTGCTACTTGCTGGTGCCTTATTAAGCACAGAGGACATTGACCTCCCCCTGCTCCTGGTGGCTGAGCCATAGAGAGGGACAGGATTGTCCGCCTTTCCCCATGGATTGTTGGCCTTGGCTCCCTGCCTGCTCTCATGGCAGCCCCTCTGCCCCACAGACCCGGCAGCTTGTCAAGGATGGCTTCCTGGTGGAGCTGTCGGAAGGCTCGCGGAAGCTGCGGCACGTCTTCCTCTTCACCGACGTGCTGCTCTGTGCCAAGCTGAAGAAGGCAGCAGTGGGGTAAGGAGGGCGCTGGCCACAGGGGAGAATGTGTCACAACCCCCCAGTCCCTCAGTGGGCCGGGGGATGTGCCAGGGAGGGGTCAGGCATCAGCCAGCCCCGTGCCCTGGCTGCAGGAAGCACCAGCAGTACGACTGCAAGTGGTACGTGCCCCTGGCCGACCTGGTGTTCCCCTCGCCGGAGGAGTCGGAGCACTGCCCGCAGGTCCACGTCATCCCCGACCACGAGCTGGAGGACATGAAGATGAAGATCTCTGCCATCAAGAGCGAGGTGCAGAAGGAGGTGAGAGAAGGGTGCGGGACTTGCTTTTGGGGTGGGTGCCTTGCTCTGGATCAGGGATGGGACATGGGGGACAGGGACACCTCTGGAAGGTCCTGTCTGCTCCCCGTCTGCAGAAAGCCAACAAGGGGCAGAGCCGTGCCATCGAGCGCCTCAAGAAGAAGATGTTTGAGAACGAATTCTGGCTGCTCCTCAACTCACCTGCCATTCCCTTCCGCATCCACAACCGCAACGGGAAGGTGAGGAGGGCGGGCTGGGGCCGGGCTCAGCCCTGCCTGCACATAGCCTGCCACATCTCCCCATCTCTTACAGAGCTACCTCTTCCTGCTCTCCTCTGACTACGAGCGGTCCGAGTGGAGGGAGGCCATCCAGAGACTGCAGAAAAAGGGTAAGTCTGGGGCTGCCGAGACCCTCTTGGGGCTCCTGGTCCCCCCAGAAGCCACAGGGAAGTCCTACAGGATCCCATCCTGGTGCTCTCCAGTCTCTGTGACCTCTGTGACACTGGCTGTGTCCCTCTGAAGCTTCTGTCCTCTCCCAGACCTCCAGGCCTTTGTGCTGAGCTCGGTGGAGCTGCAGGTGCTCACAGGATCCTGCTTCAAGCTGCGCACTGTCCACAACATCCCCGTCACCAGCAACAAGGACGGTGAGTGACCGCTGGCTCCTGCTGTGCTCGGGATGATGAGCTCGGGCAGGAGCTGTGAGGTCCCTGAGCTGGAGCGGGGACTCTGCTGTGCCGGGGACAGCTTCCCACCAGGTGGCACTGCTGGAGCAGCATTGGGCTCCCAGGCAGCGCAATCCCGGCTGCAGCACGGGGCTGCTTTTGGGCTCTCTCCAGCCTCCGCCGTGGGCTTGGCAGGACCAGTGTGCCCAGGGTGAGACCCAGCCGGCCCCACTGGGAACCTCCCCCAGGGCTGCCCAGCAGCAGGAGAGCTTGGGATACCTGCCGTTGGGGGATACAGAACTTAGGGATGTCCCTCCAGGGGCTTGGGGGCATTTAGGTGTCACTGCAGGCACCGTGCTTGCTGTGGTAAAGGTAGCAAAGATTGCCTTGGGGATGGCCAGCCCCAGGCCCTGACACAGCCTCTGCTCTCCTGCCACAGATGACGAGTCCCCAGGGCTTTACGGGTTCCTGCACGTCATCGTCCACTCTGCCAAGGGCTTCAAGCAGTCAGCCAGTAAGTGTGGGTGCCCACCCTGCTTGGAGGGGCCGGTGGGCTCGGAAGAGTTGGGGTCCAGCACGTGGCCCTGCTCTGCCCACAGTGGTCCCCTGGGAGATGGTGAGGGTGTTCCTGGGGTTGCTGAGCAATATCTGCTCCCCCAGACCTCTACTGCACGCTGGAGGTGGACTCCTTTGGCTACTTTGTCAGCAAAGCCAAGACCAGGGTGTTCCGGGACACCACGGAGCCACAGTGGAATGAGGTAAGGGAGGGTGGGATGCAGGGAGGGGTCTGTGCTCCCCATTTCCCTTCAACCCCAGTTTTGGAGCCACTCTGGGGTGCTGGGGTTGAGCCATCCTCCCTCCACACCCCAGGAGTTTGAGATTGAGCTGGAGGGCTCCCAGTCCCTGCGCATCCTCTGCTATGAGAAGTGCTATGACAAGACCAAACTCAACAAGGACAACAACGAAATTGTGGACAAGATCATGGGCAAGGGGCAGATCCAGGTATGCACTGGGGCTTTTGGGCATCCTCTCACCCGAAGGAGGACTCCTTAGGGTCTGGCGCCTGGGCTGGGAGGGTTGTCCTGGAGTGATGCCTGGGGTGGGCAGCTCTGCTTTTGGGAGCGGGGTACAGCAATTGTGGGGTTGAAGGCAGTGAGGTGGGTGGGCATCAGGCATGGGGGTGGTGGTCCTGGGGCACAGTGGCTGCGGGAGAAGGTGGAACAAAGTGAGAGGGGCCTTTGTGGAGGTGGCAAAGCCAGACCTTTCCTACAGAAGTGCATCCAGCCCCGGCTGGGCTGGAAGTGTTTCTGTTCTGCTGCTCTCTGTGCCGTGGCCCCGGGGGGCTGCAGGGAGGGGTTGGCAGCTGCCTTAGGGAGGGCTCTGCATGTGCAGCCCCCTGTCCCTCCTGTGTCCCCTCTGCCACCATCTGCCTTCCCTGTGCCTCCATCAGCTGCTGTTATGGCAACGGGGGTTTCCAGGGCAACGGCTGAGCCGCCTGTGATTGGAGGTTGTCAGGCAGGGAGGATGGCGGCCGGGGCTGCCCCGAGATGCTCCCAGGTGAGCAGCACCAGGAGGATGGAGCGAGGGGCAGGCACCCCCCAGACCTCACATTCCCCCTGCAGCCACCTTGGCCAGGCTGCAGGGAAGCCTGGGGCAGGGGGACATGGTTCAGGCTGGAGCTGTCCCTGTGTTTTCCTGGCGGGCACCCCAGCCTGGCTGCCTTCCGGGCTGTGCTGGGGACAGGGTCACGCCTGGGACACAGCCCTCGACCCAGGGCCGCTTCAAAGGGCCCCTCATGGCTGCCTGCTCCGTGGGAAAGCAACTGAGGGCAGCTCCCAGGGGAGCAGAGAGCAGCATGGAAATGCTGCTGGGAAGGGGATGCTGTGGGGAAACAGCACTGGAGGGGGCACAGGGTGGGAAGTGGGGGCTCAGCTTCACCAGAGGCTTGTTCATACCTGCGATCACCCGTCTGTTGCCCTCTCCCCCAGGAAACAGTGGTGTGGGGGTGGCACTGGGCCAAGTGGGAAGGCCAGGGCAGGGAAGGGGCTCGGTGTCCCGCGGGGATCAGTCCAGCTGCGCTCTCGGAAATAGCCTGGATCAACAAACATGAGTCATGCTGGGAGATGCGGGGGTCGGGACAGGGACAGCACAGCTCGTACCCGCTGTGCAAAAGTTGTGGGGGAAGAGAGGGAAAGAGAGAAGGCCCTGGGGCTGCTTATCCAGAGGAGGATCTGGATGGATGGATGGAAGAGTGTTAGGGTTGGGGCTGTCCTGCTGTCACCCAGAGCCACAGCTCAGCCTTTGCCCCAGGGGTGGGCTGGGTGACAGGGCAGGACAGCAATGAGCAGGATGGGCAGTGCTGTCCCTGGGGCTATGGCTGTCCCCCTGCCTTCTCCCCGAGATTCTCAGGCAGAGATGCTGCCCTGGATGTTCCTCACCCCAGCTGCTCCCTGGGTTCATCATGAGCTGCCGCTGGTTCCACATAGCGGCACTGGCTGCTCAGTGGAAAGATGTGACTCCTGGTTGGCATTAACCCTGTTTTGTTGTTATTAACCCCATTTTCTAAGGGTGGAATATGCTGTGGTTGGAGTAGGGCTGCTCTGTTTGGCTTGTGTCCCCATGAGGGTCTTGTGTCCCCTGCACTGCAGGGCTCAGCCCTGCTCTGAGCTGTCCCAGTTGCTGCCAGCAGCTGGGCTGTGTCTGCTGGGTGCTGGCACGGGTGTGTGTGGTGCTGTGCCAGGAGGGCAGACGGATGTTGTGGTGGGCAAAGCAGGCTGTGAGTGCTTGTGCCCACATTGCAGGGGACAGAGGCTGGATGTGGCCCCCATGCCCTGCAGGAGACAGGCAATGGGTGCATGAGGGGGGTCTCAGGACCCCCTTCCTCAGCCCATCTGGTGCACGGGGGGATGTGGCTGTTGAAGCAGAGCCTGTGTTTTCATAGGCACGGTGCCTGCTGTACCCTCAGGGAATAGCTGCCTGTCCGTCTGTCCCTGTCCCTGGGCTGGCAGAGGCTCTGGCAGGGGAGATTTGGGATGCTGGGGCACCCCAGACCTGCAGGGAGCCACAGTGACCCGTATGGACTCCAGGGGCTGCTGAGGGATGGGCTGGGGGGGCAATGCAAGTCCCCCCAAACCTGCACCTCACCGTGTCCCCGCCTGTCAGAAGCAGCAGGCAGGGACCCTTCCAGGGCTGATGAGGGCCAGGGGACACAGAGGGGACATGGGGGTACCAGGCTGTCCCTAGGCGTGACAACAGACCGCAAAATCCTCCTGAGGAGAGGAGAGCAGAGCCAGCCTGGCTCCTGCGCGGAGCCGGAATGCTGCAGCCGCTAGCGGCGGTGCCTGGGGGGCCGCGGCTGCCGCTGGCGCTGTGAGGCGATAACGGGAAAGGGATAACGGCACAGGGATAACGGCGGATAACGGCGGCGGGGAGCCCGGGCAGCCCCCCCAGCGCTCCCGAGCGGCGGCGGGCGGCAGGGCGAGAGTTAAACGCGTGGGGGCCGCCGGGGGGGGAGGGCGGGCGGGGGGGGGGGGCCCGCCTTTGAGTCACTTCCTCGCAGGGGGAGGGAGGTTTTTGGGGCTGCCTCGCCGCCTCGCCAGGCTGGCTCACACCCTGAAGATGAGCCCTGCCCGCCGGCCGCCGCGCCGCCCCAGCAGGGCTCCCCTGGCCGGCCCCCGCTGAGCTCTCCCCGCCGGCACAAGGGATGCGGGTGCTCTGCTAAGGCAGCCGCGGGCACGCTCCCGGCCACCCTGGTGTCGCCTGGCCGGAGCCGAAGCTTGTCGTGGCGATGACGGAGGTGTTGGTGCAGCCGGAGGGCAGCCCCGGCCCCGGGGGCGAGCAGCAGCCCGAGCGCGGCGTGGAGGAGCCCGAGGGGAAGCGAGCCCCGAACACGGGCGCCCGGCTCTGGGGCAGGGTGCGCAGCAAACTGCTCCGGCAGAAGGTGCTCCGGGTGCGGGGGGTGGCTGCAGGGCTCTGGGGTGGCTCCTCCGGGCTCTGCTCTGCGTGGTGACCGTGGCTTTTTGGCGGGTGGTTTTGTGGGGTGGGGGGCTGCGTTGTTTGTGTGGAGAGTGAGCGCTGTGGGCTCTGTGCACGGAGCAGGGAGGCTGTTTGGGTGCTCCGGGAGCTCTTAGATGCAGTTGGCAGCCTGTGAGGTGTTTGTTTTCCTCCTTCCCTCTCTCTCTGTGCTGGCAGGCGCCGGGAGGCTGAGCTGTTTGCACCGGGGGGTCCTGCAGAGGCAGGGCAGGGAACCCCCTGCCCAGCCCTGGAGCTTGCCCGGGAGGCAGTGATGCCTCAGGGCTGGCTGGGGCCGGGTTCCTGGGGTGCCACAGCACCCAGTACCTGCGTCCCCCCCTCTTGCAAGCCGGGTCGATCCAGGCTTTCCCAGCTCACAGCTGCGTCGCAGCCACATCAGCCAGTGCTGCCCGTCTTTGCGGGAACGCAGAGTGCAGGGATGTGCGACAGAGGCGATAAAGGAGGGGGACAGCACCCTTGCAGGCTGTCCCAAAAGCCCCACGGGGGACTCTGGGGGTTTCCCCTCGGTGGAGTCCCCCTGCCCAGGGAGCTGCAGGCTCGGGGCTGCCCTGGGCCCGTGGGGGTTCGGTCAGGCAGCGGCGGGGCCGCGTGTGACGCAGCGGCATTAACCTCGATTCTGTGCCGCTCCGCACAGGGGATTAAGGGGCAGCGAGGGATCTGTGGGGAGGCTGCCCGGCGGCTGTTGCTGGGTCAAAACATGAAGAGGTTTCATTTCTCGTGCCCATTGTGGCTGCTGCTGGCTTCCCTGCCGGCTGCTGCCCGGGAGCCCTGGGGCTGCAGAGCAGGATGTGGCCCCGACAGGTCTGTCCAGGGTCCTGTGGGTTGTGAGTGCTGCTGCTGCTGCTCCTCGGGTCACTCTCAGTCAGGGCTGTGAATTAATGCTTTTCGGGGGGGGCTGTGCTTTGCCACTGGCAGCGTTTGCTGGTGTGGGGGCTGCTCTGTCCTGTGGCACTGGGGGACTCAGGGACTGTCTGTTCCCTGGGGAGGCAGCTGTTGGCATGGAGGTCTGGTGAGGGATCTGCTTGCCAGGGCAGCCAGGCTGGGGAATCTATGGGTGCCACGCTGATGGGAAGCAATGCTGACTGTAGCAGTTCCTCTGGGATCCTGCTCCCCAGGGCCCTGGCAGAGATGACCTCGCAGCCTGAGTCACCAGTTTGCTCACAATTGCTTCACCCAAGGATGATGGTCGGGTGATCTCATGGGCCTGAGATGTGAGGAAGGGACATGCCCAGCCTGACAGTCCCTGCCCCACCACAGCATCCCAGTGTTTGGGGCCCTGGGGAGCCACCACGGGGATTTGGAACCCTACCAGCTCCTCACCTTGGAGCTCTGGGCACCCAACCCTCCCTGGGTCTGTCGCAGTGCCACGACCTGGATGTGTCTTGAAGACAAAATTCCAGGACGTGGCCTCATCACCTCAAGTCTGGAGTTGTCCCGTGGACAAGGGAAGCAGTAGGAGGAGAGGGTCAGCACCAGCAGGACCTCCCCAGAACACACAAAGTGCTGCAGAACTGCCAGGATGTTCACTGCCTGTTCCTCCACAACCCGGGGCCTTGTCCTACAAGCAAACAGCTTCAGATAATTTGGGAAACCAGGATGATGGCACATCCCTGTGGCAACAAACAGAGGGTGTTTCACCTCACCATGGATGAGAGCATCACCATAGTGGATTCTGACCATGGCTGAGAGTCCCTGGGATGCAGGAGGGAGCAGCCTGGAGATGCGCTGGTGATCTGGCTGAGATGTTTCTCCTGACAAAGTTGACGTTTGAAGCCATCTGATCTTCCAAAAAGGAGCTGACATCTCATCCTGCACAGTGCTGGCTCGGAGGCTGTTCCCCAGGGCTCCTAGCCCAGGAGTTCCTCATTGTCCTGGGATGTCCCTGCATCCTGCTGGAGCAAGGCAGCTCCCTTCAGCGGAGAAGGAGGTGGTGGTGGGAGCTGGGACGGGGTGTTTGCCAGCGCGGTGTGGGCAGGAGCTGCCTCTGGCTCTGTGGGTGGATGCTCCTGTCCATCCTCCCACGCCTGGAGATGAAGTGTTGGACGTGGCTTTGCTTAAACTGGGGAGTGGCAGCGTCGTGTGCTGCTGCTGCTGCACGGGGTGCTGGCCAGGAGGGTTAGAGAGCACCAGGGCCAGGCCACAGGCAGTGCCCCAGCGGTGCACTGGGACCTGCCCTTGCTGCAAGGGGGCTCAGACCCGTGGTGCCAGCAGAACTAGCCCAGATTTGGGCCCTGCTGACTACTGTGGGACGATTGTGCCCATGCAGGGGGAAGGAGGAGCTGCAGGGAAGTGACTTGCTCAGGGTAAGGTCTGCAGCACTGGCAGCAGCCAACCTGGTTTTTATTAAAGCTTTCTTCAGAGCTCTGCTAAAACCCTTCCAGATGTGAACTGCCAGGGCCATCAGAGCCAGAGGGACCTGAGGGAAGGGGAAGGCATGTATGGTGTCTGCAGTTAAAATCTCATTGCAGAGCAGGGAGGCTCCTGACCTGGCTGGGGGATGAAGGGGCTTCACTGCCATCAGCGAGACAGGCATGTGTGGGGAAAGGGGTGACAGTCTCTGGAACTGTGGCATTGGCTGTGGTGGCTGCACGGCAGTGCTGTGGGGGATGCAGCACTGGGGGGGGAACACAGAGGAGCTGGAGCAGCAGGACTGGGGTTGGCTGTGGTCTGGCTGCAGTCTCGTGATCCCAGTGTCCAGACCTGCTGCAGGGTCCCATGGGAGCCCAGGGCAGCTGCAGCCTTCCTTCTCCTCCTCCTCCTGCTCTCCAGCAGCCGCAGGGCTGGCACAGAGGAAGCAGCGTGGCACTCGCTGGGCCCTTCCATGTGCTGGGCTGGAGCACCAGGGAGGGCTCTGTGTCAGGAGCCATTCCTGGGCCATGCTGGGGACAGCAGCATTTCTGCCTTGCTGGGGACGACAGTTTTCCCGTGGCTGAGGAGCTGCTCGAGCTCACTGTGACACAGGGCTGGGCATGTGGCAATGCCATTGTGCTGGGTCTGTGCCAAGAGCCAGGGCAGCTCGAGCCTGTCCTTGGGACTGTGGGGTCGTGGTGTGCAAGATGGGACATGAGGGACCCCACAGTGCCCCCCCATGCTGACATGCAGTGACTTTATGGGCAGGGGAACAGCAGCTCCATGGCTGGAGCAGCAGCTCTGGACATCTTTACAGGAGATGCCCAGAGCATCTCCTGACCCAGCAGCTGCAGGAAGCTCCTGTGTCCTTGCAGAGTGACCCCACGTGCCTGATGCAAGTGTGGCCTGGCAGCTGCATGTCCCCATCCCTGGGAGCCTCCACCAGCTCCCATATCCCATCCCCTTCCCCAAGGGGACATTAGTGCCGGGCTGCCCACCCCGTGCATTACAGGGATCGATGGGGCTGGATCAATACCCACCAGCTGGGGACCAAAAAGCCCCAAAAGGCAGCTGCACCCGCCTCTGCCCAGCCCTGGGGCCCGGAATCCACCACGGCACGTGCCGGGGCCTTGGGAATGCCAGCACCTCTCACCGCACCCAGGCGCCGGGGCAGCGTCACCGAGTCCCCCGCTAGCCCCAAAGCCAGAAATAGCAGAGCCTGTCATTCCCAGGGGTTATAAATAGCCTTGGCTATGGGGAGATGTTGTTTTTCTGCATGGAAAACGCTGCCCTAGTTCTGTTTCATCAATCTGCCGCCAGAAATAGTCCTAATTTCTTGGAAGTTTCTTGCTTCTTGGGTGTGGGTTAAAGCACTGCCTTGCAGGGGCTCTGGGGAGAGGGCAGGATGGGGGAGCTGAGCCCACCTGGCTTCAGGGCACAGCCAGAGGGACCCCAGACCCCAAAGGGGAACCTCTCCATCCTCCAGTCCTGAGCAGCATGTTGCCCAGGAAAAGCATGTCCTGTGCCCTACACCATCTGCAGATCAGGGGCTTTGGGGGCCACCAGGTTGGGATGACAGCAGGGCTGGCACGAGGCTGTGTCCCCACAGAACTCACAGACCTCTCTCCCCACAGCTGGACCCACAGGCCGTGCAGACGAAAAACTGGCACATGGATGTGATTGAGATGAACGGGGTAAGTGGGGCCAGGGGACCCACAGCCCCTCGCTGGGAATGCAGCGCCTTCTTGCCTCCAGGCCAGCCAGGATTCACCCCCTGTCTCCCACAGATCAAGGTGGAATTCTCCATGAAGTTCACAAGCAGGGACATGAGCCTGAAGAGGACCCCGTCCAAAAAGCAGACTGGTGTCTTCGGGGTCAAAATCAGTGTGGTGACAAAGTAAATGCAGGGCTGTGGGGGCTGATGTGCTCTGGTCCCCGTGGGTGTGGGGTTGCCCCCACCACCACTGGGGAACTTGGCCTTTGCTCTCTGCCGGGGACTTCCCTGTTCCCTTTGCCATTCCCATCCTTCCCTCCTGCATGCCCATCCTGCCCCTGGCCCGGGGTTTGCAGGGCTGGGCTGGCTGCCAGGGGTTCCCCTGGGAATCTTGCTGACGGCTCCGCTTCCCGAGCCAGGCGCGAGCGCTCCAAGGTGCCTTACATCGTGCGCCAGTGCATCGAGGAGGTGGAGAAGAGGGGCATCGAGGAGGTCGGCATCTACAGGATCTCTGGAGTTGCCACCGACATTCAGGCATTGAAAGCTGTCTTTGATGCGAGTGAGTGTCCTGGGGGAGCTTGGTGTTCCAATGGGAGGGTTCCCAGGCGTTGAGACCCCCCCCAAGCCCTCTGCAGGCTCAGGGTTTGGTTATTGCATTGCACGTGTGCCACTCTGCACAGGAAGGGGCTGAGGGGGAGGAGGGACAAAAACACCCAGAGATCCCAGCCCTGTTTGTGCCTCGATGCCTCTGAGCTGCTGCCACTGCTGGCTGGCTCCTGGGAGACACTGAGTCAGGGAATCTTTGCAAATGGATTTGCAAATCGTTCTGTGTCCTGTTGCCCAGCCAGGCGGGAACCACTCGGCTTTTCCCAGCCTCAGCCTGGCTAATGGGGATGTGAACCCGGCAGTGCTGTCCCTGCTTTCCAGCTGGCAGCTTGTCTGGATAGCTGGAGTGACACAGAGGGGTGGAGACCTGGAGGGGAAGGAGAGCAGGAGGCATCACATGTAGGTGCTCTCTGGACAGATAACAAGGACATCCTGGTGATGCTGAGTGACATGGACATCAATGCCATCGCTGGCACGCTGAAGCTGTACTTCCGTGAGCTGCCCGAGCCCCTCCTCACTGACAGACTCTACCCCGCCTTCATGGAGGGCATCGGTAAGGGCTCGGGGATGGGAAGGGGTGGATGCACAAATGTGGCTCTCTTTGGCATTGCTGGGATGGGAGATTCCCAAGGGTCCTTCCCAGTTTGGCCCACTTGGTCCTGGCTGTTTTTGCTGGCTCCAGGCCAGCTCAGGGTGCTGCTCCCCAGTGCTCACACACTGGCTGCTGGGAGGGGTCTGGCTGTGGTGGGTCCTGCTGCTGCACCAGACCCTGTCCTGAGCCCTTTCCCTCTTTGCCTCCAGCCCTCTCGGATCCTGCTGCCAAGGAGAACTGCATGATGCACCTTCTCCGCTCGCTGCCTGACCCCAACCTCATCACCTTCCTCTTCCTGCTGGAGCACTTGAAAAGGTAATGGCTCAGGGGCTGCCTGGGATCGGTGGGAGAGGCAGGATGGGTTTGTCTCACTGCTTTGCTGTGGGGATGGGACATAAACAGAGTTAGAGCTGTTGTTTGATTCCTGTGGTGCCTGCACAGCTGCAGGCTGATCCCAGACTGGAGGCAGATAGTGCTGTGCTGCTAGAGAACAGAGCAGCAGCCAGGGCCAGCAACAGTAGCTTGGGGCAGGCATGGAGTGGTCCTTTCCCAGCCCTTCCAAGAGGGTACAGCTTCAGGTGTGTCCCACCTACCCCATCTCTCTGGGCTCTGGCATATTCCCCAGGCTGTCACTTGTTCAGACCCTTCTCTGATACCGGTGTTGGCTTTCCACATCATCTCTCGTTGGGCCCTGTAGGATGCTGGGGGGATCCTGGAGCTGTTCTGCCCCTCCAGAGAAGCCACTGGTGTCCCAGGACCACTGGCCACGGTGCCAGCAGGGCCTGTGCTGTGCCTGGCCAGTGATCCAGGTCAGCTCTGCAGGGAGCACATGACCTCTGGAAACATGGAACACTTGGCTGCCGCAGCCGGTGTGCAGCTGGTTGGATGAGCTCTGCAGGGAGCAGCTGGCCTCAGCACAGGACAGGAATCAATTGGGAGCTCTGCAGTGTCCCCTTTAGCAGAAAAACAACTCTGTGTCCCTTCCCACCAGTCCAGCAGTAGCCCTTGCAAAACAAGGTGCAACAATCCCTGTCACCTGTCAGCAGCGGGTGGCCAAGAGCCAAGCATAGCCAGCTCTGTGGAAATGTCTCAGAACTGCAGGTGACACCTCATGTCACCTGTCCCAGGGTGAGTGCAGCAGTGTTTGACAGGCTTTGTCTTGGCCCAGATGAGGTGCGTCCAAGCCTGGGGACTCAGGGGCTGGGGCTCTCTGGGGGCCCAAAATCCATGGAAAGCACAGGGCTGTGGAAGGGCAACAGAGCAGAACACGGAGCCTGGCCAGAGCTTGGGACTGGGGCTCACAGCTCATGTTACTTGCATCATGAAGGGGTTTTTTTTTGTTCCTCTGGTTTGGCTAAAACCAAACAGAAAAAGTGATTGATGCTGGGGGATGGAGAAGGAAAAATCCATTTCCATCCTGAGAACCGGGCACAGCCAGTTCCCACATCTGCTCCCCTGGCCTGGGCTCAAGCGAGCAGCCTGTGCCGGGGAGCACAGCTGCCTCCTAACATGGCAATGTTGTGGTCCTGCTTCCCTCCACGCTGGCAGGGCTCCCGCAGGGTTGGAGTGGCCTCGAGGGGAGTGGGTGCAGGGGGCACGGGCTGGTGCAGAGCTCCCTTTACGCCGCAGGCTGGGGAAGGGTGGAGGCCCCACAGTGCAGGAGTGAGGGCTTGGTTGCTGCCACATCACACCCGGGGCTCCCGGCCAGGCCCGGCGGCTCCAGCAGAGGCCGTGAAGGGGGCAGAGCTCCCTGCCCTGCACCTGGGTTTTCTGAGGGCTGCAAAGGGCAGTGGAAAGCTGGAGGTGCCCCACTGCTGCTGGCAGAAGGGAGAGCAGCCCGCGGCCTCCACATCACCCCATGGCTCCCCGCTCCTGAACGCTGTTAGGGGCTGACGCTGCCTCTCCCTTGTACCCCACAGGGTGGCTGAAAAGGAGCCTATCAACAAAATGTCTCTCCACAATCTGGCCACGGTCTTTGGGCCAACACTGCTGAGACCTTCAGAAGGGGAGAGCAAGGTGCACCTCACCTTGGCCTCCGACATCTGGTCCCACGATGTGATGGCCCAGGTAAGAGCTGGGTACTGGAGGGGTTCACCTGCCTGTCTGGGTAGTTTTGTTACATTTTGCTGGGTGGGACAAGCTGGGAAGTGGGAGCTCTTCTCCTTTCTGTAGTAACACCCCCCATTTACCTTCTACAGGTCCAAGTCCTTCTCTACTACCTGCAGCATCCTCCCATCTCCTTCACCGAGCTCAAACGCAACACACTTTACTTCTCCACGGACGTGTAGCCTGCAGGCAGAAGGCACCAGCTGCAAACACTCCAGCTCCCTGCTGGGGGACACGGACTGGATCACAGCCCCCAAGGGAGACCAGCCCAGACCCAGGACAGTGCTGCCTGCAGCTCCTGTACAATCACGTTCCAGCGGCCTGGCCCCACCAGGTGCCAGGGCTTCTCTGTAAAGTAGTCGTGTCTTATGTCCTTTCTTGTGTTCAAGGATTGTTTTTATGTATATTTGCTCAACGGAAGAGGTAGTGACTGACAAAGGCCGTGGACACAGGCTTCCCCCTTGGCAAGTTTTCTCCTGGACTCCTTTCTGCCCACTCACTCCTACCAGACACCCCTCGCCTGAAGCCTGCAGTGCCCCACGAGTGCCTGTTTGCTGCCCAGCTCCCTGCCCACGCCTGCATGTACAGCACCAGCTCGCTCCGAGGCCGGGAGCTCACGGGCCTCCCTCCCCGGTGACGGTGACAACCAGCTCTGCTTTGGCTTCGCTGCCTGCGCAAACGTTGGACCCTGTGCCTGGATCCTGCTCCGGCCCGAGCAAACCTGTGAGAGCAGAGGAGCAGGGTGCTGCTTCCTCCCTGCCACGGCTTTTCTGGGTGTTTTCAGGCCAGTTCCCTCTCCAGCCCTGTGCTTTGCCTGTGTGTGTGTGGCGTGGCGGTTCCTCCCCTTGCTGGATGTCACCTCTGAGTAGCAAAACCCACCCACACAAGGCTGGAGCCAGAGGTGCTGTGCAGGTCTTGCTCCACAGCGGGCTGAAGGGATGGCCAGCCAGGCAGGTTTGCTGTCTGCACCATGGGCTGACCCCACGTCTGCTCTGGCACTGATGTGGTCCCAAATTTCCCCAATTTGGAAATTTGGTGGGGAACAGGGTACCTGCTGTACGGTTCTATCTCTGCCGTAGAGAGGCACTCAGGCCCTGCCAGCCCAGCGCTGCCACGAGCACTGCATGCACCCCGTGGCACAGCCTGCTGGGGCACTGGCATTCCTCCCATGGCCATGGGGACAAGGAGATTTTTTTTTTTTTTCCCCTCCTTGGCCTTCCCTGCTGCACTGGACATGTGGCAGCACATGGCCCTGCCTCGCTTGGCAGCCTGGCTGCCAGAGGCAAGTGCTCCGCAGCAGCTGGATGGTCACCCAGCCTGGGAACCAGCACAGAAGGATGGGAGGAGGAAAGCCTTTATGGCTCTCTTGTCTGAAGGCAGAAATGTCGTTCTCCCAAAGTGGTTGCTGCTGGATTAGCCGTGCCCAGCCAGCTCAGGTCTGTTTGTTAGTGGCTCCAGTTCTTGACCCCTCCCAAACTGATGGCTGGAGTTGTCACATCATGTCCCGAGGCAGGACAGGCTGTCCAAGTGCCCGGCTCCCGGGACGTCCCCCACATTCCCATGTAGGTGTTGGTACCTGTTGGGACACGAAACCTTTCGCTCTGTGAGCTGAGTCCGTGTTCTTGTGGGAAAAGCCCCCCCACCTCCCCGACTGCGCTGGCCCTGTGCTCTCCTGTGCCAAATGGAGATGGATGAGAAGGGACCAAGCGTGTTCCTCACAGTGGCGTTGCCTTTACCCTCCCAAATTATGGACTGTTCCAGGTAGAGCCCAGCCACCGATGCACCAGGTATGTCCTCAGCCACCTCCCTGGGGAAGGCAGCACCTGCCAGCCCTGCACCAGCAAAGCAACCAAGGAGGGGAGGTCTCAGTCCCCCTCCAAAGGGCTCACACTCCAGACCCTGCTCCTCTTGACTACCAGCTAAACAGAAGGGAAACAGCATTGCAGAAAATAACCAGGCGTCTGTCTTGGCCCTGGACCCAGTGAGGAGGCCGAGCTTTAGATCTGACTGCACAACGGATCCCTGTGTGTCTCTGGTTTGTTACATGTGTCCAAGTCTCTGTCCACGACACTGTCATTCCAGATGGAGACTCCGTACAGCCAAATCTCCCCCCACGACAGTGGCTGGAGGCCTGGTCCCCACAGCCCAGCACAACAGGCTGTGGCTGTCCCCATGAGTGGCTTTTGCTTGTCCCTAACAGGAAGGAAAAGAGGGGGGTGGACTCTTGCAGCTACAGTTAGAATAGAACTGTTAATTAATATTTGACTTTCAAAAGTTGTTAAGGATATATTTTTGTTTGTGTTCTGTTTCAATTTCTGTAGATTATAAACTTTAAATGGCTGTAAAACCTCGTGAGGAGAAAAAAAAAATGTTAATAAAAATGCAAAGCCCTGATATTTGCACAAAAGAAGCCCTGTGGTGTTGCTGTTTGCACTAACTGATCACCTTGGCATCACAACTTCTTTCTGTCGTGGAATTCTTGCTAGTTGCACTTCAAGCCAGTGGTATAAGCAAAGGCATTGTGCCAGGCAATCTTTGAAGAGAATTCTTATGGTTTGGGCTACATCCTTGCATTTTGGAGGAAAAAAACCTGGACTGTCTGGAGCCAGGCTGTTTAATCAGCCTAGAATTACTCAAGCTTAAAATTCAGCTGACTTGCACAGCTTCTGGCCTGAGGATACTGAACAGGCACAGCAAGGGACATCAGGAGATCTGGAAACCTCATCTGATAGATCACATGGTGCTGTTTCCCCACTTCTTTCCATGTGGGAATGGGAGCCAATGTGCCTCCAAACTGACCACTGTATCAGCCAAAACACACTGGCAATATTGCTCTTCCAGGTCAACAAGGACTGTCACTCTTCTGGGAGGTCAAACTGTGGATGCAAAGGAGTAGGTGGGAGAATCCCTATTAGTTGTGTGCACTGTGTCTGAAACGCCAGTGCCTCAAAAAGATGAGAGGGAGTGTTTGCCTTTATGGAGTGCCTCAATGAAAGCTAAAAATGACCTTCTGAGGTCTGAGAAGACAGCTTGGTTAGAAGAGCAGGAGGGCAGATGGAACACCAATCAAAGAGGCAGCAGCTCCTTTAGCTAACAAACAGATGTTTTGATTTCAGCACCAATGTTGGGCAGAAATAACACTTCACTTCCCCTTGCGTAACACTGGGGCACTTGGAGGTGGCACAGGGACATGATGGGAAGCAGGCTGTGTGCTGAGTGAGTGCCCAGTTATCTGCCAAACATTGGTTTATTCTCACAACTCTGCTTTCTAAGTCTCACTGTCAAACTGCTGGAACTAATGGGGTGAGCCTGGGGCAGTTAAAGCAGTAGCAAGATTGTACTCCCACAGTGAGGTTAAATCAGGCTAGCCAAGTGGCTTCAGAGAATTATACTTCAGCAACAACCTCTTTTTTTCCCTTAAACTGTTTTGTTCATCTGCCAGTAACCACACAGCTCTAAGGCTAAGGATTCCTTTCTGCTTTTCCCTTTAAAACATGGTAAGGAAATCTGGCGCTCATCTCTATACTTGAAATAAGACAAGTTGTACAGATGGTGGTTTGTCTTCAGATGGTATTTTAAGAAAAGCCTGGAACAAAGTTATTTCTCCACAGGATCTTACCTCTCCCCAACAGAGTAGCAAGCTGCAAACTGGTGACTGTTAGAACACTTGCAGCACCTTCAGATATGTGGTAACCTAAATCGGTGCATTTCTCTTTGAAGATTGTCCTCCTGCCTTCTTCTGATGCTAGCAACAGATTTAATCAAAATCAGCCCCAAAGGATGGAAAGAGCTCAGAGTCCAGGCATGTTTCCTGGAAACTGATAGTCAGCTGATCTGTCCTGGAGA
Source organism: Chamaea fasciata (assembly GCF_029207755.1). Lineage (NCBI taxonomy): Eukaryota > Metazoa > Chordata > Aves > Passeriformes > Sylviidae > Chamaea > Chamaea fasciata. The sequence continues at coordinate 7,418,391 of NW_027094106.1, forward strand.
TGCTGCTCTGTGCCTGGCTCCATCCTCCCGTGCTCCCACAAGCCTGCCTGGAGCAGCCTGCCAGGGCCGGCAGCCAGGTCGCTGTTAGTCATTCAGAAAGTGGCCAGCGCCGCCCCGCTCGCAGTGGCCAGGACTGCAGAGGCAGTGGAAAGGTAATCCTGATGGTTGTGCCGTGATGCAGGCTCTCAGCAGCAGCACTGGAACAGGGATGTTGCTCCCCAGGGACCCGGCTGTTACCGGAGGTAGTAATCGACCGCAGCGGAGAAAGCAGCGAATCCTCCGCAGCCGATCACCCCGGCCTTTAGCCCAGCTGCAAGGCAAGGGTGGGAAACAATGAGACAAAGCAGGAAAAATATTCTTCCCAGTAATCTGTGCTGGCTCAAAGAGCTCACACCAGCAGGAACCTGGCAGCGGCCTCCCAGGGGACAGTGGCACTGCCTGATGTACAAACCCCTCGGGGCCAGCAGGATTTGCTCTCTGGGTGCTGTGTCCTCACCCAGGGGACAGAAGAGAACCCTCCAGTGGCCACTGCTGATTTTACTGTGCTCCCATCTGAGCCGTGCAAGTGCCTTGGTGGGACTAGGGAGGGATAGGAAAAGCAGCCACTGCTCTGACAGCTCTAAGAGGATTAGGTCGAGGACAGACACAAGTTAACAAGCTCAATTAGAAGCACTTTCAAAAGCTTTCTTTTCATTTATGCTCAGTAAAACAGGACAGGTTTTTTTCTTAAAGAGAGTGAGAGAAGTTCGATATTTCTGATGAGGAAAGCAGCTCTTGGGGATTTTCCCAGATGTTACCACTAAAGGAAAGTCCCCACTAGTGCTGCTGGACTAAAACCCCAGTGCTCCTTGTTGTTCACATATAAGCAGACTTGTCTGTTTGAATTTGATACATGAGAAAGGAGAAAAGCATTTTTCACATGGTACAAAAGAAGAGAATAGAGTTCTTTAGTTCTAATTTCAAAGGAGAGTTGCAGAGACAGTGAAATGGCAGATGTGTAGATCTCAGATAACACAAGAGCTTCTGAGTTGCTCTGTATGTATTTTTGGCTCTCTCCCATGACATCAGAGAAGAGTGTGGACAGCCACCACCATCTCCTGATATTTCTTTCAAGTGAATTTTGTTGATTTTCCTCTCAGACCAACCCCTCCTTATCCACACTTATTCTTGGAGCTAACAGTTCTGCCAGCCAGGAGCACACTCTTACCCTGGCTTCACCACGACTCCATGCAAAGAGGTTTGTAGTGTGTGTGTGTGTTACACTAAGAACATTGTGTGCTGCATAACCAAATTCAATCTTATCAGAGTTATCACAGAAACAGTTGCCAGCAGGCACCACCAACCTCTGAAGCCGATGGCTCCTCCCGTGATGCAGCCACTGATAACGCTGTTCTTCCAGTCTGACTTCCCACGATACTGTGCAATTAGAAATCAGAGTCAAGTAAATATGGAATAAACACCCAGCATCTGTGCTAACAGCAAGGGAGATTAAACGACCTTCCATCCCCTTCTCAGCTGAAGATGTTCTTCCCTCTGCTCTCAGCAGATGGCCCTGCACTCCCAAACTTGCAGGGCTGGGAAGGGAGGAAGGAGCAGGTAACTGGGAGAGGTAAGACAAATCCACATGGTGCAATGCAGTGCTGTGGGAAGGATCCTCAGGAGAGCCAGCACAGCCCCCAGAACACAGCCCTGAGTCTCAAACTGCAATAACTACACGAGAGCAGCCCTGAGCCTGGCCATTCAGCTGGTCCTTGGCACAGGTGACAGTCACAGCATCTGTTGACAAAGATGGACTATTTCCATAGCCAGGACACGCTGGATTTTCACCAGTGCAGAGATCTCTTTGTTCTGCTCCATTGTGCAAGCAGATACACTTTTCTTCTAGATGAGTTAAGAAGTAGTGGTGCCTTTCAATTAGAAGGCAGGACTCAAATTCGTAACAGGGTAATTTTCCTATTTAAAAAAGCAGATGATAGATTTACCACTGAGCTGCACCAAGGTAATTTCTGGCTGTAGGGGCCAGATGAAAACCGGCCTGTTACTCAAGAACTTTCATCCAATGTTCCCTTTCTGCATATGGAATTTTTAGACACTCAAATTACCATGTTGCAGCTCACAGTTTGACATTTCACACAAGCACTTGTAGCTAGGGTTTTAAAAAGTAATACCCGTGCTTGCCAATACATTCAGGACTTAAACTGAAAAGCACTTTGCCATTGCAAAAGAATTCTTCATTCTGTCAGAGAACAACATCTCTGAAGACAGATCTCAAAGCTGAAAAGCTTTGCTGGCCAAGAAAGAACAAAGCAGCCTATTCCATTGCCCTGTTGCAAAGAGGATGCATGTAGTCATTTGGATCTAGTAAAAGATTTTTTTAAAGAGTACTAGAAAACATTTCTGAATGGTTGAGAGGCTCTTACTCACAGATTCTACCACGCATTCCGTGAAGGAGAACATGGCACCCACGATGGCAAAGTTCTTGGCGTAGGAGATGCCTCTCTGGCCCATGTCCTTGAGCACCTCCTTAGCCGTGGGTGTGCGATAGGGATCCTTGGGATCAAACCCCACGTTGGTGTCAATGCCAGCTGTGAAGACACCAAACGCACCTCCCAGAACAAACCCTGTAAAAGAAAAACACAACGAAATGAACTCGGCTGGGCTGGAGCAGCACATTCCCCTGCAGGCAATGAACGAGCTCTGCTCCCGCTGTCTGTGAGCGCTGCACTGTGACAGGGGCAGGAATCTCTCGGTACTATGGACGCTTGTGACAGCCTGTGCTGTGCGGAGGAAAGGCCATGAGCCCCTGTGCCTCTCCAAGGAAGGCAGACAGAGATCCCTCCCTGGAACGTGTGACACTGGAGGAGGCTTGGGAGGAAAATCAAAACACGGCGGCTGCAGCCTCTTCTCCACCCGCCCATTTCCCGACGCCACAGGGACCCCCGAAGCACCCCACAGCTGCCTTCCCCGTCCTTCCAGCCGCCGCACCTCCCACACAAGCCAGCGCCGCCTTGAAGGGGCAGCTCTCCATGACCCGCTCCACCATCTTCTGCTCCTCGCTCTTGGGCGGGCAGGGGATTCCGCCGAGGACGGCAGGGTCCCAGGCGCGGGGCTGCCGCTTGTCGCCCACGAGGTGCTGCAGCAGGAGGCTGTACTGCAGCGGCGGCGGCGGCGGCGCCGGCTCTCCCTGCGCTGAGGGCGGCGGGGCCGCCATGATGGCCTTGCACACCCACGGGTGCTCGGCGCCGCGTCCGGCCCGGCACGAACCGCCGCCGCGGGGGCGCACGGGAATTGTAGTTCCGCAGAGGGGAGAGACCGGCAGCGCACCGTCGCGATTTGACTACACCTCCCAGTCTACCCCGCGCCGGCGCCTCCGGGGAGAACTACCACTCCCGGCATGTTCCGCGGCGCGCCGCGGGGATTGGCCGTCGCCGGCAGCCGGGGGACTACATTACCCGACGTGCCGCACGGCACCCCCCTGGCGGCCGGTGCAGCCGGTGCAGGTGAGGTGAGGGATCCGGAGCATCCCCGAGCGCGGCGGCGGCGGCTGCAGGTGAGCCCGGGGAGGTGAGGGCAGCTCGGGGGGACTGACAGGGCTGGGGAGAACCGGCAGCTTCGCGTCGGGCATCCCCGTGCTAAGGGGAGCGCTGAGGTGCCGCAGTGCGGGACGCAGTCCCTGTGCCCCGGCTGAGGTGCGGGGAAGGCGGGTGAGGTGTCGCGGTGTCGCCGCCGTGTCCCCGCATCCCCCCCGCCGCTGACTCCGGCCCCGCGCCGGTGTCTGAGGGCAACAGGTCCCGCACGGGCGCTGCCCGTGGCCGCACCGTCCCGCCGGAGCCCAGCCGGGGCTCTGAGGGCAGCCGGGCTCCCGCAGCCCCCGCGGGGCTCTGAGCGCAGCCCGGCCCGGGCGGGTCGTGCCCGCGGCTCCGGCGGGGCTGCACGGCCCGAGGCACCCGCGCCCGGCAAAGGTGTCCCCGCTGTGCCCGGACATCCCCGGCTGCTCCCCGGGGAGCGCTCGGTCTCCTCTGGCGTACAGGAGCAGTGTTACTTCAGGGCATGTGTAGCTCAAAAGGGCTCTGAAAATACCCACCGTATTCTCTCACAAAATGCGGATTTGGCTCGTGTCAAATCGTGCACAAACCTGAGCTCTGGGGAGCTTGTTCTGTTTGGTGGTGAGGTGAGAAATGTTGCTTTTCCTTCTGGCAAACAAGGCGCAGTGAGCATTTAAAAAAAAAAAAATCCGTGTTCCTTGATGTGTTGCTTTTTTCCTCACCTGTTTTACTTTCTTGTTCTTGTGGACTAGAACCAGTTTTCATCTTCACGTGACAATAGGTGTGCCTGGAAAATACCTTTCTTCTTATTTGATATTTTTCTGTTTGAACTTACCCATAGGTTTTAAAATCTATGAGGAATAGTTGTCTTGGTTTCAATAGGATGCATGGAATTATTGTATTTCAATAATTAGAAATTACTTGAAAAATTAAGTAAGTGATGCATTGGTGTGAAATCTTCCTGATATCCTGAAACGCAACTTTTTTGAGGTCCCAAAGTAATAATTTTTCTTTTCTGTTTCTGTCCTTTTTTTCCTCTTATGTCCTTTTTTTTCCTGCTTATGTCTTAATGTAGGTCGGTTCAAATAACGATTTAAATGGACGGGTTCATCACTTCAAACACTTCATTAGGCGAAGTTCAACAACTTTCCTCTAAATCCCACTGCCCTCTACTGGTTGCACCAGCAGGGCCCACCTGCCCGCTGCTATTCCCCGTCTTTTTGTTCGTCCTTGGGGTTCTTTTAAATTTATTTCTTTTTTCTTTCTTTGGGGGTATTCCTCCCCCCCCCCCCTTTTTTTTTAAGGTCAAAACCCTTGAAAAGGCATGTGGTTAAAATTTACTACAGCAGGATCTTTGCAGGGTAGGGGAGGTTGCTGGCAGGATGATCTCCCTGAGGAAAACCCTCAACTTAAGATTTCAATCTTCTTGATCCAAAATAACCTTGCTGGGCTGATCTCGAAGTCACACAGCAAAGCCTAATTTCCAAAGGCTTAAAGGGAAGAAAAGATATATGTTGGACTGGGAATTTCAGCACGGAGAGTTTATATGTATAGTTGAAATATTGCTTTGACTTTCTTTCCCCTGAGTTTTGGAGAAAATGCTGGGTTACTATTTGTTTGCAAATAAAATATTTAAGCAAGAATTTTGTAAATATGCTTCTATAAAATATATTTATTTATGGATATTAATATGTAATTAGATGTTATTCCCCCCCCTCCTTAGATATTAAATAGTTTTCTCCTCTTCCCATTCTTGCTGTTCCATGTTCTACATACGAACAAATTCTGGTGCCAGAGTATTTGAATAATCTCATCTGCCTGAACAGATTTTTTCATGTGGGTGAAATCAGATGGAGGATAAAGGATTTGAGAGGGAACATAAGAGTCCAACACATCTTTGATAAACAAGTTGTTCAAACGAAACTTTCAGCTGTTTCCTTTTTCCAAGCCTGTGAACCTTCATTGCTGCAGAGTGTGCGGCTGATGCATCCGACCCTCTTCCTTCTCTCCCTGGCTGCTGCCCCTGAAGCCACTCTTTTATCCTGGAGCTGTTCAGTCCAGTGCGAGAGCTCAGGTTATTTTTATCCTTGCCTAGTCCCACGAAATGAAACATTTTGAATTCGGGTGAGTGTGACGGCAGCAGCGGGCGCAGATGATCCCGGAGCTTTTGTGCAGCTCCGGGGAGGAGCTCGGTGTGTGTTTCAGCAGAGGGCAGCACATGGTGACACTGAATAATCGCGTTTCACTTGCCCTTTACAGTGACTCAGTGACTCCCACACTTCAGTACTCTCCAGACAGGGTAAATCTTGGAAATAATGAGGGGTTTGTCAGAAATCCTGGTTTTGCATATGTCTTGGTTGTAGAGTTCCCAGGTTTTGAATAGACTCTGGCAGTGCTATTAAAAGATTAAAATAAGTTTTCACAGTCCTCAACTTTTATTTTGTCAAACTGCCTGTTCCAAAGTACTTTCTGAAGTTACTCAGCTGGGCAAGAACTGACTGAAGGTGGAAGTCAACAAGAATTAGATCAAATCCATTCTTTTTCACTCATTCCTACCTGTGGGCACCTTTTTCTCCTTATCAGAACTGTCATGATGTAGGGGTGAATGAGAGGAAGAGGAGATAAATTAATAGGTATTTTAATAAAAAAAGAAAAAGCTTTTAATCACCACAAGCAGAAGAAAGTGAGGCTGCTTTGCAGATGGTCACACTGCTGATCTCACCTGTTGTGTACAAAGAGGTTTCCAGTGGCTGCAAAAGGGAAGGTGCTGGGACCTGCTGGGCTTCATCTCCACCCTATGGGATTCTCTTCTATACATTAAATTTAATCCTTTCCTACTTCTCATTGACCTTGTGAATGCAATGTTTTGTCTTTTTTGTTCTTTAAAAGACTTTAGGTTCGAAAGCTCACTGGAGAAGTGAAGTGCTTTGTGAGATAGATCTAATTTCAGTGAAGGAAAGCTGCTTCAGTTTCTGTACTTTCCTTGACTTTTGAGTTTAACATATTTGTTTGAGAGTGCAGCTGGGTTTTTTTTTCTTCTAAAGTAGCTTTAGTGTTGGAGAATACTGTGTCACTACCATGGCAAACAGATAAAGTACTAAGAAAAAGGTTGGATTTTAGGTAGGTGGCAGGTATATTGGAGTTAAAACTCAAAAGATATCCTGACTCACTGATTTTCAATTTTTTTTTTTGCTGTAGGTCAATATAAAATAGACTACAGAGAGAGATCTTAGACTAAAATCTCCTTTTAGGATCAGCAGACTTGTTCCTTGTGACTGTGCTCTGTAACTCAGAGAGATGGAACAGGATGTGGCTTTTCAAGATGAGTGTTTGATCCTGTCTGCTCTCCCTAACGTTTTAGATCTCAGAGTCTGCACCCTTTTTGAAAGCAAGGTGGTTTCTTTGTGTTTGTTCCTCTTCAGGTAGGTACTCCTCCTCTTCACAGTTTGCCCCATATTACACATATTTTTGTTTTCACCTGTAAAATTTGAGACACACTTGTGTGGTCTAAAAAAAGTTTCAGGCATCATCATCTCCCAGGGCTCTCAGCTGTTGCTATAGAAGCCTAAATTCTCTTTGAGAGACCTTTCCAATAGAAAGAAGTTGATACTGCAGGAAAGTTGTCATGGAAATATGCAGCAAAAAGAGAAAGGAAATCTCAGTTTGATGACTGCTACACAGGCTTAGCCAGCCTGGTGAAGTGGCTCCCTATCTGGAGATCTGCTTCTGCAGATTGGTTGTGTTCCAGTGGATTGGAAAGTTGTGGACTCAAACCTAAAGGAATAAATTAGTTAACATTTATATAACCAAACAAACCTCTTGAACTCAGAGAGCTTTATCCAGATTTGAGTTTCCAGGAGATTCCTAGCAGCCTGGCGCTAACTGGGGATGGAGCTGTGGCACAGCTATTTCTTACACTTCTGGCAATGACCAGTCTGAAAGGATTTCTTGAAGCACCACGATTAAAATGATGCTTTCAGAACCCATTTTTAAATGACAAACTAAAAATAGTTTATTCTGCAAGCTTCAGTGCCATTCCAGATTTGAATAGGAGCCCTTTGTGTCCAGCTAAATGATGGGATAAGCAGGTCCCTCCCCACAAATTTCTTATACCATCACTAAGCCTGGTTGGCTCCCTGGTTTCCAGCTTTTTGTGCCTCTCTTACTAAAGCCTCCTGATATCTAATAAACGTGATTATGAGTGAGCTGCCTTTAAATATCTATTACCAGAGTCACCATGGTAACTGCTGTAAGAGTTTCGTGCTGGTAAAAGGTTTCCAGCTCCCCGAGATACAGCAGGGCAAAATGCTTAGGCTGTTGTTTTCACGGTTTGAATGAGATCAAAGAGGCCAAGATAATACATTCCTGATTTTTGATAGCAGTGGATGTTAGTGGAACTGAAAGGAATAAGCTTTATTCTGGAGCCTGTCCTCAGATCAGGGAATAGAGGACAGTGCCACAGGCAGGGACAGCCCAGGCTTTCCTTGGACAGCAGGCTCCTGCAGGAAAGGGAAGATGTCACTCCCTCTGCCTGAGCCAACTCTTGGCCTTTCTTTCAATACTGTCAGCCAGTGAACTAATTAACCCTACTGAAGGATGCAAAATGGTGATATTCCACCTGCCACAGGAGCAGGCAGATCTGCTGAGTGATTCGGTGTGGAGCAGAAAGAACTGAACTGGTGTGTGTGTTCTTTCTTCATTTCGCGGTGCTCTCAAACTGCTCTGTTTTCCTCTCGGCCTTCAGCTGCTGTGTACCAGGGCAGTGCTGTTAGTTGGGCAATATTCAGAGTGACTTCCCTGCTGTCCTGATTTCCAAATCTTCCTCTTCCCGTCTCTGTCATCTGCTTTCTTTCCCGAGTTCCCGTTGTGTGGCCACTCAGTCCTTTGCTCTGTAATGACAGTTGTTTCTATAGGCTTCCAGATGACAGAGTCACTAATGTCCGTCATGCAAACTGTCACCTCAGGGGGTTGTTTTGCTTTAATTTATTTATTTACTTATGGTAAACAGGTCACAAACTCCATAGGGCACTTCTTCCTTTTCGTGCAATCTGTTCTCTTGCTTCATTGCCCTCCTACTTTAATATCTGCCAGAGATTTTAAATTATCGCTTGCTTTTATAGAAACATGGAAAATACTGAGCACCTATTCCTGCTGCTTTCCCACTTCATTGCCTGTGCCTCCTGCTTCTGTCATTTAGGTATGTTTTTTTTAGTAAGGGAGGCTTCTGCTCCGGTAATGAGCTGTTTGGTGTGGCTGTGCTGCATGAGAAAAGGAGACCTCGAGGAGAGGAGCAGTTTGCATGCACTTTGTGTGAGTGGGGACACAACTGGCACAGCAGAGCCAGCACGAGTGGCACTGAGCACGTTTGATGGGGAGATTGTGCCTGCAGGATGAGCTCATGCTGGTGAAGTGTTGATATTTGTCCTTACCTGCCTCGTAGGCAATGTGAGCCACATGCCAAGATCTTTTTTTTTTTTTTTTTTGGCTGAGCTTAAAGATGCTTCTAATTCATTTTAGTTAGAAGGTTTGTGGAGGACCGGGTTTGCACCGAGGGTTTAAAATCTGAAGTGGTTATGATCGTTGACCAAGAGCTACAAGGAAATAATTTCATAACAAGTCTTAAAAGCAGAACCTGGGTCTCAGAATGGAATTTGCCTGCATTATACCACTACTTGTTTCTTGGTGGTTCTTCTGTGGCATTGTGGTTAAGGCTGGGAGGGTCTCAGTGTTTGGGCACGTCAAATTTCAGCTGCATCGTTCAATTTCTCAAGCCTGCTAAACTGATTTAAAAGTTTAAGCAGTAGCAAACGTGTTTGTTCATACAAGCTGTCTAGAAAAAAGGAATTGTTGAACTTTAATTTAAATTCTCCTTTTTTTCTCGATTTGATTACATCATCAAAGCCAAATTTCTATGCTGAATTTCTGGGTGCCTCTGTATAACAGTGTGCATGTCTGTCAAAACTGCTGATTTATATGGGAGTTAAAATCGATGAGCGCTGTAGACCCTTGCTAATTTCTGATATTTATTCAGTAATTTAGGTGCTTTCATTTCCTGACCTATTTCCTGTAAAATAGATGAGTTATTAAGCTACTGCAATGATCAACTGATTCTGATCGAGCGTCTGCAAAAGATGCAGAGAGGAAACGCGAGGTGGGGACTCCAAGGCAGGGCTGTGTGGGGAATCAGATCTTGCCAAGAGCCTTTTTTTTTTTCTGCAGCCTTGATCTGCATTAGAGGGCTTGTTCCTTCTCGTGCTTCCTGAGTTCCCTCTGTGGGTTTATCCTGGTTCGGCTCCTGCTGGGCTCCCCGTGAGTCCGGGCTGATCCCACAGCTCCGCTCCAGCTGTCGGCACTTCCAGCGTGAATCCCTCGGAAACAAAGCCCATACCTCTTCTCTCACTCTCATTTGCATCCCCCTGAAACGCACCGAGGAGTTCAAAGCGGTGGGACATTGCTCCAGAATTCCGCCGCGGTTTTTAATTCCAAGGCAGCCTCCAGCACACATCTTCTCCAGTGCTTCATTTCGCTGTGCAACTCTGCATTCAGTGAATTAATGGAATGCTTTTCTGTTCCGGGCTCCTTGGAGTTTCTAACCTGTTGGAATTCCTCTCCCGTTAGGCGATAAAATGCCAGCTTTTCCAGCATGACATCCCTCTGGGACAATAAGTAAAGGGAGCACGTAGGGTTGTGCAGGATTTTGCCTGGGTAGGTAGTAAAAACTTGCTGTGCTACTTGAATATGGTAATTCTCTAGGAATTGTTAATGAGTGCCACATTATAACCTATACAGCAGAAAACTAACTGCGAGGAATAATAAAATAGAAAGTTACTCCCTTTCCCTTAAGTCTTTCTTGCTTTTAATCATTGAAATAATAAAAAAAATCAGTATAAAAGAACAGTATAAGTCTTATCGCCCTCCTTCAGGGAAGAGCACTCAGTATTTCCTTTTTTGCATGTTTAGATTTATCCATATTTTGAATAACAGGGTGACTGCAGGAAAGCTGTCCCTGGTTGTTGATGATGCCTGAGGAAGTAGAGACATTTGAAAATTGCAAACAGTAATAAACTTTGCATAAATGTGTGCAAAAGTGATCAGTGGTTTTTATTTTAAGTGTATGAAATATGGTGAGCGTTTCTTTGCTACATAGATTTCCTTTCTCATTTTGCCTTTTTCTGTGGGTTGGCCCTTTTTTTTTTTTAAGATAAATGTGTGTTAACTCTTGAGTGTTCTACTCGGAAATGACAGAAATACTGAAAAATGCTGGCACATCTTACAGACTTTTGAAACAGGCAGTTTCCTAATTCTATTTTTGACTGACTCAGTGGCTGTTCCCTTGGAAATTCTCGAGTTGTTGTCTGGTCTTCTGAAATTTTGGCAATAGGCACCAGAGGAAGCTGTTTTTCTTGTCTCCTATAGCACTCCATGTTCCATAAAACATTATCTGCCTTTTTTCACCCCAATTTAATTACTCTAGTCTCTTCCAGCATTTTCTCCACTTGCAGGGCAAAGCTGGTACCACGGGCTGAGCCCCTCAGGTGTTGAGTAGGAACACGAAACTGTGAGTAGCCTCTTAAAAACAGGGAAGGAAAAATAAATCCCAGTTGGCCAAGCCAGCTCACACAGCGTGCTTGTGCTGGTGGAGCCTTTTTGGCTGCAGTTGCAGGAGTTCCATCCACCCATTCGATCAGCAGCATCTTGTTGACTGAGCTGCAGTTGTTTTTTGTCAAAATGGAAAGTGGTGCCCTGTGATTCACTCTGCAAACGTCCACCAGCGGCGTGAACTTCCTGACATCTGCACTGCAACTGAGAAAATAAAGAAGTTTGGATCAGTTATGTCCAAAAGGGAAAAAAAAAAAGCACAGAGTAAATGCTGTCCCAAAGCCATGGCCTGACTCCACTAATATCCACTGTCTGATGCAGGCTTGCCTTTGTAATTGCTTTTGGTTTTCCAACTCCAGACAGCAACGTCCCAAGCCTTACAGCTGAATTAGAGACTTGCTTTAAAAAGACATTGTTATTGACATAACAGCCTTGTTTATGGAATTTCTCTCCTTTGTAATTAAGATTGTTTCATGCACAAAAGCAGTTAAACATGGCATAAATACTTGTAAATGCAAAGATATTTTAAACCTTGTTCCTTGTGTGAGCCTTTTATTCCACACTATGCATTTGCTTCTCAAATGAGCTGTGCCACTCAAAATTCTGCCCTTTGCCCATTTTATTACATTCTCATCCATATTTGTTCTTGTGGAATTGTCCCATTAATGAAGTTTTCAACATAAAGCCTTTAAATTCCTCAAATACAGTATTTTAAGGGTGTATTAATGGTGAGGCTTGATCTTATTCTTTCATACCTTGTAGGGAAGCTTTGGGAGCAAGTGCATTGAGCAGAATGCAGGCAATATGTTCACTGTTATTTTGTCTGTCAACCCATTTTACCAGCTGGGTGAGAACCTGGCAGATACTTGGAAAAAAGTTTATATTGCTACTTGAAATTGTTTTCTCAGCCTGGCTGTGTGAAAGTAATTATGGTTAAGGCCCTAGCTTTCTTTGAGCCTGGCCAACTCATTTTAGCTGTTTGTTTCTGGGCTGTTTTTTCATTAAACAGAAAGGCAATTTATCAATTCAGAAAATTTTATGCTGAATAATTCTTTTGTCTAAGTAAAAAGATCAGGTAATTATAGCTATAAGGGCTACCAGAAAACCTCTGAATAAACAAATATACTGTCTGGTCTTGTTGGGTTTGGGGAAATTCTTCACCACTCTTCCAAGCTGTCTCCCCAAGCTGAAGTATGTAAATGTTGTGACTGTCTCCTTACAGCCAAGCATTTCATTTTTAGGTTTCGGTCAAGTTATATTTATCAAATGTATCCCAAAGATATTTCAGAGTGCAATACAGGAGCTCATCTTGCCTCCCCACTCCCTCATCTCAGTTCTTTATTTCTCTTGGCTGGAGGACAGGAAAACCCATCAAGCTGCCAACACTGCTGTCCCTCTGAGCCCAAACAAACTCACCAGCAATGGCAGAGGGGCAGAACGCTGCACTCCGAAAAGGGTTTGGTTTCTTCAGCCAAAGAAGCTGCTCAGCAAGGTGTCTGCACCTCATTCAGTCTCATTTGTGAGCTCAGGGTCCAGGTACCTGCAGCTGTTCTCCCTGAGCTGGTACTTTTGAGCTGCCTCTGTTCACTTGGGAAGGTGGTCGGTGCTCAGAGCTGCAGTCCCTCCCCTGGGTCCCCTCACTGCCTGTGCCTGCATCACGTGTGGGGTCACTTCCTCAGGGGGGAGGAACACTGCATTCAGATCAAGTGTCTACAGGAACTTCCTCCTGATCTGAGCTGTGAATAATCTCAAGAACTCTTGAGTGTTGTGTAAAAATACAGAGTGGGTAAGTCCTACCAGTGGTCACACAGCCTGACCTTGGAATTGAAGAGACTGTCAAAATGGACTGGATGGAAGGATTGGTACATTGTGGATGCTGGCAAAGCTGGAATAGCAGCTGACTGAATTTAGGGACTTAGAACGAATAATGTCTGCTTGAGACCTGCCAAACACAGAGCTTTAACCTGTGCTGAATAAGTCATGGTGTGCTCTTTTGTCTTGTTCTGGCATTTTAAGATAAGGCAAGAGCTTGTTACTCATAAGAATATCAGAAAGTTGGATCTCAAATCCATAATCTTCAGAGGAGGTTTGGCTTGGACTCAATCTGTTTTAAAAGTTTGGTTATTCTGTGATAACAGTAGTGGTGCCAACACTGAGCTGAAACATAAATTTACTCTTGGCATAACATCAGCTTCCTTCAGGCCTCTGGCACCTCGGGTAAGGAGGGTGCAATAAGGTTGGACTATTCAGATCCATCAACACTTTTCAAATATTATAAATCTTCCAATCTATCAATATTACCTAATTACCAGGTTCACACTGTTGGGAGGGAGAATTCCTGATCTGTAGTCACAGGCTGAATATCTTTGGTCAGAGATACCAGAGGGTGATCAGACCCTCTCTAGACAGAATTGGACAAAAAGCCCTGTTTTAAACATGCTAGTTTTCTGTTTGAAATTTGGATTTGATGTCTTTGCATCCCCTCTGTCTCCTTCAACTGGATATTATCTCTGCTTGCTTTAACTCTGTTAAGACCTTTGGCCCTTTTCTTCCTGTTTTCAATCATGAAATTCTTTTCCAAAATCTTAAGGAAGAGGGATGTTCTCAAGCATTTGTTCGCTCTTGTCCTTTATTAGCTCTCTTCTAAATAAAGAACAGATTGACCCTTCGTGGGCAGCTCGAGTCACTCAGGACTGATTCTGGTTAGGTTTGTAAAAGCTTCTGTCTTAGTGCATCTTCATTCCCTACACCCACTTTTCCATTTTGTTGAAGCAACGATGGAGGCAAGGGAAATGTCATAAGGTGTCCTGGCTGTGATTGCTGGCACTCCGGGGGATGTATTATTGTGGAATAGAAAAGCTTCTGAAAGCTGCTTCTGTGTTTTCCTCTGAAAATGCCTTTTTTCTATGCCACCTCCTTGCCCTTTCTCTGTGGTATGTGCTGCATGTTTTTTTTGCTTGATTGGATCATCCAGACCAGTTTGTGGTTCATGCTCTGCCCAGTGTCCAGTCCTGCAATTGGGGATGATGGGACCCTGAAAGAAACTCTTCGTCTGCTTTAAGGATTGAAGCACCTCAGTGTTTTTGGACGTAGGCTACAAATTGCTTTCTTGCATAAGTCCTCCTTGCTTTGATGAAAATATAATATTTGTCATTCCCCTGAGTAAGCGAGTGCCTGTGTGTGTGTGCTGAATGCCGAGGCGCCGGTGGAGCCAGCTCGCTTCCGTGTGTGAATCATTTCTCAAGCAGTTCTGTGTCTCTCTGCAATGTGGTTTTCCTCTCAGGGAAGCACTCGAGCCCTGAATTTTCAGTCTGGCTTGCACATGCTATCAGAAGCTAGTGGGAGACACTTTTCTTTTTAATGCAGAAAAGAGGACAAGCTTTTACTGTAAGTATTTTATTATCTTTTATTTTTTTTATGGTGGGAACTGTATTATCTCTTGAGGGACTCTTGGGTCAGTAATGTATTTGTAGAGTGAATGAACCTGCTTTGCTCAACACTACTTTTTTCATAGCATCTCAATGTAAAACTAAATTGAATTAATCAAAAATAGGGTGAACAAGTCTGTGTTAGCTGAAAATGTGCTGGGAGTGGTCTAAAGGCCATTACAACCACAGAAAGAAATCCCCTCATGAGAGCTGGCTACTGTATTTTCCTCCTGCTCAGCCACATAGATTTAGTGACAGAAGGGGTGAAGCTGTTTCTGTTCCTGCTTTCTCCTCTGGCAATTTGCAGTCATTCCCCGACAGTGAAATGAAGCAGGAGCACGAGCAGAGTTTCCTCTGCTGCTGCATGTGCACAGTCCAGTCTAGGAAGGGCAGAAGGGAACGGGCTGCTGAGCCAGGAGCTTTGACAGCTCCTGTCTGTGGGAGCAGGGAAAGCACTGGGGACACTCCAGCAGTCCCTCTTACAGCCCCACAGCACAGAGCTGGTCAGGTTCTCAGCAGGACCCTTTCATTACAGCACCTCGACTGTTGTCTTTAGAATTGTATTGTGGATGAAGATTGGTCATAGAAACAATGGCCATAATAACAGCATTTATAGAGCAGGTAATATGGCAAAGTTGTGGAGATGTTAATTAAGCCCTGTGCGTGTAGCAGTAAAGGATTAGTGATAGAACTGGTTTGAAAACAGGGATTTTTTACCTTTTTCTCTTGTGTACAGTTCTAGATATCCCCTACTGATCCTTTCTGGTTTGGATGTTTCTTTCTAAATTAAAGTGTTCTTTGCCCCTGTAACCTCGGCAGGAGAGAGAATACCTGATTTGCTCAAGCAGTGTTGTTTATCTGCACAATTTGACAGGTAACTACCGCAGAAATTCCTCATCCTAACACGCACATGGCTGTTTGCTACCCCTTCCCTTTCTTGTGCAGTTCTAAACCAATTTAATTTCATGGTGTAGCCCACCAAGGAGAGTCATTCAGTCCATCAGTGGCCCCCTAAGTCACAGCTGCAAACTGTTGGTGCTGTTTCTTAGGTCTGTTCTGTTCCTGTTGGTTATGAATATTTTTAAAATGCAGAAGTCCTCTGGTTTCTCCTGCAGCTTTGGGGTTCTGTCCTCAGCCTTGCAAAGAGCCCTTCCTGTCACAAGTTTATGCTGTCGCTCATAAATGCTCAAAAGTGCCCAGTTTATGAACTTCAAGTGAGCTGTTCTGCACTTTAATGGGTGATAAATATCTCCTTAAGGGATAGCTTCCAGATCTCAATTATTTCTCTGCTCTGTGATGGATGGAAAAGGGGAGTCAGGGAAACATCCCAGCATGTGGCAATCTGTGAGGCTGCTCGCTTGTGTGCTGCGTGACAGATGTTGATTAATCTAATTTTTGGGGTTTTTTTGTTTTTCTGTGGGGTTCCTTTCCAAGGCAAACGAATGAGTCCATCTTCATAAATATCCTATTTAGCAAGCAATTATTATCCCATTTTTACAAATGGAAAAAAACTAAGGCATGGGAAGATTGCATGGCTGAGGGGGTGTGATGATTCTGTGCTGAAGCTGAGGATGGAATCAGGTGGAATTCCATGGAATGCATTGCCTCTGGTATCATCCCTCCATGCTCTGAGGAAACAGGGAAGCCCAGTCAGGGCTACCATGTAGCCACATGCTGTGCATCTCGGCTGTTCAAAAAAAAAAAAAAATCATCATTCCTTTTCTGTCTTGTAGTTGTATCTACCCTCTATGCTACAGAAAAACGTAATGGCAGGTAATTATCAGGCAAACCACTCGTAATTATTCTTAATTTCTTCAGCAATTATATAGCTCTTGCTCTATCTGAAATGAAACCTTCTTCTCTTGTGGGTTGGCAAAACATGAAGTGGCCGAATGTGTCACTTGTTTTGTGCTGTATTCACTGGGACAGTAGTTCAAAGAACGTGGATTAATGAGCAATAGCTGCCTTGAAATGGCTCTAAAACATTTTTTGTTCTCAACCTGAATATACTGAACATGAATTAAACCCATCTATTCGGGACAGAGTCATACTGGGGAGAGTCCAGCATGACCTAATTCTTCATGATTATAACATGGTTGTGACTTCAAAAAGGGAGTTTGGAATCAATGCATCATTTTTAGCCTTCCTGAATTTTCCTGTGCATCCTTCAGTAATGTGATGTTTGTGATTCAGAATTGCCACATCACATAGAAAATTACAGCTGGGTTTGGATTTTTCTTTCTTTATCTTCTCATTTATAAGACATGGGGTCATAAGGAGGTAGCAGCATTTCTCTTCCAAGCTGTGTAATGGTGACTGGTTAGATAATCAATGTGAGGAAGGAGGAGGAGGAGGAGATGGAGAATCCATGTAGAGACACTGTAATTCAAATACAGGATGAGCATGTTCCCAGACATCTCCAAGTACAGCTTTGGCTTGGTTTTCCAGCATCAGTCACTGTGCTGATGACAGCAAAGATATCTGTGTTTTCCTGTCTCATAAATGGCCAGCAGCATGGAACAAGGACAAGGGAAATGCAGCTGTACCAATTCCTTATCCATGCACACACATGAGGATTTTGTTGTGATTTCTGCATTTTTCTCATGTGAGCTGACAATGAGTGAAAGGCTGACAAATCCAAAACTCCAGGGAGAGCTTCTGTGGAGGAGGGTGGGCAGAAGGTTTTACTGTGCTCTCCATGCCTGAAAAAGTCATCAATGACTCTAATTGTCATTGTGGGAAGAGGATTTTATTTTGAATGATGTTGAGACACGGAGTTTTGCAGTTGCTGGCCTGGCCTCTGGCAGCCTTGTTGGGATGGTTTTGGAGGCTGATTTGAAGGCTGGAAACCTGTCACGTGTGGCTGCCTGGACCTGTCCTTGCCTGGGCCATCTCTGATGTACTCTGGACATCCTTGGAGCCTTTCAGTACATTTATGTGCTATTTAATAAATACCAATTGTAGGGAATTATTGAAAACACGCTAAGGAAATAAGTAAGAAAAGCCTTAACACAAAAATGTGAGCTGGTCACTTACCACTGCAACCACAGATAAACTTTGTCTTTGAGAAGTTCAAGGGAGTTTCCATTATCTGTTTCCATCTGACACCATGGGGGAAGGAAAGGAACTGGCTCTGTAGTAGCTGCTTATAGAGGAGAGGTAGAGCTGTCTCCCCGGAAAGAAAATTTTAATCTGATGCCACATTGAAAGTGCTCTCTTGATGTTTGAGAGTTCTACAGAGGAACCATTAAAACAAAAATGCAAAGCAAGCTACAACCCAAAAGGCTGACTAGCTGGGTGACCTTGGGAATGTCTGTATCCTCACTTCTGTGTAGTTCTATGTCTAAAATTTAACAGCATTTTTAACTCCTTGCAAAATCACTTGGATTCTACAGCTGCCTAGCTGTTTTATTATAGTACAATTTCCTTCACTCTAAAAAGTTGGAAAATAATAATAGCACTAAAACCATCTTTGCTTGAGGCATGAATAAAACCAGCAGAATCTGCCCTGCTGTCTGGACATGAAAATTTCCAAGTGATGTCTTGTCTCCTGGTCCTCTACCAGCAAACCATGAAAATTCAGCTGCAAATGAGATTGGAAAGAGAGTCTGTTGAGGTAGACCAGAGGAATCTATGAAGTGTCTGGGGGTCAGGTTAATAATTTATTCCTTTTGGACAGCAAAAACAGGAGGAGCTTTAGGGATGAGGTTTTGGGAAATGTTGGTTTTTTGGGGTTTTTTGTCTGAGTTGTGTTTGGGTGGAAGCAGGTGGTCTGGCTTGGTTTGTTTGTTGGTCTTTTGGGGTTTTTTTGGTGGACTTTTAAATCCAATTCTAATTAAAGCCAAGCTTTGTACCAGCAAGAATCCAGCAAATGTCTGCTTAGACAAGTGATGGAGGAAGTTTGCACTGAGAGCCTCAAATACACCAAAACCAAGGTAATAGGAATTAAAGCAAAGAGAGAATGGATAGATACAGAAATCCTACTGAGATAAAGGGAGCAGATGCCTGAGGAAAGCTGCTAAAGGTGATCAAAAGGGTAACAGTTTTTTATTTCTTAGCCTGATCTTATTTCCAAATGGATTTTTTTCCATGCCATCTATCTCCACGTTACCAATTACTGTATTTGGACTATCAGCTTCATGGGTTGATTCCTAATATCAGTTAAGAAATCAAGATGAGTCATATGGAAGCATCTGTCAAGCCTAAAAATTGTTGTTTAAAGTTAATTGATGTGAAAGGCAGAAAAGAATTCTATTTTAGCCCAGCTGTCTATCCTGCCATAGAGCTTCCTACGTGCCACTAGAAAATGCTTTACAGTTTACTGAACTTGTTAGATATTTCCATGTTCCAGTTGATAGTTTGTCTGAAAATAGCAGAAGTTGATTAGAAGGAAAATAGTAGAAGCATGATGCAGATTTTACCCAAAAAAAAAAGGAAAATAAAATCGTGCTTTGAATTCATGAGTGTGTAATAAAGCTTCTGGAATAGTCTGACCTTTGGATGTAATGAAAAGTAACTGAATTACAGGAAAATGACAATGGGGACTGTGGGGTTTGACCCACCAAAGTCACACCTGTGTCCTTTGAGAGCCTCAGCTGCAGAGTTGGGATTTTGGCCTCATCCTTCAGGACTGCTGAGCATTCTCAGGTCCTGGTGAAGCTGCTGCCATCTGGCACATTCCTCTCCAGATTCAGTAATGAGTTTTTGTAATTCTTTATTTCATTCCTCTTCCCAAAGCATCATGTGCATGACTCTGCTTTAATTTGAGTGTCCTGCTGAGTCCTGACACACAGACATGGGCACCAAAACCTAAACTGTGTGAAGTGTGTGGGGTACAGATATTTCCAGCCCCCAACAGGGATTTTCCTGTGTAATTTCATTTCTGCAGATATGCTAATAATTTTTATTTTTTTAATAGTGCAACTTCTAGGTTTCTTGACTGTGAAATAATATTGCTCGTCATCCCTCAAATCAACCTATCTATTAGTTTTAGTTGTTCAGAATAAAATAGCCTTTAATAGTCAGCAGACTGTGTATCCTAGAAATTTATTCCCCAGAACTGGTGAATTCCTCTTTTGATCCACAGCCAGGTCTAAAGATCCTGGAGCCCTTGGTGTTGTTTCTGCTGATGCTGACTGCCTGTGAGTTAGGATAAATTCTTAATCCAGTTTTTCTAGCCATAAAATTCTAGGCTGGTTCTAAAGACTTTTATTAATAAATGCGTGTGGACTGACTAATAAAGAAATGTCTGGGTTCTCAGCCTTTAATAAAACAGTAAAATTTCAGGTAAAATTGGCTGCAGAACTTCTGCCAACTGCCAAAATAGCCCTCATCAGCATATTCCAAATACCCTTTAAAAATATCAGTAAGAAAGGATGAACTGTATAGCATGGCTTGAATTTTTAAAGGCTGATGCCTAGAGGGAATTCTGAGGATTACTGAGAGAAGAAGCTCTGTCAGGACCGGCTCTATATTTTTGGTAAACCTGATTATCATTTGCAGTACCTGTTTCAGTGGAGGGGGGTGTATTCAGACACCACTTTTGGGTGTAAAAGATTTTCAAAAAAACCAACCCCACACCCCTGCAGTCTGGAAGTGCCTGGCACTAGAAACAATCTTGCTGAGTCCTCATTTATTTCAGCATGGGGTTGCTTCCTCATTTTCAGAGTACAGCTCCAAGCAGGGCATGCTCCAGGGATTTAGTTTGGCCAGCTGAGTGCCCTGCTCTGGCTGATGCCAAAGAAGGACTTTGAATCTCAGGATGGCGCTAATTCTGTTTGCTTCCTAAGGAAAATTCCCTGTGAAATGTGCAAAAATAAAGAATAAAATCACAGAGCTCCAGGCATTGCTTAAAGCGAGTAATTTTCCCATGAGAAGCAGCTCTCATCTGAACTTTATTGACACAGAATGGGTGTAAAACAAGTGAATTGTGTCCCTGGGTTTGTAGAAACTGCTTGATTGTGTCTCTTGTGGAAAGCTGCTTCTCTTTCAAGTCTCCCTGGGGGTAGCCCAGAGATCAAATCAATCTCTCTGGGGTCCTTGTGGAAGGAAAGGCTGATATTTAGTGAAAATACAGCAGAGTTACTCCTAAGACAAGTAGATAAGAGCTGGATTTGATGTTTTTAATAAATGTACTGTTTCTACACCAGGATAAGAGAAACCTCCTTGCCAGTGTTGGGTGTCCTGATTGCTGCCTGGCTGCAGACATTTGGGATAGCTGAGTTAATATTTTGGTTCACTGCTGTCATGAGCTCCTTCCATGAGCAATCTCATGATGCTGAACTCCAGGGTTTTCCTCTGTCCCCACTGCTCACACCTTCCATGGAGCTTTTTTGTTTTCTTTGTTTCGTTGTAATGCAATAAATTGCATTTGGAAGAGGGGGAAAGCTGATGTTGACTCTGAGAATTGATTTTCTGCTCTCATCAAAGAACTGCTGGACTTCTTTTTTTTTTCACTTTTTTTTTTTTTTTTTTTTAGTAGTTTTATTTTGCACTCCTCCTGAAGCAGTGCTTCTAATAACTCAAATATGTGTCACCTACTTAGGAATGAAAGCAGCTTAAGAAGTGTGCAACCTGGCTTGATGCTTTGAAGTACATATAAGGCTTGTGCAAAGTCTTGGAATCCCACTTCAGAGATGGAAATCTTTATCTACAAGGCAAATTCAGGTTAGCCAAATACCTGAGAAATCTTAACTCCATCTTTTACAAATGCCAGCTCTCCTATAAATACATGGAAAACTAATCATAAACACTAATAAATCCAGGTATTTCTTCTCAATTTTAGTTTCATCTGCTTGGTGCAGTAAAATGTTATTGGATCCGCATGGCAAATAATTGAGCTCTCTTTACAGGAAAAGCCAGTTTGCCTCAGGCTACTGGCCGGATTTCTTGAGTTGTGGTTTGGGTTTGGTTTTTTTCTTTTTAAAGTACCTCTTCCTTTTACTCCTAACATCATGATCTAATGAGCATATCGCTCCACTGTAACTTGAAAATGTCGTGGATGACTCAAAATTAAATTCCTTTGGATATCAAGAAAGCATCTGTACAGCTTAAGGCAGGAAAATGAGGTACAGTTATGAAGAAAACCAGAGGGTATGATAAAGCAGTGTATGTGCAACCACTGGATCTGCAAAAAACCAAAATCTGCATAATTTGGAGATCTAATCAGCAAGAGAGTTTGCATGTGTAGTTGCCTGTTCACCCATATAAATACAGTGAATGTTAAAAGCCCGTTAAAAGGATTATGAGCCTGTTAAAAGATAGCTTTTTAAATATTGTAAAGCACCAAAGCTTGCTAAGGTGCATCATGAGCTGTGGGAATGCTAAATAATATCAGCTATTGTAATTTAGTTTACACATCTGTCAGGGCTTTAAAGCAGTGATCAGCATAATCATCACCAAAGACTTAATGAGATCAGTGGATGGCTCCTCACTGGATGTGTTCAGAATTTTAATGGGGTAATGCCTATTCTTAGCAATGACTACTAACTTTTTAATTCCTTTATTTGGGAGCTGATAGGGAATTGTGGAGAGAGCAGACAGCCCTCCCTGCAAGAGGCACCAAGGACAAATGGAGAGAATGTCACTTGCTGGCTTTGTTCTCTGTGGAACAGCAGCTGAGCACTTGACATTGCCTTCACCTCCGTGCAGAAACGTTCCCTCAACAGACCGTGGTGGCACCTGGAAGGTGTCACTGTCGCTGTCAAATCCACCTTGGCCCCAGACAGATCTGTGTCCTGGGAGTTCAGTGAATGCTCTTCTTTGTGAATGTGAAATCAGGTACAAAGCAAATGATGAGATGTAAAATGTGACCAGAGCCACTCCTGACTCAGCCAGGAATAAATTGTTTCGGTGTCTCTGTCAAAGTGTTGCTGTCCAAGCTCACTCTTCTTCTCTGAGCACACTACAGGGCACTCTGCGGGTGAGGGAAATGCCTAAACTTTGAAGATGAAGAAAAACAAATGGCAATTTCTTAGTTCTGCTGATAGTTACACATGTAAAGAAATTCAAAGAGATTTATTAATGAATTTCCAGCATTCCTAAAAACCTGTGCCTGTGGATATTCTGGTTACCTGTTTAACAGACAAGGAGCAAGTTACCCTCTGCCTACACAAGGCTGAGCCACAGCTACATCCTGTGTCTATTTTGGAAAATAAAGAAAAATGTTGCTCATACAAAGTGGGGGAGGACAGGAGATATCAGGCCACCTCCCCTCTCTCCCATTCCCAGCTAAGCAGGCTCGTGGGACTTTGAAAAAATATCCAAATCATTCTTTTATTCTGCTCATGGTTTGGATTGGGCAGTGGCTGGTGAAAATGTATGGGTTTAGATCTCCAGGAGTGGAGGGAGGTGTTTAATTGGCAGTTGTCAGCCTCCTGAGAGAAACAGGCTAGCTGTTCCTGCTGGCAGCTGAGACGTGTTCAGCTACATCCAAAAAAAGGAAATCACGTCTATTTGCTGATTCCTGGCAGGATTTCTCTCTTGCATAAGCTTATCTCTGAGGAATAGTGGATCTGGATCTTTGTTTGCAAGAAAGTTGATTTTTTTTTTACTATGTTTTGTGAATCTTGGTATTGTGAAACATCTTTTTATCACTGTGGTAACATCAACTGCTGCTCCTCTAGAAGACTCTGATAAGTTAAAGAAATATTTTCCGTCCATCTGAGGAAACATGCTTCTCGTGTGACTTTCTAAAAGTGAGTGTTATTTCAGTTGAAGATGCTGGATCTAATGGTAAAATAAGGAATTTTCCTTTTATCCCAAGGTTGCTTTCAATTGCTGTGGTCTTCAGTGTTCTCAGTTACTCTTTCATTGTGCTTCAGCCTTCACAGGTGTTCTGCTGTGCCTGAGAGAGGTTTTGGGACTTAAACAGTCCCCGAAAAAGTTAATGCTCCTTCTGTGGAGGGTATGAAAGGTAAAAGTGGTTGTAGCCTGCTCCGAAGGTTTCTCTAGGCTCGCTGCTGATGTTTGTGAGACAGGGGATCAAGTTTAGCATGGCCTTTTCACCCCTTTAAACTCATGCCAAATATCTCTCTTGCCCTTTCAGGTCACGTAAAGATTAGTTATATTTTTGTATGAATGCATAAATACAGATAAACTTTTTTTTTTTTTTTTTCAGAGTCTATAGACTGAATTACTTGGGAAGAAAATGAAGAGTAGTGCCAGGCCTTGGAGTACAATAACAAGGCAAGGCAGCCATGGGGTTGACAGAGGAAAACCTCTTTCCACCACCTCCACAGGAATGAAGACATCCAAATCCTCCACTTCCCTTGCCTTTGAATCCCGGCTCAGCAAGGTACTAACCCTTGGAGATTGTTCAAGCATTCCAGTCTTGTTCCAGGTTAAAGCTTTGGTTTAGTCCTCAAACTACTACATACACCCCCTGCATTACACGTAGAGAGACTTAAATTTTGTTGTGTATTAGATTAATACACATTTCTCAAAGTATTTTGCATGTACTGTATCTGTGCACTCTGTGTGTGAGGGAATTGCTTAAACTTTGAAGATGGAGAAAAACAAATGGCAAATTCTTAGTTCAGCTGATAGTTACACATGTAAAGAAATTCAAAGAGATTTATTAATGAATTTCCAGCATTCCTAAAAAATTGTGCCTCTCCCTTCAAGGCAAAATATCTTAACAAATGCATCTTAACAATGGAACAAATGCATTTTATGAATCCTATTTTTCTATACAGATATATTTTAAAAATATCAGAAACTTCTGTCCAGGTAATGTTTTTAAGAAAACAGAGTAATACACCTGAAATGCTGCTGCATCTGCACCCTTGCAGCCGGCAAACAGAAATAACCTGGTCATCCAAATCCAGACCAAGGTGGTAACTTTCCAGTAATAAAGTCTAATGAACAGTACATAACAGGGTACAGTATTTAGCTCTCCTCTTGATTACGACTTCATTAATAGTCACAGTTTTTCAAGGAAAGGAATAATTTATTGAACTTGCTGTGTAGACTCCTAGATGCACTTACCAATAGAGTATTTCAGTGCTCCAGGCAGGTTGTGCTGTGTGGTCGAGGTAGCATCTCTGAAGGATTGCTACTGAGGACACTAATCAGGAAATCTGATACGATTGATTTATTAAATTTAGTGTTAATTGTGGAGAGATTTCTTCCTAATGACAGCTAATGCCTTCAAATTGTCATCCAGCTGCAAATGCATCGACATCAAAGTGGCTTCCTTGAAGAAAGGGGGTAGGAAAGGCACCATAGTTGCTGCTAAAAGAAAGAACACATTGAAGAAATTACTTCAGCGAGACTGCAGAATTCTCTAAAGGTCAGAAAGTCAGGTTGTTCCATTCTCCTCCTAAGAGTGAGCTGACAAAACCTCTGCCAGGAGGCAAAACGTTCGTTGTTTGGTATCCTGGAGCACGTCAACACTTCTGCTATTGAAACTTATGGGCTCACAGGGTCCAGGAAACCACAGACTCTGAGTCAGAGGAGGAGATGAAAGGGAGAAGGAATTAGAGTTGAAAGATTTCATTTTGCTTAAAAATGTTTCGCATCCAGGAACCACTAAATAGGGGCAGTGCTTGTCGTGTGCTCTCTTTTCTCTTAACCCAGCAGTGGTGTTCAGCCTGTGCTTCAGGGACCCCCTGGTGTCACTGGACAACTTCAAAGGACGTGGATTTTCATTTGAGAAAACCCTTTGGGTGTCCACAAACTCAAAAGTATAGAAAAACTACTGCTCTAGGGACACTCTCCAAAGCTTTGGTCTTAAAATACTTAAAGTATTTTTCCCGAAATTGATTAGAGTCTGTTACTAGAGGCACACAAATGGGAAATCAGCTGACCGAAGTTCTGAGATAAACTGCAACTTCTGCTTGCTGAAGCAAGATAATGTCAGTGTTTCTCTTTGAATCTTACCCTGTGCTTGTGTTCCATGGGTTTCTTCAGTAGGCACTTAGAGCAGACTTGTATCACCAGAGATTCCTTCCCAAAAAGTTGCCAGTAGACCACTCCTGTAAACTGTTTTCTCCTTGCCTTTCAATTATTTGCCATTTTGAACAGTCTTCCTCATTTTCTTCATTGTTGGAACAGTGTTTTATCTCTTAACCCACTTCACAAAAATCTGCAGTGCAACACAAATAAAAAAAAAATACGTACTCCAGTTATCAAGGCAATATTCCCATGGGGTTACTTTATGGAAATGTTAATTTTTTCCAAGGAATCTTGCATTTTGAACTAACTGATGGGAATATTGAGGGTCCTGACCTATTTCACCCTGTGTCACAGCTGAAGCGGGCGAGCAGCGAGGACATGCTCACAAAACCTGGGGTGGCAGCAGGAGCTTCGGGAGTCTCCAGGCTGAAGAAGACCATCACAGCAGGAGCCATCTCAGAGCTCGCTGAGAGTCGGCTGAAGCCCAGCGCAGGTAGGCACAAAGGTTCTGTCACCCGTGCTGTGTCACTTTGCCAAGGTCCCAGCAGAGTGTCCCCTCTCCCCCTTGCAGCACAGCCGTGCCTTTCCTGCTGTGACAGTCACGGGACGATGTGCCTCGCGTCCTCTACACCCCACAAGCCAGGGACACGAAGTGAAAAGGGAAAAAAGAAAGAAGCAGGATGGTTTTAGGAGCCCGGGCAGCCCCAGCAGCCAGGCGGTGGCGCCGGTGGCCCGCGCCCGTCCCCACTGCGGGTCCGGGCGGACCCAGGCGGGGATCCAGGCCCCGTATCCAGAGCTGGGCAGCAGTGGAGAGCTCGCTGTCTGAAGTTTTCCCCATTTATCGATAGCATTCTCTCTTCTCTCGCTGCTGAGGGAGCAGAGCTGTTTGCCCGCTGCTCCTGGGAGACGGCAGAGAACAAAGAGCCAGCCCTGGGCATCCTCAGCCTGTTCCGCTCCTGAGCTACCCCGGGGCACGGTGTCTTCAGCAGCCTCAGCCCCAGCAGCTTGTTCCCATAGGTTTCAAACCTAAGCCTGTTTCGAAAGGCAGCGACACCATCTGCATACCAAGGGCTTCAGTGCAAACGCTCTGCTTTCCCCCAGGAGCTCAGCAAATGCTTGCTTTTGTCTGCTCCCTGGTGGCATTTCCAAGGGAATGTGAGCACTTATTAAATTTGACCATGACCTCCCTATTTGTCACAGTCTCTGCAGGTTTTGGCTGTGTGACAGAACAATGTTACTAACCAGAGAGAAGTCTCTGTTAAAAAAAAAATGTGTATATAAAAAAACCTTTATATATCCTTGGAAGAAAATGATGTACCTTGTAACAGCACATATGTTTCATAGTTACCCAAAGACAGATCCCGTTCTGCTGTTAATCAGTGTGTAAATCCTCAAATTTAATAGTGACTAGCTGTATCCAAAGGAATTTGGGATTCACAAGCCAATAAAGAGGCATGATGCTTGGGAGGAGCCACGCAGGGAGAAGAAAACCTGTACAGATGATGCAGCACAGGATCCTGGGAATGCAGCCAGGGAAACAGCACTGCAGGGAGTCCAGAATGGAATACGTATGTCAGATACCAAAACACAAGCACTGGAATAGAGAGCCCTCTTCTGCATGCAGCTGTAATAACTGGGGTTGCAGGAGAGAGATTTATAATGATGACTGCTTTAAATACAAAGGCTGAAATGGTTTATGGAAGTCAAATTACATCTGGGTGTTGCTTTGCCACTTGAAACTGGATATAACCTCATATATTGCTTTGCATCAGCATTTGTAGAAGCATGAATGGGAATATTAATGCTAAAGGAAAAGAGAACAAGTGTATAGATAAACACTAAGTGTATAGATAAATAAGTGTATAGAAAAACACTAAGAATGTATGTGCTACCCCTCTAAAATTATTTTTGACCTAGAGAGAACTGTCCCAGCTCTTACAGGGACTGTTATAAGTGTTTGTACAGTGTCTTACATGTCTGTTTTTACAGTGGTTCCATAATCCAAAAGGGTGCTTGGAAATCCAGCTGTATTGTGAGAATGTGTCATTGTCAGGGTCTCTGGAAGGTGTTTGATCTTATTGAGCAAGGTTACAGAGCTGAATGCTTTGTCACACTGAAAAAAAATACCAATATTCCCACTAAAATGGTGTATTGTTGCTAAGAGAACTAACAGCATGACAGAGGGCACAGCATGTTCTAGGGAACATAAGTAGGAAAGGAGAGAACGTTTTCAGCTGCCGTGTTTTATTGCAATGGAATCCCAAATAGTCTGATTGTGATCAAGATGTAATGCTGACTGTGGAGCTAATCCAAGTGAGAACATTCCAGTAGCTGGGAAATGCAGATGTTTGTGTACGTAGCCAAATGTGTAAATCTAGAAATTTATTCTGAAATAACTTTATTTTGTTTCTTTGGTGGCCTTCATCTGTTCTGTGTTTTCCTTTCATGTCTTGACTGCAGGCATTATATCTCCCCCTTGTTTGGGCTTTTTTTTTTTTTTTTTTTTTTGTCTGTTACTCAAGTGAGTGGTTTGATTATTTTACTGAAATGATATTCTATTAGTTCCAGCCACACTCTGGTGGTACTCAGTTGGCATAATAGTCTTGTGTGAGAGAATTTAAAGGGAAAAAGGTATGGAAATACAAAAGCTTAGGTTTCTTTCTTCCTTGGGTGTGACTGTCCACCATTTGTGTGTTGACCTTGAGCAATAAGACATGCTCCAAATGCAGCAGGTAATAAATAATTGACCTCAGAAATTGGTTGTTTAAATAGAGTAGTTTCTATGCTGCCCTTGGTGGAGTTTCAGTTATTTATTCCAGCCTTTTATTGATGAAACCGCCCCTGCCTGCCCTGTTGGGAGTCAACACAGTAAATCATAAACAACATAAAGGTGGATGAGGACAAGCCCATGTGTCCATCCTTGGCAAGTGGAGTTGAGTAAATGGAGCTGGAGACTGATTCTGGCTGGAAGTTCTGTGCTGTGATGTTTGGTTTTGTGACTCTTTGGCGGTTTTGAAATCCCAGGCAGTGGGGAATGATGCATAGGGAGAAATCAATGTCTTGCATTCAGCTTCCTTATCCAGAGTGTGGTGTCTTCCTGTGTGCTGTCCTGAAGTGGCCATTTGGGTTTGTTAAAACCAAGCTTACAGAGCTCTGGCATTGTTTTTAATGTCTCAGTAGATGAAAAAGAGCTGGAAAATTGTAAAACATGAGGAAGAGTTCACTAATCTTAGAAAACTTTGATTTTAATCCATGTACATGCAAAGCCATTCAGTCTAAGAAGCCATATAGGAAAGAAATGATTGTAAAATGTAAAAGTAGAGAAGTTTGTATATTCATGTGAAACTAGGACTCTCTTCTTCTAAGGTTCAGGATTGTAGGAAATCAGTGACTTCAGATTCTGCTCCTTTGAGGTCTGCAAGCCAAATAACCTTAAAAAATGCAATTTCACAGAGAATTTCAAAGCTTCTTATGTGATCATATACCTCTCAGGAAGAGCATTGCATGGCAAGACTGGTATGCAAATGGAAAATTTGAGGTTCAGGCAGATGAAATTACTTTCTCAATGGAGCCTGGAAGTCATTCCAAATCCTTGCTCTGGGTTCTGTCATTCAGTCCATACAAACTCCCAGTTCAAGCACTTTCTGAACACTTCCCTGGAGGCTGTCTGGTTTAATCATGTTCCTGTGCTGCTTTCATGTGATTTCAGTGGCAGCTGCTATTATCTGTCAGGTTGGACAGGAACCAAAAAGAGTCTTATGCTGGACATCAGAAAGGAGAGAGCCAGGCTGTGGGCATGGCACAGTCCAGTCACACATCATCCAAAAGCACTGAGAATATTTCAGCCATTCCCATTTCTCACAAACATATTGATTTTTATATCAAGTGCTGCCAGCTCCAATATGAGGTATCAGTTATCCTTGAAATGTAATTAAGAGATAGCTGTACTTTGTTTTCTCAGGCTGCTTCATCAGCTTATTTTTCATTGCTAAATAAAGGCTAAATCTCTCTAGACAGCTTGATTTTGCCTTGGAAACAAATAACTGTCAATAACAACGCTATTATCACCTACCTTAGAGTTTATAGAAATTCTGGTTATTTTACTGACAAGCTCAAGTTCTCTCTAAAGCCCAAACCCGGAGGAGACAGGTGCTACACCTTCCCACAGTGATAGTGGGGTGTGCTCCATGTTTGGAGGCTGGGAGAAGCCAAGATGCCAGCAGGGCTCTGAGGGGTGGCCTGCTGTGTCACCCCCCTGCTCCATCAGAAATTACCATTTATTTTTATGCATAAAATGGGGAAATCAATGCTTGGCCTGAGTTTTCAGCCAAAATAACAAAAGCCTGTTGCTTTCTGTGTGTTCCTGCTGAGTTGATCCCCATCCAAGGCTGGAGATGGTGCCAATCCAGGAGCATAGAGGAGGGGAGCTCAAAGATTATTAAGAGTTTCAATTATCTCCTCAGCATCTCATGTCGAGGCTCTGAACTCTGCAGGTTACCTGGACAAAAGCTGCTAATCCCAGAATGGAACATTGCCAGCATTGGAAATGAAGCTGCTCTGCAACACAGGCTGCTGCAATAAACCCAGCAAATTAAACAGGGAAACAAAAATACCAAGAGATTTGGCAGAATCAGGGGAAACTACAGAAGGGCCTGAGGTTTATATACTGTTGTGGCACAGTTTGGGTTGAATAATCTTTAGTTCCAGTAAGGAGGGGCTCTGTTTTGATGAGTTTTTCTGTGATTTGTCATCCACATTCCTGCCCAATAATCAGAGTTAATGTCCCAGTGACTAAATATGATACCTGTGTATCTCCAATTCCTTCCTAGTGCTGGTAGAGCACATACCATTACTCCATTTGTCCATCATCGTTTTTTCATATAGTTTATGTGAAAAGTCTTGGTTTCTCCCTAAAACAGCTGCTTGCAGCTTTTCTGTGTAGATAGTGCTGGTATTCGGAAAAGAAAGGCTTTAACTAGATGAGGCCAACTGGTCCCTGCCAGCACTGGTGTTAGTGCTGGGAAAGCTTGAATATCACTGGTGAGGCTTGTTCACCTGTGGCTGATTCCAGAGGGGAGACTGGTGTGTGGGTTTTTGTACATAGCACTCATTAGATACGCTTCTTTCCCAGAGAAATTGAAAATGTGGCATGCTATAGATTTCAGAGCTTCCATATTCATAGAATTGTCATTTTCAGCTTGCTATTTGATAGCAATATATGGACTCTATCAAATTTACTGTCTTCTCTCAGCTAACTTCTCTGCTTTGTGTTTGCCACTTTCTGATGTGGAGTAAAAATTTAGGTTAAGGCGAAGCTAATCCAGACCAGAAGCTGTCCCTCTGTGGTCAGAAAATTCAAGAAAGTATCTTTTAAATAAAATGTTTCTTTTAAAAAGAAAAAAAAATCCTTGAAAAAACCCCAAACCTAACTGACAATATAGTAGTTCATAAGATGCTAATGCACCCCAATTAGGACAGGAAAAGGGAAAGTGATTTCTATTGAAGGACAGCTCTCTGACCTTGGGGCCCTTTTACTCTGCCATACATCAGCTTTTGACAGCGCCTGCTTTTTGTGATCTGTCACATCAAAGCACTGCTATAGGTTTGGGAGAGGTTGCTGCACTTTGCATTCAGGCTTGTTACTGTCTCATTTTTCTTGTGAACGATAGTGCCAAGTGTGAGGGACACTAATGAGATCGGTATGTTCTGTTCCACCAGGCTCCACTGCAACCAAATGGCTGAGCTCATCTGGGCTTTCCCAGGAGCTGTAAATAAGCTTCAAAACCTCATCTGGAAAGCCACTTGCATTTTGCTCCCCCTTCCAGGTACAAGACACAGCTCTTGCATAATTATTCTTTCTTACAAAGAGATTCTAGCTCTGAAAGTGGTATAAAAAGGAAAGGAAGACTCAAAATATTGCTTTGTCAGGCTGCCATTCAAGTTGGCAAGAAATGCTGCAGGAATTTAACATGCAAAGCAATGGAAATGTGTCTGCATTTACATCCAGAGCTCTCCATGCAGCTGGGTATGAATATTGACATCTACACACACCTATAAATATCTGCAAGGATGTTTAACATACTGCTACAAATATGAACCTGAACCTCCCTGGCATTCCTTAGCAAAACGTTTCCTCTCTGTGTGATTTCCCCAGGTGTCAAATAGTCAAAATTTCAGCACTTGTCTAGAAGATTTTACCCACTATCCTCTGAAGAGAAAGCTCAAGATTTGAGGGAGATCAAATTTGGCATTCCAGATTTGGGTTGTGGCCACTACTTGTCAAGTTTCTCTTACTTTTTCCTTAGAAGGATTTTTTTTTTTTTTTTTGCCAGAGCCTGCAAATACAGTTGTTGATTGCTGATGCCTTTGCTGAAAATGTTCCTGTATGTTGTTGTTTTTCATGTTCTTTGAAGTTTTGCTCTTTCCCTCTGTAAGCCACGGATAGTTGTGCATCCTGGAATGGCTGGGAATGGAGGCTGCTTCACAGGACTGTTCTTGAGGCAGCTTTGTCCTCTTTGATAACTGGCAGTGTAGTGAGACCAATGCATTTAGAGGCTGTCTGGTAGGATTTCTGATACCTGATCCTGTTATGGATAACAGGCTTTTTGAGAGGCATTCACAGGCTGGCTGCAGTCATCTTGCATTATTAAACAAGTAGGAATTAACTTCTGCTGACAACACTGTCTGCAGAATGCACCTTTTTCAGTTTTCTTGCTGTCCTAATCTTCTCCAGAATTTACATTTCCTGTGCTGAATCTCTGTTAACACATTCTGAGATTCTGCATTTGTTAAAACCACCTGTGAAAGAGACCCTTTTCTCTGTGTATTCCCCTGAGAATGACTTTGCTGGCACACGTGAGCCCCTCTGGGACCTGAGCCAGTTAAGAGGATTCAGTGTGTGGTAGGGATACTGAAATGCTGAATCTTGAAGGCTGTAATGACTTAACTCATTAAATTGTTGACAGTTAATTGGCTCAAGCCAACGTGTATAGGGAGGATTCATTACAGCTGTAAGGGAACTGTGGTGATCCCAAAAGCCTGGCTAAGGACACCTAAACAGAGGAGAGAATGCCTGGATGCTCCAGGAATAACACAAATCTAGGATCTCCCAGGTTGTTTTCATTTCTTTTCAGGCTTCTTTGCTGAAATTGTTCAGCAAAGTCAACACAACCTTGCTCTGACTACCTGCCCTAGGTTAATTATCAGCTTTCCTTCAGCTGGTTTGAAGAGAAATGATCCTTAACACAAATTCTCTGGGCCTAAATGTATTGCAGCCAGAATGCCTTGGCAGAGGGCCATTGTGTTTGCACTTAAAGAATGGGAGGGAGAAGGAAAGGAACGCAAAGCTGGCCTGGTCTGACAAGTATGCAGATCAGGGTAGGGCTTGGCATTCCTTGTAGTATTTTTTTTTCCACTATTTTTTTTTTTCAGCGGCTTTTGGCTTACGCTAGATTTTAATACTGTAGAGCAGGAGGGAAGGGACAGACAGCCCCATCTCAGATGGGTTCCTGGAAGGCTGTGGTTCTGTGCCATGAACTGTGACCTCATCAAGGATCTTCACTACAAAAAATTTGTTTCTAGCATGGTTAAAAAAAGCTTATGATCATCTGGGATTCAGTTCTAGGTGTTTTATTCCTAATCCTTAGGGGTTCACTGCTGGGAATGGGATACAAATTCTGAAGATTTATTTTCCCTGCTACTTATGTACTTGGTGCTTGTAAAATCTTTAGCATTAATGGAAGAAGGGAGAGTGTGATAGTGTGAACTCTGGTGTTCATGATGCCCATGCTTAGGGCCCATTCAGTTGAGTCCATCATCAGTATCTGTAACTTCTTTAGACCTCAGTCTTTTGGAGAGACTGTCAGCTACCTGGCCACTGCAAATCTGAGATTTGGTGGCATTTTCATGCTCTCATGAGCATGGATTGCAATTTGAACAGAAATTACACTCATTAATTTACTGTGTTATGAGTAGGATGCAAAGAAAGTTATGCCTGGCAAGCAAGTCCTCTCATTTGACAAGAGAGTTGAAAGAATTATGTCTGTCACACCTTCAATAATTAATTCTCATTCTCACTCTATAGGAAAGGAGTGTTTGTGAAGTTTTATTGGCAGTTCAACAAAGAGCAAGGGGATGAGTCAAGCTTCATGCTTAAGAAGAGACCAGCTAATCTGCTTTGTAGAGCTGAAATTAGTTCATTTTTATACCTTTATTACTGAAGAGGAAGGGAAAGTAAAGTAAAATGTTTGGATAACAAATAGTTGCCTAAATATTTAGCCATGCATCTGTTGTAATTGGTTACCTGGTCCCCATGTCATGCATGTTACTCCTTTTCCTTTTTCCTCAGCTTGAGCTGCAAGCTCCATAAGCAGTAATCTCTAATCCATGCCTTCTGCTCAGGCTGTAGCTGTAATTAAAAATTTGTGCCTTACCTTTCCTTATGGACCTGGACTAGATGTCTTTGGCCTGACATCATTCTCCTTATCACAGTGTTAGAATGTTCTGACTAATATTTCGTGCCACTGTCAAAAATAACAGATTGGTTCTTCCAGTCCTGGCTCTTCTACAATGCTCAGATTTCAGGTGTGTTTGCTCTGAGTCAGTGATTACATTTTATAATTACTCCAGGCTTGCACCAGCGCTGGATTGGGACCTTATTACACTATTCCCTTTTGTGATTACAGAAGTAGAAAGCAGGTGATGAAGTGATAAATGCTCAGCTTCAGGATTTATCAGCCCAACAGACTCTCACAGCTAATGTAGCCCCTCAGGTGAGTCTTCTTGAAGAAAAGCAGAAGTCACTCTTTAGTCTATAATGGAAGAAAATCTCTATGGGAGATACATTTCAACAGCAGTTGGAGGAAGTTGGCATCTGTACCTTGGAAAGGGCAGGCTGAGTACCCACCATAGTAAGAAACAAGATTTAAGGGATCATAAGATGGCTTTTAGGGAAAGAATGCACTATCACTGATCCTTTTTATAGAACTTTGATGGCTTATTCATTAAACAAAGCGGTTTGTGTTTGACATGTCGTAAGACAGAAGTAGACAGGAGTTGTTTAATGTCATCCAGATATAGACAGCTGTATGAAAGCTTTTCACTTCGTCTATAAAGTGTTAGAGGAAGAACAATGGAAAGCTTAAGACTGACAATGAACTCGTCCTATTATACTGAAATATCAGCAAAATTCTGCTTCTATCATATTGAAAGGTCTCCAGATACTTTATCTGAAGCGATGGATTCACAACTACATAGATTAATTCTCCATGTTTTATTTTCAGGCTGTTTTGAGCCTAGGAGACACTCTAGTTTATTATTTCTGAATTTGTTTTTAACACTCTTGTTGAAATCAATACTTAAGAAGATTCTGTTATTATTCTGTAATTATCCGCATACTGGAAACTGATCACTCGAGTCATTCAGTATCCTTGTTTCCCATGTACATCAGGGCTCCATGAGTGTGGAGCATCTTGATTTTTTTGGAAAGATGGGCAGTTGACCAGGCTCTGAGTGGGCCTGTCCTATGCAGCTGCTCTTGCAGTGCCAGTCACAGGCAAAAATAGTGATGATAGAGATATTATGTGAAATCTGCTCCAGTTTGTGGCTGCAGGTCTAGATGTAGTAGTGGCTGTAAGGTTAGAGTGCTGTTTTATTAGCAGAAGGGGAAATTTGGAAATCACTGTAACAGACTTTTAGGAATAAAGTACTATCCTTACTTCAATAAAGACAAATAGACCTCAATGGTATTCACTGAACCCTGTATATTGTTTAATATAATAGGGATGTGAGCCTGCTGTGCTGTTCTCAGCACCAGTGGAAGCTGAGAGCAGCTGGGGGTGCTCGGCTGACCCAGGAATAGCCCCAGAGGATATCAGAACAGATCTGATAGATGAGACTTGTCAGAAAGGGCACATGCTCACAATCACGGTCAGGTTTCCAGAGGAGTCCAGTCTCCATTTCAGCATCCTTTGGGTATCTATGTTTTCACGAGATGCTGAGCATTTCTGAAAATGGGTCCCCTCATTTTTGTGACGGCTACAATGGGCAAGCTGCCCTTGCCCAGACACGTCAGTGCTGTGCTCAGCAGTGTAGGTAGATCTGTGGGCAACGTCTGTTTGCTCCATGGTAAAGGTGCTTCGGGTGGTGGAACTGGGGGAAAATTAATGTTGGCTTTGCTTTGGAGGCATTTGGCTGCTCAGGTCTCTGCCGAGGGTCCCTCTGCCCTCCTTCGCCCCCAGCGTTTCCCTTAGGCATACCCCGGTGCGCCGCCCGGATCGGGCTCTCCGCTACTCTCCCTGCTCGCCAGGGCTGTTCCGGGCCAGGGGAGCTCCGCTCCCGGCGGTGCTGGAGCATCGCTCCCTCTCGCAGCCCGCGGCCCCGCGGCGCGGCCGGAGCGCTGCAGCTCCCGCGGCCGCCGCTGGGTGTCCCCCGGCGCTGCCCCGCTCGCTCGGTGCCCAGCCCGGCCGGCAGCGGGGCTGGGATGAGGGAGGAGGCGGCGCCGCAGCCGCCTCGGCGGGGGCCGCAGCGCGGCTCGGCCGCCAGCCGCTGAGAGCTGCTGCCGCTCCCCGCCGGAGCTGCCCAGAGCCGCGCCGGAGGGAGAGGCAGCTCCGCGCTGGCACCGGGCATGAGCGGGGCGCCGGCGGCCTGAAGGAGCCGGGGAGGAGCCGGGCTGCCGGAGGAGATGGGCAACCAGCCGGGCAGAGCGGAGGAGCACGAGCAAGGTGTGTGCGAGCGGCGGGGGCGGCGGCACCGCGGGGACGGCGTTTTGTTCTCGGGGGCTCCCGCTGAGCCGGCACAGGGCTGGTGTCACAGCCAGTGTTGGTGGCTTCCAGCCCGCTGGGGACACTGCTGATGTTCGCCTTCTAAATGCTCTTTATTGCCGATCCGTACCTGAGATCACAGCACCGTCCTTAGGGGAGCTTTTCTGAAAGGAATCCTTTGGAACAGAATGCCTGCAAGGGAGGGACCCTGTTCGCTGACAGATTTTTTTTTTTTTTTTTTTTTTTTTGCATAGTCTGCATGATGCAGCTAAAAAAGTTACAAAGCCAATGTAGTGATGTACGTAAAACTTGTCAGGATCTGCAGCTTGGCTGTGTTAGCCTTCACCATTGTTCGTGGCCTGAGGCCTGAAATTTTCCAGGCCTTAGAATTTAAAATGATGCCTTTGTGGAAGGTCTCCCACCATTGTCCTTTCAGAAGTGTAGTGCTCTGCATGTTAATCAGGAGCAGATTTCATAGAAAGCTGAGAGCTGGTATCAGGTAGATCGCATTCCCCGTGTGCCAAATGTCTGCACCGTACACCAGCGCGGCTGCTAATTTGTTCCTGATGCCGTAGTGCCGCTTTGGTTGCCTTCTAATTTATTTTGCTTGTTCCTCAAAGGCTGAATGAGGGGGGAAACCCCGTAGGTCCACCAATTTCTGCTGCTTATTTCACAGTTTCTTTCCGAATTTAGAACCCTCTAACACACATAAAACCGCAATCAGTTGTATTTCCTGGCACTCTGTTTCTTGCTGTTGCCATGGGAATTTCATTCACAAAATCCTATTAAAGTTGCTATTGCTTGATCAGGGGTTTCTATGACTTCGAGTAGATATGTATTGTTTGAAGAGCAAATACAAATGTACCTGATCTCTGGTATTGTTAGCCAGGGCTGCATTGCTGCTCAGGGATCTCACAATGGACGTGCCAGCGAGTGCCGGAACAGCAGTGAGGTGTAGTGAGAACTCTCTAGCACTATGTTAATCACCGGGCTAATGAAGAACACAAAAGCTGCCAGTATCCAGTCACCAGAAGAACTGCTGCCCTAAGGGAAAGTGAAACTTTAGGCCGAAGAGT
This sequence comes from Chamaea fasciata, assembly GCF_029207755.1. Classification (NCBI taxonomy): domain Eukaryota; kingdom Metazoa; phylum Chordata; class Aves; order Passeriformes; family Sylviidae; genus Chamaea; species Chamaea fasciata. The sequence goes on from NW_027094106.1 coordinate 7,455,695, forward strand.
GTGGCTGCCTACATCCCCAGCCCCTGAAATCTGCTGGCCACCGCCAGCCAGCGAAGTTTTGCTGGAGCTAAACCTGTCATTTAGGAGGGGTAGTACTGATAATAAATTAGGAGAGCTGGATAATGGCCCTGGGAGATACACTGCCGACTTCTGATCAGTTGGAGCAAACAGACCTTGATTTTGCAGGGCCGTTTGAACAGCTTATTGCTGTTAACACAGATGATAAATGAGTGTGCAGACCCCTTGTGGATTTGAAAAATCACTTTCATCCTTTGTTTTCTCTTGATTTATTTTTTTATTGAAGAGGAAAGAGTTATACTTCTGTTGCACCTAAGCAGTTTTTAAACTATTCTCAGTAAGTGTAGGCTGTACTAGGTCTTGTTTGAAAGTCCTTGCTGTTTATAAGGTATGAGTAGGACTAAAAACCAGTGTTTTGTATTGAACTATGTGCTCAAAACTCCAATGTTTAACTATGAAAAAGAGTCAGGAACATTCCTACTGACAGAAAGAAAAAAATTCTGACAACATATTCCTTACTGTGTGAGAGACCTCTGGCTTTGGAACTCAGAGTTTGTGTTTTTGACAGCTAGGGTGCAAAAACCTTCTCACATCAGAATGTGATATGTCGTAGTATCTCTGAATTTTGTTTCTGCTTGAGTGAACTTAATTCAGCTCTCATTCAGAAACACCCAACATCTTGAACAACTGTGGTACTTCTAAGCTTGTGTTTTGGAATAACCAGGCTACGCCCCAGGAATGGGTTGCTTTATTGATCTAGCTCATGAGCCAGCTTTAGCGACAGACAACCAATTTGACCTGTCTCCTTGAGCATGACATTCAGGGTCATCTTGTTTGTCTTCCTTCTTAGGAAACTTTATGGGCATCTTATGGCTCATCTCTAAGTCTTTCACCCCAGACTTGAAGTGCTAGCTTTGTTCCTCCCCTTGGTGTCGGTGGGCACTGAAGTCTTTAAAAATCTGATCCTGTTATAATATAGGTTATCATTTCAAGTAAAATACTTATTTTTGTGTATTTAGGAGAGTATTATGTACTTTAATGGGTTTTCCTATTAAGTGTAAATTCTGGGTGGGCTGGTCAGTGCTGTCCAGGAACAGGAAGGAAATTACTGCCTCTAAGCTGAGCAGTTGAAAGTTAACACATTAATACAGGAGAATCACAGAACTGGGACTGACTGAGCAGGGGACTGTGGTGAGAAGACAGAAAGAAATCCACTGCTGGTGTCTGATGGGAATGTTCTGAACAGAAGACAAGACTCCAACAGCCCAGTATCATCTCAAATTAATCTCAATCTTCCTAAGAGTGTAAGAGTGTCTAACAAGGATTTAAGAGGATTGCTTGTAATAACATCAAATTCTATAGGCTTTTCCTAGCTTCTAATTTAAAACTTAAATAGCTTTTACAATAATTTTTGAGAACTTCGTGGTGCGTGACCCAAGTTTGCATCACTTTGCTAAAACTCTGCTCCTTGCAAGTGGTTGGTTTTCCTGCTATATCCCAGTGCTCTGAATATTCATGTTTTTAAAACCAGTGGAGGTTTTAGAATGAGAACACCTATAAAGTAGAACAGAAAACGATGTGAAAGGTGAGTGAATATTGCAGCAGTTTGTCAGTAGAATTAGTTTTCCGCTTTTGAAACTGGCTACCCAAGCTGAAGGAAAGAGTGTATACAAACAGAGGCCAGAGCACCTGTGGAATAGCTGGAACATTTCCTGGGAGTTGTGTGGAAGAATCCAGAGTTATCCAGTGCACTGTGTTTATTGGGAGAAAGCCTTTCAAACATAGTTTGCCTTGGAAACAGGGAGGCCTCCTGTTATTTCTGAAGAGGAGCACTGACGTTGTTTGACACTGGTTGACACGGTGATGGGGGGGTTGTTTATCCTCTAAACATCTGCAGGTGATGGGTGATGAATATCTTTGGGAAGAGGTGGGAAAAAATGACTCAATACCCACTAAAACTTCCGTGAAAGAATCGCTTGAATGGGAAATGTTAACTTCTCGTGTTGGAACAAGGTGACGGGTGGGGTTATCCAAGGGTTAGGCTTTTTTTGGGATTGTGTTTATTTGTAAAACATGCTTACATGGCTTGGATGAGAGTATCAAGTGTCAGTGCACGCACTGAGTCAGTATTGATCTGTTTTCTTATGTCTGTTTTGTCCTGGCCCAGGAGTGGCTTCATTTGAGTTTAAGGAACGGATTTTTCAGTGTAAAATGTAGGAGACCTTGAAGATAAATGCTGTTGTAGAAATGCATGTTCTTCTCATTTCAGAGTGTGTAGTCAGACCTTTTCTGGGTGCTCTCTTTAGTCTCCCTCATCTGCCTCTCTCCCTTTCTCCCAAACATGGGAGCCGTTCATTTTAGCTCCATTGGATGTCAGAACACCGTTTCTGCCAAGCAAGAGCTCAGGAGACCAGATGAGTTTAATGATGGTGTGGGGGGAAGGGAGGGAGGAGAGAGGGGCCAGCAAAGCTAATGAATCACATAACAGCTTTCATGGAAATACCGACAGCAAGTCATGTCCTCTTGGAGCTCGGGCAGCGAGCCACAGACCTTTTGTTCCCAGTGGAGCCAACAAACCACAGTTTGCTCTCCACTGGATTGTTTAATTCCTTAGTCACCTCTTCCTCCCACAAGTCATTCTTGCACGGGAGGTTTAGAAATGCTCTCATTTTTCAGAGTAGTAACACGCTGCTGATTAAACTGGTATTGAAGAAGTTTATTTTCCCCTGGAGAGTAATTTTTACTTGACTTAAGCTTTTCTTCCAAGGCCAGTGAGGGCCAGCTCTGTTGATTGGTCTCGTGAGGTGACTTGACGGGACTGACATGGTGAAATCATTTCAGAAGGACTGACAAACACATCAGTCAGTGACAGTGTCTCCTCTGCTCCCAGGCCAGTGAAACAGGAACTGCCAGACACTGTCACAGTCTGGACCGACCTCTTAGAGGAATTTAGTCATGCGTGAGTAACTTACCTCTGGAATTATCTGAGGCAGCGTTAAGTGATAATCTGAGGTCCCCTGATTCCAAGTTGAAAGGCTAATGAATGCTAAATTAATGGAAAAGATCATCAATAAGATCTCCTGCACTACAGGGCCTTCCCAGCAGTTTTCTGCCCTGGCTGGGAGGATGTGCTGAGTGGGAGTGCTTTCTCCATGGGCAGGATGACAGCTTTTACAAGAAGAACTTTCAGGGCATGGCAGGCAGCAGGATGTGGTTTATGCATTTTGTGTGAGATTAATTTCCATCAGCAAAACAAAGCCGTTTTTGGATGAAGGCAGGGAGCTTCTGGGAATCCTGCTGAATGAGCTGGTCAGCAAGAACTTGCCCCGTGGGTCCAGAGCTCTGGACTGTGCTTTTGCCCCAGTGCTGGTGCTGTTTTTGGACCTACCAGTGGTAGATCTAACATGTTAGTAAATGTAAAAGCTGATTTTCTTGAAGATTGTTTCATTAGTTTAGTTAATGTGCTTGACAGCTGCAGAGTGACAAGGAGACAGCTAAGGGATGGTTGTGATTGTGTTGGTTCTGACACAGCATTAAATGACCTGAAAGAGGGAAAAGGGTGAAAGGAGAAGGGAATAATGCTGGCCTTGAAGAAAAAGAGATGCTTGCTTTTCGTTTGGGCTATGTTTGACTCTTCAAGATCTTGAAGTTGTAAAGCTGGCCAAAGAAATTTGGGCAAGTATTGCCCCTTGGTCTTCCCACTGAAAGCTGCCAGAGCCCTGGAGGCGCTGAGGAGTTTATTTGTTTGGAAGCAGTCCTGTGTTCTGGACCATCAATCCATATTTCAGCAAAGTCATCTATTTTACTTTTTTCTCTTTTCAATTCCTCCCCAATTTTACTAATTTACTCTTCATCAGATCTCATTTCCACAGGGAATGTAGCTTTCAAAACAACATGAGATTGTAAAACTGAGGCAAGAGTACTTCTCTGATTTTGTTTGTACTGCATTGCTTGAGGAGAACTTAATTTGATTTTTCTGTGATTCTCACAGACTGACACTAGAAGATGGACAAATATTTGATGTTTTCATTATTTTCCAATACCTTCCCATTCTGTATCTCCAAGCAATTTGAGCATGATCATTGAAGATGATCTAAAACTGAGATCTCTGATGATGGTAATAGACGCTGTTAGATTTTCCATGCATCAACTTTTTTCTTCCTATAATCCAAAGCAGGCATGTGTTCACAGACCTCTTTGGAATGTTCCATCTATTATATTTCATGAAATGTTTTTCCACAAGCATCAATAGATATGGATTGCATGCTCTGAAGCAGAGCACTCTGCCCTTGTGTGCTGTGTGTGATCATCGGTCGGTTCTCTCAGGCTATAAATTACATCAGAGCTGCAGCTTCCTGCCCTTTTCATCAGGCTCTGGAGCACACAGCTAACGAGCTCTATATTTTTATCAGCAGCAGAATTTACTTTTGAACTTCTTACAGGCAAATTTGATATTCATCACTGGAAAAATGCACTCTTGGGAAAGCATGGGGCTTGCATGAGTTTGCAGGGTTCAGTTCTGAGCATGTGTAGGGGATATGTTGGCTGAAACAGGGACATGTATTTTCCATTTGTTACCAGCTCTGTAGGCTTTGTAGCTTGGCTGGAGTTTATTCAGTTGCTTAGGAAAACTGTTAGGAGCAAAGCAAATGTGTCCATATCCCATGAGCAGAGTTAGGTTCCTCTCACATTCTTGTCCTGATGGATGCTTTGGTGCTAAGCGTTAAAAATCATTGCTACTCAGGCAAGGAAGAATTTTACCAGCAACTTCAATGAAATCATATTTATTAATGTATGGAATGAAAATGGCTTTAGGGACAGGGTGCAGTTAATCCTCTGACACGTTTTACTTGTGTTGGATGACTTTTCTTTCTTCCCCAACTGAATTAAGAAATCCTATCCTATACTAAGTATAGAAATCTGTTTTAATCAGTCTGAAATATATAGAATGCAAAGGTGGCTTCTTCCCTGCATCTGGAGGATATTCTTTTGCATTTTTCACACCCTAGAGGTCTTCTGCATTTTGCCATTGTAGCATTTATACTGAAGAGGTAGAAATCCTTGTGATATGATACCAAATAATTATGCTCATATAATCCCTTTTATAGGAGTTGTTTCCACAAGGGTGTGGATAATGATAAATTTGTTGGCAGGAACCGAGTTCTCTGCTCTGCAATACGGGAAAGACCTTCAAAAGTATAACTGAATACTTACTCTCGTAGACAAAAATGCTTATGATTCCTGAAATAAAACAGAGGTAATTCCCTGTGCTTGTGCAGAACAGAACCAACTCAGCATGAGGTTTGTTAGTCATAATTAACAGCTGGTAAGTGGGGATGAGATTCCATGAACAGGAGTCATTCCAGGACTGGTATTCTCTGCTCTGAAAGCTCCTCCAGAGTGCAATAGCCCTGGTGTTGTCTATCTGCAGTAATGTGAAATAGTTGCTGAAGTGTAGCCTGTGGAGAACATGATGCATTTTTCTTGTTTAAGGCTAAATTGTCAAAATCCTGTGTGTTTTTTCAGAAAAGAAAAAGTGTTAAAAAATTCTGTGACCAAAGGGAAAGTGGTTCAAAGTCTTGTTCCCCAGAGCACGTAGTGTCAGCTGTAATGCTGGGAGGGGATAAGGTGGTGGTGTCATGTCCATCTCCATCTGGAAACACTCCTTGAATGGAAAGAGTGTTCCAGAGAAGTGGTACAATTCATTTAAACCTTCAAAGGCTTTTAAACCTTTCCTTAATGGAAGGTTGTGTGCTGAGTACAGGCTGGTTTCAGCTGACTAGAGCAATGCACAGAAATAATTCAAGTCAGGCCTCCTAAAGTCCATGGCAGTGATTTTGTTTAACCCGAAGCCATGGGTCCTAGGATTACAATCTGTTTTGCCACGAGGTGGGAGGCACAGAGCTGTGAATGTGTTTTTCCAGGCTTTTCCAGACCAAAAGCTGGTGAGGGTGGGGGTGTCAGAAGGGAACAGCCCCTCTTTGAGGGGCTGAGGATATTTCCACAATCCTTATCTTCTAGATCTTGAGAAATGCTTTCATAAAACCTTGTTGAGTTTGAAGAATGGACTGATCATATTAAGAATTACTCTCAGCCTCCTCCACACATAGTTTCTTTGAGGCTGCTTGACTGTGGAAAATCTTTGACTGATCTTTTAATTAAAAGCTCTTTTTTTTTTTTTAACCAAGGAGTCGAAGCTCTTCCTGCTTTGAAGTGGGCAATGTTTTATAGATAAACATCTCATTATGTTATGAGCTTTCTCCTCTCCCCTTCTGTCTCATTTCTTTTCCTGATGTGTCTCATCCTGTGTTGATAGTTCTGATGATTTCAGCCCAGTTCCCAGTATTGGCTGTTCCAGCTCCCTTTGCTCTGTGCTTGGCTGAACTGAATGTCTGGATGAGCTGTGGAGACTAAATCCGAGTCCTTTCTGCACCCCCTCACAGAAGCAGGCTGGAAATGATAATAAAACTGGGTTTATTATGTGGCCATCACATCTCAGTAAACAAAAGGCAGTTGTAACACCAGGGCAATGCAAACTGGTTATTAAGCATTAAGCAAACAATAAAAAAAAAAAAAGCTTCTAGCTTTTAAGTTCTGCCCTTTTAGGGCAGGAAGAGGAACCTCCTTTCATGTTTCCATTTTTGATCCCTTTTCCCACTGTCCTTCTGGATTAGCAGGGTTTGGGAATTTGTGAGGAAAGAAGTTCTTTTGGCTCAGTCAGTCAGTGCTGCTCTTTCAGCCAAGTGTGGGGCAGCATTCCTGCACTGGAGGGTTGGGATCATGGATTCCTGGCACGAACCACTCCACAGCAGTGCTTGGAGAGGCATTTTCGGCTTCTTTTCCGCTGTGATGGCTCTGCTCCCTCAGTGGGAAGGACAAGGAATTGGAGCAGGATCCACCTTGACAAAGAAAGCAGAAGGGTGATGCAGCCCCATGCAGGTATCTCCATCAGTTCCATGATTCAATCCATAGCCTGGCCTCCTGAACAGTTAAACAGGTTGAGTAAATTACCCTGCTCACTGTGAAAATGTCAGATATGAAGCATTTCCCGTCTTATCCTTTGTACTTGTGGGAGAGATGTCAGATTTTGATGGTCAGAGGAGTGATCCACAGCACGTGACTTGTGTGGAAGGAGCAGGGTTCTTCTCACTGTTCCTTCCAACTGGATTCCTGGACCAGGAGGTTTTAGGAAACTCCTTCATTAACTTGAGCCACAGATCACATTCAGTTGTGACAACCACTGTGCATGGAGGAACACATCTACTGACAGCCACTGTTCAGTGAGTTGGTATGGTTAGATTTAGGGTTGGTTAGTTTTGTTTGCTTTTTAATTTCCTGTACTTCTCAAAACACTCAACACTGGTATTTTATCCATTATGATTGTATTTTCCAGAAATGGAAGTACAGCTGTTTTATCAGCACTGTTAACCCAGCAATGACTGAGTGAAGGACTTCAGGCTAGATGAACTGGGAAGCTGCTTTCTAAGCTGAGGAGAATTATCTCCTTGTCTGCAAGCTGGAATCAAGGAAAAGCGTGAGATTCTTAGTGTAGCTAGTGGTCAGTTTACCTCAGGAATATTCCTAGTACAGCCATAGGAGTTGGCAAATTATTTCTCCGCTTTATCTTCAAGCAAATCCCTGCTTTTTCTGAACAGCACATTCTGGGGGATGTTCCCCACAGCAGTTGCTAAAAACCTGGAAAGCAGAAGCCTCAGATCTAACAGGTAGGAAAACAAAGGAAACTACAACCTTAACAACCAGATCAAACAGAAAAAAAAAAATCCCTCATTGCAGTGAAGCAGCAGTGATTTTGTTCCTCTTCCCAAAAAAATTTGTATTTATGGATTTTTTTTTTTTTTTGTAACAGTTGTTGTCTAAAAAACCACCAGAATAGAGTTTGGCTTAAAACCGATTTAGCTGTAGGTATGGGATGATTGTACCTGATCCTGTCTTGTTTTTACAGGTGCACAGGGAGGAATTGTTCCAGAACAAACAAAATCAGGAAGTGCCAATAGTACACAGAAATCCCAATAATTTTGGTGTGCTAATGTCACAAGTAAAGCGCCCTTTAAGGAATATAAAAAATATGTATTTTTTTAACAATGAGCTGTGATTGTTGTGGAACTTATAAATTCGCATGAAAACCAGCAAGCAGGGGTACTTCATTTGAAAAAGGGAGAATTCTCAAGTTCTGTAACTTTCACCAGATTAATTTTAAGATAATGCTACACATTGGAAGTTTTAGTCATTCTTTTGTGGGGGTTAGACAAGGGGTAAAACTTGGAGGTGACTAAAGTTTTTGGCAGGCCCAGTGGTATTAACAGTTCCAAAAAAAGTGGTGTTGAGTTTACCATAGGGATATTGCAGCAAGTGTAGGATATAGAGTTTCCCTGAACATTTGCTTTGGATGGCTCGGTGTTTGTTATGCCAGGTTGCTGGGCACTCCAGAAATCCAAAGCAGCTCAGGGGTAGATTCCACCCCACTCATGACCTGCCCCAGTGATGGCAATGTTGGTAATTCCATGGGGTTTGTGTCCCTCACTTTGGGGGTGAACACAGCAGCACCTCATGATTCTCTTGGTGCCAGAGCCTTGTGGAACGGAGGAGCCCTTTTAGCTGCTCCTTGGCTCTTGAGCAGGTTAGAAAGGGAAGTTTGTATTTGTGGGAGCAAAGGCTGGGCATGCACAGGGCAGTTCTTGTCTCTCAGCTCAGCCAGTTGACTTCCCTGATGTATATCTTTGGTCCTGAGATTTGGGAGCAAAAGTTGCCTCTTACTGTAGAGCCTGCACTGCTTTAGTACTTCTGAGTTCAAAATTTTACTCAAAACAGGGATATCCAGGCTTGAGTTTTCATTTTCAGTTTAAAAACTTTCAGGAAACTCAAGTAAACAGCATCAAAAATGTTCAGAGGGACTCTTTTGTGTGGACACAAACAAGTCTCTGAGGGTAAAGAGATTTTAACTACTCTTGCTGTTATTCAGAGAGGAATTGTCTATGAACAGGCCCATAAAGAGCAGAGAAAGTCAGCTGAAATTCACAATGAGACTTTGTGAACAGGGTTTTGATCAGATCTCGTCTCATTTACCTTCTGAATGCGACCTTGTTTCCACTGTAATGGAATTGAGCTGTGACAAAGTGAACTTGAAATTCAGTTCTTGTGGCTGTGCTGAGCTTGGAACCAGCAGATACTGAATAGAGTTGATCTTGTTGTATGTTCATGATAACATTTTTCTGGAAGAGTTAAATGTGACTTTCTCTGCAGGGGCAAGATGACAGTTATTGATCAGGTGAAAATAAAATGTGTGTGATTGCACAGCAGACATTTTTCTCTTTTAAAACCACCATAAAACTTACTGGCATCTTTTCTAGATTCTGAGTACTTGTTTAGATGCTAAAATTCGAACTAAATGGTGATGCTTCAACTATAAGGTCGCTTCTACTATTGGGTTACATTCCTGCCGTGGGAGAGTCTCTTCTGGTGGCCACCCTTGAAAAGAATTTCCTACCAATAGTTCATCTGCAGATTTAAACTGCTGACAAGTAGTTTTGTCATGACTTAGTCTTTAAGTTACCAAAAGTGCCTTTTCTTATGTGCTTTTTGCACTCCAAGATCTCTAGACTCATATTTCTTACTAAAAAAATCAGCCAACCTTTACCGAGCGTTCAGCTCAAATGTCAGGGGTCTCTGTAGTCTTAAATTAGGAATTACTCAGATCGAGATGCTTATTGCTGCTTTTTTCTTTTTCTTTTTCTTTGCTAGTGTAGCTTTTTCAGTACAGTCATCTGTAGTTCCCTAATACATTGTAATATAATTTTTATTTCTCTTTGGTCTCTTACTCTTATCCTCCATCTCAGATATCAGTACCTGAGTCGCTTTCCTACACTCTCCACGATGATTACATAGATCAAAATCTTTGCATTATGCCTTTTAGCTCTTTCCTACTGTTGCACATTGTGCCTGATCCACAGACAATGCAATCAGAGAGGCCAGACAGTCCAACAGGCCATTAAAATGATTCAGAAAAAAAAGTTAATGTTTTAATTACCATTTGTCTGTGTTTGCTAAGTGAGTAAAAGGCCCTATTGGAGCAGAAGCTTCTATATATAATTAGTGGTGGATTATCAAAACCACATTTGTTGTTCGGGACCCATCTCCTTGTCTTTTTTTAAAAGCTAGGTGGAGTACAAGTGAACCTTCCCAAGGAGCTGCTGACCTGTGAAGGTGTTGGCTCTATGACTAACACTCTGCAAACAGACTGATTAATTCGGAAGAAGCACGACTGGCCAAGCCTTGCTTTGCTTTGTTTGCTGCTGCATAAAGACCAGGTAGCAGAGAGCGCTGTCTTTCTGTAGGACAGCCCGAAAAGGGCTGGAAAACGGTGTGCTCCTCTGGGTTTGTGGGGATTATTCAGAGGAGTATCCAGTGCTGTTGTCATGGAAGAATGCTGACAGCGATCCCGTTCAGCTCTTTCCCTTTGTGTACCAAGCAGATCAAGCCGTGATACTTCGCCACAGTACAATAGCGTCATTCTTTATCCTGACTTCTGCCTAAGCCAGCGGTGGAACAGAAGTTTCAGCCATTTCACTCTCAGATATGAAGTTCTAAACGGCTCAAGCAGTTTTGAAAATATCAGTAGGTGCTGTGTGGTGTCTCTTGCCAGTGCATCTCTTTGAAAATCCAGCCTTTTGCATCCAGTCCCAGTCACATTTCAGCTCCCAAGAAGCTCTCAGGATTGATTCAAATCTTCCTCGTGGCTTGATTTAGTTCTGTGCATCCCGTCAGTATTTGTTACCCAGCTGTCCTACCATTCCCAGGGGTTTAGGGGTAGGGCCATTAAGCAGTGTGGCAGAATGTGCAGGGGTTTTGTCTCTGTAGGTTTTGTATGAAGTAGCCCAGCAGTGCAGGTGAGGGCTGCTGTTATATCTGCCCTACTTCTCAATGTTTGCTTTTCCTCATGCCACCGTGAAATATGTCAATGTGTTTCCTGTTAATTAGGATATCAGAAGATCTCTGGTCAGCAGGGAAGTTGTTTTTTAACTGTTTCATTTGCTTTAAACAAAGAGGGAAAAAAAGGCAGGAGAAAACAGGGTGTTTCAATAAAACAGATGTGTGCTGAAACCTTTTAATGACAAAGTACTTTGCAGGAGTCAGGTGTACAGCAATCCTTCCTCTGTGCTGTACAGTCACCGTTTCCCAAAGGACAACCCTCACTGACTCTTAAGCAGTCTCAGTATCAATCTCAGGATCAATGCTGGAACAGGGTAAAAGGGATCTGCCAAGTCCCCTGGGCTTTCAGTTAAGCCTTGAGGTCTTAGTGGCTTATCCACTTTTGGAAAATGGATTTTAAACACCAAGTTAATTAGGTTCTTGAAAACTTTACTCTGAGCTGACAAAAGAAGTCAGAAAACATGTCCAGGCTCCCTATAACATGTGCTGCTTTATCACCATGAGTCAATGGAGAGTGTGGTGACTCCAAGCTAATGCCAGCTTTTGTGACTTGGCTGTGGCTAAATTCACTTTGATGATGTCATGAATCTCATATTAATCCATTGTGTTAAATTGTTCGTTGTGGAGCTGGAAATCAGCTAAAGGTGCTTGGGTACTGGAGGAATTCTGAACGTTATTAATGTTAACTCTGCTGTTATCTGCCTTCTAGCATCGGTTTGTAAGTCTGTGAAGAAAGTTTGACTGTTCAGTTCAATGTCTGGTGGCACTTAAGGTGTGTTCAGCCATCCCAGTTGCTCTTGTCTGCCTCTGGAGCAAGGGACGAGTCTCCTACAGGTCCTGCCAAATCTTTGAGTGCTGTGAAGGTATTTTAAATATACCTAGAGGACTTCTGAAATGGCACTAGACAGCTGTATTTTGGTGTCTGAGACCAGGTGACATAAACCAGGTGAAATTAAGATACTCCTGTGACCCGGGTTTGTTTTACTGAGAAACTAAAAGTGGTGCCAGAACCTTTCCCTGGCAAGGCTGAGCACAGGGTACCTGCCTGCCTTGCCTGCCTGTCGCTGTGTGTTCCTGGTGCTGCTCTGGATCCTCAGCACATCCTGGCAAAGCCTCAGGAAGTGCTCTCGAGTCCAGGATCTACTCAAGTCACAGCCAGAGGATGAGCTGAAAGCCAGGATTGATAAGAAGGACATATTTCAGCTAAACCACATGTGCTTGAGCACAGTAAAATTGTGTGGGGTGGTTTAATATTTCTTTTTATTTGCTGTACAAGCGTGGGCTGTTAATATTCCCTTTGCTTAGCCATGGTGCTAAATGCTTCCAGCCCACTTGATTTATACTGACCTTTCCCTCAAGGAACCACTTCTGTATCTGAGGCTCAGGAGTTCTGTTCAGATGGGAAATTTTATTAAAGCATCCTGACATGTGAGAACAGAATGACAGAAGAACCCTAGTCTTCTGTTGCCAGAGAGGCTGTGATTTAGTCCTTAATTTCTTGCAATCTCTTGTTGCTCTGTCCCTTCTGAGGTGGATTTAGGGATGACAGACACTGGACAGTGAAATTGCTGATCTGTTGCAAGAGCGAGAGCTGGAACATCCCTCGTGAGAGGACAAACTTGTCTGCAGGCAACAGTTTGCCTTTCTGAAATGCATGACTCGAACATTGCAGAGTGCTCTGAATAGCTTTCTTTTATTTCCTGTTAGTTATCCTGCCCTTGCAATTCAAATAAGGTATCCTTTGTTTAAAAACATCACACCAAAGCTGCATCTGTCTCCGTGCTTTAGTCTTACATGACTGAAATGCTTTGTGAGATGACTCGGTGATAAGTGCTTAAATTACAGCCATGGACTCTGCGTGCAGGAGGCTTAGAACCTACTAAACTATGGAACAGTGAATTTCTGACATGGAATTTTGAATATGATGAAGGAGAAAATGTGTTTTTGTTGTTGTTTGCTTAAGAGGTGAGAGGATTAAAATTGAGGAATAAGGTACTAAATGGAACATTCCCTGTTAACTCCACTGTGGAACAGCAGAAGGCCACGGCATTAACCTTTGGGTTATTAATATGGTGATGGAGGGAAGGATTAAGAAAAGGGCAGGTTGTGGGACACAAATGGGACAAAGGCCAGAGGCAAATAATTTTTTATTGACTCCAGTTCTAAAAAATAGATTCAAGGCAGAAATTAGAACATTTTCGAAGGTGTTTATGTAGTCAAATGTTGTCACTTCCCAAGTGAGATTATTCCTCTGCTCTGGGACTGGGGAAGCAGGTGTTTGAACTGGTAATATAATTAAGAGTCAAGTAAAATAAATGTAAATTCAAGGCTGGTGCTTTACTGCAGTGATATGTGCTGTCTCCGTGCACATGGAATGCAAAGGCAGAGAAATGTATTGAATCTTCATTCCATAATGTCACACGTGTCCCTCTGTGACTGGTAAAATGTTTGCCTCCTACTTCCCCTTACCCTGGTACCACTGTAATTACATTGGCTGTGCTGCCTGGATGTTACTTCTGAATTGCAATCCTGTGTGTTTCACCTTGGAGGATTGGGAAATGTTTTCCTCCATTCCATAGTCCGTTTTCTCCTGGTTATGGATGTCCCTCTGGAAGGTGCTGAGAGGCCAGATCAGAAATAGATCATAATGTGGAAAAAATTGAGGAGTAATCCTGATGCTTTGGCAAGAAACGTTGTAGTTGTGTTGGAAAGGGGATTAAAATGTCAAAAGATCATCAGGGCCAACTTTTATCTCATTAAAGTGATGCTTTGGCTTTTGACACCAGTGGGAAGTCAGGGGATGCTCCCTGGCAGCAAGTGGTGCATGGAAAGCTGCACAGCAGGGTATGAACCCTGGTCCTAATCCTGTTTCAGTGTGACCTTGGCTGAGGTGTTTCAATTCTTTCTGCTTCCCTGTCCTGTAACTTAAACTTAATTATGTGTTTCAGAGAAGTTGAGGTAACTAGGTGTTAATTTTAAAGCACTTAGAGAATTATAAGTTCTAGCTATTGTTCTGGTTTAATACCTCACACCTGAAAAGTACAGTTGAAAATGGAGAAGTTTTTACTGGGCACCCACGTGAGGAGCACAGTGAGAGGTGACCCCCACTGAGGTTCAGTTGTTTTTCTCTCCCCTGCTCAAAACCAGCAGCACTTGCCAGGCAGTGAAGTTCTGCATGATCCCAGCCACTGAAAGCAGCAGCATAAATCAGGGCTGTACTGGATGCAGCAGGCTGGGAGGCACGTGTCTGTCTGGAGTCTCCCACAGCCCATCACCAGGCTGGGGGCCAGTTAATCAGGTCACCAGGGGCACTTGCACAGCCCTCCGTGCAGTCCCTGCCTGTGGAGCCTCGGGCTGTGGCATTGGCAGGCATTGCCAACCACTACATCGCTCAATTCCGAGGTCGTTCAGAGGGGGGTTGCCCATAAAATAGACTTTAAAGTAGTGTTTATACTTGATTTGGTTTTTTGTGATCAACATATGCACTTAGGCTTTTTTTTGCCTTTTTTTTTTTTTTTGGCTCCTTGTGACTTCTTAGTATCGTGTGGTGCTTGTGGGGAGTGGAGTAAGGAAAATATGCAAGTCTCTACATCATGAAAAAACCAAGTTGGTTAATGGTTATTGATGGATAGCAAAGGCTTTGTGATTTATGACAGAACAAGTCAGCAGAGCGTGGAGTCTTGCAAAACACATGAGGCACATTGAGTAAGCTCAAAGCCTGCACTGGTTGGCAAACTGGTGGAGTACAGATAATCCCAGTTAAATATCATTAATTGTTATCCTTATGTATATGTCTTCCATTGCTCAGGATCATGTTGCAGTTGTCATCTGCTGGTGATTAGAAACATGCTGGCATCACTACAAATGCAGCATATATCCAAGGAAAAGGTGGTTTCCTTAATGCCAAGCAATTTGTACTAATGTGTAATTGCCTCATTATTTCTTGTTATGTACAGAATACCACCCACTATTTATAGAATACTGCTTAGTCACGTACTGACCGGTTGACAGTCATGTTATTGAACTGGTTTGGGCCTTAAAAAAGTTTTTCAGAGCACTTGCTTTTGTCATAAAATTTTGTGTGAAAGGTAGAAAACCCTTTCAGATTGAATGAAAGCTCAGGACATACAGAAAGCTTTAAATCACCCCTTAGGCTCCATTCAAGAACATCTCTGATCAGTTGTAATGTAGATTTTACCTCTTGTAGTATGGTTACAGCTTGTGTGAAAGCTGCTTCTGTGTGCTGGACACTCGTCCTGCTCCATGGTCAGGACACATTCAGGTGCTTTCCCACCTGGGGTTCACCTGGGCCTCTCTCTGAGCAGGAAGGGACTGTGCTGAGCTGGGATTTCTCTGCTGGAAGTCGCATCACGGTCCTTTCAGTTTTCCTCCTGTCCTGTATCTCCTGGAGTTGGCTGCATGGACACCACGGGCTTTGCTCATGTCCTGAGCTCACTCCGAGCACGTTTTAGAGGTGCCAGATCCTGGCAGTCGGGTTGGGAACGGGAAGATCCATGAGCCAGGGCCTCCGGCTCTGACAGGGAGAATTCCCATCTCCACTCTCCTGGTGCTTTCCACCGGAGATCCCGGAGCTGAGCTGTCCCCTCCAGCTGTAGGTGACTGAATGAAGCTGTGTGGGCCTTGGCTGTCCCTGTATCTCTTCCCAAAAACACTGGAGCCTTTGTCTCTGGCCTCACCGTGCCCCTGCCATGACAGAGGCTCTCTGTGCTCTCCTGCCAGCGCTGCGCTGGGTTCAGGGGGCTTTTCTTCAGCTGCTCTTTGTCTCAGGGTGTTTATTGTGCTGCTGCAGAGTGTGTGTGTTTGGGGGGGCGAGGAGGAGGGGCTCCTGTTTGTGTGGGCTTTATAAACCCAGTGCATTCTTCAAAAGAGATGCTGAGCAAACGGGGTGGTGTTAATGTTAACCCGTCCGTGCCCTCGCCGCTGCGGCGAGGAGAGGGCTGTGGGAGGGTGATGGGGTTGCTGTGTAAGGCAGGGAGGCTGCTCCCCTTTGCTCTTAATGCTCTTTGATTTTTTGTCAACGCTGCACATGTGTGTCAGCAAAGAGCCTCCCAAATGTGGGGAGATGGACTTCGTTCTAGGATTTCCCCCCAGAGTCCTTCTGGAAGTTGTTTTCATTGCCAGCACTGGCTCACTAGCCCTTTCTGTTTGGATAACTCGCTCCTGCATCCTGTTTATGTGGCTATGTTGGACAACATCTCCTCATTGTGCTCTATCCCCACGCTTTGTGGTCCTGTAATTTAGGGCTTTTCCTTTTGACTAAGGTCCTGAATTTTCAGGAGGATTTTCTTAAATTCACGGTATTGTCACTTGCAGTGGCATGTCATACTTTCCCTTTGCACCAGCTTCTTTTCTTTAACCAGCTTGTTACACCTTCCATGGTTTAGATGTCTCTTATTGCTTCTTCAGTGCCCAGGGTCCTGCGTTTCAAGAGAGCTTTGAAAGATGAAAATCAACAACTCATAAACTTCCTTTCCCTTGTAATCACATAATGCTTTGCATTGTTGGTCGGTGGGGAAAAAACCCAACCAACAACCGAACAGAACAGCATCAACTCTCTAACCTCCTTTTGCTCCTCTTCCATAAGAGGATGGGAATTTAGAACATGGAAAATCTCTCATCCATCTCTGCAAGAAGCTGCAGCAACACAATTGTCTTAGTGTTGGAAGTTCCAGAAGAGTTTTGTATTTCACTGAATCTGTGCTCAGCATAAATGTTTCAGGCCTCCTTTTTTGATGATCTGCTTAAACGGAGTATAATGCAAATAATTTTGTGTGTGATAAAAATACATGAAGAACTTTTACTTTCAAATAATTATATCTTTACATCAGTATAATTAATAGGGGGTTGTAGCTCATGTATTGCAGCATTTATGTATTATATTATTACACTGGGAGAAAGTTTACCAGGCTGTGTTGCTTTGCAGGGGATGGGAAAGGAAGAAATGCAGAATAGTACAAGCCTTTGAAACATGAATCCACACAGTCAGTCATGACTAAACCTATTCAAACACTCAGGTGTTTTTTTCCAGGACTGCTCTGGGCTCCAGCATTGTTGTTGTGAAACTTGTTTTCTCCATGCACTAACTCAGATTTCCTTCATCCCTTGCTCCTCAAGGAACAGCTTCGGCTGCAAAGCGCACAGGGATCCCAGCACCCCGGGAATTGGCCTCATCCGTGTCCAGGGAGAGAGCTGTGCTGCGTGGTCAAGCCAACACCAGGAAAACACAGCCCAGCCCCACCTCTTCTGGTGCACCAACTCCTACCAAACACGTGCGCCCCACCAGCAAGTCCAAGCAAGAGAATGAAACTGGTGACAAGGCTGTTCTGGAATCTCAGGTTAAAGAACTCCTGGCAGAAGCAAAGACAAAAGATTCGGAAATCACCAAACTTCGTTGTGAGTTGAAGAAATGCAAAGAGAAAGGGTCACTCAATGCTGAAGGAATGGGTGCTTCCAGCCAAAATTTAGAAACAGTATCACCTGTTGACATAGATCCGTTAATAAGGACCCTTCAGGAGAAAAACAGGACTTTCCAAAAAGAGCTTGCTAGCCTGGGAGAAGAAAACCGTGCTTTGAAAGAGAAATTGCTTTATCTGGAGAACTCCCCTCTCTCAGACACAACCACAAGCAGTGGAGGTGACAGCAGCCTCCCAACCCCAACCACCCAAGAGTCGAGTTTTGGAAGCCCATCCAAGAACGTGTCGAGGGCTGAGGCAGAGGAGCACAGGCAGCACGTGAACGGGGCTGCCCTGCGCAATTCCAGTTCTTCCAGCAGCGATGTCACCAAAGCCTCCCTGTCACCCGACGCCTCCGACTTCGAGCACATAGCAGATGTGCCTTCCAGGCCAGCATCCACCAGCAGCAACCACTTCAAAGGCTCCAAGTGCTCCACTGCAGGGAGCTCTCCAAACAATATCAGCGACCTCTCCGTTGCATCTCTTACAGAGAGAATACAAAAGATGGAGGAGAATCACCACAGCACGGCGGAAGAGCTGCAGGCCACTTTGCAGGAGCTGTCGGATCAGCAGCAAATGGTGCAGGAGCTGACAACAGAAAATGAGAAGCTGGTGGAAGAGAAAGCTCTCTTGGAGACTTCCTTCCGTCAGCACAGAGACAGAGCCGAGCAGCTGAGCCAGGAAAATGAGAAGCTTATGACTCTCCTCCAAGAGAGATCCAAGAATGAAGCTCAAGAGGGAAAGGTCCTTGAACTGGAACAGAAATGTGCAGAAGTTCTTGAAAAAGCACAATTTGAAAGAGAGAAGCTGCTCAACATTCAGCAACAGTTAACCAGCAGCTTGCGAAGCTTAGAAAGGGAGCATCAGGATGCCCAGCAGGTGATAAAAAGCCTGAGAGAAGAAAATGAGAAGCTGCTTAAACTTCTAGAAGCGGAGCAGCAGAGCAACAGCACAGTGGCAAAAAGTCTGGAGGACTGTAAAATCGCCTTGGAAGGTCTGAAAATCGAGAATGGCTCTCTCAAAACTCAGCTGGAGAATGAGAAACAAAAGGCTGCAGAAATCAACGTGATGGGCTGCACCTCTGACAACTCTGAGGTGCAGGAGATGCTCAAAGTAGCCCATGCAGAAAAGGCTCAGTTAGAAGCCTCTTGCACTGAGCTGAAACAAGAGCTGCTGAAGGCAAACAGTGAACTGAAGCACATTCAGGGGCTGCTCTCTAAGGTAAAACAGTAACAGCTCTAAAATGAAGTGGTTGTTTCTGTCCTTTCATAAGTAGGTTGGTCTTTACATTATTATTGGGCCATTGATTGTAAGTTTCCAAGATTTAAATCATATGATCAGCTCTGTATAGAAGCTGGGATTGTATGATATTATCTCAGTTTCTGCTGCTATACCCATATTTTCTCAGAAATAACTATTAGCTTATCTGTATTATTAAATTAATAATTATTTTGTCCTAATACCATCTGTAGAATTTACTCTTTTAGTAAATAGAGTCGTGTCTATCAGAATTGGAGCAAAGAGCAGATCAATAAAAAATGACTTTGATATGAAGTGAACAAATAGTGTAAATCACTTGCTAATCAGATGAAGAGAAGGGCATAAATAGTTAGCTGTGAATAGTAAATTCTGAATAATGAATCAGGATTAATTAACAGTGAAGTATAGATGTCATTGGTCATGAGAACACAAGGACATGAGTTAATGCTCAGGGAAGCTGGCAGGGGCAGCAACATGGCTGATGATGCACAGCTCCAGATGGGATAATTTTCATAAAACAGATATTTCAAAAAAAAAAAAAAAGATAAATGCTCTGTTTTGGTATAGGCAAAGTAACAGAAAAAAAAATATTTTTAGAACAATTTACCTCATTTGTGAGTTCATAGCTTTGCCCCAACCAAGCTTAAGCAAGTTGCTGTCCCTTTTTTCTGTGTGATCCTGGCAGTTCAGAGGAGCTGCAGTGTGAGCCATCATTCAACAAGTGTTAATAAAGCACAAGCAGTGATTATGTCCCAGTGCTGCAGAAGGAGTGAGAGTGTGCAGCTTTCCTGTATGGGGAAGGGAGCATGAGAAGAATGATAAAATTGGCTGCAGAGGAAGAGAGCATTGCCAAAAAGCACCTCCATGGTTTGAGTGATTTAGAAAATCCAGATGTCCTTTCAGCTAAAATAGGTGACCACAGCAAATGGAGTTAGTAGAGGAAGCTCCCAAGTGCTTTCTGGAGCTGCAGTTCATGAAGAATAAATGAAAAACTGCTGAGTGCTCAGACTCTATACCAAACTTTTTATTGCTTGGTTTGGAAACCACAGATTTCCCTCTTTTTACTCTTCCCTTCTCTCGAATTAAGCTGTTTTGAATCATTGGCTATTTGTGACACCCAAACAGACCACAGGCTTCTGTAGGGCTGCCCTGCAGTGAGGCTGTGCCAGTGCTGCTCACTGAATTGGCAGCCTGCACCTTTTCCATAACGTGTTCATAGTCAGAGAGCTCCCCCCAAACCTGGAAGCATTGATCAGTGAGCTGAGCCAACAAACTGAAGTGCAGCAGATTCCCCCTTCAGTAATTCCAGATGTCCCATATGCAGAAATACACTTATCTGCAGTAGCTGGCTCTGCTGTGTGTGTTTTCACAGTCCATTGAAAATGCACATGGTAAAAGCAGCAAATTGTTAATGTGGATGAACTGATCATCAGCCTGGCCCTAAGGCAGTGATATCACTTTCATAATGTGCTATAGAAATAGATGTGGAGCTTTCTGGGAATATAATTCCTCTCCCTTCATTAACTGCAGAGATTGGTTTGGAATTGTGGTCATCATATAGAAAATTCCATTTGCTTTGCAGCATCTTGTATTATCTTTATTGCCAGGGAAGAAAACTGACATTCATCACTTATCTCTGCTTCCTGAGACTCATTTTCATTGAAACTGAGTGTGCACAATGCTTAAATCGACCAAGTGCCCAGAAAAGTCTCTAATGAGTAAGATCTAAGAAATAAGTACAAACTTGCAACTTTTTTCCTCCTTCCCAGGCTGAGAACGAGTATGGTCAGCTGAAGGAGGTGTGTGACCGACAGGCTGAGCAACTGAGCAGAACCAGCCAGAAGCTGCAGGAGAAGACATCAGAGACTGAAGCAGATATCAAAAACCTGAAAGAGACCATTTTCGAGTTGGAAGACCAGGTGGAACAACATCGTGCTATAAAACTCCACAATAACCAGCTCATCAGTGACCTAGAAAGTAGGTGGAGCTGGAAAAAAGGATTTAAATGAACTTATGTGGGGGGCTCAGTTAGGGCTGCAACAGGGAGGAGGAGGTCTGTCCTTTACAGAAATTCTAGTTTTGGATATTCCTTTCTGTTCATGCATAAAAGTACTATTTTAACAGGGAGTGCTGTAGATGGAATATTAGAGACAGTCTCCAAGACTCATTCTTCAGTGAAGGAAGTATTGCATGTTCCAGAAATTGGAATTATTGGACTTGTATTGAAGTGTTTTTAGGGCAAAGAGAGTAAAATCTTCTGAGGAGGAGCAGTAAAGTCGAGGTTGCTGTGGGCAGGGAGCTGCCACCTGGTGGAACCAGTGGCTGTTCCACACATCAGTGATCCCTCGGGATGTGTGTGCTGAGTAAGTGAATCCACGTGGGATTGTTTAAATTTCAGTCTGGTTTAATACCTGAAAATAATGACATACTTTAGAGATGTTTGAGTACCAGATCTCCTGTTGGTTCCATTCCTGATCATGAGCAGTGTCTTAATTCAGTTTAGTCTATTTTGGTGGCTTTACCAGAAGCAAAACTGTCAGCTGCTCTGCCCTCCCATTCTCACTTTCACTGTTGCCCTTATGTGTTTGATAATCTTTTCACATTTTTAATGATTTCTAGGTAAAGCCATGAAGCTGGAAGAACAGAAACAAGATACAGAGAGGCAGCTGAAGGCTCTGACTAAGCAGATGAAGGTAAGGTTTAAGCTCCAAGACAAAGCTAGGCTGAGCTTTTATTGCAATACTGGCATTGTTTTCCAAGAACAAGAGCAGAAATTCTTTCTGAACCCTTTAAGTCTTCATTCTCTTCACTTTGGACTTCTTGGCAACACTGGAGCGGAAACCTTAGCATGAGTTCCTTTAGCAATATTTTTGGTAGCATAAAGAGGCAAGTGTTCAGTTTGACCCAGCACCACCTTAAAATTGTGGGGAAACCCTGGTTGCTTGTGATCAGTGCAATAGAGGTCAATAACTAAGTGCTCAGCTTGAGTGGGTGTGTTTTTACAGCGATTTGGGGCTCTAATTGCTCTTTGCAGGAGGACACGGAGGAGTGGAGGCGTTTCCAGGCTGACCTGCAGACTGCAGTGGTTGTAGCCAATGACATTAAGTGTGAGGCTCAGCAGGAGCTCCGTGTGGTGAAGAGGAAGCTGCAGGAGGAGGAGGAGAAGAGTGCCAGGCTGCAGAAGGAGCTGGATGAAGTGAAGGGCAGCAACAGGTTGGTTGTTTACCATTTACCAAGGCCAGGACTTGATCTGTGTGCCTGCTAACACGCATGCAAACAGTGCTTTGTCAGTAACTACTCGCTGGCTTGGATGTGCACCTCGTCTGTTTGTAACTCTTCTGGCAGATTTTGTTGTCCCTTATTCTAAGATCTTTCTGTTCTTTTTCTTTTTGGCAATCTAGCTCTGTCAACTAAGCCATGAAGGTTTTAATTAGCAAATATTAAATAGTAACAATTGCCAATATCCTGTGATAGCTTTGCTCTCAATATGGCGATGCCTTTATAACTCTGTGCAGCTGTATTAAACCATCTGTGGAAAGATTGGTTGGGTACAGGTATTCCAGAAGAGAATTTCTTAACCTGAGGGAAGTAATGAAGAAAGACAAAGTAACACAAGCAGTCATCTGGTCATCAGAGATATGTGCAAATTAATTTTACTCCTAGATTTTGTCTTTTAATTTCTCTCTTGGTAAATTCATGGCCATTGGCAGAATGGCCATGGGAACAGGGATGTTTCTTGCAGGTGAAATAACAGTCCGGCACTATTTGCACTACATTGCACTTATTTTCTCACTCTTCTCCATTCAGGAGTTTCCACAGCAGCTGTACAGTAGACGGAACTAAAAACATGGGAGAGCTTTTTTGTGGAGGTGTATGGATCAGGATGCCTGGATTGAACAAACAGAAAAACTTCTTTTCAGAAAATAAAGGAATGTTTTTAGGCTCCAGTTCCATTAGCAGAGTCCCAAGTGGATGCAAAGAAAAGCTGTTACAGACTATGTACTCAGACAAAATGATTACCAGACAGTACTTAAGGTTCTGGGCTGTTTCCATTCCTAATTTGTTCTTAATGAAATTTCTCTTGTTGAAAGCAGGGTTCCTGTATGAGGGTGGGGAATCATATTCTCATAGCTTCCCCTCTGTATTATTTTGGCTTTTAAGATATATTTGATAGCACTTGAAATGAATAGAAGATGACCTGCTAATTTGCAAACTGGAATATTTATCTTCCATCTATAAGGAACATCACCAGCTCTTTGGTATAAGAAGCCTGAGCTGCAAATACTCCTTTTTAAATTGGAACTCCAGAATCCACACAGCTGTAGTTCCAGGAGGAAGTGTTCAGACATGTATTTTATGAAGTCCTTTTGAGCTTTTGTGTCTCCCTCTGTGTCACACACACGTGGTTGTGTCTGTCTCTGTGTCATGTTGACTCTGTGTAGCTTGCTTTGAGTATTGCCTTGGTCATGGAGCCAGATACACTGTCTGCAGTGGGCAGTATTGATTCTCTTTCAAAGACAGGTAATGAAACCAAATTTTGCATCTGTCAGGATAATTAATTTGACTCTAAGAATGTGCAAAATGTCTGTACTGAGTGGTATGGGGGAAATAATGAAGCCTATGGAAGTCCCTGTCTAAAGAAACCAGTGATCAGCAGCTAAACACTGGAATTTTAAAGCTCTACTGACCTATGAAACAAATTCCTGAAATCACCAAAGCTCCTGCTGGCAGCCAGTTCTACACTTCCAGATATTTTTGGATTCCTGAGGTCTCTGTGTCTCCCCCAGCACTTTGGCTTCCTTCACCCAGGAAGTTCTGGGGGTATTGTCATCATCACTGCCAGCTTTCACAAACGCCACTGCTCAGAATCAGCAGTAAATTCTGGTGCCTGTGGTGATTTTGATGTGTGCTCAGCACTGGTGGAAGCAGTTTGTAGCATGATATCTTAACAGAACCTATAAAGTGTTCCTCATGTTTGCTAATGCTGAGCAGCTGCACGCTCAGCTGAATGTCTGACAGTCCCTAGTGTAAGTTTCCTGTTTGATTTTTAAGCTCTTGTTGGAAAATGTACCTTCCAAAGAGCTTGCTACTCAAAGGTTTTTGGCAAAATCTCAACCATCTCTTGAGGGTCATTAGACTCCACCTCCCAAATTCATCTTGAAGCCAATTTATCTCCTACGACATCCTGCCATTTTAATGTTTGCCTGTGGCTGCCTGAGTTCCTGCCTCCAAGTTTGATTTCACCGTTACGTTCTTCTAATCAGACAAAAAGTCATTTTTGGTTTAGGAACAGCCAAAGAACTTGCAGAAAAATTCCTGATGAGGTCATCAGAGTTCAACTGAATGAAGGTAAGAGCCTCCCAAGGGCATCTTTAACACAGATTAAATGTCTAATTCTATGACTAAGAATGTTGGGGGGAAGGTTGGACAAGCATCAACCAAATGGAATAAGGGAAAAAGGAGTTAACTTGTCCCAAGTTAGTACTGGTTGAAACTACAAATTGGTTAACCCGTGCTTCAGACAGTCTTCTATGATATTTTACATCCTAATTAATGTTATTTCTCTGCAGTAAAATGCAAATCCTTACAATCCACTGTTATGTAGCTGTCTCCTCACAGGCAGTGGAAATTGAAGTTAAATAGTCTCCATCCTTGGAGGTTTTCAAGACCAGACAGGATAAGATCCTGAATAAAAGTTTCAAGGTCTTGCTTTGACTCTGGCTTCAAATTGTTAAAATCATTTTGTCGCTAAAACATTTTCTGCCTTGAGCTAAGAACATGGAGGGAAGATAGCTGGGCCAGGAGTAGTTCTTAGAGAAATTAAATCTGTAATTAAATGAGCGACTTCTTAGAATAATAAAAAAAAATTTAACCAGATCTTCAAACGGAAGCCTAAACTGAACATTGTGATGCATCCCACTAATTTGCTTCTGTTTTTCCTCCTAAAGTCTCCAATGCCACAGCATGGCAGTGTCACATGCTTTTCTCCTGGAAATGAACTTGTACTCTGTGTATTAAACTCCACTGTCAGTCTGTATGTGCTGATGTGCTGCTCATTTGTGCCTGTGTTTGCAGCTGTTCTGTCTCACAGAGGTTTGAGAGTTCACTCTGCTCTCACAGCAAGCGAAGGAGGATGACAGAGCAGGGCTCTCAAAGCAGTGTTTGTTTGCTCCTCAGAGTTGTTTGGTGGGGGTTTGGGTTTGTTAGGGAGTTCTGGGTGGGTTTTTTTAAATTGGATGAGGTTATTCCATCCCCTTTAGTGCAAGGACCCCGCAACTGTGGCTGAGGTAGATCAGCTCAGCTGCCTGCATGGGTCCATGAACCCCTTTTGAATGAATAGTGTGAGATGACCAGAGAGGAAAGCCAGGCACACTGTCAGCCCTGCCCTACATTGATTCCCTGGATGTAAAAAATTAATTTCTTCCTATCTGAGCAACCTAGATTTATTTTGTATTTTGTGCTGTTGTTGCTCATCGTGTCTCAAAGCCAAATTAGTGGAGTGTTAAGGCACTCCTTTAACTGTTCTAGCCACAACACTGGCATTTCCCTCACTCCCCTTAATTTAGAGATGATGGGATGGTGTAAAATAGAGAGCTGTACCTCAGGGTGGGCATGGTGTGGCTTTTCATAACCTCCCCGACTGCTGTGTGTCTCTCCACAGGTGCCTGATCTCTGCCAGCTAACACAGCCCTGGAAGGAGGCACAGCCAGGCCTGTGAGACACTGCAGGATTTGCCTTCAACTCCCAGCTGGAAAAGGGAAGTTTCAATTCAAGAAAGCACCTCTGTTGTTTTTTTTACTACCCTGCAAAGTGTATTGCAAAGTGTGAATGCTCAGGTCCACCTCTTCCCCATGGGCAAGAGCCTCTCTTTGTTTCAGAAGGCTTCTCTCTTCAGAAGACACTAGGAGGCAGAAGAAGTTCTGAATTACTCTAAAGCCAGCTAAGCCATAAGAAGTAACCACAGAGATTTGGGGATCTGAAATAACTGAGAGCTTTTTTTGTGGAGGGATGGGGCTATTTGTCTCGAAACAGGAATTGGAACATGCCATTTTAACCTTAAACAAAAATTAAACCAAGTGTGTATGTCAGATTTGTAAAATTTAATGGCATATACATAAATTCTCCATGTAGTATTATATTCTATGATCTATCTCTGTGTGTCTAAATACATGTCAGAGAGCAGATGGTTTGTGCAGACACACAAACTTGGGGATAGGTCGCTGAAATCCAGCAGCAAAACTGAGTGGAAACACGAATTTACTGGCTCATTCTCAGCTGCTCTGCTGGTTTCAGATTTTTCACTCCTGCATTGACAAGGCACTCGCCACTGGGTGGCACGGCTGACCCGGTGATGCTGGGAAGGGACACCCACGGAGCGTGTCCTGCTGTGACCTTCCCGGAGAAAGTTCCCTGCGAGGTTTGTCCTCCTGTAAGGACTGCAGATGGAGAGAGCAGAAGGAAAAGAAACGAACATATCAAGCCCCTAGTAAACACCCTCTCAGAAAGGAGTCGTTCTCATGCCTTTAACTCAGGTGAAGTATATGATGATCAGGGAGAACTTGAAGTTCAGCTCTGCAGCTGGAGACACCTGGAGAGAGCTTTCCATGGATGCTGAGGAAAATCTCAGAGATCACCATCTCTACCAGGAGATTCTCACCATTTGTTCCAGGACTGGAATTCCGTGTTCTGGCTGTGGGATTTCTGTCCTTTTCTTCTGGATGTGAAGACCTAGCAAGGGCCTGGTGTGGGAGCAGGCTGAGCTAGTGGAGAATTCCACAGGATGTCCTGGCTTTGGCATGGCCCCCACCTTTGTGCCGTGCTACTGGAGTGTTTGCCTATATGCACACTTGTGTTGCCTTTCTCTGCTGTGCTGGCAGCGGTTGAATGTTGGTTTTTATGTTCAAGAAATATACATTCAAGTGCCAAATAAATGTTTAAGTGTTTGGAATTGTTTGCTGCCTGCCCTTGGCCTCTCTTCTGTTCTGTGCAGCGGTAGCTGAGTGTCTCTTTGTGTGCCTTGGAGTTCAGGAGGAGTCACAATGACAGGAGCTGTGTCAGAGATGAGATTGGGGAGTCATTATTTCTGAAAATGTGGTCCTGTGGTCTTAGGCCTCCTGTAACAGTCATCGGTGCAGTTTAGAAATTTTACAAACATGAGAAGGCTGAGTTTGCCAAAAATCTGTATGTTAAGCCCAGAAAGACTTGTACCTTGTCAGTCAGTTATCCACGTACTTCAGACCTAGAAAACAAGGAGATTCACTCTTGCTGTTAGGGAAAAGCTCTCTGCAAATTCTTCTCTCACCAGTGAATGAATGAAACTCAGCAGTGGTTTTGTGAAAGGGACTGCATGTTTTAATTCCTTTGTGGCTCCAGTGCTCTGCTTCCTCCTGGAGCTGCTCCACTTCAGCTGGCTGCACGTGCAGCATTTATCTGTGTGAACCATTCATTCTTGTTTCCAGGAAAGCATACAGCAATTGGTGACATTTTGTTCAAATCCCTCATTTTTGTAGCAGAACTTGTGTAGTCTCTTGGATGGCCTAAGATGTGCTAAGCTGAAGAAATTCTTTGCGTAAGGAGGAGTCATTTTGGGTTTGAAGTTATGGCTCATCATTAATCTTTCTAATTTGTGCTCTGTACTGTCCTCCTGAATTAGCTACTGCAAGTTAAGCTCTTGCTGTTCTGCTTCTCTCTTAAAAAGCCCATCTTTGTACACACATGTGCACCCCCCTATCATACAGATTTTTCTTTTTAAGATTAAGTGCTCACCAATTTCATCTCTATTACTTGTTGGCTGGCATGTGTTTTAATTGAGGCTAGTGGCTCTCAAGACTTTTGTTCTTACCTTTTATGCCAAGACTTGCAGCACGGGAGGCCTTGGTTTTCTGTTGTGTTTATTCAAGGAGGTTGTTTCAGACTGCCTGTTACAAATATACAGATGGAAGATTACAGGAAGCGCCCCCCAAAAAATTTGAAACTGGTTGTAACTTCAGCACTTGAATCCTCATAATGACAGAATAATGACACCTGAATACTCAGTGGACTCTTCTGTGGCACAGGGGCTGGTCTAGTTACTCTGTTTAACATGTTTGCATCCTTTTGCAGTCAAAGGCCAGACTGAAAGTGTAATAGATTCACTGGGTGGTTTGGGATGTTGAGGCAGAAATTTCTTTCCTCCATACTTTGCTAGAAGCAGGACTCGTTCAGCTTTTGTGGTTTGTGTAACTCAGGTGCAGATGCTGTCACCTGCTGATTTATTGTTTTTGCTTTATGAACCATAGAACAAGAAGTGAAGGCTGGAACTTCAGGCTAGCAAAACACTGGCTCCCTCAGAGCTCAGTGAATCTTATCCAATCTGCCTTTCCTCCTTATTGCATTAAATGAGATTGGAACTGAAATGGCTTTTTCTCCAGCCATCTGCCTCTGCAGGCTCCCCTGGCACACAAGGAGCTTCAATGAATTAAAGAAATAGCAAAAGTCTGCTTAAAGACAGCACCTCCTTAAGCTCTGCCAGAAATAGAAACTTGAGTCACTCTTATTCTCTTATTCACTGACACCCTTTAGTCTCTTTCATTTTCTGATTGCTAAAGAAATTGGAAAGGAAAAGGCTCTGACTTCTATTTTTAGCTCACAGAAGTTGTTGAACCTCATGGGCACTTTCTGGATGGAGTCCTCCAGGCACCTTATGAAATAATTTCATCATGTAGCTCTTGGTGTGTATCAACCGTGGTAAATACAGGGAGATGTGATAGCTCAGAACCTGCTGCTCAGCAGCTCATGTGCAGGTTCTGAGCAGGTGGAAGAGGTACAAATAATCTCTTTTTACATGACTAGACTTTATTTGCTTGCAGCTTTCCTAAAATAAAGTTAGGTAATTGCACTCCAAGTCTACCTGAGAAATACAGGTAAGTCACTAAGCAATATAATGTAAAATACTTGACTAGAAGCAACTTTCACTGTGTGATTATATTTCACGTTTTACACAGCTCTGGGCTTTCCTGTATGAACTCCTGTAAGTCCAGCACCTGATCTCTACTTCAGAATTTCCTTTCAAAGGAGTAACTTCGTTATCCTTCCTTAAAATATGAAACCTTTTCTATTTGGTTTGTCTGTGTTCATTCTATCCATTGGATTTTGGCCTTTCTGTGTCTGCTAGGATGGAGCACTTAAGAGTTTTATTCCTCTTTAAGTGCTTATGAATTGTGATTGATGGTTCATTTATTTAGCAAATGTCTCTGTTGATAAGTTTTAAGTGTTGAGTTTTTACTCTGAAGTGTATTTGCCTTTTGGTTACTTTCCTCATGTAAACTGAGAGCCACAGTAGCCCCTTGGCACCTGTGCTGTATTGAGAGCCCATCATCAGATAATTACTGATAATTACTCAAAAGTCTCATCAAACTGCCTTTTTTTTTTTTTTCTATGAAAACCTTCCTGTGTGAGGCTTGGGAATGGGGATGACAAGGTTAACAATGCAGAAACATTTGCTAGACTCAGTGATTTAGTGTTTGCCAGGCACTGCCAGAAAAGGACATAAATATTCAAAGAGTGGCCCGTGTTCTGGGCATTGCAGTAAAACCTGTGCATTGTTGGATTTACTTTGCTATCAATGAAGACTTTTAATCTGTGCTTGGACTTTGTGTTGGCCCTGACTTTGCTGTGGTTTGTGCCTTGCAGGCTGACAGCTGAAGAGGTGGTGGATTCTCTGGAGTCAGACGCAGCCAGCCGCTGGCAGGGGGTCTGCCTCAGCAGAGCGTCTCCCACGCCTCCAGAATCTGCAGCCACTGTGAAGTCACTGATAAAGTCATTTGACTTGGGATGCTCAGGTATATTTGAACTTTGTACTTTGTAGCAAAAAATTTCTAACAGTGAGCAAGACCCACTTCTTGCTTCTGGATGGGTATTGTGTGTCAGTGCATGGTGCATAAATATGGAATGTCACTACACAGTGGTTCCCTGATCTGACTAGAGAGTGATAGTTGGGTTTGAAATCCAGATGTTTCCGTGCTTTTTCCTTGCAGGTAGCAGTGGACAAAATATCCCAGTTCACAAGGTGCCCAGGAGCCCTCTCAGTGGAATTCCAGTGAGGACAGCTCCAGCAGCTGCTGTTTCCCCAATGCAGGTACAAGGAGCTCTTCTGTCCTTGTAGATTCAAAAGAGGTGGACACAGTGCTGGCTGCAGCATCTGCTGACAGGGGCGAGGGGAAACTCATCTGTTTGTTTGCTGTGGAACATCAAATGCTGTGGTCCTAACAGAAAGGATCAAAGTGAGTTTATCTTGACTTCAGCTTAGAGGTCTCGGTGGACGGATGTGAACTCTGTGGAATACAGTTGTGAACTTTTATCACCATGGAGCAGAAAAGAGGTTTCAATTATTGGGAGTGAGGTAGAAGAAACATCACACTGAACTAGGGAGCTGGCATGTGAGTTGGGAGACATGGGATTGAAGTTTCCAAGATCTGTGGTCCCAGTTATCCAGTGAGGTCTGGGAACTGTGTATTAGTGCCTGATGCTGGGGTATTGATTGAAAACTGGTACTGGGGCTGCAGAGACAAGAATCCTCCTGAGACATGACTCAGGGTGTTGGGAGCACACTCAGAGCTGGGAACAGGCATCCTTACTTTTGATTTGTGACACTAAATTGCGTTTGGCAAGAGAAAAAATCATACAAATAGAAGTGTGAAGTAGTTCAGGAACCAGTGTATTACCAGATAAGATATTGTCCCTTTGTCCTTTTATTTTTCACAATTATTTACCCAGCTCTAGGTCCAGCTGATACCCTGCTGAAAGGTTTCTGTATCCCTCCACATGCTCTGTGATCTTGAAACAGCAGAAACTTCTTTCTGCTCACCTATTTAAGCCTGATGGCCAATACTGCTTCAATTACCTTTTGCACCTTTGTTTCACAGAGACATTCTGTCTATAACAATACCAAGCCAGCCAGCAAGGGCATTGCCAGACACGCAGATCTGTCAGACCTCCCTCTGGCAGGTAAGTTGTGATAAATGTACAGACACTGCCTCTTTTTGTTAACTAGACTTGTTATTACCTGTTGGCCTCTGCCTGAGTCATTTTTCCTCTTACGTGGTCAAGGGAAGCCTGGAAAGTGCCTCCTGTGTCCTTATTTTACAGAGCTTATTAATTTTGTTGTGCTTCTGTTCCCATCTTGATCATAACTGCAAAATAGCTGATTTATTGTGGTTTGCCAACACAAACTCCCCTTCTTTATGCTGAAGTATCCACGGCACCTCTCTAATCCACACTGTGGAACTGGAGAGGGTTGGATTTTGTTCAACATGTATGTCTCTGGAACAAGCCCAAAGCACTGTCTTCTGAGGGTTTATTTGTTTTTAAATTGAGCTTCATTTGAAATACATCAAACATTTCAGATACTGATGTGACTGTTTTAGGAGCAGTCATATTTGGGCTGGAAATAGTTTATTTTGAGAGTTCTCAAGAGATGAGTTTGTTTTCATTTCACACTTTGCTTTTGTTCTCTTGTCATTTAATATTCTTTTCTACCAGTGTTTGTTTCCCATTTTCTCTAGGGCCCTTTATTTTGATTATCTGGTCCTGAATGTAGTTGTTGCATTGGAATCAAAGTTAGTAACAACAGATTCTTGAATTTTTAAGGACAGATGAAATATTATATTCCTGTAGGGAAACTGCAGGGAGGGACAAAAAACCAAAACAAAACCCTAAAACAGTCAGTCACAACTTCTTGATGGCTAGACTGGATCTTCTGCAATAGTTTGCTAATACAGAAGAGAAATTGAAACCTGGCTAACCAAGCAGAAGTGTCTTTTCTGTCTGGGAAAATGGACAGGGTTTATTTACTTGTATCAGTTGGTTTCCAGGAAGTCTTGCATGAGTGTATAGATCCCAAACACAACATGAGACCTTTTTAATCTCTACCAGTTTACTGTAGAGTGTAATAATCTGTCAGCTGTGTAATATGATGCCAGTCCTTAACAACAAATATCTCACTCTACACCATGGATAATTTCTGTTATTACCCATAGAGAGTCCTGTGAAAATCTGTTAAAATCCACAGATATTTATAAGCCATTGTATAGTGAAAATTTATGGCTGCTTATCTAACAAGTTTCTGTATTTACAGCTTCTCTTTGTACCTGGATTTAATTTAGTTCCAGTAATCCATAGCAAAGGCTTGCTCACTGTAAACTTGTAACAGCTCTGGTTCCAATCTAAATAATCCTAGAAGGCAGTTGATCCAACACTGAATCAAAAATTATCCCCAAGGAAATTCAGAGTGAAGTAGTCTCCACAATAAAAATCTTCTGGCTGATTCCGTCTGACCAGTGTCACAGCAGGGTTCTATGATGTCCCTAATATGACCCAAATGTTACATAGTTGGAGAGGAGCATGGAATTCTTCACCCAGAGCTGGTCTTTGGTGGTGACCTTTGAGAGTCAGGGGTTTTCTGGCTCCATCTGGACTTTGTAGCACCCAGAAATAAGTCAAAAGGAGCTGAAGCTGAGATAAGAAGGAATTCACACCTCAGTGATAGGGCATTAATTGATAATTATCACAGGGATGTAACTGAAAAAGAAGTGAAAAAGTTGTGTTTCACATTGAGTAATTTCCGATAACATGATGTGCAGTCCTGGCTTGTTACATCACCTCATGTATCGATATGCAGTGATTTTCTTTTGACTGTGTAACAGTATCTATCATAAATAGGTTATATAAATTGCGTAATATGTGTAAGAAAAATACAGTTGCATCTGCAGTGAATATATTGAGCCTTCTCAAAGTTATGTCAGAGTGGGTGCCAGACTTCAGGAGGAGTAAGTGCCTTTCCCTGGGCTGTATTCAGGAGGCAAGGGGCTTTCTTGTTACAAGTCTGCTAATGGCAGAAAAGAAATCATTGTACTAGGGCTGCTCAGTCATCTGGTGAAGATATCTGGTGCTCAGCTTTTGAACCTTTAAGACTGCAGATTTTGGTATTTCCCTTCATTCACCTGAGGCCCCTACCCCCCAGCAGGAGTATCAATCACAGGAAACCAGGCAGCCTGGACTGTTGAAATCATCAAAGCCATTCCTTGTTGTGGTCACCTCTAATCTGCTCAAGGTTTCCTAGCCCCATGTGTGTTTAATGAACAAATGAGTACATTTGTTTAGAATCAAAACAACAGACTACATATTGTGTGCTGGGATGGCAGGACAGTGATTAATCAAATTCCTCAGGCTGCAAACTGACAGCTTTTTTTTTTTTTTTAATAAATTCCCACAGACCTTCTGAAGGGGAGAAATGAAGAGCTGAAACCAGACCATTACCTCCGCAAAAGCCCCTCCCTGGAATCCCTGAGCAAACCCCCCATGGCCTTCAGTAGCAGGATGCTTTCCTCTACCCCCAGCTGCTTGAAACCCCAAAGCAAACTCAGGTATCAGCCCAGTTTCCTGGGAAAAACAGGACAGACCAACAGCATTACCTGGCACCAGGATAAATATTTTCATCTGGAGGACCTTGTCTCCAGAGCAGACTCTGCTGGCTGGTCTTTGGGAATTACCAGGCTGTGTTAGATCCAGATGTGAAAATACAGATTGCAATGATCACAGTTATCTGTAAAATGGGAAATCGGGGTAGCAAGCTTTCAGGAGCCACTGAGTTGTACACAAGAATTCCATCATGTGTACACATGATCAGCCCTCATTATCTTACTGTCATTTTGCGTGTTGTGAGCTAAAAACCAGAGGTTCTGAGGGCTGAAGGAAAGTAGACAGGTAATTTTCTTCTCTTGAGAAAAAGTATTTATTTTCCTCTTACCTCTGCTGTTATTTCCACCAGCAGAAGCTGTGGAGTGGAGACAATGTGGGTGTTTTGTTTGTTGGCTTTTAAATGTCCTCAGCTTTCACACTTTTCATTTTATTCAAGAACTTGTTTTGCAGCAGCTCAGCTGGGTGTGAATTTATTGTTACAGATTCTTTAGGCAGTTTTTTTCAATTTTACACCTAAATCCTAGTCTTCAATACATAAAATAAAGAGATTGCCTGAAGGCTTTACAAGTAAAGCTGTTGAAAATAATAGCAGAAATGTTTGGTTAACACACACCACTGGATAGCCACAGGTTCTGTTTTTTCAGCTCTTCATGTACAGTGGCACCACCTGAACTTACTCGTGTAAAGGAAAATACCAAAAGCAAGCTCCAAAACCTAATTCAGTTTGCCATTCTGCTTTGTCACACTGGTAAAAATTAAAGAGATTTCAAGTGTGTTCGTTGTCTTCTCCCTTCTTCCCTGGTTTAGTGTGGAGAGAAAGGACCCCCTGGCAGCCCTGGCTCGGGAGTACGGGGGTTCCAAGAGGAATGCTTTGTTGAAATGGTGCCAAAAGAAGACTGAAGGTTACCAGGTAAGAGAGTTTTACTTTAATCACTTTCCTATAGTATGCGGTAAGCAGTCACGTCAAAGAAATACGAATATTACTGTATGTTGATTTTTGCATGTTTCCTTTTATGGGCTGTTTCCCTCCTGTTCCTTCAGATTTCTTTAACTCTGCAGTCCCCAGCATTGTGTTGTCATAAGTACTTTGTATACAAACCCCAAAATATTTACTGCACTAAAGGTTGCTCATGGTGGGAAACAGAGTGTATATGTGCAGCAGCCTCAATGTAGCATCAGTTTTTGAAAGTACATTCTATTATTATTTCTGTAGTCTTCTGTGGGCAGTACATTATTATGTGAGTTTTTTCTCTAGTCTTGACAAAGCCAAAGCAATATTTCATTGTGTGGCCTTGACCAAATGAAGTTTGCAGCTTGGTTTTACAAAGACCGCTTGAGACTCATTTCTTTGCAGAGTGATTTTCACTTTTAATCAGGGATAATGGTTTGTCCAGGTCTTGCATGGCCATTCCTGTGCTTACCTGGCTCATGTTGGTCTGCAGTTGAGTTAAGCCTTTGGTTCTGCAAGGCAGTTACAGACAATATTTCTGGGTAGATGGGGTAGATGTTGGATGTGCAGGGAAGTCTTGGTTTGGTATGATGTTGGGAGTTTTCTTTCTTAGGAATAATATTGTTTGTTACTTGGAGCAGAAGACAAAAGCAGTTATCACCACATGATGTGCACCCTGGAGGAAGTCTCTAATAAAAGCAGACTCCATATTTTAAAGTCAATAATAATTTATTTTTTTTACTTCCAAACAGCTCTTTATGAGGCATTAGCTGCAGTGTGCAGGAGTTTGGAAGAGAGGACAGTATCTTTCCTTTCAGTTGTTTCTTAGCACTGGTGTGTTCTTCTGGCTTGCAGCAATTTCTCCAGAAGCAGGGTGTTGGAAACAGCTCTTCTCTTAGAAAGAATAAGGCCAGGGTTAATGTTTAGACTCCAGTTCTGTGATACTGCCTCAAAGGCTTCAGTGCTGTTCCCTGAAATTGTGTGTTCTGTGCTGTGTTGATTTATTTTATATCTCCTCTACTAAAATTCTCCTGGGATTGGATTTGAAAGTATGTGGGAACATTCCCATGCAGTCCTCAGAAAACAATTAATGAAATAGAACTTTTCCAAGTCTAACTTCTGTTAAGCCAGCAAACACATCTCTCAAGTAATGCAGTGTCCTTTCTCCTGGCAGTGTTGCCCTTTTTTGTTTGAAATGGCATCTAGGAGGAACTTCCTTCACTCTTAAAACAGTCTAACTCTGATGAGTTCACTGTTAAAAGTGTTCTCTGAGCAATCAGCCTGTAGTTTTCTTTCTCTAATTTACATCCAAGTTGAATTAAATGTATTGCTTTTAGAAAAAAATGAATGCGGCTTTGTAAATATAGAGGCCTGTGTGACATCTCAGGGTAGATATTAAAGTCAGAAGCACCAAAGCACAATCACACTATTGATTTATGGTGAGAATTTGGCCTCTCTATCTTCACTGTTTTGTTTAGAGGGATTCTCTCTTGGACATTCTTCCCCAGCTTCTCATTCCCATTGCACTCTTCGCTGTGCATTCACTAACTCGTCATGAACTGGCTTTTCCCAGACCCTTGCACTCCCATGGTAAGGCTGATGTTAAGCTCCACAGGGAGTTTTTATCATTCTTGAGTACAAGAAATGGAGTAAAGAACGTCATCCTCCTTCCTGCCTCAGCCCTGCAAGGGTGGAATGAGGTAATGAACTCCACAGAGCAGAACCCTGATGACGTGCATGACTTCTTTTCCAGAGATAACACCCCTGTCTGTGAGGCATCTGTGCAAATTCCAGGATAATCTGTCATGTCATTCCTCACATGAAGCCCAGAACCAGGGAGAAGTTTGGATGCAAACACAGCAGAGAGAGCATTAAAAACTTGCTGCTTGGCTGCCTGACTTCTCTTTTCAGTGGCAAAATGTGTGATAGCAGTTCCTCATCTGGGGGAAGAGGGGGATTCCTTTCTGTTTAAATTGTGATTTCATTAAGCAGTATGAGCAAAATGGAACAGAATAATTGATACTCTCAGTAGCAGCTACTCCCCATGTCCCAGAGTCTCTGAGGAAAGCTGGATGAGTGACCTGAGAAGGTATCCGGGGATGACACCCTAGGGACCAGCACACAAGATTCCACGTTTTCAATCCTTTAATTCATACAAAACTTACACTGTAGATAGAAATTTTCATCCTGCTTCTGGCAAATATAGAATAATTTGATTGAATTTAGTTTGAGATCAAGTCCAGCCATAAACTCTCCTTGCATGGACTACAGTGGGAACATTCCCTGGCTTTGAACTTCAGCATGTTCCCCAGGAGGCAATCTCATAAAACAAACCAGGGACACTGAGGGGAGTTGAGGGAAGTGCAACACAAATTAGCAGTGGCCTGGAGGGTTTGTTTGCTTTTTAAAAAAAGAAATTGTATGAGTTTACAGTAACTGAGGAGAAACATGAAAGGATCTATGTTTCTGTAATTGGCTATGTCAATTGTAAGATCCTTATTTAAACAGTGATTTGATATCAGAAAGATATGCATACTGAGAAAAAAATACTGAGAACATGAAAACAGACTCACTAGAGTGCAAATAAAGTGGGAGTTCAGTTTAATGACTAGGAGAAAAGTATATGAAAGTGGGATTGCATAAACTGTGGCACGATTGATGATATTATTTCAATTGTCATGTTTTGGTGCCCAGATGAATGTTATCTGGCATTTTGGCCATTGATTCTGAATAACTATGCTGGGGAGGTGCTATAAAGTCTCAGTAGTAACAAGAGTTGTGGTGAAATCAGGCTTTGGGCTCGGTGTCTTAGTGCAAAACTTCTGGTGGAAAATCTCCATCTTAATAAAACAAATCTAATGCATGGTTCTCTGTAAGAATTGTGCACTGGCACAGGCTCACAGGCTGTTCCTGCTGCCTCTCTGAGTTCGTTGACATCATGGTGTGTAATGTAGGGCCATGAGGTGACCAGGCTTGAGAAATGCTTTTGTGGCTCTGGAACTCATTTACCACAAATCCTTCAAACCACAAAGCCTGTGGAGAGTAAGCTATTTGTGTTAAAATAGCTTTTTTGCTGTTGTCTTGTGGGGTTTTTTTCATCTATTTAAAAAGATGATACGTCCTAGCAGCAGTGTGAAGCAGGAATTGGGTGCCTCTTTTCTAGCAGGCTCAGTTCCTGTGAGCTGGAACTCCTGGAAGCTGCTGAGAGTCATTCTTGTTGCATTATCACCTTCCATAATCATGTCATTAGTGACTGTGGTGTCATTGAAGTGCCCTGATTCTCTTTGCTCTCTGTGGAGACCATTTGTCAAGGGGCCAAACCTCTCTAGATTAAAGTCTATTGCTATTCACAGATGTATTGTGAAAACAGAGAACTTTAAGAGGCACTTAACCCATGATCATTAGAATTGAGGATTATTGTTTCTGCCACATATGCTCTCTCTAGAGAGGAGAAGGAATTGCCACCATGTTAATGAATATGGAACTATTTTCATGCTCTTTTCAACCACTACCCACCCTTCCTGTGGCCCAGAGGAAAAGAGGATCTGAGACTGGCTCTTTCCTCCAGTACATTTTTGTGGTTATTTTTTTGTTCAAAGTTTGGTTTAACAGGACCTCGTTGGGATCCACCACTTGTTGAAGATCCACTATCTCTTACAGTAAAGCTGTGTGGCAGTTATAAGCAGAGGAATGCTAAATAGGAGCAGACAAGGAATGTCCTAGAACTGATGAAGGGAAATGGCAGCTGTACCTCTGAAAATGTTTGTATTTCATGTATTCTTGGCCTGTGCTTTCAGGCCATTGCATGGTATCATCTCCCTGACTGTGTCAGTGCATCAGCTGTGGATCAAGGCAGCTCTTCATGGAGCACAGATACAAAAGCTTAGGGAGAAAAATGAAGCTGTTGCAGTATTTGCTGTTTGTCAAGTAATTACAGCAAGAGACTGCTCAACTGGTGGTTTGGCAGTGGATGTAATATAAAGCTCTTCATCCTTTTGTGTTCAATTTAAACTCAGACTAATACCAGCTTTTTGTTTACGAATTCGTGGCTTTCTTTTTCTCGCAGGAATTTGCATTCCTTTTCTCTTTATGCTAGGCAGTGTTTCCTCCAAATCCTCCTTGTTCTCAAGCTCTATTCCGTGCTCTTAGCCCCTGCTTTTTCTGATGCTTCTTTGCCTGGTTTAGTGTCTGGATGAGATCCAGCACGGATTAAGTGTGACCCAAAGATGCACAAAGATGGACATAACGTATTTCCTTTGGTCAGGTGGTCACGGGACTGTTCTCCTTTGGGAGATGGACTCTGCTGGGACACACAGCCAGGATGGCAATTTTTGGACTGCTGATGCGTCCAGCAGGTGCATTCCTGGGGCAGCACTTTGTGAGAACCTGCTTTATAGGAGATCCCAAAGCTCCTTGGTGGCCAGTTGTACTTTAACACATTGAAGGTTTCTTCTTTATTCTGGAAAATAAGGGCTATGTTTAGAAACAAGTCTGTTACTTTTTTCTATGTCATTAGGGTGAGGAGTTGACATTCTCTGCCTACTGAAGCACGAAGCTTTTCTAATTGTCAGCTGAGCAGTTTACCTCACTGGCATCATCTTGGACTGGAGAGAGTAAACAGAGCTGTGTAAATAATGTAAAAAAAATTATATACATACATACATAGATATATATATATGCTACCACAGTCCTCAGGATTGGTACTCAGGCTGGCAGTTCCAGGAAAGTTGATTCTTCACCAGAATTAGAGATGAATGGGACAAAACCCAGGATCAACCCTCAGAACCTGGTCAGAATGTAATACCTGGGGCTTGGCTCACTCAAACACTTCCTTTGACACAAATATAATAGAGCTCAGTTTTAAGGCCTTGAGAACCCCAGCACAGCTGTGCCTTGTCCTAAGGAAGTACAGGAGAGAACCCAGTGGTTTCTTAATCACCAGTTGTGCACTTTCTACATTACATTGTGTGTTTGTGTCAACAAGTAGCCTAAAACTGTCTCAGTACATTCCCAAATTGTATCAATCTCTCCCTCTCACTTTTCTGTCTGAACTCACCAGGTTTCTATCTAAATATTTCACTGCTCAAGAGAAGGAGGTCGGCAACGGCATTGCCTAATTCTGCAGCAACACTGAGGAGCAGATGAACAGGTTCACTTTTCTAAGCAAGGAATTAAATCCTATCTGCTGTTCTGCACAGTTTGTGTGCAGCCTGGAAAGGCTGGAATTCCCACACTACTGTGGTCTTGTGAAGATTAACAGCAAAACAAATAACTCCTGGGCTGTGTGATGTGGGTGAAGAAAAACACCGCACAAAACCCCTCCAGATTTGCATGGCAGCCATCCATTCATTCTGAGCAGTGTTTATGACAGAGTCTCTGCTCTGGGCAGGACTAAGGAGATTTCCCTGGTGCTACACCAACCTGTGTGCCTGAGATCAGAGCCTGCTGAGCCAGCAGGGAAAAGCATTTGAGTCACACCAGTCACACAGTCAGGTTTGCTCTGGTGGACAATGACACGTGCCCTGAAGTCCCAGCACCAGCCCTTCTGTTCTGAGAGGTTGCACAAGGTTACAGAGCTCTGTGTTGACAGCACTTGTTGCATTTTGACATTTAGAAGCAGGATATATGAGCAATGGGTTTTTCCCAGGAAGGTATTACTATATTCTGCGAGCTTCTGAGAAGTGGATAAAACTTCTGGCTCTCTGTGTTTCTCTGATCTTTGATGAAGAGGAGGATGTTGACTTTTCCTATCTGTACAGAAGTTGAAAGGGGTTTTGCTAGTAACTCTTGAGATAGGAGAGATTATTCTGTGTTTAAATAAAAATTGACAATACGTTGGTCAGGAATTTTGCTCCCAGGTCTTCTGTGGACCATCTTTGTGATCTTGGTAGTCTTACATTATAGCATTGCCTTGATCTTCCTAGCAGTTAAAATATAGATCACAGAATCATATAATTGAATATAAACTTCAGTAATATTTGGAAAGATGCTTTGATAAAAAGGGCAATCTTGAGAGATTTTAATTCGTGAAAGTGCAGGCTGAAAATGTCAAGATAGTCCCACTTTTTTTCCAGAATCAAAGCCTGCTGAGCAAGCTGGAAAAAGCATTCTTTTCCTAAATAAAAGTACTTATGGCTGAATGTGTACATGCAGTTTCTCTGTATGTCCTAGCTGGACCCAGGGTTGGTGTCTGGAATTAAAATGCAGCAGCCAAGTCACGGCATGTGAGGAATAACCAGGTTAATTACCAATGTAATCACCCCTTCTCAGTGATGCCAGTGCACAAACGTGCTTCCCTAGTGGAGCCAAATAACTTGGGCCAAGCTCTACCTTTTTTCACATAGAGGGCTTTATCCTGTAAACAAATACAAGTCTCCTGATTGGAGGGATTAAATAAATGCAGCTCTCTCATGCGTAACTTTCTATCCTGCTGGGTAATTTTAAAAATAGCGTTTACATTCTGTCCATCCCAAAGTCCAAGACACTTCCCTTGTGTTGCCTGGATGCACTGACAATCAGTGAAAACACTGAATTGATTGGTCACCAGCTGGAACAGCTCCAGACTGGGCAGGCGGCTGGGCCCTGCTGCTGGGTCACCAGTAACCTTTGCTGGTGGGACCCCTCCCCACCTTGTTTCCATCCTCCACCCTGAGCCTGCTGCAGTCTGCAGCCTGCCCCTCCACCCAGGAATTCCAGGACATGCCTAATCTCTGAATTCTCAGTAGAGAAAATTAGAAAGAGCTGTGGGAGCAGCCAGTGTGGTCATTAGCAATTCTGCACCAGGGCTCCAGGCAGGAAGTAGCTGTGCTGCTGTCTTGGACACCGCGTGGAGCTAATTCCTCCCCCTGTCTGTCCCTCCCCTCTTCCCCAGAGTATCTGTGTGGTCCTTGTGTTGCACTGCTGCATCTTCCCTGCTGCAGCCTTGGGAAGGAAGGGACACAGCCCAGTCTGTTTCTTCCCTGTGCCATCCAGCACTGGTGTAATTTCTAGGGGCGGGTGAGAAAACTGATGGAAGTTGCAAGCAGGGAGTTGCCTTTCAGCACGGGAGCGTAACAAGGGGAATTTAGGCTGAAAAGAGACATGCAGAGCAAAACCCAGAACTCATCAATGTCTAATGGGATTATTACAAGAGGGAGAACTCCTTAGTCCCTGGTCTTGCTGTGTAATCCACCTCTGCCTCTGCAGACAGAACTGACTCCTGCTCTGCCTTCTCACAGAATGTGGCTGGTGGAAATTACAGAAATACCAGTCACACTTGATAAATATCTCTTGTCACCATTACCTCATCTCTGAAATGACCCAGACACATCCATAAAATTGCTTCTGCTTAGTCCAGCTCTCATTTGGTGCTGTATGTTTAACAACCAACCCAGCTCCCTGTGGACTTAGTTTTATACATTTTCTCTCTCTCTCATGCATAGCAATAAATTAAGACCCAAACAGAGGAATATGTACAAACCCCAGTCACTTTACTAACCTTTAGTGAGACCTTTGAAATAGGTGACTTTCAGTAATGAGGATGTTGTCATAGGGTTATTTGCAGTCGAAACAACTCCGATTATTTGCTAGGAAAGGTTCAAATTCATACACTGTGTGTTATATGCTGTGCCAGCAGCTACTCTCAGCCCTTGTTCAGTAGAACTTGTTTTCATTGTGAAAAGTCAGTCTTAATATATAAAAATGCAAATAAAAGGAGCAATAGAAGGCACCAGTAGAGCTGTTTGGCTCCTTAGGCAGGATGGTTACTCTGTGCATGGTTGCAGGGATGGTTTCAGTGTCTGTAGGATCTTGCCTTGCGAGCAAAGGAAATAGGAGGCTACATAATCAATTTATCACTATTACTTTAACTGTCTCCCATTTGCTACTACTTTCATTTTTTTATTCTCACGTAAACTTCAGCTATTTCTGCACCACCTCTGCCTTGTGGCCACAATATCAGAACTTGAAGAGGTCCTGAACCACAGGAAGAAAGAGCTGAGTTTGAAGAGTGCACAGATCATTTTAGAATGGCTTTACAATTTACTCTGAACAACGTCTGTAGGACAACTCCTGTCCAGATGAGCTTGTTTTAAACACAGAATTTTAGAGAGTATCATTCCACCTATTCTTGTCAGTCTGCCTCAGGTAGGAAAGTTAACACAAGAAAATTGGATCTGCCTGACTTTTTGGTATCTTCTCTGGTTTTTGAGACTGAAATGGTTGGGACCTGAAACATCTTTGTGTAGGATGCATAATACCCTTTTTAAATTTCCTCTATTTAAATGTCTCTGCTCTATATGAATCTGTAGCAAATTGGTGTTTGATGCGTTTGCAAAAAAAAAAAAACAAACCAAAAAAAACCACAACCAAACAAACCACAAAAAACCAGCCATAAATCCTCTAATATCTTGTCTTTGCTAATGGGCTCATTTATTCACACTTACTGAAGCAAATGATGAATAGTAATCCCAAAGCAGCACCTGTGGCAGGATTGGAAGAAGGAGCAAACAGAACCAAAAAATGTGATGGGAAGCAGGGATTCTTTATAAAAAGAAATGCAGTAAATGGCCTGACTTTTAAAGAGCTGGCATCAGTTCCTTTTCAGTTCATAATGCTGTTATGACATGATTTAACTGCATTTTCAGAGAGCATTTTGTGATCTGAGCTCTGCTGTTCCATGCATGTGTAATCAGCAATAAGATATATGGCTAACTGACATGCTGAGAGAAGCATTAGAAATATGGATTATGGGATGGAGTCACAACATTTCAAAGAAATGTAAAGCAATTCTTATGGGGTCTGCAGTTGGCTGGGCCATTTGAACCAGGGATATTAATACAGGCTGGAGGATAGGAGGTCACCTGGCTTCCTTCCCAGTCCTGGCTACTCACTTAATCTCTGTACAACACACAGCATTGCTGTTTTGATTTCTTTTAATCGGAAAGAATTACTTTATTCTTTTTAAGAGGGGAAAAAAAAAATTGGTAAGAGAATTCAGAAAGGTTCCTGGTAGTAGATGGACTAAATGTGATGTACAAATCACTTCAGACTTGCAGCTCCCCATTGAAAATAGCTGTGTGCAGTTGTCATCTGGATGCACCCTGCAATTACAGAAGAATCCAGGCAGCCTTTAATTTCAGGCATTCATGCCTTTCATCCCTGTTAACTGAACCTGACCGCAGTTCTCATTCACCCATAGTTCCAGTAGATTGCCCAGATGTTTCGTATCTTTGCCGGAGCATTTCAGATGAACTGGAGTGTTTTGTTTGTTCAGAAAGGTCTGTCATGCTCCAAGGAGCCATCCTTCCCTTGTGTTGCTTCTTAGGAAGTGTTTGGAACTTGCCCAGTGAGAGCCCCGAAGTTTCCTTTGAATAGAACCTGTTTGGCTGAACCCTGTTAACCTGGCCCCAGCCAGTTAGGATATAATAAATCAAATTAGATCTGCTGCAGCTGTTGTTAATGATGGGTAGGTTTGGGAGCTGCCTGTCAAGGTACCTTGATCCATTTTGCATTAGAAAGGTCAGGGTTCAGATGTGCGGAGCTGTGGCTTCTGTTCAGTTGTGTTTAAATAGATCCACATAAAACCACTGAGCTGTTCAAGAGGAGCTGTGAGGACCTGGCTAGTGATGAGCCACTTGAGGGAGAGCTGCTATTAAAAACAAGGCGATTCCCTTTTATTTATTCATTAGATTTATTTTGAAGTGTTTAATTTTATATTCTGCATGGGCTGAACCTCCATGGTCAGCCACTCTGGCAGGTTCCTGGTGTGCCATTCCTTACCAATAACTTGGGAGAGGCAGGAGGGTGGGAATAATTATGCTCCAGTTGTATTTCTTGCAGGCTTTCTTCCTCACGGTTCCAGGCTAGCTTCAAGCTGATTCATGTCTGTAAATGATAATTCTGAGTCTCAGGGAGAAAATTATGACTCAGAGAGCCATTGCTGTGGGCCCAGTAACACGTGCATAGTGGGAATATCTTGTATCAGGATTTTAACATACTCAGACTGTAATGAAGAGTGCATGATGTCATTGTTGCTTTTTGCTTGGAGTCAAAGATCGAGTGAAATCTAATGGGGTGGTGTTTTTTTCCTCAGGCAAACAAAGAATTGTTTTTAGTGAGAACAGATCACACAGATTTCCCTGGGTGTCTTTACCCCAGCTCTCTGAGGGCTCTGTTATCTGCAGGAAAAGTCCTGTTCCCGGGATGGGGGGCTAAGGTCAATCACTTCCAGGTGGTTTGTGTCTTTTAGGCTTGACCTGACACAAATATCCTAGATTGTCCATTTGTTATCTAAATAAGATTGCCTGCATATTTCTTTGTTTTAAAATTTACTTTAATATTCATAGAAACAAGCTGTACTGGGCACGTTGGTACTTTGGTAGCTGTGCTCCCTGGTGCGCTTCCAGGTCCCAGTCTCTGAACATTCCCAGGGCATGTAGAGGAGTTCAGTTGTGAGCTTGAGGAGGATTAAGTGTTTTCACTGATTGGTGACACTGCAGGAGTGCTGAGGACAGGCCCTGGGGTACCAGTGACCACAGGATGTGCTGTGACCATATGACAGCAGATTTTTCTTCCCTTCCTGGTGAATGGTGCAACTCAGTTTGATCTGAATCCCTACTCCATCTTCCCGTTTCTCCCCGCACTCATTCTGATGGTTCATCTTCCCTCGGAGTGGTGCCATCCTTTCTGGGTGTCTGATGAGAAGCCACTTGGAGTTTTTAGAGCTCAGGGTGGGGGTCCTGCTGTGGGCACACTGGGACACAGGAATCACCCTCCTGCAGCTTGGGATTGTGCATTAACAACCAGCATGGACACAAATAGCTCCCATGTACTCAGGGACTGCGTGCTGGGGAAT
Source organism: Chamaea fasciata (assembly GCF_029207755.1). Classification (NCBI taxonomy): domain Eukaryota; kingdom Metazoa; phylum Chordata; class Aves; order Passeriformes; family Sylviidae; genus Chamaea; species Chamaea fasciata. The sequence goes on from NW_027094106.1 coordinate 7,500,633, forward strand.
AGGGAGAGAGGTGTGGCAGCAAGACTGAGACGGGTTCTGCTGCCAAAATAATCAAGGGAAGGGAATAGTTTCCGAGGTGTTCATTCCCTAAATTGTTTTCCCTTTTTTTTTTTTTTTTTGTAATGGCTTCAGGGGAGCCAGAGATCTTCCGAGAAATCAGAGTTGTCTCTATTTTGACTTAATTCCTCTTGGTGTGGTGGAGTGGGGAGGTACTACAAATAAAGCTGCAGCGTAGCAAAACACAGATCACTTTTCATTTACCATGTCCTTATATCCCAAACTGAAAACTATCTAACACAGAAGCCAAGATGAAGTGCCAGGGAGAAGGGTTTGTACTGTGTATGAAATGGAAATGCATTTGTTTAGGGAAAAATCAAATTCATTGATTCTTGTTAGATGTAAAAATGGAACTAAGTGGGCTTGAGTATGCCTAAGTGTTTTTTATTGCACTGTGAACCGAACAGTTGAGCTGAACCTTTGAATGTTCGTTTTGGGCTCGCATTTAGGACAAAAATTCAGATTTGAGTTCGTTTTTGGCTGTTGATTGTGGCAAGCCACTTTGCAGCAGATTTCATCTGTGGTTCAAACATGGTCAGCAGAACCCCATCCTTGAACTTTTGCTTGTTTGTAAGACTTAGATCCAAGAGTTACTGAGGATGACTGGCTGGACAGCACTGTTGGGGAGGTGAGGATTTTTGGATCTAGTTTTGATGTAGACATAAGCACTTCTTATGTGTAGATACTGTGATTTGGGAAGAGGAGAAGAGTTTTAGGTGTATTAAAAATTACAAAGGTAAGTAAAATTAGTAAACTGATTCTGGGATAGTGAAATAATGTGTGAAGCAGCAGTTTTGTATCTCACATGCCTCATAATAGCATCATGAAGATGAGGATGGATACAACGTTCCCACACAAACAAGCCTTGCCTTTTTGTCTAGTCCTGTGCTTAACTCAGGCTCTGTTTGTTCCTGTTTCCATGGCCTTTGGGAAAGGGGAGGAACAACCTCCATTTTCCATTTCTATCCTACAGCATAAAATGAGAATATTGGCATTTGATGATAGGCTATTTGCTGATAAAACATATTGGCCTCAGTAAAAACATTTCTGTAACTTGGCAGTCAGTCCTTTCCTACTAACTGCAGATTGATAAATAGAAAGGAACTTGTTTGTCTAAAACTTCAAGAAAGCAGAATAATCCAGCTCAGCCAATTCCTTACACACAAAGCTGGACTTCCATGTTGCAACTTTATGGAATAGGCAATGCCAAGGCAGCTTTCAGAGCAAATTATTTTTTTTTCTTGTGATGCTGTTCACTCTCATTTTTGTATTATCTCCACTGACAGATGTTAATAGAGCCCAGTACAACGTGGTGGCTGGTGCAGTGTGGGGATGTCAGCTGCTTTCTGAGCCCATTAGTGTTGTAGATTTATTACAGCCCAAGTATTTTAACCTGAAATATTCTCTACTGCTTCAATTTGAGTCATGTTTGGTTATGGACATTTATTACTAATTGGAAATCCTGTCTGACTGGACCTAGTCCAGGTTGGATAATTCATCAGTGAGGCATCAGGAGCAAGGAGCACGTGCTGACATAATTCCTGTCTGGGTTTTAGTGTGTCTGCATCAGCTGCTGTATGAGAGATGCAGTAAAAGCCTTACCTTCAGGGCAGTCTCGAAAGAAACCAGGAAACAACTAAGTAAAGAAAATACAGGGGCAGGGAGTGTGAACTGGAGCTGAGCACACAAGATGTGGCTGCTGGGAAGGGCTGGAGGTGACTCCACACCTGCTGGAGTGTGGGAGGTGGGGCAGCTCCATCGTGTCCCGGAGCCTCCCTGCTCCAGCAGTTCTTGCTCTGTGTCAGTTCACTGGTTTGGTTTTAGCTGCTATTTGCAGCTACAGCAGCAAGGCTTAGCCATGGGAATTCCTTAGTGTGCTGGTATGGCCAGGCAATGCAAACAGGAGCATCAGAAAGGTCACCTTGTTCACAGGAGCAGAACTGGGCCATGGGCTTGTTTTAACTGCAGCTGTACCCCATGAGAGCATCCAGGGAAGAACCCCAAGTGCACTCTGTATCCCCAGAAATCTTGTATTTTAAAGGAGTTCTCTGCAGATGGGCTGACTTTAAAATACCGTTTTCTGTTTCTGTAGTCGCTGTAACCCCTGTGGTTCAGGACCTTGGCTGTCATGAACAGGGAAACTGGGCTGCACCTGAGTGCAGCCTTATAGTAAGAGATGTGGCTGGCAAAGAACAATCCAAGTGTCTAGAAATGAGGGAAAGAAGATTTTTTTGTCCATATAAACTCCCAACTCTATTAGACTATTTCTTTCCAAATTTTTCTTCTTTACTCCCCTCCTTTTGGAGGTGGCAGTGGTGGGAATGTCACCACAGATATTTCTAGCTCAGCTCTGGGGTTTTTGTTCCATGGCTGCATAAAAAACTATTGCTTGGAGATTTTGTTGTTGTTGTTGTTGTGTAGCACTCCTCAAAGATGGCTCATGTTTTCTCTTACAGAATATTGATATTACCAACTTCAGCAGCAGCTGGAGTGATGGGCTGGCCTTCTGTGCTCTCCTGCACACATATTTGCCTGCACATATTCCTTACCAGGAGCTCAACAGCCAGGACAAAGTAAGTTGTGTTGTACATCTACAGAATTCACAGTGAACAGAATGGATGAAGAGGGGAAGGAAACCAACAGTGAACTCCCAGAGAGAAATGCAGGGTCTGCTGGGTAAAGAGTCAGTGACAAGCTGCCTGAGTCCAGTGAGTGCTGCAAATAAACACAAAGGCAATATCTACTACAGTAAGAATTATATTATGTACAAGAATGCCTTTTATTGATTAAAACCTCTGCAGAAACCTTTCACTCATAGTAAAGACAGAACTTCAGTGGGGTTTTCTTTCCCAATTGTAAGCAGTTTCACAGCAACCTATTTGTGAAAAACAGAGGGTGTCAGGCAGAAGTAGATGAGCTATTCAAACACAAAGAACTTGTGAGCGAATAAGACTCAAAAAAGAGTGAGACTCAAACAAGATCCTGCATGCAAGTATGGAATCCAGGGGTTTAGCTTTCAAATACACCTTGCTCATTGAAACTTCCTGGGTAACCAGATGCAAGGAAGGATCCAGGAATAGTGCTTTGACGTTAATCCTTTTGGCCTTTTATTTTCACAGAAGAGAAATTTGCTGTTGGCATTTCAAGCTGCTGAAAGTGTGGGCATCAAACCCAGTCTGGTGAGTAACCTTTTAGTAAGGGGACATTTGCTGCAAACACCATTCCAGCACCTTTCCTTGCTGCCATGTGGCCAGTCAGTGACCTTGCACTCCAGCTGTCACACAGTGCTGGGGAAACCATCAGGAAGTTCACAGGGTTAGGAGAACTTCCTGAAAGAATTTGTAGAATCACAGAGTAAATATAATTTGGAGGAACTGCTGAAGGTCATCCAGTATTGAAATGAGGGTATGGATTATATCCTCCTCTTGGATGCCAGCTCCAGATTATTCATTTTATGGACAGACTTGCCCTATTATACCATTACACCATTACATTAATGGTTACACCATTTTGTTTCCTTTTGTTTTAGTGCTTTAAGAAACAGAAATATGTTAAACTGTTTGTTAAACTTTCAAAAAACCTTTTCCAGAATTAACTACATGGCCAGGCAGAGAGAAGTTTAATATGAAGAGAAAATTGTTACGGGGTTCATGAGCTACATTCAGAAGCAAAGAAGCATCAGCTTAAATGAAGTTATATAGAGAAGTGATATTTGATTGCAGATGTAAGAAATATTTTAGATTGTAGAATGCATTAACAGATTTCAGAATTGCACTTGGCCAGTGGATCATTCCAATGGCCCTTTAGATAAGTGGCTTTCGGGGTCTCTGGAGTGGCAGCAGGAGTGTTGGGTGGGCTCGGAGGAGCTCAGTGGGCTCAGAGGAGGGGTGGCCTGAGCGTGGTGCTGTGTCCCTGCAGGAGCTCAGCGAGATGATGTACACGGACCGGCCCGACTGGCAGAGCGTCATGCAGTACGTGGCCCAGATCTACAAGTACTTTGAGACCTGAGCTGCAGAGCAAGAGGTGGACAGAAGTGGGGAAGAGAATAAAGAATGCTACAGATGCACTCGATCACTTTAAAAACCTGCTTGCTCCTCTTCCACAACCAACCTAAGCTCTTAGTGTGAAAGGAAGCTCTTCCGTAGCTTTGATTCCATCTGGGACTGCAACTAAATAATTCCCTGTTGTCCACCTTTGCAAACCAAATCCATTGGTAAGTTTACTCCCACGTGGAAATTGCAAAGTGTTTTCAAGCACACATGGGATATTTCTGAAGAGGATCCCTTGGGCTAACAACATTCGCCTTGACAGGAGACCTGCTACACAATGAAATCTTGAGTCAATGTGGACTATGCTGGCACTCAAGGGAGGCTGGGAGATTAATATTAATACAGAAGCTCACAAAAATGCTCTTCTTGCCAAAACATGCTTAACTCATCCCAAGTACACATTGCTTTCTTGCCTCCATATATTTTATAAAACACCTTGACAGATGCACTTAGGTTGTAGAACCCTAACCTGAGTTACTCTCACACATCTCGCCCAATAATTGCACTAATTTACTCATAGCATAACCAGCAGGATGGTAACAGGATCATTTGTAACTCAGAAACCACCCTCTGTTCATCACCAGTTAGTGAAATAACTCTGAAAGATCCCTTTAGGTGCTGGGACTTCATTTCAGCTCAAACAGAAATAATCTCTTTGAGGAAAAATGGGTTTATGACTCCAACTTCATGACTTGATTACTCTGAGAAGCCAGAGCTTGGTTTCCTGGTTGACTGTGCAGGCACAATTATCACAGGAACATTGCAAATGCAATTTAATAGCTGTAGTTTGGAAGGTGACAGTAATCAGGTGAGCAATACAGTGACATCTCATGTTTTTTGTGGACTGAGTGGAGTGACTTCTTCCTTCTTTGTTGCTGCTGTCTGGTCAGCCAGCTGTGTCATTGCTGCCTAGAGGCAGGAATTTAGAGATAGCCTGTGCCCTGGGCCATGAAATCCAGCCTATAGGACACTGGTACATGCTTGGATATGATGTTATTCTGTAAAGGAACACAGTCATAAATCAGTACCAATGGAAGGTGCAACCTCACTCCACAAATTACAACCAGCGTAACTGGAACCCATCTCTGTGCCACAGAAATCAGGCGCCAGAGAGCAGCTTCCCACCTCAGTAATGCTGTTAGGAAAATGTCGGATAGACACTGTCAAACGGCCGTTATTCTGCTTCTCGCATTTCACCTGATGAAGTTAATTTTTGTGTTTGTCTCCAAGGATGGAAGCTTCCAACAGGCTGCTGGAGTTGTTCTAGGAGCAGGTCTGGGAGAGGAGGTGAAGGATGCCTGGCTGCTTTAGGGCATGCTGGGAGGACAAAGTTGGTGTTTAGTTCCTGTGTTTAACCCTGATGCTTTGTGGACAGTAGTCCTAGGGAGCTAGGGATCATTTCTCTCTTGCAAAAAAACACTAGTGCTCGCTGCTCCTACCTCCTGGGAAAAGGCTCATGAAATGGAAATGAGATTTCACAGAACAAAATTGGTTTCAGGCTTTCAAGGACTTTGCAGGTGGCTGATCTCAGCCTCTGGTTCCCCATAGTGCTTTGTTATTTGATTTGATTTTACTTTGTAATGCTATTTAACGAATGACGTGTTTCAGACTTGGTGTTCTCACAGCAGAAGACAGGATTCAGTAATAGATGGTAGAGCCCATGGCCAGGGAGTGCTTTGAGCAGAGGGGATGCTGGAGGAAGGCAGTGTGTGCCTGTTCCAGGGGAGGAGAAAATCATCACTTGCTCTTGGTTTTAGTCTGAAATTTATTCTAGTCCATTGCTTCTGGGAAAGTCCAATTCCAGTCTTTGGAGAGGCTGTGTGATAAAAATGGACAGGGCAGTGCACTGGCAGTGCCCCTGCACACTGAGTGTCATCCTGCACTGTGAGAAAGCAGCTGTGAGTGCAGCCACAGGCAGTTCCTTGCAGGGGAGCCCTTTCTGGATGGAATTCGCTCTCCAGGATTTCTCAGCACACCCTGCTGTCTGTAGAGAACCCGAGATGAGTTGCTCTCCCTGTTCTCAAATACAGGATAAGATGGAAGAGGAAAACTCTGCTGAGCAGAGTTCCTTGAGGCACTCACACTGCAGAGCCCCCATTGCCTCGTGGATGCAGCAGCTCTTTTCCCTGGTGGTGTCCCTTGGCAGGGATCCCAATTCTCTCCAACGGGCTGTAGTTCAAAGCTGGACTGAAGTCAGCACAGAAAATTCCATATTCCTCAGTGGGCTTTGGATTGGGCACTTGCAGGGCTGAGAAAAACACTTTTAATTCCCAGTGTCTGGTAAACATCTCAAAGTCAGAGTAAATGATGTAAAAAAAGGGGAGTTTTAACCCTGTGGTCACTGGAAGGGTGTCCAGTGTGGCTCGGTGTCCACTGGCTGTGTTACCTCTTGTGTGAGCATCCTCTGCTCCCAGGGCTCTTCTGACACTGCTCTGTCTCTCCAAAGCTCACTTTACCCTTACAGACCATGCTGAGGGATCCAGCAGCTTTTTTTTTTTTTTCCCCAAATGATTTATCCAAAGCAATATTTCTGTCATCTCTTTGCAGCTTGCTCTCCCATGCTCTCCAGTAGCATAGAACAAACACTAATTCTACCCAGTCCTAGTGGTATATTCCTAATTTTTTTACTTAGCTAGGAGTTAGAACACAGAGTTGTAGTAGGGAAGAAGATACTTGATTTTGCCTTTTCTTCAATGTTACTGTTCTGTCCTCAAACCTGCAAAACATCTCATTTTGAGACTTTGAGAGATGGTTTTCTGGATTGTTTTTTAACACTAAAGATATTGTTTATTTGTTCGTTTAACTGTTAAAATATTGTGGAGGGATTGATTCCTTTTAAACCTTGCACAGTTACATTTCTAGACCTGGATTTTCACAAGTTGCTGTTGTTTTTTCATGCTGCCTCAAAATTTCAATATGAATTTAAATTTATCCTACACTACATGCTGCAGACTGGCCTGGTTTTCAGAGACTCTACAGGCCCTTGTGAGACATCTCAGATCAGAGCTGCAAAATGGAAGTTCAAGCTGCTTTTAAAGGCAGGGAATTTAATTAAGTTAAGCAAGAGGGTATATGGATAGTCTTATAGAAGTTTCTGAGAGTTCTCTGAAAATGTCCTGGATGTGATGATATGACAAGGATGTTGCCTGAACTGCCTAAATGCTTTCTGACTTTGCCTCTTAGGAGTAATGGATCTTTCCCTGGTTTGCAGGCAGATAAATCTTGTCCCTTGCTCCCTGAATTGTCACTCACAGGCCCCACCTGCCCTGCACTGGGCGTACCTGGGGAGTCTGTGGGACTGCAGGGAACCAAAGAGCTGATTTGGGATGAGCATGTGAGAAGAAGGGTTAGGAAAGGGGTTTCAGTGACATTCCATGGAGGGATGTGGCAGCGTGTGACTGTTGTGCTGTAGTGTTGGTGAGGAAAGGAGATCCAAGTGTGCGAGGTGCAGTCTGGCTCCTGGAATTTCAGGTGAGACAGAGAAGGTACAAATTGTTTTGTGGCTTGGGAAGGTACAGAGGTGTGAGGACTGAGCCCAGAGTCAGCCCTGTGAGGAGATTTTTTGGAAGGGCTGAGGAGCTTTTTCAGAAAGTTCCTGGTGAGACTGAGAGAGAGCTCAGTGTGTGAGAAGAGGGACAGGGGACAGACACACCTGGGGCTCTTTGACAGCAAAGGACATCAGAGAATCTCTGTGGACTGTCGGCTTGAGGGGCGTTCCTCCTAAGAGTGCAGCCTGGGGGCTCTCAGCAGATGAGGAGAGGACACGGCACAGTTGGCTGCCTTTGCCAGACTCCCCTTCCCCTGCCTGTGCCAGTCATGGCAACACGAAGGGGACAGAGACTTCCTGGCTCTTCCTGCACTGCAGCAAGGCAGCTGTGCTAAGCAGAAGGATTTGGGGCTTAAGCAGGGTCCCTTTAAGTTTTGGCAGTTTCCTTTCTGTGGTTTGAAGTTGGTTTTTACAGGTTTTCTCTCGTTTTGTACATGCAGCCAGTTCTGTGCAGGTTTTCTGTCCAAACCAAGTGCAAGCAGGCAGAATGATTGGTTCTTCCCAGTTTGATTCCTGACCTGGAACTCTACAAAAATCCACTTTTAGCTTCCCTGACTTTCCCCCTTCCTTGGGAATGACCACACGAGCCTAGGCTTGTTGGTTGGTTCATACCTCCCTCATCCTGCTGTGCTGGGGGTACCAGCAGCAAGGATCTGACTGGGTCAGCTCTTGGCAAAGCTGAGCCTTGTGCATCTGATCACAGGCAGGGGCTGTATGGGATGAGATTATGCATTTTCCTGTCACAAGAGGGCTTTTTGCCTAAAAAGACTCAGGGCATGGAGCATTAAGGCATTTTTAAACCCAGCAATAAGTTCTACTATGCTCAGCTGTGTTGGTTTGTACCAACTCCAGTGCCATCGACGCTCGCTCACCGACACGGTGCAGAACCAGCTTCTCATTGAACTGCAAGTAACTTTTTTTTCTCAACTGATGGTCTCTCCATTTTTGACTTGCACGTGTGCCAAGTCCCATTGGGCAGTGCTGGACACAATGTTTTTATTGACTGTTGGTCCAGGCTTGAGTTTGTCATACGGGATGATCACCTCTGACAGTTTTAGCTTTCCCTGTTGGGTACAGATGTTACATCGTAATCTAATTTATACAAAGAGCACATTAGAATGTACATACTAAGCATTGCAGATTTGGACATGCTAATATTTAAATATTAACATTATTAAAATGTATGATGCAAAAATCTGTGTAATATTTCTAATAAATCTTTTTCTGTTTCTGAGGTCTGTTGAAATGTTTCAGTTACCTACATACAATACGAAATCCAGAGTATCTCCCATCCCTAGAAGTATTCAAGGCCAGTTTGGATGGGGCCCTGAGCAGTCAGGAAGGTGAGATGAGTTACAGCTCCCAAGTTCAAAGCACCTGGAAGGCAGTGACAGAACATTGCAGAGGGTGAGCAGTGTGTGCACAGTGCCAGAAACATTCCTTGCAATCTTCTCCAGCCACCATCCCCTCTACCCACAGAGCTTTCAAAGGTGCCGAGATCAAGTTCCAGAACACTTTGACAGAGGCTGATTTGGTCTCACAAAGTTGGTGGCAGCAGTACCAGAACTTGGGCATTTAAAGCCCCTCAGGCCTCTCAGGTCTGGTTGTGTCCTGCTGGGCAGGTGAAACCCTGTGGGAAAAGTTGTCATTTACATAACCCAAACTACTTTCCCTTTCCCCACCTGAGTTCTGGTTGTGTTCCAGCCCTGGATTTTTAATGCTGGGCATTAAATGATGCTCCCAGGCTCTGCTGTCTCTTTTTCAGAATACACTCCTGGTGCTTTGATTCATTTGTGGGCAAAGCTGGATTCTCTGTGGAGATGGCCAGTGAGTGATCGCCATGGGTAGGTTTGGTTCAGCAAGAGACTGAAAATGAAAGCTGAGACCAATTGTTTGCCCAGGGTGATTGGTGGGTGGTTGTAGGTGGGGTGAGAGGACAGGATCCAGGGCTGCTTTGTGGCTCAGTGTGCTTTTAGTGCCAGGTGACTCCCGATGCTTGGAGAACGTGGAGTGGCGTGGAAAGAAGAATTCCCTTCCTGACTGGTGAAAAGTGGAAGCCAGAACAGATGGAAGAGAAGCATGAGCAATGTGAGTAGAATAAAGAGTCTTCCAGATGGGCTGCAAAGGTCAGAACCAGATGGCTGAAGCCTCACAGAATTATTCAGAGTTTGATACTGGAAGGGAGCAGGACCCTGGAGTAAATGTCACCCAGGAGAGTCACATGGTGGGGGAGTCACTGGTTTTATTGAGCTTTACAGGAAGAAAATGAAGCTGTAAAATGCCAGCGTGGGTAAACATTATTCACATATCCAGAAAGTGAACTGCTGTCCCCTCTTGAATACACAGCAATGACCGAGGCTTCATCTTCACCCCCTCTGCAAGAGCTTAAGCTGGTTAAAGAGAAAGTAACAAGATTAAGAGAATTAGCTTGGGAGCAAATGCCTTTCTTAACCTGCTCCCCACAGCTGCACACCTTCTGTGCAAAGCTCCTGTTACAACTTCTCTTGGCTTTAAAAAAAAAAAAAAAAAGTAATTTGTAGCAGTTGAAACCTTTATTCCACCTTGATGTGCAGTAACTTTTGCCTCCTCAGTCAGCTCATCCTTTCTCTCAGAGGAAGCCGCTCCCAAGCTCTAATCATGGAGACAAAGGAACTCCCCAGGTGAGCGATTCGTCAGGACATTCCCAACATTCTCCCAACGGGATGTAACGCCTTGGGGGTTTTTTTCAGTTATAAAACATTTGTTACTTTCCTTACCCAAATCTGAACTGCAGCCGGGGCAGGTCCAGTGAGTGAAAGTGTTCAGCCCAGGCAACCCGAATGTGTCTGAATAAAAATAATTTATTCATAAATAATTTCTACACAGCTCAGCCCTGGAGAGCCCTTCTAGGAAGGGAGAGTTCTGTCTGAGGCTTGCAGAGGGGTTAATAATAATAAATAATTCTGCCATGGGATAGTGCAGGCCAGTTCTTCCCTTCAGCTGTGATTAGACATTGCTTTCGGAGGGACTGAGCTCAGAGGGTTTCTGATGGAGTCTTGCAAGGATGGAAACCAAGTTCACATTAACCAAGTTCTTGGGCTTTAACAGCACCACGTTTCCTTTTGCCAGTGGTTGTGGAGTGTGGACAAAACAAAATCCGCATCTCTGATGGAGCAATCCACCAGGGGCTGTGTAATGACGACATTGGGGTTCAGACAGGTTGTGAGCGCAGATTCAGCATTTGCTGGCAGCTGCCTGTGCACAGGAAGGTCGGTCCTGCCCCTGCAGTTGCTCATTTGTATTTTTGTGTATTCTGTAGTTTCCCTTCACCACAGCTAAGCTGCTCTTTAACCCCTGCGTGACCTGCCTGGCCCTACCTCTGAAAGGAGCCTGATTTTGGGGGATCAAAAGTGGTTTTCAGAGCTCTGGCTGGGACCTGGAACACCAGAGTCTGTCTAAGTCCTCTGACAGCCACAGATAATCTCAGTAATAGTAATAACAGGTATTTATAAATCACGAGCTCATCTTGCACAGAGAAAGCTGGCTGAGGGATTTGAACTAAATCTTGCTTTTCTTTATGGAACACAATTCCATATTCAGAGCACCTGTGTTGAGCTGGTTCAAGACCTTTCATTGCATTCATTTAGAGCTCCAAATGTCACATCTGTACATGAACCTGAATTGCTTTAAAGGCTCGAGGTGAGGACTCATTTTCCTGATGTCAGGGCTCGGCAGGGAGCAGAACCACTTCTCCTTTTGCTGTGAAGTGTTGATTGGGAGTGAGGAGGACACTCAGCAAGGTCTGGGGGTATGAACTCCTGAAGGCTGCCCAGGAAGCAGCTCAGCAATGAATGAAGCAATCACAGGTTGTTTGAATTGCAAAGGGCATCAGTGCCTATCCAGCTTCTCCGGAGCTGATGTTGGCCTGGAAACACAACACTTCCCATGGATTTCTGGAGGAAATTGGCTGTACCTGCCCCACCAGCATAAAGGAGACCCTGGGCCTGGTACCCACTGGGAGCCCCATGCTGTGCTCAGTACTGTGGGCCTTGAGCGGCTTTGCTTCACAAATCCTGCTGGAAGAGGCACTTGGCTTTCCACCCCAGAAGCTGGTTAGTACACAAAACCAAACACAGAAAAAAATGAAAAGTTTCTTCAAAATGATGTTCTCATACCTTGGCCTCTGCTCAGCCAAAATCCTTCCTTTTTAATTCAACCGCTTTGGTGGAGCCGTTTATGGTTTGGGTTTTTTTTTTTTTCAGTCCTGTGGTGACTTCTTTGTTTTTTAATGACACAATTTCTAAAGAATTCACACACCTGCGTTATTGTGAGATGAGTTCTTGTAGATAATTTAAAGCACCAGTTTGAGATCCCAGGATAATACACACTTATTATCTGGCAATGACCCTGGGGACTAGGAAAATCCAAGTTTGTTCATCTGCAGTTTACGATCTTAACGTAGTTTTTCTGTTTGGTTTTCCAAGGGTTTTGCCGAATGATTGAAATCTCCAGTATGGAAAGTGCTTTCCCTGAAATTTCACTCTTTACTTTCCATCTCTTCCAGCAAAACGCCTGCAGCCCTAGAGCTACAAACCTTACCTTGGGCTATTCCTCTCCTAAACATTTAATTCAGGGCTCATCAGGAGCCTTTGATGTGCTAATGCTCAGCACAGTGTGGGCAATAAACATGCAGAGGTGTCACTGCCTGCAAGTTATCCAAAACCATCCATTCCTTTCACCTGGCTGGGGCAGACCGAGCAGTTCAGCCTGTCCTTTGGCAACGCGGTTTTTGTACCTGCTCTGTTGTTTAAGGGGTTGTGTTATGTCTTGGGAATCCTTTCTTGGAGCCAGGCTCAGGACAGGCTGTGTCTTGTCCAGGAAAACAGCTCAGAAGTACCAGTGGAGACTTGAGTGGGGATGGGGCTCGGCAGGCAGTGCCAGCACTCCCAGGCTGGTGGCAATGCCTCTGTCTCTTCCCATTTCCCCGTGTCGAGGGCAGTTTTGGGGTTGACCTGCTGTCCACGGGAAGGGGTGGATGGCAGCTCCTCTGCTTGCAACGCCACCAGTGCCGGGCTGATGGCCTGCACCGGCCCAGAGGCAGTTCTGCCCACTGCTGCAGCACTCACAGGTCGATGCAGGGCTGCCGAAGCCAATATGATGATGTGCCTGAAGCAGCAAGACAGATGAACTTCTTTGATGGCATCCGCCTTTATTTTTGATAGCCAGGTGATATCTGTGTCCCTTTGCAGCAGAGACACTCCCTCTTCAGTGCTTGTTCCTTAACTCTGTGGCCTTAGAGAGGAAAAATTGTGGAGGACGCTGAGGAGTGTCTGAGCTGGCAAATCTGGCTGCGGGACCAGCGAGAGCATCTCAGCTCTCACGGGCTCGGGAGCTTTTCTTTGTGCTCAGAGCCCCGTGGGCTGGCCGGGCCCTTGGCTGGGTGTGTGTGCAGGGCTGTGTTAGTGGCGCTCCTCTCCAGCCCTTTGTGGCTGGGCCAAGAGCACTGGAGGTGTGAAGGCAGAGCTCGCTCGGGAAGTCCTCGGAGCAGCCGGAGCCTTCTCGGGAGAGATCACAGGGGCTGCAGGAAGAGCTCGGCCTCCGAAGCGGCAGCTCCGCTCCCCGGGGACGGCTGCGACAGAAGGAACAGCACGTACGAGGCTGGAGGGCTCCTGCCAAGCCGCGGGGACAGCGGCTGTGGCCGCTCCAGGGTGCCGCTCCCGTCTCCCAGCGCAGCGCCATTCACAACGTGGGATCCCTTTCAATCGGTTTCCCTCGGAACAAAGGAGCCGAGGCAATTCTTGCACTTGAAAGCAGCAGACTGGGGCTGCTGCTGTTCCTTACGTGAGTGTTGGGAGTTGAATCCCTGGTGGGAAGTGGAATCCAGGAGAATAATAGTAGTGGTGATTCATCTGTGTCTGACATCTGTGCATCCAGCAGGGCTCCGGTGCTGCCATGGCACTGTTGCACTCCAATTCTTGAATGGATTCATCACCTACCAGCCTGCCGCCTCTGGGCTGTGTTTTACCTCGATGGTTCTGTGGTTTCCTTGCTCCTTTACAGATTCCTGAAGATCAATTTGCACCCGGGATCCCCCGAGGCCCGGGAGCTGCAGGTTTCGCAGTGCTCAGGTCGCTGCTCCACAAGGCAGCACGTTCAGCTGGTGGTTCACGGTAGGGTGTGCGATGCCAGATATTTTAAGAGGGCTCAAAGAGCGCAGCTGGAGGGCAGCATCTGGGAATGGGCTCATCCCGTTCTTCCTGCCAGCAGGATTTAATCACGTTTGGTACAACAGAGCTGAGCACACTTGTCCTTGGCTCCCCTCGCAGGAGTTGTATTGGGAGTAAGCTCAGTTGCACCAGTTACTGCCAGAATAAACCACTGGACCTTGGCACAGGTTCTGCTGCTTTGGAGAGCCATGAATCTCCCTGTAATGCAAAGTCCACAATATTCAGTGCCTCACTACCTGTCTCACAGAGACCTTGCCCAAACAACCCATTCATTCATCAGAACCTGAAATAATGGTTTCTCTGTTCATGTCTGACTTGATAAACCACAATTTCCCTGGGCTCAGCCTGTAATAAGTGCTTCCATGATCACAAAAGCAGATCTTTCTCTAATAAAATGTATCCACTGCAGAAAGTTAATTCTGGTTTTGCCGAGGTGCTGTAGAGCAGCAGAAGGTGGCTGTTGGCACATGTTCCTGCACTAGAAAAACAATGTGTGTAAAAACCCTGATGTAAATCCATCCCTTTGGGGGGAAAAGTGCTTTTCCATGATAGTTTACATAATTATAACAGGCTTTGCAGAGGGAAGCTGTACTCATCCCAAAATAATAAATAAACCAAACCAGTGTGGGCAAGTTCAGGACCCAGCCAGCGCTGATGGAGCAGCCAGACCTGGGGCTGTGAACCTTGAGCTCACCTCAAACTGCTGCTCCTTTCAGGGCACTTCCAGGCAAACACTGAGGTTTGAATCCCGGGATTTAAGGGCTTCCCTGTTAATGCCGTCATGGTTCTTCTCTGTGACAGCAGAGTGCCTGGAACCCACAGTGCAAAGGTGGAGGTGGGAGTGCAAAGGGCAGCGATGCTCCTGTGCGCAGATCCTTCTGTGTGTCCCCATCAAATTAAATGTGCCCTTGGCACAGCTTTCTTTCAGCATCCTGAGCTGTCCAACTTGATAAAAGTGACTTTGTTCAATATAAATTAAGAGTCCCCCTTTGTATCTGTCTGACCCAAAGCATTGCAGGTCCACAGGAGTGTTTCCATTTGCACGACACCCAAAGGAATCAGTTCAATCCTATTTTTCCCATATGTTTTTTGCTCTGCTTTAACTCTGGATCCTCAGAAAACCTTCCCTTCCACAGGATTTGGTTTACAACTGTGTTTAAAAAAATAAATCAATGGCAATTTCTTTTACTTTCTGTTTGCTACAGGAAGGTTTATTTTCTTTATGTGTTTGGATTTTTTTTCCACTTTCTACTCTGGACTATTCAGTGCTGCTGGATGCTTCAGCAGTGGTGTGAAGTTCAGTCTCTGTTCTGTGCTTTGATGGTGAACACAATATCAAGCCTGAAACCTGTGATGAAAAGGTAACCAGTTATTAAATTATCTTCACCTTCCCTGCTGGTTTAAGATCCACCAGAACAGACAACCCCTTCAGGTATAATTTTTTTTTTTAAGCTCATTAGACCGAAACTCAACCACTTCAGCCCTGTGAGTAACAGCATTTGCTAATCCGTGGTATTCTGCCATTTCTTACATCAGGAAGTGCCCCGCTGTGCTATAACCATCCAGAGACCGAGCACTGCCAGGATTTTGTGAAATCTCTTACTTTGGGTCAGCGCTCTGCTGGTGGCGATTTTTTTTTTTTTAATTTTTTTTTTTGGTGCGGCAACTCTGGTGTCCCTGAGCAGCAGCAGCAGCAGCATCCGAGTTAGGGGACGGCGAGGGGAACTTTTTATTCCGAATGGTACAGAGCGGTGCCTAAAAACCTCCGGGGAGCCGCACACGCCGGGTCGGGGGGAGCCGGGCCGGGGCCGGGGGTGTGAGCGGGGCCGGGGGGAGCCGTCCCGGGGCCGGGCGCTGCGGGGGCGCGGTGCCGGTGCCGCCGGGTCCCGGCCAATGGCTCCGCGCCGCGCACTCCCCGCCCCGCTCGCCCCATGAGCAGAAATAGCCCCGCCGCCGCCGGCAGCGGCTTTTCCGCGGGGAGCCAGCGGCAGCGGCGGAGCATCCCCGGGCGGAGCAGCCCCGGTCGGGCCGGCCCCGATGGCCCCGCGGCTTGCGGTGGCTGCGGGCGGGCGCTGAGCGGGACCCGCGGATGCCGGGCGGGGGCCGGGCGCTGCGGGCAGCGGGGGGCCGCCACCCGGGGCTCGCCGCGCCCCTCCGGCCCCCCAGGGCCGCGGGGAGCCCGGACATGGGAGTTCGGCTGCCCCGGGGCGTGTTGGTACCTGCGGGAGGGCGCCCGGTGGAAATTCCCTTCTTCCCATGAGCAGCGCCTGCTCCCGGCGCTGGGCTCTCGCCATGGACACTATGAAAACCACCTACATCGTGCTGGAGCTCATCATCGCCGTGCTCTCCATCGCTGGCAACGTGCTGGTCTGCTGGGCTGTGGCCATCAACAGCACCTTGAAGAACGCCACCAACTATTTCCTGGTGTCGCTGGCCGTGGCTGATATCGCCGTGGGGTTGTTGGCCATCCCTTTCGCCATCACCATCAGCATTGGCTTCCAGGTGGATTTTCACAGCTGCCTCTTCTTCGCCTGTTTCGTGCTGGTGCTGACCCAAAGCTCCATTTTCAGCCTGCTGGCCGTGGCCATCGACAGGTACCTGGCTATCAAGATCCCACTGAGGTAAGCGATGGGAGTGGGAGCGAGCAGCCACATTCCCTGGCAACCCTGCTCTGATCTTCCTGCTCTTAACCTGCAGGAACTTCTAATCTCTCGTGCTGCCCCAAAAGTTTTGCTGCTCCCAGGTGATGAAAATAACAGAGGTTTGACACTCGCTGCAGGACTGGGATCAATATCCCACCTTTTGCTTCAAAATACACCTGGAAGTTCAGTTTCTTGAGGATGTTTGCCTTGGGAGGGTCAGCGGCCTCTCAGGGGGCCTGCAGTGATGTGAGGCTGTGTTTTGGATGGCTGTGGCTCATCTGTGTAGGTATTTATACAGCCCCTTTATCGTGGTGTCCAGGCATCTCCCAGGTAATTAAATAGAGGAGCGGCCACTCTTTCTCCTAATTCCTACTGTGAAAGAAGGGGGGAGCAGAAAGATTCACACGTCAGATTTTAGAGTTTTACGGTTCAGTCTCATCCAAGTGCAGCATCCAAGACATGAATTCGTTTCCTTCTAATTAATGAGAATTACAACGGGGAAAGCTGTCTGGAATAGAAGTTACAGGCGCCTCTCCAGTGGGCTGCTGCAGCAGCTTCCTTCAGCTGAAGTGCACCAAACCCCGGGCTTTGCATCGTGAACGACCTGAGTTTGTTCATCTCAGCCTCCCCCGTGTCTCGGTTGTCCTTCCCTGGGAATAAGACGCTGATGGAGCCCCCCGGGAGTCCAGGACAGCTGCAGGGACTGGCCGGGAGCAGAGGCTGTGGGGAGGCAGGGCAGATGTGGCGCAGGGACCTCAGCTGAACTCCGGAAAGCCGCAGCTTTCCTGGATTCTGCTCGTCCCCGGCATCTCCCGTGCACCAGCAATGAAGTCACCTTAAAATGACTTAAAAAGAGAAAAAACCCTTTCACCCTGTTCCGGCACCTTGCGTCTGAGACCTCCCATGGGTTGAGCAAATACTAATTAGTCATCAGGCAGAGGTGGAAAAGCGTGGCTCTGTGTCATCGGAGCGCGGCGCGTGGAAATTCCGGGGGATGTCGCGCAAGCGGCAGCGGACCTGCAGCAGAGCAGGGACAGGGACAGGTTGTTTCCAGCATCCCTGACCCTGTTTCTGACCCTCCCAGCCCCCCAGCCGGGCTCACAGACCCACCCTGGCTCCGGAAAAAGCTGTACTGTCTTTTCCACCCGTTCGTTCGGGGCTTTCTCGGGCTGGTGGGGCAGCAGCACAGCAGCAGTTACAGACGCAGTTCAGATTTTTAAATTTCAGTTCAATCACACCCCTGGCCACAAGCTGTCAGGCAATAACTCTCTTTTTGTACCACAGACACTTTCTGCAGCTGGGGAAACTGTGGTGAGGGGTTTCTGCTCTGCTGAGATCCGGAGGGAAGCAGAGGATCAGAAATGCTCTGAGGGATCGTTCCTGTGCTTGCAGAAGGGAAGTGACTTTGCCAACTGACAAAACAGCCAGCATTTCCTCTACTCTTTTTTTCCCCAATCCTGGTCTTGAGCAGGTTTGCTCGACTCTCCACCAGGGCAGTTCATCCCAGGGCAGTTTTTTCTCGCCTCGGGATTCTTTCCCAGCTTCGCTTTCCTCAACCCATCTCACGCCAAATCTTTTCTTCCATTTGCACAAACATCTTTATTCCTATGAGGGCTCTCGAGCTGGACACAAA
Source organism: Chamaea fasciata (assembly GCF_029207755.1). NCBI lineage: Eukaryota > Metazoa > Chordata > Aves > Passeriformes > Sylviidae > Chamaea > Chamaea fasciata. The sequence continues at coordinate 7,518,767 of NW_027094106.1, forward strand.
TGGAGACCAAGGAGTCCCATTCTAGGCTGGCTGAGGTGCGAAAGTTGGATTAAACTCCATCTTGGCTTTGAGACCTTATTGCAGTGCTCTCAGAGGGGACCAGCAAGTAAAAAACTCCTTCCAAAGGAGGGCGGTTGTCCCTGTGAGGAGCAGGACAATGGACAGGCCACTGCCTCGGTGACAGGAGATTTAGGGACTGATACTGAGAGGCTTTTTTTAGTTGTACAGCCAAGATCAAAAGGGGATAGAGGAGGTTATAAATCTACACAGGCAAAACCTTTCTCTACTGCACCAGGGTTTTCCCAGCAAGGTTTGGCTGGAGTTTTCTCTTCAGCATCGTTATTCCTGGGATGGTCCACAGGGCTGCTGGCAGGGACGGGGCAGGAACTTCTCCCACCACCCTCTCTGGGCAGGAGCACGTGCCATTTCTGGAAGCAGCGTTGTGCTGTGGGGACGGGAAGCTGATCATCAACTTCTAGGAATGGAGACTGTAGGAAAAGCTTTTCTCATTAAAACACCCATTCTGGAGGCCAGTGCAGAGGCTGATACCAGGCCGTGAAGTATTAAATGCTTAAGAAAATGATTTGTGCCCAGCCCTGTCCAGCAATTACCATAAATAATGTGGTTGTTGCAGAGCAGATGAGTGTCCTTGTCACATCCAGTGCTCCATCAGCTCCCTGCAGAAATCTCGGCAGGGACATTAAGGACTGGCTGTGCCACATTATTTAATGCCCTTTCAGAGCTGTTTGAGAGGCTGGGCAGGCCTGTGGGCTGGGGTGCACAGCAGAACTTTGCAATACAGCCAGGCTAATAATGGATTTCTCAGCTCTGTGGCTGAACCAAGAAATCCCATGGGGAAGAGGAAAATTGTTTCAGTGGAAGTGGAACAGCAATGTTGGGAGGTTTCAGTGAAGCAAAGTGATCCTGACCAACCTGGCAGATTTTGGGTTGTCCAACCCTCCCAAGGCATCTGCGCTGCTCTCTGAGATCAAGATCTCCTCACTGGGGGAGGTACTGACAACTTCTTATTTGGAGAAATGCAGAACAAAAATCTTCTTTTAAAAAACGGTGGTTTAGAACCCTCCCTCTTCTGGCTAAAAATATTTGCTGAGCTTGACCTGAAGCCATGAATTCTTTCTGTCCCTCGAAACTCGTATTTGGCTTGTTTGCTTTTGGTGAATTTACTGTTTGTGGAGAAGCCCCCACCCACGCTGCCCATTCTGTGCAGCTGCAGCTCCCAGCCCTTCCCTGGGTCCCTTCTCCCTTGGCCGTCACCAGGATGGAGCTCCTTGTCCTCAGACACTCTCCCCCTGCTCCTGCCTCTGCCACCCCTGTGTGCACATCCCTGTGCCCAGGGACACAGCTCCATGCCAGCTCTCCTCTGCCAGCCTCACCCCCCCAGCACTTCCTCCAAGCAGAATATCCAAGCCAGGGAATCCAGCATCTCTCAGCAGCAGCAAATCCATCCTGCAGAGAGCACTTGGCACAGAGGCTTTTGCTCTCTGGCTTCCTCCAGGGCTGGATTTCACCCCACAGTCCCGTAGCTGGGAGCCAAAGAAGATTTGTAGGTGGAATAAAACAGTTTCCTTTTATTTGCATTAACCCAAATCCTTTGGCACGGCGAAGAATTGTAGGTAGGGAAGGATGCCTGGAACAAACGTGTCAGGAATTAGGGAGGGAGAAGAGAATCTGTATTTAGAGAGCAAAAGGAGAGTGAAACACTGAGTAACAGCACACTGTGTGTGCCCCTGTGCACTGGTACCTCCTGCAGGACAGTGAATGTGGTGCTGCTGCCTGGCAAACATCCCAGCTGGGACCTGCCATGGGAAAATTCTCCCCTGTTCCCTGGGATTTGAGCTGACCTGCTGCTTGTCCTGGGTTTAGTTCTCTCCCATCTTCAACTTTCCCCCTTGCAGATGTGCAGGACTGATGTTCCAGGGAAGCTTTGCTATGAATTGGAACAGGGTCCCAGCCACATCCTCTCCCTTTTTGCACATCTTTGAGCCCTTGCTGCCCCTCGTGCGGCCAGAGGATCCTCCTATGGATTCACAATCAGTTAATGGGATCAGAATCTGTTAATGGTGCTGCCCTGATCTGCCTCTGCCCCTGCCAGGCTCCCACAGGAGCTGCCCTCGTGCCCTTGCCTCATTTCCTTTCGTCCTTGCTCTGCCCTTCATTGGAAGCCCCGGGCGTGTTCTGCTGCTCCCGTGTGGCTCCAATGCTGTGCCCACTCCCTGAGCATCCTGATTCCTGCTTCCAGAGCCTCCCCATCCCTCAGGATGCTCTGCCTGCCCTTGGTTATCACCGAGTTAGAAACTGCAAGTGCCACAACCCCAGCAAGGGGAGGAAGGCTGGGGTGTTCGCTTGAGCAACGGAGCTGTCACATTTTTAGGGAAGTTTGTGTCAGCCAAGCTGGGCCCAGGGGACGTGGGAGGCTCTCACAGGGCTGCCACTCGCTCCAGCCTTCGGATGCAGCCAAAACACAACAACAAAATCAGGAATAATCACATGTGCCCTCATGGCAATAAAACAGAGAGGGGAAATCACAGCTATTTTTAGTTGTTGAGCAGCCTGGTTTCCTTAAAATGCATGTCCCAGATTTTTATATCTTTCCTGCATCTCCGAGGCCACTTCCCTCCCAGAAAAACAAAAGTCCTGACAGGAAAAGGAATTGGGACCTCTGCCCCAGCACAGCTCCTGCAGAAGCTGAGGGACAGCAGGGACACCAGGGAGCATCAGGGATGACAGGGTTGGTTCCAGGCTGTTGGCTGAGGGCACTGGTCTCCAGGCTGAGTCAGAATCCAGACCTTTGGATTTAGGTTTTTATTCTCTTTTGACCAGCTCAATCTGTAAAAATGCAGGTTAATTTTAAGATTTTTTTTATAAAGCAACTTTTGAAATCCAACAGAATTCTGCCCCAGAAGATCTTTTGACCTCTCCCTGCAAAAAGCTACACGAAACCGAAATGTCTAGGAAGTTTTGCAATCCAAAGAGAAGATTAACTCCTAATCCAATGGATGACATCAGACCTGGGCATGAGCCACAAATTACCTGGGAGTGCATCGGTGGCGCTGTCCCTGTGTGTGTGTCGCTGCTCCTACACCCTTCAGTGCCATGTGGGCACTGGTGTCACTGGGACCAGAGCTGCTGGACCCACTGGGGACAAGGGACAGAGCACAGTCCCTGCAGGAGCTGTGGGAGCACCTCTTGGCCATGTCCCCCCTCCCCACTGCTCAAACCTTCCCTGGCATTGCGCTGGCACAGGGCTGGGAGCTCTGTCCAACCTGGAAGTGCCCAGGCAGGCAGGAGAGGAGGGGATGAGCTCCTGGAGCTGCTGGGACAGGCTGGGATGGGGCACAGGCGGGCTCGGTGCTGACCCTGCCACATCCCCCAGCCCCGGGGCGAGGCTGCTCAGGGCTCTGCAGTGAGGGCAGTGAGCTGTAGCTTGGTGGGGCTGGTGGGTGGAAGGGCAGAGGTTTGGAAACTTTGGGAAGGCGGTTGCACTCCGTTCATGGCAGAAAGAGGGATCGGGCTGAGATCTGCCGTCCCCCACCCTGATCTGCTATCGGAGGGAGCAGGGCACTGGGAGGGGCACGGGATCGCACCCGAGCAGCTGCCTCTGAATCCCAGCCGCTATCTCACCTCTGCCAGGCACCTTTAACTCAGCCCCCGGCGCTGCACGGCCGGGCCTGACCCTCGGGAAGGTTCGGAACGACAAAAATTCCCAGCCCCAGGCCCCCGCAGGCTGATAACGCCGGGCTGCAGAGCCCCGGGGGAGGGAGGTGCTGAGGTCCTAAATGGGGGAGAACTTAAATAGCCCTTAAATAGGGGAGAACTGCGGGGTTGTGCTCTAGGGCTCAGAAACACAAAGCACCAGTATCCCACCGATCCCACACCAGTCTCACACCAGTCTCACACGCTTTCCACCCCAGTGTCCCACTCTCCTGCAGGCACAGGGCCGTTTTGGGGCAGGTGCTGATGTCTGGGTGTGGGGGGATGCCGGAGTGTGGGAGCAGCGTGCAGGGAGAGGGGCTGAGCTCATTTCCTTCCTGTGCTCCGGGGCTCTGTTGATCTCTGCCCCAGCCCGAGCTGGCCCCGCTCACAGCCCCGGTGTCTGAGTTCAGTTTTCAGTCACTTTTTCTCACCCTGCCGAGCGGGCGAGCACCGACACCGAGATCTCACACGCAAATCCCCCGGGGCTGCTGCGGGAGGCGTGAGAGGCGCTCACACCTCGCCAGCCCCGGCAGGGCTCAACAAGTGCGGGGCTGCGAGCCCCCCGCAGCATCCTCAGCTACGGCTTCCCGTGCGAATCCCCCGGCTTCCCCAGCCCCGTGCCGTTTGTGGGGTTTATACCTTTCCCGTGTTCCTGCTTCCCACATTGCTGCACACCCGCGGCTGTCCCCTGTCCCCAGGCCGTGCGGGGACAGTGAGGCAGGAGCCGGGGGCTGCCTCTCTCTGTCCCCACCCCGGGGAGGGTTTAAGCGCATGGATAAGAATATCTCGGACAGGGTTTCGATAGCCCCGGCTCCCGGCTGGGGACACGGGGACCCAGGGGAGGGGACGTTCCCTTCCACCCCAAGGGCGTCCCCAGGGCTGGGTGTGCCCTGCTCGGGTTTCTGCTGCTCCTGCCTCCCGAGCCGCGAGCTCACCTGAGCCGGGGCTGGCGGGTGGCAGGGTGGCACTGTGGCACTGTGACAGTGTGACAGTCCCCGCCCAGCGGAAGGCCGGGAGTGCTGCTGCTGTCCCCGCGCACAATGGGGACAGATGCGGGAGGAAGTGATTTGTCTGCCCGGGGCAGGGACACTCGCAGATGTCCCGCTTCCCCAGCTGATAGCGTTGCCACTGATCACATCTCTGGCCGCTAACTCCTTCCTGCTTAAACAGCGCAGCTTTTTCTTTTTCTTCATTTTCTTTTTTTCTTTTTCTTTTTCTTTTTCTTTTTCTTTTTCTTTTTCTTTTTCTTTTTCTTTTTCTTTTTCTTTTTCTTTTTCTTTTTCTTTTTCTTTTTCTTTTTCTTTTTCTTTTTTCTTTCTTCCCCACCCCTCCTCTCTAAGGTGCAATTTATGATTCATTTAAAATGTCCTGCCAGGATGTTTCAGCTGCTGTGTGATCTCCACTCCGTGGCTGTGCATGCAGCACAGAGGCAGCAAAGATGCTTATTTTGTTATAGCTAAAAAAAAAAAAAAAAAAAGAAAAGAAAAAAGAGCAAGATGCAAAGTACAGCTGAGAGGAGGTGACAAGGACACAATGCTTGGCAGCCGAGCTGCTCTCACCCCTTGTGAATGGAGGTGTCTGTGTATTTCCCTTCACACTTTAAATAGAAATGTCGAATTGGCGCTGGTTGTTTGTACCAGAGCACCTGCCTGGGCCGAGTTCTGCAAACTCCAGTGGCTCCTCTCCCTGCATCCAGCAGCCTGGGCATGGGGCAGAGTGGGAAGGGAGCTGGGGAGCACAAGGCATGTGTGAGTTTGGAGTTTAAGCTCTGAAATTGTTCATCGGAGGCTGATCCTGCTCTGGGGGCAGTGGGAGAACCCAAACTCCAGGAGCCGTCTCTGCTGTGGCATAAGGACACGACGGACAGGGCAGGGGCTGTGTGGCACCACAAGGCTTGGATGTGTCCCTCCTTCTGGGCTGCTTGGGGACAGGCAGGAGTCTCCTGTCCCTGCTCTCTGAGATAAATGATGCGGCAATAACAGCCCCAAATTCCAGAGTGTTTCCTCCAGGCTGCTCCTGCCCCAAGCCCATCACCCCAAAAGCTGAATTTCTCCTGCTGTGCTTTCCTTGTTTGACAGAGCTCAGGGGCAGCAGGGGCTGGTGGGCAGATGCCAGGGACGTGCAGGACATGACTCAGTTCCTGCCTTTGGGAGCCAAACTCCTGAGAGGCCGGGCTGGCAGCGTGTCCTGCTCTGTGCCAGCTGTGCTCAGCACCAGCCTGGGCCACTTGGCTCCTTCCCAGCGCCAGGAAATGGCAGCAGAAATGCAAAAAAGCCCTCAACCCCAACCATCCTACCGACACACAGAGCCAGAATTCCTAACAGAACTCGCTCTCTTGTGTTTGCTGTGGTGCTCTCCAAGGAAAACTCTGGGTTTTGGAGGGACCACAGGGGATGCCTGATGTGGGAAGGCCACCAGGAACAGGGGACACCTCGTCCAGCCCCAGTGGAGCCTGGCTGGAGCCTTTGTGGCCCCTGTGAGTGAGGGGACAGTGGGGACAGCTCAGGGACACTCTGCCAAAGCTGAGCTCTCCTCAGGGCACTTGTCCCCCTGCAGTGCCCGTGGCTCTGGTGGCCATCCATCAGCAGCTCCATCCATCAGCACAGGAACCTGACTCACCCCTCGATGGCACCGGGGCTCCCTCGTGTCCATGGGGAGGGCACAGGGTGGGAGCTGGGGTAATTAAACCTTTCATGCTGATTGCACCAGTAAAGAGACTTTTCCTGGCTGTGTAAAAGGAACCAATGCATTGCCAGGTTATTTAATTCCACTAAATCATTTTTAAATATTCAGCTGTTATTTACATTAAGGCAACATTTGATGCCTCCGGGCGGAAGCACAGAGGTGATTCAATATTTGTTATACATTAGTTGAGCAGACTTAGGTGAGTAAATTTACTTTAATAGGTTTTTTTTCCCTAATAATATTAAGCCTAAAAGAGAATGAAGGAGGGGTTTGCTGGAGAATTCTGAGCTGTGAAAATCTGTTGGTTCCTCACTGTCTGACCCTGTTTTATAGAGCTTAGGGAAGAGCTTGTGAGACTCCTCATACCTGGATCTGGTGGCATTAATTAAATTTCTTTTTTTAAGCATGTGCTTTACTTGTGTTGACTTAAGGCAGAGTCCCACCAAATAGATGTATTAGGGTAATAAAACGGTAATTAATGAACAATTCTAGGACATCAGGCTATTCTGGATTTCACCTTGGGCTCTTCTGGCCGGCCACAGCAATGGCCATCATCAGCACCTGCCATCAGCTGGGTGGAGAGATGGTGGGAGGACTTTGCAATGCAAATTCTGGGGAAATGAAGAGCTAATCTCAGCAGGGCAGTTGTTCCCTGTGAAAAACCATCTCCACCTCTTCCCTGGGCCTCCAGCCCTCCCCAGTGCTCAGCTCTGGCTCTTGCAGACTGGGAGCCCAGAATGTTTTTGCATCTTCTCTCAGAAGATGCAGAAATTCACGTGCCACGGTCCCGGCTGCAGCTCCGCTGGGAGCGCTGGGAAGAGCGGCAGCTCTAAAATAAACAGGCCACCAGTACAGACACTGAGCACCAAGTGGCTTTCTTGACTAAACTTGTAAACCTCCAAGCCAAGCCTTATCTTAGCAGAAGAGTTCAGAAGAGCAGATGGAAGAATTATTATTCTTATTTGGGGCCAAATGTTTCCAGCGAGAGGCAGCACCGAATGTCACCAGCCTGGGACCTCAGCATGGCCATGGCAGCTCCTCCTGCTCCTGAGCACACAAACCCCTCCACTCCTTCAGTTTCTGCTTCTAACCAATGGGCCCTTTGGCATTTTCCAGTCTCATCACGGCAGTTTTTGGGATGGAACACCTGGAGAGATCCTCTGAGCAGGGCAAGCATGAGCCACAGAGCTGCAGTTTTGCCTTTCCACTGCAGAGCGGAGGGAGAGCAGCAGCTCCTGGTGCCTCTGCAGCGCTGACTGAGCTCGGCCAGGGCTGTAGCTCAAGACAGACTTTGCCAAGAGATTGGGTTTCTGTCAACTTGCTCAAATCTCAATGATTTCAGGTCCCACAAGCCTAGACCAGCTCCAGCTTCTGAAAACTTCATGTGGGGTGTCAAAGCAACAGGCTTGGCCTCACTGATGCCCTATTTGAGAGCTTCTCATCTTCTCAAGTATTGAAACTTATTAATAATGAGAGAAAAATGCAGGAGAAGCCCCTCAGTGGCTGGATCTACCCTTCAGACACCACCCCATGGACTGTGTCCACAATTCAGCAGCACATAAACATGGCTGCTGCTCCTGCATCCTCCCAGCCAGCCCAGCTCATGCCTGAAGAAGGAGCTGAGGGCTCCCCCAGCCCCTCTTTGACCCCCGGTTGGTGCTGGCAGACCCCCCCCTGCCCTTGCAGGAGGAGCAGGAGGCTCAGCTCACACGGAGGCAGTGCAGTGATTCACAGGCACAGCTGCAGTTCTGTGGGAATAAAACCCTCCCCTGCCTCACGGGCCGGAAGAAAATCAGAACAAACGTTCTTAGGAAAGGAGGAGCAGGGCGGCCAAGCCAGAGTAAACAAGCACTGAGAGAAGGGTGTGGGAAGGAGGGGACGTGGGGCAGGCAGCAGACTCTGACTGGCTGTGGAGAGGACAGGAATGGGTTTCTCATGTTGTCTTCTGGCACTCGCTGGTTCTTCCTACCTCCAGAGAGGGATCCCACTGTTGCTTTGATTTTGGCATCTGCTCTGGTTGCACCCAAACCAGACTTTTGATTTTTGCTGCTTCAGGTTCCAGCTCTGCTCTCTCTGTGTCTCTGAGCAGCTGAGGGCTGGAGGGGCTGTGAAGGGACTCAGTGGGATGAGGAAGGTGTGGGGCAGCACCAGGCTCAGCACTGCACCAACTTGTCCCTGGGCCACAGCAGAGCTTCCTCATAACCCATGTGGGATTGCAAGGCAGAACTGGGCACCAGCATGGCCCCAGCTGGACGGGGTCAGCCCAGGAACTGGCCCAGCAGCTGCCCCGGCGTGCCCAGCAGTGGCTGCTCAGAGCCAGAGAGCATCAGGCACGGGGAGCCTCCCCGTCCTTGCCCTGCTGGCAGTTGGTGGTTTAAGATCACACAGTGATAAAGCCTTTTTTAAGACTCCAAGTCCTTTCCCTCCCCTTGCAGGGGGTTTGTGGGCTGGGGCAGTGGCTGGCGCCTCTCAGGAATAGTAAATGAGTCACCCCCCAAATCACCGTGTGTGGGTGGGTGCAGAGCACAGGTGAGAGTTTTTGCCCCTCGGGTGATCAGAGAGGTGAGGCCCCCTCGTGGGTTGGGCTTTTGTCTCGTTAACCAAAACACTGAAGCCTTGAACTGCAGGGAAGTCACCAGGGCTGGTTTATGTAACGTTCACTGCGGTTTTGTCCCCGGGGCTGCAGGTACAACAGCCTGGTGACCGGCAAGCGGGCGAGGGGACTCATCGCCGTGCTGTGGCTCCTGTCCTTTGGGATTGGACTGACGCCCCTGATGGGCTGGAACAAAGCCATGAGTGGCTGTCCCAACGCCACCAACGAGACAGGGACGGAGCCCCACGGCTGCTTCATCTCGTGCCTCTTTGAGAACGTGGTGACCATGAGCTACATGGTCTACTTCAACTTCTTCGGCTGCGTGCTGCTCCCGCTCGTCATCATGCTGGGGATCTACATCAAGATCTTCATGGTGGCCTGCAAGCAGCTGCACCAGATCGAGCTGATGGGCAACTCCAGGACCACCCTGCAGAAGGAGGTGCACGCAGCCAAGTCTCTGGCCATCATCGTGGGGCTTTTTGCCTTCTGCTGGCTGCCCCTGCACATCCTGAACTGCATCACGCACTTCCACGAGGACTTCTCCAGATCCAAGCCCGAGTGGGTGATGTACGTGGCCATCATCCTCTCCCACGCCAACTCCGTCATCAACCCCATCATCTACGCCTACAGGATCCGGGATTTCCGCTGCACCTTCCGCAAGATCCTCTCCAAGATCCTCTGCAAGGCCGACGACTTCCCCAAGTGCCCCTCAGAGCACAACCAGCACCTGACTGTCATCAACATCAGCTCCCCCGCGGCCTCGGTGACCGTATGACCCCCCCGCTGCCCCCGGGGCTCCAGCCCGGCCCTGGCACTGCCCCTCCCGGTCTGAGCCGTCCCACAGTGCTCAGAGATGACCACTATGCACTCGTGCAGCTCTGTTTTTATTTTTATTTTTGTAATTAACTCGTAGAGGAGTGACCTGAGCGGGGACACTGAGTGCAGCTCGTAGCCCCAGGGGGTGTGAGAGCTGTGATCCTGCCCTGTTTCCTTTCCAGGTGTTTCCTTTCCAGGTTGGACACTGACTGGGGAAGACTCACCTGCTGGGGGGGTGTTTCCCCAATTGTGCTGCTCATGTCAAGTCATAGGATCTTTATTTTAATTATTATTATTATTATTATTTTTTAATATTTTGGTTCATTTAGGAGTAATAATTTTGTGTCTGTTTTTTGAGTTGTTCTCCAAGTCCATACTTGACAGCACTTTGGTAATACCCTAATTATTCCATCAATTGTTTGATGCAGCTTGTATTCTCTGATGGGAAAAAGTCTTACTTAGCCCAGTTGCTGGTGTGAAACTGAATCTGTGTTCCAGGCACTGAGGGGAGGGACTGTGTGGATGGGAAAAGCAGGTCAGAACTGGCCAGCCCAGCATGGAAACCCCAATTACTGAAAGATTTGAGAAAACACTTGACCAGGGTTTTAGAGAAGAGGTTTAATTGCTTTTAAATCACTTCGGTCCACAGGACTGTGCAGCCCCAGTGCTTCAGGTTTGCCCCCAGATCTGTTTCCAGCTCCCAAAATGCAGGAGGCAGAAGTGTCCCAATGGCCTTGGCTTGTCTGAACCAGGGCCACCAAGGCCACGGTCACTCTGCCTTGGGGGCATGAGCTCTAGAATTAGGTTTTTGCTCCCAGGTCAAAACTTGCCAGCCTTGCAGAGCTTCCACAAGGGCAGGTTTTAGCTGTGAGAGGTGGGTGCTGCAGCTCACCTGATTCCTAAAGCTTGGTCTGGCTGGGCCTGCAGCCCTGTAACCCCCAGAAGCTGTGAATGCTTTTTTTCTCCCCCTCAATTTTTATATTTTATCCTTGAAAAATTGTACTTGAATAACACAGAAATCAACTCTACATTTTTTAAAATACTGTTGCCCTAAAAGGGGGTACCAGACCCCAAGAGTTTAATTTCTCTGGCATATGTAATGACAAATAAGGTGTAAAATCAAATGGAAAACTGAACAAATCTTGTTCCTGCAGCATCTCCTCTGCCAGCTGGCAAAAGCTGCAGACAGCAGCTGCAGGAGTGACTCTGGGCCCACCATGCACAGGGAATGGTCCCCTGGGAGTGCTGGGCTTCCCTGCCGTTGGAGCAGCTCAGCCCCAAACCTGGGTGCAATCACCACAGAGCTCTGAATGGGCTTGCACGTGTTTCTGCAATGTCCAGATTTAGCTCCAGCTCAGACACGGGCAATTCCAGCCCGAGCCTGAGCAGTTCAAGTCACTGTCCCAAGTGCTTCTCCTTTAACAGCCCCATTCAGCTTTGCTGCATCTGCCGTGCTCAGGGGCCAGCTGACACTGGGGCCACCTCCTGCCATTTGGGCTCTCCCCTCCCTTCATTCCTTCCCTCCTGTGTTATCTTTGGCCCTGCTCCTCCTGTTAATCACGGCTGGAAACAAGCAGGGTTTCACCTGCAGCTCTGGCAGCGTTGCCAAGTGGTTGCAAGCCACATTTATCCTCACAACAAAGGATGGAATCTCTCCCTGTGGCTGCCTGAAACCGACCCAAACTCTCTCACAGCAGCAACAGAGTGAAACTCCCAGTGCTGTAACACCAAGAGAGAAGGTCCCAGAACATTTGTCCTCATGTGAGAGCTTCCAGTGCAGCTCAGCATCCACCACTGCTCCCTCCCCATGCCTCTTATGAGCCAGAATTCCTGCAGAAGGATGTGGAGCATCCTTAGCCGTGCTTTTGGGCTGGCAGGCATTAACTCTGGCCCAGGTCATGGTCACTGGGCACAGGAAGTGCCTTTGTGGATCTGAGCCAAAGACATTTCAAGGCAAAACAAAAAGAGGACACCTCCCTTGCCCCCCTCAATAAAAAGCTCTGAAGGTTTCTATAAAACTGTGAAGCAAAAACAGCAGAGGAACTTTGTGTAGCGAGTGCAGCTGTGGCCATGCAGCTGTCAGTGCTCTGTTGTACATGGATGGATGTGTTCTCCTCACGTTGCTCAGATTTTGTATTTGCAGTGACTGTTATTTACATACAAAAAGCTCCATTTACCACCCACACCCCCTGGCTCAGCCTGTGCCCTGTTATTTCTCGTGGTTGATGAGTTCACAGGTGCAGCAGGAGAGGCCACCTGCCCTGAGGGAGGACAGAGCACGGGCAGGGAATCACAGCTGGAAGGAGCTGGGTCCCAGGGGAGCAGCCAGGGGTGGTCAGTGTGTCTGAAAGGGTTTGATTTAGAGCACAGCAACCACGCTGATGCTTCCAAAGATCCTGTTCCAGTGGAAGCACAGAGCTGCCACCAGTCTCAGGGTGCTGAGGGGTCCCTGGCCTAGTCCCTGGATCAGGTTTGCCACTGAAAAATCAGAAATTACTCTGAGCTGCCACCTGCAAAGAGCCACAGCGGCTCTTTAACCTGTGGGTCACTGAGACCTGCAGGACTGTTTGCATCCTCACATCACAATTATTACAGATTAGTTCAAACACCTTCAGAAATCCCCAAACCAGCAGAAATAAGAGAAACTGAAGTCAAGACAGGCCTATTTAATTAATTAATCAGTGCCAGGCTGCTAATTAATGTCACACTTGGCTGCAGCACAGGAAGAAATCCACCAGCCACAATGAGCATTTGACAGCCCCGTAGATATTAAAAATGCCAGCTACACAGCCAGGGAGTGATCCAAATCCTTCATCCTTCATCCTCTTCCTCAGCCAGGAGGATGTTTGTGAGCTGCTCCTCAGACACAGCCAGCTCCTGGCAGGCTCCCATGGCCTGGCTGAGGTAGACAGCCAGGATGTGTTTGCACTGCAAAGTGAACAGCAGGAGCAAGGCTGGAATGTCAGGCTCTGTCTGCACCAGGAACCCATCCTGGCCAAGGTTTGGTGAAGTGCTCAGCCCTCCCAGGTTCCCTCCTGGCACAGGTGGTGCTCAGTGTCCCCAGTTCTGTCACCAGGACAGTGCCATGCAGGGATTGGCACACAGATCCTGGCTCCTGGCACCCTGCCCACCACCCTGCACCCCAAACCCCAAACCCGGGGCTCTCAGAGCCCAGTGACACCTTGGGTCAGGCTCAGCCTGTGTGACCAACTCCACATTTGCGTTAGTTTGGGAATTTCGGGTTCAAGGAGCAGAGCCTTGTCCCCATGGCAGCCCCAGGCTGAGGCAGGGAACTCACCAGAAGGCTCTCACTCTTCTGCAACACTGAAAACCCAAAGGCAGGGCACGTGCAGAAGTGGCAGGAGCTGTAGCAGGTGTAGAGTTTGCCTGAGCTCCCAAGGACCTGAAACAGAGGTAGGTGAGGAGTCAGAGGCAGGATTCACTTGAGTTTCTCTGACCCAGCAGTGAGGGGGAGATGTCACAGCACAGAAGTGTCCCCAAACACTGCAGAGACCCACCTAAGCTTGAAGCTCCTCAGGTTTCTCATGGATTCTACAGGCTTCTCCCTCTGCAGCTGAGGGTGTCCTGTATCTGTGCCTGCAGCAGATCCCAGCCCCAGGGACTTGTCTGCTCCTAAGGAACCAGGAAAAGCAGTGGCACCACTCCCTGAGCTCCCACTGCGTGCCAGCCCCTCCTGTGAGCTCCCTCCCAGCACTGGCAGAGGTGGAAATGGCAAAAAGACTCTTGTCACACAGAGCCCAGGTGTGAAGCCAGAGCCACCACGGGCCTGGGGACAGGAGAGCAGCTCTGAGCAGGGAGGCCTCCCCTTTCCCAACCACTGAAGGCTGTTCTGCTCTCAAAACCAGCTGCAGCTACTGGAATCCAGATCTGCCTGAATAAACAAAGCTGAAGTCTCCAGAGAAGCCTCCCTGCTCCATCTCTGCTTTGGGAACAGCACTGCCTGCTTTTCCCACATGCTGTTCCCTGCAAGGCTGGTCCTGAGGCACCAGGGACACCAAACAGGTGAGGGAAGCATTTTTTTTTTTCCAGCATGGAGCAATCTGTGAGCTGCTGGAGCTGACTGCAGGATGTAGGAAAGCCAGCCTATGGATTATTATTTCTCTTTTGGTCTCTTCAAGACTGGAAAATAGTTTTTAAGAAACTACTTCAAGGGCCCATCCCATGGGAAGGGAAGGATCTGCAGGAGCAGAACACACTTGCACAGGGCCCAGGGCTCTGAGGGCACATCACAGCCCTCTCCCACCCCAGGCTTTGGACTCTGGCTGGGTTTGTGGCACACACACCCCTAAATCCAAAGACAAACACAAAAAGTGAGAAGGCAGTGGAGCTCTGCAGAGTGCTGCTCCCCTCCAGGACACCCCCGGCATTCCGAGCCCCTCCAGAGGAACATTGTCCCTCACTGTCCAAAGCTGCTCTTCCAAGGAGAGCCTTCCCCTGTCCCCTGGAGCTCTCCCTGCACCCTCTGCCCACCAGGGAACATCCAGAAGTTCAGGCTCTCCCACAGAAGTGCCAATGCCTCAACGTCCCCCTCACTCCCAGCAGAGCCAGGACACAAAACTCACATTCCCATTTCAGGGTAAACCATTTTTTTTCTCAGTCTGGCCTTTACCCTGGGTCCTCCTTTTCCTGCAGGCCGAGTTTGTTTCACTTGTGATAAGTTTGTTTTCCAGTAGCCCCTTTGATTGTTTTTTCCAAGATGAAGTATTCTGATGGTGCCTTCCCCTCAGAAGTGTTTTCCTTTGGGGAGGGGGGCAAGCCACAGACAGACACTGCCACATTTGGGCTGAGCTCAGTGTTCCCCCATCCTGACCTAGATGGCAAGAACACAGCCTCTGCCTAATAAGGCAAAATCTAAAATCCAAAGAGTGGGAGAAAAAGGTGCCTCTGTTCCTGGCCAGCTGCAGCCCAGCCTGGGGTGCTCCCCTGGCCCTGGGGTGACATTTCCTTCTGCTGTCCTCATCCCTGGGTCTCAGTGAGGAAAAATCCCCCTGAGGTGTCCCTGCCAGGGTGTTGGGGCACAGGAGGGTCAGCTGAGGCAGCAGCACATGGACAGACAGACAGACAGGCAGCACCACAGCCTGTGCCAGGGCCTGCTGCTCAAAGCCTACACCATGGGGAATCTGCCACACAGTTCTAGGAAATGAATGAAAAAAGACATAATAAAAAAGAAGAACCCAATGGAAGTGCAGGATGGGAGCAGTGCAGGTGCCAGCTGGCAGGGCTGAGGCACTGCCCTGCTCCACTGCCACAGCTCAGCATTTCTGCCACTGGGGCAGAGCTAAAGGCTGCTCCAAATGCTGCCAGCTCCACACTCGGCCACATCCAGCACAGCTCCACCGTCAGCCAGACCCACCATCCCTGCCGCAGGGAGGATTTACCCTGACCCCAGCATGGCAGGAATCATCAGAGCTCTGCTGGGATGGTCTCAGCTCTGAGGCATCCAGGCCGTGGACACTCCATCAGTGCTATTCCTCCGTAGATCAGCAAGGGCATTAAGAGACAAATCACAGCTTTCATTTGGCTGAGGGCTCTTTCTTCTCCCATCTCAGCTCCTGAGGGCAAGGGCTGCCTACACCACAGGGCCTGTCAGAGCAGAGCCTTCCTCCCCTGAAGCAGGGCCTGAGATGTGCTGGGTGATAGGGAATTATCACCAGCTCAGATTTGGCTGTAATGACCCAAAGGAGTTTCACAACAGAACCAGCCTCATGGCCTCAAAGAGTTCTCCAGAGCCAGCTGCAAGTGGAAGCATCACCTCACATTCCAGCCCAACCACATCAGGGTGCAAATGGCAGGGCTGACTTTGTGGGGGAGAATTAAGAGGGATGACTGTGCAGTGTCCAGGCAGCCGTGGATGCCCCCCTCTCCAGGGGCACAGCCGGGTGGGGGGGGACATCTTCACACATTTCTACAGCACACAGGAATGAAGAACCAGTGGCTCCAGTGCAGGGGTTTGGTTTCTGTGACCCCAGATGTGTTCCTGTCACTGCTCCAGCCCCAGGGTAGACTCTGCTCTTTGTTTCTGCATCTCAGCCAGCTGGGATGAGGGAGAATTTCACAATGGCACCAACCTCACACCCCCAGAGAAAATATCTCTTCAGATTCCTCTGTTAATGAACTCATCAGCGTGGCCTTAATCAGCAATCAAGCCCCACTGAAGAGGAGTGCAGCTGGAGGCACACAGGAACCTCCATCCTGGAGGTTTGTCCTGCACTAACTCCCTGACCCTCCTGTCCAGGGCTTCCTTCTCCACAGGGAAACCAGAGGCAGGAGAGCAGTTCTGATGCTTGTTCCTTTTCAAGGAACATTATTAATATCAGCAGATTATTTATTGATGCCCAGCAAGGCTCTGCCTCAGCCTGCAGGGCCTGACAAAGCTCTGCAAGGAGAATGTGACCGTTCCCTGCCCAGTGGCATTTCCAGACAAGCAACAGTAAAAAAGGGAAAGCCTTTGAGCATTCAATTAATCAGCAAGGCAGCTGCTGTCTGAGGGTGCTGGAAGCTTCCTAGGCTTTACCAAACATCCACAGGCAAGCCCCCAGCTGGAATCCAAGGCTGTTCTTGAGCCCTGGTTATGATTCATGTCCCTCTGGAGGGGCCTGTGTCCCCTCCATGGCCCCAGAAGTGATAAAGGCTCCATGTGCAAGCTCTGAGCACATGAGAAGGGTTTTGGCCAACAGCCAGGCCTGACTTCACAGCCCTTTTCTCACCCTACAGGACCCCAGAGCACCTCCAGGGGAGGAGAAACGGTCCTTTGAAGAGGGGACACTTGGAAATTTTCCTCTTTGATGCTACAGCAGTGAGCAAAGACATTCCCCCTTCTCTGGTGTGTGAAAAGAACCAGCCCCAGCCCTGGACAGGCTGTGCTACCTGAGGGGGTTGGGAGTGCTGAGGAGAAGGAATTGGTGCTCCTTGACCAAAATCTTTTGGGCACAGGGTCCCAGTGCTCAGTCAGGGCACAGCAGTGTCCCTCTGAGTCCGGAAGCCATGGGCTGGATGCAGCTGGTCAGTGGCTCACAGCATGGATGGACTGTCCCAAAAGAGATGCCACCAGTGCTGGGGCACCAGAGAACAAGGAATTGTGCTCAGCACAGGAAGGTAAGAATGAAGAAGCAAAGGCTCCTCTTCTCAGCTCACCCCCACCCTGTGCTGTGATTGATCTCAGGGCTGAGGTGAGCTCTTCTCCCCAAAATGCCATTTCATGGGGATGTTTCTGTGGTTCAGAGCCTTGGCTACAGTGACCCAGAGTGAAACCCCAGGGTTTGGCCTTTATTGCTTCCTCCCAGGCAGCAGAGATCCCCTGCCAAGCACAGGTCATGAGGGGAGAGAAAAGCAGTGATGGCAGATAACAAGAGTTGTGTACAACTGGTCAAGAGGAAGAACTTCCTTTGCTGGAGAGGATGAGAGTTATAAAGCAAAATTAGAAATCCCTGGAAAACTTCCTCCTGACTGTGATGCCCACAAACACATAAATTGTCTCTGGCTGGCTGGGAGCCACAAAGAAAGTGGTTCTGAACTGTGCTGCTCTAATTCTAGTCTGTGGCTGCTGCTCTCCTGTGTCACTTCAGGAGTTTATAAACCACTGGTGTCCTCTCTGTGTTTATCCATGCTCTGCAGGTCAGGAAAACACTGTCTCAGATGCCAGCTGGAAACCATCAGAAAGCAAGAGCAAAGAGAAGCATGTACCTGGTACAGAGTCCTTCCACTGGGGGCCCTGACCCGGGTGACAGAACGCTGATCCACCAAATCCAGAGCTGGGACTGCAGATGGGCCAAAAATGAACTTCAGCCTGGAAGAGAACACGTCTCTAGTTAGTCACAGCACAAAGGGAGACCACCTGGCTCAGCCTCAGGGCACAGAGACAGCCCTGTGGAGCCCACAAGGTGCCCATTGCAAAAGTAAGACATTTTTCCTTGCTGCAGTAACTGTCCCATAAGCACAAAGGCACAAACGGGGATTTTAGTGGAGCACATGGAGCCAGACTTGCCAGTGCTCAGGGCAAAAGGGGCTCGTGTACAGCCAGGATGCACTGCCCTGGATTGATCAGCTGGTCCTGAATCCCACCTCCAGGCATGGACCACGCACTCCCTGGAGAAAGAGGAGTGCAAGGATGATCCACAGCTCCTGGAGAAACAGGAACTGGGGCTCCTTCCTCATCTCTTGGAAATCGGATAAACCCTGGGGAACGAGTGAGTCATTTTGTAGTGATCACATCTCCTCCATCACAGTCACAACTGAGGGATAAATTATCCTTCCCCTACCCACCAAACTGCATCAGGAGGAAGCTGGAGAACATCAGGGAATTACTCAAGACACTCCACTGCACATAGAGACACCAGATAGCATCAGTTTTACATCTGTGACCCAGCTACAAGCAGGGCTCAGAGACAGCCAAGATATTCCAGATAAACACCCAGGGGCAGCACGTGCCTGATGCCCCTCCACTCTCCCTAAAAACCCTTTTATCCCTTCAGGCAGGACACGTGAAGGGATGCACAGCATTTATGGATGAGGGAGTGCCTGGGATGGGGATCACTGCACACTCCAAAGGGAGATTTTATCTCCTGCTGGGTACAGGATAAGGTGTGTGTTAAATATGGACATCTGCACCTTCAGCCTGTTGTCCAGCCAGCTCATGGGCTTCAAAGTCACTCTAGCCCAGTAAATCCAGCTGCTCCGAGTGTTCCCAAAGAGTTCAGGGGCAACTCAGTTAACTTCACAGACCTTTCACCCACCGAGAAAAATCTGTGTAGTCTAGATTGGTTCCAAGGGTAAACAACAAGGAAATCAGCAGCGATGAACAGATAGCACCAAACACCAGCAGCAGACCAAGAGAAAAGGGAAAATTTCCAAGTCCAGGGAGGACAGAGCAAGGCAGAGCCCCAGCATGGCTGAGTCAAGCCCATTGATAAGCAGCCAAGCAGACAGACAGATTCCAGGAAGACCAAAACTTGCACAAACTGAAGGCAAGAAGGGCCGGCTCCATCTGAGGGCTGTGAGGAGGTGGGTGGGGAACGCCTAACGTAAGACATTCCTTCATGATTAGGTTTGGGACTATCAGGGGGCTGAGTTCAGGGAGTTTCAGGAACTCTTTTCAAATTTAGGGAATTCTTTTCTTGTGTATATAACTTGATCAGTTCAACAGGAAATGCCCACAGGAAATTCAAGGACTTTGGAGATTTGGAAGAGATTAGGAAATGAAATCAGAATACTTCTGAGCTGCTGGATGCAGGGAATTGATGGAAACCTGGCTGCAAAGATTTACCACCCAACTATTATTAAACTTAACAAGGGGATTTCTTTGCTCTTTTCTTTTCTTTTCTGAGGAGAAGGAAACAAAAGCTTTCAAACCTAATCCCGCCTTTCAAGGGTCACTGTGGTCCCAGGAGAGGGAGTCAGCACACCTTTCACAGGTGTTGTGTCAGATAACTTTCACACAAAGGCATTAAGGGTTCCTGGTGATCTCATCCCTGGCAGGCAGGAACACAAGGTTAGAGATGAATCTGAAAAGTCACTTTCCCTGTGACAGTCCTTTTCTACCCATTGGTGAGGGCTGAAGTTGTGAAACTTGGATCTCTTAGGTCACTGCTGGAATGACTAAAGTATTCACAAGGGTGACAAAGCTGACCTGAGACTGCCCCCAAACAGAAGAAAATCTCCAAGTTAACAATTCCCTTGTGCAGGGTGATGATAAGGACACTTCTCCCTCTCTATCACAGGTGCCCAGGACTCAAACAGCAGGAGTGAGCTCAGGGTGCTCACAGGGGCAGGAAGGAGAGGGATGAATCACCCTGGAGCACAACCCGTTCCCACAGAAAACCCCTTCCAGAACTGAGGCTGGACTCAGAGCTCAGGGTAAATATCCTGGGTTTAAATTAGAGCAACTCATCACAGCAGATGCAGTGATACAGAGATAATTTTGTGAATCTCTGGGGAAAAAACCCCTCCAGAACCTTCATTTGCACTACCACCAAAACCACCAGCATTTTTGTGTTTCAGCAGCACTTGGTCAGCAGGACTTGGGGCAGGAACTGGAGCTGAAGACACTCACCCCAGCAGCAGGTCATCAGGGACTGCAACAGAAAGAAAAGGAAACGTGATTTTGCAGAATTTCACATCACAGGGGGGTCACTGTCCTGCCAAGGTATGTCCAGAGCTCTCAACATCCTCTCTAGCCACCAAAAAATCAACAAGGAGCAGCAAAACGACCCATGATGGCAGTGCTAAGGTACTTACCAAGTACAACCACAGGAATTAATTTTAAAAAGAAATGCAGAAGCCCAAATGTACTTTCTTTTGTGACATCCTACTTTTAAAAGCACACAATAAAAGGCAGGAACATCTTACTCTGTCACTTTAAGAAGCTGGTTAAAAATATATATATATTATTTTCCCTAAAACTCTCCTGGCATGAGTTGAGAACTCTGGCATCACAACTTTAAAAATGTTGTTCTTTTCCCAGCCCAGTCTTGCAGGGCGCCACTGGTTTATGGCTTTTCATACAGCCCACTGAAACATTGTGTCTTCATTTATTGGAACTTCTCCTTAAGATGGAAAGTTACACTCGAGCAAAGCAGTGTTTGTTGTAGCTGACAGCCCAGGCTCTGCTTGTCCACCCTGATCTTTCTGTTATCACCCAGGGGACACAGTGTACTGCCTCCATATCCCACTGGAAGATCTGGACTTTTGACATGAAAATCCTTTTCTTCGGACAATTCAAAATACTCTTTATGACTTGCCCTGTTGGTTTGAATTTTCCAGCTTTATTTGAATTTAATTCTGTAAAAGGATGAATCATTTAGTCTCCACAGCTTTGTCTCAACGTGTGCTTTAGTACTACTCTGCCTCTTTAAGAAGGACATCTTTAAAGGGATGTGAACTTCTTTTTTTTGCTTAGTTTACAACAGGATTTATAAAGCTCTTTTAAAAGTCACATGTAGATTTTGGATCTCCTCTAACCTGACAGGAGCCATAGTGCAAGTGTGCCAAAAATCTGTCACTGGGGTCACTCTGACAGTTTAGACACGAAGTTTCTCCCCATTCCTCACTCCCACATAGTGCTCAAGACAGATTTATCTGAATTCTCATTTGTTTGGGTTTTGTGCAGTTAAAAATATCCCTTCAGCAGACACTTTCCTCGGGAAGAGCCATTCTGTGCAACTCATCCAGTAAACACAAACATTAATATTCTCTTAGCACGGATCCAGCAAAGGTAATTGTTCTTAACTAGCTGCTGGAATTGGCCAGGATTTCACTGCTGGCTTGCGCGGGGGAGTTGTTCCTCGCCCTGGGAACACCAGCACACCCCCTCTGCCGGTCAGTCAGGCAGCGGCTTTGGGGAATTTCCCTTTCCAACTCCAGTTTTGGGACTGGTGAGTCTGTAGAGCCAGCAGTGCAGAGGGCACAGCAGAATTCCTGCCCCGAGGCAATCATTTATCATCCCTCAAGTGTGACCACGGGCACCAGGAGCTCTAAGGAGCAGCATCACCCCTACGTCTCACATTCCAAAAAAAGAGTTCGAACTGGTGTGATTTTTGAATTTAACTTCGAGAAGGGGCTGCTCCTCGTTACCTGTGCTTCACAGCCGTCTGTTGTCACAGAAAAGGACAGAAAGGTGAAGGCCACCTCTGAGACAACAGGGTTGGTAAAAAAGGGGAGGCCAAGGACCCTCAGCACTCCCTTCACATACCCTGCGAGGTCTCCTGAAAAGCCTTTTTGATCTCCCTCAAGAGCTCTTCTGCCACTGCTGGCAAGGTGCTCCTGTCCATCCCACCGGCACGGGATCATCCCTGGAAACGAGACAGGAGACAGTGGGAAATCTTTCGGGTCACCACGGACACTGAGCATCGGGAGGAGTTATCTGGGCACTCCAATGCAACCCAGCACCCACGGAATGGCTTTAAAATGTTTTAAAAGCAACTTTTTAAAGGTTTGGTGGTTTTTTTAAACACGTTCTGGGAACACAGGCTTGCTCACAAACACACGGGTGTCTCTGCGATGCCCCCACGCAAGCACGGGCCCCGTGGAAGGCACCGGTCACTGCCCAGGGCAGAGGATGCTCCTCACGCCCGGGCGGCACTTCCTGGGCATCAGCTCCTGCCCGTTCCCCCGGGGCTTGGTGCAGCCTCCTGCCAGCCCTCCTCAGGTGTTTACACACAGGGATGAGCTGTTCCCTTTCTGCCCCCTCAGCCCCCTCAGCCCTTCCTGGGTGATGCTCCGGCCCCTTCCTCATCTTTGTCCCCGCCGCGTGTGCTGAGGGGCCCGGCACGGCCAGGGCGCTGCGGGCGCTGCTCACCAGGGCGGGCAGAGCGGCGGGCCCCGCTCCCGGTGCCGTTCCCGGTGCCGTTCCCGACGGGAGCACGGCCCGCTCCAGCTCCCGGTCCCGGTGTGACGTCACGACACCGCCCCGTGCCCGCGGTGACGTCACGCTCGCCGCGCGCGTTCTTAAAGGGCCCGCTCGGGATGGCGGCGGCGGCGGCGCTGCCGCGGGCCCTGTCCCGGCTGTGTCCCCGGCGCTGTCCCGCCCTGGCCCGGCCCGCCTGGACAGGGGGACACCGGGGACACCGCGGGGACAGCGGCAGCGGCACCGCGGGGCCGGCGCGGCCGCGCTGGGCACGGCCGGCCGGCGCTGCTCTGGCCTTCCTGGGAGGTGAGAGGGGCGGCGGGCGGCGGGCACGGCTCCCCCGGCCCCGGGCACCCAGCACCGTGTCCCCGCAGGGTTCTCGCTGTTCCCGCGGGACGCCGAGGAGGACGGCGAGGACGCCATCATCCTGCTGCTGAAGAGAGCCAAGGTGAGGCGCGGGCGATTCGGGCGGT
Source organism: Chamaea fasciata (assembly GCF_029207755.1). Lineage (NCBI taxonomy): Eukaryota > Metazoa > Chordata > Aves > Passeriformes > Sylviidae > Chamaea > Chamaea fasciata. The sequence continues at coordinate 7,541,409 of NW_027094106.1, forward strand.
CCGGGCGATTCGGGCGGCGCGGGCGGTGCGGGCGATTCGGGCGGCGCGGGCGGTCCGGGCGATTCGGGCGGCGCGGGCGGTCCGGGCGCGGGGCCCGGCGCTCACCGGCCCCGGTGTCCCCGCAGCTCTGCGCCGTCAAGGGGGAGCTGGCCGAGGCCGAGCAGCTCCTGCACCAGGCCCTGCGCCGGGCGCACCAGGAGGAGAACAGGCAGGCCATCGTCTATACCTACAGCATGGTGAGCGGCCGGGATGAGGCACAGCGGGGGACGAGCTGTGGGGAGAAGGAAAAGCGGCTGAGTGAGGCTCGTCCGCGTTGCCTTAATGGAGCTTGAGCGCTGTGTGTGTCTCTTCCAGATGGGGAACGTGGCCTACATGCAGGGACAGCTGGACAACGTGAGTGACTCTGGGTTTTCCGTGTGAATTTTTAGAGGTTGACGTCTTGTGCAGCGTCTCGAAGGCGTGGGGTGCTGGCACAAGCTGCAGGCTCAGAGATGTCCCAGTGCAAAGCAGAATGGTCCAACTCAGGGCTGCAGTCCCATGAGCACACCAGGTTAAGAAAGATGCTCTCACAGTTAAACTTTGAGCTCCAACACGGTGTGCAAGGGAAGGAATACTTCTTTACTGTGAAATGCTGCAGTTGAGCCCAGAGATGGCTGCTCCAAGGAGAATCTGGGAATGCCCTGAGCTCACAGACAGAGTGAAGGCCTGGTTGCTGCAGCAGTGCTCAAGGAGAAACTGAAAGGACCCACTGGTTCAGTACCATTGAGCTCTGATCAGCCTTTCACTTCTAATTGGTCTTGGTGTAGTGTAAATGCAACAAATTTGAGCCAGGCCCCTCTATGCGGTTTGCCTCTGTTTTGTTTTAAATGCCATCATTCCTCAATATACTCTTCAAAATTCTTGTTTCAGGCAGAAAAGCTCTACAAAGCAACTATGAGCTATATGCTTGCAGGGGACACCAAGGAGGTATGTTCTGAGACAGGCTGCCACTAGTGCCCTTTTCTTTGCCTTATTTCTTATGCTGTCATGCCTCTTACTGGAAATTGGCAACACTAATGAATGGCAGCACTGGAGGCAACAAGATGGGGATTTTTAAGGTCTAAACTCTCTGACAAAGTAGTGTTTGTGTTGGGGAGGTACAAGAAGAGTAACAGTTGTGTTGTGTGTCCTCCTGGCAGGATGACAATGCCATCCTTGAGATGTCCCTCAAGCTGGCCAGTATCTATGCTGCTCAGAAACAGTGAGTTCCCCCCTAGAGGTGTCATCTGCTTTCATCTCAGTTTTGCAGTGGTGGTGGGGTGGCCAAGCAGAGGCTCTTAAATGAGGGATCCTTCAGGGATAGAAGGAGCTTTGCTTTGCACTTTGCAGGGACAAATTAGCCATAGCTGGTTACCAGTTCTGCATCCTGACCTTAGAGGAGAAGGTTGCCAAGCAGAAGGACTTGCCTGAAGATGTCTTATCAGGTGGGCAGCCTTGTCTGCCAAAGGCTTCTCACCTTTTCTCCATCTCCCTGTCCTTGATGTTGTTTCTGTATTGCCTAAGCACCATCTCCATGTCTGTCCATTGTCTTCACACTGCCTGAGTTTCCTGCTGTGGTAGGATGGAGGTTCATGCTGGATCCTGAGGCAGTGATCACTTCTCTCTGCAGCTGAAGAAAAGGCCAACACCCAGCTCCTGCTTGGGATGAGCCTGGACTCCTACGCCCGCTACCTCCTGAACATCAAGGAGTTCTCAGCAGCACAGAAAATGTATGAGAAGGCTCTGCAGATATCAAAGGATGTTCAGGGAGAGACTCATCCACAGGTGATTTGTACAGCAGTAGCTGGACTCTAGGGAAGGAAAGGCTGATCTGTAGGGAATGGGGCATACTGCAGTAACTGGTGTGACGGGGAACGAATGTGGTGCTTCTGCTGCCCCAGACTGCTCCACAGACTTCCCTTTTCCCTCCTGGTGTAGAGTGTGGTGCTGATGAGTGACCTGGCCACGGTGCTGGACGCTCAGGGCCGGTATGAGGAGGCGCACACCTACAGCAGGAGGGCGGCAGAGCTGGCAAGGGACACTCAGCACCCCGAGGAGCACATGGTGCTCAACAACCTGGCAGCAATCCTGATGCACAAAGGTCAGTGAATAAACGCCCAGCCCTGTCACTGAGCTTGGGCTGACTGCAGAGAGCTGGGTCTGTGTTGTAGGGCTGAAACTACAGTGCTGGTTTGGGGTTATTAGTTTTAGTTTGACTTGGAATTGCTTGCACAAACTGAATTTAGGCTGACCCAAAAGGGTGCCAGGGGATCTTGTTTCCCATGTTCTATGTGGCCAGTAACTTTTCCAAAAGGACAGAAGACATGCATGAGATTTGTTTCTATGCGATTTTAATGCTGAAGCAGCACCAGGTCCCATCATCACTGCCTCTCTCCAGCTCCCAGAGTTGGCAACATGGCAGGATGTTTCCTGAGCCTCCCTAGATCTTGATGTGTTCCAAGTAGTTCTTGTCCTTTGCATGTTATCAGCAGCAGGAGGGGGCTCAGAAAACGGGTGATGGAACTGGGGAGCCAAGCCTCTTTTCCCTCTTGCTACAGAAGATTTCCTGCAAGCAAAACAAGTGTACAAAGAAGCTCTGAAGCAGGCACAGCAGAAGGGGGATGCTGCTTCTGTCCAGCATATCCAGGAGGAACTAGCTGAGCTGGCCAAGAGGAGGAAGGGCTCCAAATAAGTTTGGCCACAGAGCCCAGCCTTGAGGTGGCTGAAGGCAGCAAGGGTTGGTCAGCACAGGCAGCCTGGGAGCAGCTCAGTGCAATTCTCCGGAGAAACAGCAATGAGGAGTTTTGGGACTGCGTAAGAGGAAGGGCTGCCACTGCCTAACAGCCCAAAATAAAGGTGTGAAATCTTAACTGTGTGCATTTGTGGTGTAGTCTGTGGTTTGACTGACCTACTGTGCTAAGTGATTTAATTTTGGCTGCCTAAGTGCAAGTCTGGCCTGCTATTAATACCTGTGTCAGAGTCAAGGAGTAGCAGTTTGTTGCTCCTGCTGCCCACAGAAGTGTTCAGGTTCAAAACATGGCTGTCCTGGAACAAGTATTGAAAAGGAACAGGCAGGAATTGTCTCACTCTTTACATACTGCACAGCACAACAGGGGTTATCCTCTTAGCAGTGCTGCAGTTCAGCATGTCTGAACTTCAGCAGAGCATTTCCCAGGCTGTACCTGCCCTGCAGCAGAGCTCTAGCTCCCTGTCCTGGTCTGCCAGGTTCCCTGAAGATCAAGTGCATTTCTTCATTTAGCATCCAAAGATAGAAGTTGTCCTCTCAGAGGAGGGGTGAGGCTGTGACCACACAGAGCTGCTGTCAGAAATAAAACACTTGGCTCCAGTGGAGAGCACACAGAGTGCCAGAGCTGTCCTCCTCTCTTGGATAGGTCAGTGCTTGAATGCTGAGGCTTCCTGTTGGAAAAGATGCTGTGTACAAACCCAGCTTTGTCAGCTACGTGCCTTCATGTGAATCAAGTATGAACAGCTGCCTTAGACAACAGAATTTCTCTGTTCTGCCCTGCCAGGAAGCCTGATGTTAAAGAAAGAGGAGAATAAACCAGAAATCACCAAATCCATATTTAGTTAGGATAGTAGAACTAATTTTGTTGCTAACCAAGCACAGTTTTAACCTCTCAGTTGTCAGAACTGCAGCTGGTTGGTACAACCCTCAGTGTAATTACATCATTATTAATTTACTTACCATAGCAGCTTCATCTCTGAACTTTGAGCTAAGAGGAGGAGGCACACAGGTTTTCTAGAGCAGAAGTTCACTGAAGCTAGAAAATTTCAGTCACATACAGAGCTTTGTTCTCAGCAAGCTAGAAAGTAAAAATAGGGCTGTACTGACAGAGAGGCTCTGACAACATCAGAGCAAACCTTCCCTGAAGTGCTGGGGTTGGGGTTTGAAGCAGCAGAGCTTGGAGGGCAGCAGTGTTACCTGGGAACCCTGTGAGCAGGGTCTTGCCTGATGCTGCAAAACAAAAGGGAGACACAGGAAAAGCAAGTGGAGAACTGATCCCCTTTATTGATTGGTCTGAATCCAGAAGTCACTGTCTAGTGAAGACATTGTGTGGAAATTATGATGCATGGGTTTTTCAAGTCTTAAATGATTTCATATCAGAATCACGAACCATATCAAGATGAAAGCATTGTGAAAGCGCTGATCAGAAATCAGGTAAAAATTTGTAGTAAACTACACTTTGTAAACATGACTTACAAACACCTTCCTGTTTGAAACAGGGCAGATGTAATTCCATACTTGAAGATTACTGGAATTGTGGTAAACCCTAACTTAGGCTCTGGAGAGGTCTTTACACTGGAGAAGTTAAAACTCAGATAAACAAACAAACAAAAAAAAAAGCAGCAACATTTTATGTGCAAATGCCACTCAAGCTGTATCTTAGGAGATTGTGACTATCCTACTTTGGATATCTTGCTGCTGCTGCAGCAGTAACATGAAGCTTTGCAATGAACATGCTATACTTACTGTACAGGTAGCAAAGACATTTGTCTGTACATGCCTCTTTCACATTGTATTTGTTACACTAAGAAAGTGAGAACAAGTGAGTTTAAGAATGGAACTTAACTCTCCACTCCAAATTTAAATCTACAAAAAGGGCAGATCAACTCGTTTTCCAGTATATGTTGCTGTGGGAACCAAAAAAGAAAGTTAGAATAACAGCACAGGTCTACAAACAGGATGAAAACTTCACTGCTGCAAGCCAGAAGGGTAAAGGAGGGGAGAATGAGAGAAATCTTTCTCAGAAAAAGACTGCAAGACTGCCAATGAATCTACTCTGATGCAGTGTTTTAAAAAAGTAGCAAAATAGCTCTGTATTTTCAACAGTGTCAAGTTTCCAAATGAGTTCCTTTGGAATTTTGTGTCCCACACTTGGGGCAAGAAGGCTTTCCTTAAAGGACTGAAAATAAATTTGCTGTTGATAAATAGTTCTGTGCTTCTTCCTGTTTGTAAGTGGACCATCACAGTCCGTGGGATGCAGAGCTCACACGACTCAAGGTTACACACTGCATTACACCTTCCATACAACGCATCACAAATAACAGCGGCAAAACCCAAAATATTTTTCACTGGAAAATAACTCCAAGGCAAAGACCCTGTTGATCAATGAGATGCAAAAGCAGTTTGAAATCTGACAGACCACGCCACCCCCCAGCTCAGTGCCATCTGAGAATCAGTCCTTCTACCCCGGAAGATTTGAATTCTCTTCCTGAGGTCAGTGCAGCATAAAATGAAGATGCTTTTGGAGATGGATGGCAGGACACCCTGTGACATCACTGCCCAGATGGATGTGTACATGAGCTACAAGCGTATCATAGCAAGCATTGATAGATGAATGATTAAGGAGACTCTCCTAGTACCATATACAATTTAAAAATAAAAATCACCCTAACAAGTATTGCACACTTCAGGAGTTAAGCCAAGCATTTGTAAGGACTTCCACCAAAAGCTTGCTTAGAGGGACAGGGACTGGGACGCAGACTTCAAAATAATTATTACATAAAGAGTTTAAAATCAGATTGGAGGAAGGTAAAAATCACAGTACCTATTGCAAACTGGTTGTAACAGAAGCCAAGTAGTTGACTCGTGCGTTGCTCAATTATTCTATAAAAGCACTTTGTTTTATTTGAACTTGGGATGTGGAAGTTTTTCTTCTTAAAGGATTTATCAACCCACCCAGAGCCTCTGTTCAGAAAAGCCATTTGCTGTGGTTAAATAAGACAGTAAAATTTAGTAGCCTGTTTTGACTGCATACAATGCAGAAACAGAGAACACTAAGAATAGGCTTTTAGGGCACAGTTAAAATTCCCAGTGTGCATAACAGTGAGGTATGCCTCCAGAAGCTGTTCTCTTTTTGTTTCTTTAACCTTTTAAAAATGAACCATAACATACCCATGCAATAATATTTCTGCAGTGTTGCTAAAAAAAACCAACTGCACCAAAAATTTACAATGTGGCAGAATTTCAAATTCCAAAGAAATATATCATCTTATTCCAGCGAACTGGAGTTATGTTAATGTACAGAATTCACTAAGGGGTCAGTCTTAAAAATCAACATTTTCACAAGAGCTTGAACACCACTGAGAAAGTGTGTCTAGGGAAAAAAAAAATTATATAAAAGCACAATGCCTGCAGGAAGTGGCACGGCATTAAATGGGCAATGATGGTTGGGAGGCTGGGGTTCTGGTTAGGCTAGGCTGAGAGGGAGGCTAGGGTTATGAAGAGTATTCTACACTGGAGAAAATGCTTAAAAAAAATTACAAAATGACCCCCAAAGTTTAGGCAATGATTTGAACATAAGTACACCAGATACTATAGCAAGGGAAAAAAACACTGCAAAAAGTACTCTCTATTTACAGAAGAATGATTTAAAAGACATTATGGTTTTCTTTACAAATAGATGTAGAGCAGGAATAGTCCACATTTTTAAAAACTCTTTACATATTTATCTTTAGTAAGTCAACCTTCTCGACCACAGTCTTCCAACACACAGCCTGTGCAGAAGGCATTTCACGGACTCTCCAGCAATTCTTCATTGTGTGGCCCTTGCTCTCTTGGAAAGTCTCTGTGGGCACAAGTCAAAAATAGATTTCTTTTTTTGACCCGCAAATTAAAAAAAAAAAAAAAAAAAGAAAAATCTGCATAGTTCAGTCATCACTGTCAGACAGAGTCTCATATTGTGCTGAAAGCAGTGGTGCAGGCTCTCGCTCCCAGATCCTGTTCTGTGGGTGAGTGGTTGCTTGGCTCATGGATGGGGGGGCACAGGCGATGGAGGTCGGGGGGGTGCTGCTCAGCATCCTCATGGTCAGAGGGTTGTATGGAAACTGGGTGGAACCTGCATCAAAAGGCAAAAAGCAAGAGCTGTTCTGAGAGATCTGTGTTGCCTTGGGTTGTGACAATTAGCAGAAAATCCACTGGAGAAAGCCCGCACATGCTGGAAACTTCTGGCCAGTATCTGACACTACAGTCCAGCATCTGAGCTCTGCAAATACCCTTGAAAGAAGCCCATTCCTCACCTGTTGATGAAGGCCTGTCTTCCCAGGCCCACACTGGAGTCTGTCTGTGGTAGTCCCCTTCTGAATGCACAGATGAGACAGAAGAAGGTCTTTCAGTTCCCAAATATCCCTGCCCAGGAATCGGAGACTTTGACTTCCTACTGTTTGACTTGCCGATGAGCTTCTGCTTGCTGACTGCCCCACCTGGCAACAGAAGGGACAGATTTAACCACTCACACTTTGGCCTCTGTGTGTTTGTTTCTAGAAATTATCAGGCAGCACTGAGAAGCTTCAGGTATCCAATACACCCTGTTCTCCTTTTCCTGTTCCATCAGTGTTGTTGGAAGAGCCAGGACAATAAATGCAAACACCACCTCTGCCAATCACAGAGGAAAGACAGTGATTTTCAGTGCTACCAGGTTATTCAAACCCTTGCTTTATTTATTTTCTTTAAGGCCTTGGGATATTTGGGAGTTGCAATACCTGAATTTGGAGATGGATTGGCTTCTTCCCTCCGTGTCTCGTTACTCGCCGGTACTGCGGCGCCGGAGCTGCCCGGAGCCACCGCAAGAGGTTGGGACATGACGACCCCGTGCTCCTCACTCTTGTCATCAAAGTTTCCCATCAGTGCTTTCCTAATGATGTCTTCCAGACCCAGATTACTGGCAGGATCTGCAAAGGAGTGACCCCTTGAACTGACTGCACCTGGGAGAGAGAAAACACAGGGAAAGGTGGGAAGGGAGGCAAAACGTGTAACTCAGAGAAATTAAAATGGGGTGTGGGGAAAGATTTGGTCATTTTGCTTTTCCTTATGGTGCAGGAAGTAAGTTTTCATGTAGGATATTAGCTTTTAAATTTGCACCATTTTCCTCTTTTACTGGACTCCCCAAAGAGTATAAATTTAAGATATTAAAGACATTACATTTTTCTGGAACATACGTTGTTTCTTTTATTGAAGAACTTACCTGAGGTAGTGACTGCTGGCAAGTTGAATATTTCAGTCCCTGGCTGAGCAGTTGCTGCAATTAAAACACAACATTTCACTGAATTTTTCAGCAGTGATGATCACTAGGTGATCAGCAGTAGCCCTACTGCACAAGAAAAAACCAAAAATATAGTTCTCGTATCACATTCCACCATGTCAGTGTTCATTACTGGAACTATATTAAAATTCTGTTTAGAAGGCATAACCATAAGGGCCAAGAAAACACATAACATTTAGTTTCAAGACACCTTTTGAAATAGAAAAATGTGTAGTATTGATATAAAGCAAATTACAGACACAGTTAGAATATGTCAGGTTTTAATAGCTCATTAATTATGTGGTTTTCATCTCTTAAATTAAGTGTTAAAATGATGTGACAGTTCTACATACAACAGCATAAAAAAATCTAACCTCCTAGTTCTATGATCATGAATTATTATATGTGTTTTGTATTCATAGATTTATATTAATTTTTATTATTTGATCATATTTAGGTCAGGACATCGGCAGGTGGAAGTCACATGAAGCTTAAGCTGGAAAAATTGAGTGAAAAAGCAAGTCCTGCATACCCATGTCAGAGTCACCTCCACCAGATGAGTTCAGCTTTCGAAATATCTCCTGTTTCTTGGATTTTACCATTGGTGAAGTGTTCTCAAGTTTGGTGAAAAACGAAGGCAGGTAACTGATACTGCCTGGAGAGCGAGAGTCAGTCCTGCCAAGACCAACACGTGTCAAAGAGACAGAACTTGTAAGATGCACATTTTAATTTTCCCAAAGCAGTCAGGCAGAAACCACCAACAGCCATATGAACACTGGGGGGCTCAATCATAACAGAGTTTGCTTCAGCAGCAGCAATCTGACAAGCTTGAATTTTAAAAATCAAACAACTTGTATATAAATTAAAATATAATTTAAAAATAAAGTACAAATAATCTAGGTTTCCTAGCACAAGATCCTTCCATTTCTAAAATGCAATCTCCCCTGCCATGTTCCTGAAAATCCTTTTGCATCTAACATCCATCATGGACTGTAACAGCCCTGCAGCAACTGCAGAGTGGAAAACCCCAGGAAAATTAGAATCAGTTTCACCAGCATGAGCCTTAAATAAGTACTTTGGGTGCTCTTCCTTCCTCAGCAGGGCAAGTACAGGAGCACCCACTCCAGTGTGCATCTCCCACACGTTTGCAGACTCCAGCACTGCCAAGGACCCCATGAAGATCCTGTGCAGTTTTATGGTGCAGATCTTTTCATAAACACTGTGACCTTTCTCAAAACTCACTTCAGTTTTACAGAACCGGCAACCATGACCATGAGGAGTTTCACTCTTAACATTCTCTCAGATGTGACACAGAACACTCTGTTTGCACCAAGAAACTTAAGACAGAGCACCAACATGTGACCTTTCCCTCAGCCTTCCCAAAGCACCTCCCAAACAGCAAGTTTTGGATGTTAGTGCAGAAGGACTGACAGTGATTAACAATTTGCCTGTGGCACCAGAGGAAGGTCACTTGAACTGCTCTTTAATAAAGACACTGTTTGCAGCACAAAGATTCAGAATTATGTTTTTAAAAGTGAGTTTTACACCTACCTCTGTTCAGTAGGCTCAGTTCTTTGGGAAAGCAAAAGAACATTTTCCTGTTTCTCATGTACAACCGGGACCTGAGGTGGTGAGATTGGCTCGTAGGGCTCTGAGGGGACATGACTCCTCTCTGGAGATTTTCCAGGCCTACATCCACGATTTAGAGACAGATAATTACTCTCAGTGCATGTACAGCAGTAGTTAACTCCTGTAATTTTCCAGTTCCTACATTAACTGCTTATGTGTAGTTATATGTTACATGCTTAAGTAAGCTTGGTGATCTTAAAAAGATGACTATGCATTGTCCATAACAACTCTTAAGTTTTAAGTTATTAAATGTTTTCAGCCCTCTGAAGACTGGAAATTAAGAGAAGTAGCAAAGGGAAAACAGTTTTAAGTTATGTTATGGAGCCAAGCAATTGGCAAAACAGTAGGAGACAGATTTTGCCTAAAAATAAGACCAAAAGGTGCCTTCACTTCCAATCTACACCAAGATTACTGCACTATTTTCTATCAACATGATATCTGGGCATCAATTAAACTTGCAGTTAGACCGGCTCCATGCATTACCTTCCCCTGGCCTTGTCAGAGAGGTTCTCAGGGGACACTCTGGCCCCTGGCCGCTGGTGGTGCACGGGCTGTGCCTGCGCCTCGGGGCTGTAGCGGTTCGAGGTCTTTGCCCGGCCAGAAACAGGCGTTGGAGCAGGGGTGGAATTCTGGAATGTAGTGGTCGGAGGCTGCAAAGAGGCCTGAGAAGCTGCTTGGTTTCTAGCAAAGTCTTGTGTGATGATTTGCTGGATGTCACCAAAAGAAATAGAGAAGAGATCTTGGTTAGACATTGGCCACAGTGTAGGTATTCATGAACTAGATGAGCCTGATGGCAACAGATGAGGTTATAAATTCAGATACAGTGTTTTGTAATACTCTCCAATAAAAGCCATAATCATAAAACCTACACAGATGTGATCGGCAAGGGTGATGAGCCGATGGGTCCTGGGCACGTGTGCCATCCCCTCTGCCTGGGAAGAGGGAGGTGGAGGTTGCTGGGGTGAGGGGGGCTCCTGTTGTGTCCTGTAGCGGTGAATGGGGCCCTCGTACGGCCTGTTGGGGTCAGCTGGTTGGAAAAGAAAAGGTCACTGTTAAGCTTCAAGGTTTGAAACTTCTGTGCTTGCAAATCTAAAAAAGGTGACTGTGAGAATATTTCCACATGCAGATGAACTTACTCTCCGCCTGGCTTGGTTTGGGTGTCTCCTGTTGATAGGGCTGTAGCTTTTCTTGAGCAGGTGCAGGTGAATTTGCAGGGCTGATCACCTCAATGGCATCTCCAGGAGCTTCATACCGGTGTGAGGACACTGAATATCAAGCAAAGGTCGTGGAATAAGATGTAAATACGACAGAAAATTTTTGTTGCCTATACTTAGCAACACCAGTGCTTCCAGTACAATAACACCAGCAAATGAAAGTCAAAACACTGTTGCCTTCTCATGATAACCATGGTGATACAAATACATCCATGAAACAGTGTTTCAACACAAACCAAGTAATTTTCAGTTGCCTGACTTCTGATAAGGTTACTCTTATGATCCTCCATTCATGCTGTAGCATGGAATCTGAATAAAGCAAACTCTGATTTTGCAAGAGTCACAATATGCAAAAACTGAATTTGTCTATCAAGTGTTTCTGCTTTGCAGAGCTGAACATTTTATCATTAAACATCTGAATCTTTTCACATCATTTCCCTAAAAGGCTAAGACAGACAGCAAAGAAGTAGAGAGTTACTAAGATACGTACAACTACTGGAAGAATCTGAACTTTGAGAGCCCCTATCTCGAGCATCCTTGTCTGAAGCAATCTGGCGAGTGATGATCACATCTATGAAGTTAGCAGCAGTAATTGTGGTCTTTCCTCGAGTTCTCAGCTCTTCCTCGTACCTGGATTTAGGAGGAGGTCCTTTCTCTTTACCAGCCTCTGAATAGACTACTGATGAAGTCTGTCCCTGGGACTTGCCACCAGAGTAATTTGCAGATGTATAGGGGCACTGCACAGGCCTCTTTTCTACCTCCAGGGTCTTCTGCTCCATCTGCTGCTGGTCAGTCACCACAGCTGACCGGCGGCCCATGTTCTCTTCTATCCTGGCTCCTTCGTGCTTGTTCTCCTTTGCTTTGGCAACTTCCATCTGAGGAGCAGAGGCTGCAGCATCCACCAGTGCTGCCAGGGCATCAGCAGCAGTGTTGTAACGGGAAGCTGGCAAGCCTTGAGTGATAGAGGGAGCTCCAGGGGTGAGCTGCCTGTGGGCAAACATTGAATAGCCTCAATTACACCACATGGAAAGAACTAGAGCCACGAACACAATAAAGCAAAGCTTTTCTGACACTAATTTCTACCCAAAATGCACTGATGAAAATGCTCTGATAAATCAAAGAGCAATCACACAGTGAAATATCCTTAACCCTAAATGTACTTTTCAGTAAGTTCAAATATTAGAACAGATATCTGTGCCACATTAACTTCTAAAACATACATGATACGTAGCTGAGCAGCAGGATCCAAAGGTGTGATTACACTTGTCCCATTGGTTCCTTGGAAAATACTTGGCCTTTGCTGCAGGATGTTTTCCTGGCTTCTGACAGAGGGGGATGGGGACCGGACATATCCGTGACTGCCGGGTCTGCCAGGCTGCTCTGCACCTGCAGGACACAGAGTGGAGAGGAACAAACAAAAATGAATGATTACTCTTACAACAGTGTAGCACTGTAAATCAATGTTGTCTCCTCCACATCCCTCCCCCGGTGTCTCCACCACTCTGGATACTCTTACAGCAATGCAGGACTATGTATCAATGCCATCTCCTCCACATCCCTTCCCAGTTGTCTCCATCACTCTGGATGTGATGGTATGTATTAAAGATTTAAATCTGTTCACAATGCTCTAAATGACATGCAAGCTGTGCCAGTGACAACTGGGATTCGCTCCTCTTTAGGTACTACATTGCTTTGAGAGATAGTTCATGAAGTTGCAATTATGACCAGAACTGCTTGGCAACAGGAACCTGCCTGAAGTGCAGAGTAAAAGCAAACTGTAAATGGTATTTGCTAACAGTGACTGCACCAAAGGAGCAGTTACAGTGTACAAGACAGGTGATCCAAGTGTATCCATGTGCCCTCACCTGGTCGGAGATAAAGTTCAGCAGGGACTGAGGTGATTCTCTCCCTCTCACGTTCTCGTTCTCTTTCCCGCTCTCGTTCGCGTTCCCTCTCCCTTTCTCGTTCCTTCTCCCTTTCCCTTTCCCGTTCCCTTTCAGCACTTGCAGCTGCAGAAGCTGCCAGGTGTGTGGGGTGTCCTGGAAGGTCCACAAGGTAAAATGAAGGAGCAAAAAAAATATACTTAAGGGAAGTATGATAAACACTCGTCTATATATTTTGCCATACATTTACAGCAACATTTCCCAAATACATTTTAATTCCAGTCAAGACTATCCACTTATCTAGGAAGACAAAAGCTTAACATACAGTGATAGTGGAAGGCTCAAAAGCCTTTTACTAAAGTGGTTTTGCTCTACAGTTAGAAACTACACAGCTTATAGACCCCAATTCCACCCTTCAACACATGTAAAATGAGGTTAGTGAATTATAATCAAATTACTACAAATAAAGACCTGACAGAATGAGGCAAATTCAGAATTTGACAGCGCTTCTACTGTAACTACACAGGATATCATCAAAACCCCTTTGCTATCCAAGTGAGAGGTGCATGCAAAAAGCATCTCCTGAGAAAACATCAAAACATGGCATTAATGAAAGCTGAATAAAGACGGTCAATTTTCTCAGCATGTCAGACAATTAGAGCCATCACCAGGCCATGAGAGCTCTTACCTGGTGACAGAGAAGCAGGGTTGTAAGGCCTAGGAGGGAAGGTAAGCTGGGTGCCAGGGATATATGTGATTCTCTCCATGGGTGGGGTGCTCGTTCCTCCAGGATGAGGCACTAAGATAGTGGGGGCCATATTGTTCAGGTCAATAATTCCTGTCAGGACATGACACGCGTGAGAATGGATGCTCCAGGACATGGTCTACAGTCAGCAATGAATGTTTGGTGGAGAAAATACAAGAATAAGGCAAGTGTAGAGCTATATTTCAGTTGGTTATACTCTCTTAGATCTGGCAATCAGCAATTTAGGAATACACCAAGTCAGAATTTGCATTTGTAGCACTCCCTTTAATTGCCGTTTGGAAAACTGCACTTCATCTCTACTCAATAATCCAATCTTTTGGCAATTCTGGGTATTATCCAAGAAATAAAACAATCAGCATTGTTACCACAAACATTACACTTCTGGCTGTCACTTTTATATTCTTTTTGAAGAAGCTATCATTTTGATATAATTCTCTTTTCTGAAGTTTGATGGTGAGCTAAATACAGTTCTGATCATCAATTTACATGAGCAGAAAACGATCTGGCTCTTGAACACTAAAAACTCTGAGACTTCTCCTTAAAAATATTGATTATAGAGGTGGTTTTCCTTTCCACAAAAGGCAGTGGGCAAATGAGTTGTGAGCCATCCACAATCACTACAGGATGAACACATTTATACACACGGCCTTGTATGACTGCATCCAAACCACAGCTGGCACAGCCCGAACACACTTTCAAGAGGATTACAGACGGAGAGCCAGGCCCACCTCGTGCTCCTGCATAAGGGAGTGCTAAAGTTTGCTCCCTGGGGGACAACCCCCTGGTGACATCGGGCCGGAGGTTGACTTGCATCTGCTGGGAGGTGATGTAGTCGTTGAGGATGGTCTGGCGCGTGTTCTCCATGGCGTACAGCTGGTACTGGCTGGGGTACCCCGGCGTGGGGGACAGCTGCCTTTGGAACAGGTAAGCAGCAGCAGCTGAGGGGGAAAGGAGGGAAAAAGGAGGCATTTAGGAAGCAGGATGATTCTGGGTTAAATAAAACTTTCAGGTGTTTGTAAAGCTTCAGTGAGAGGTGGTAACAAGTCTCTCTGGCCGGTGCCAAAGAAATGAAAACAGCATTTTAATACTGATGTTTTATTGAATTTCTGCACTGCGTGCACACTGAAAGCGCTAAACAATCCAGATTGGAAAGATGGCTTTAATAAAACTATAAATCCTGAAATTTTGAAAATGTAAAAGGCTGAAATACCTAAAGAAGGTAGAACATACCCCACAGAAGTAAACTGAGGGATAGGTAAAAAGGAAGTCACTGTATTTAACATCACCAGGGATAACCTGATAATCCCTCAGTGAAAATAATCGGTCTTGAACAGAAGACTTTAAAAGCATATGTAAGTCTATATATAATTACACAGAATTATACTTTAATTCTCTAGCCTCTTCCACATCCTTCTTTGCATAGCTTTCCTGAAAGCTTTTAATACATTCCACAAATACTCATCTAAAAATACTGTGAACTTTTTAACAAACCAGAAGCAAGTTGGCAGCTCTGAAGGGAAGTTTTGACATTATACAATACTATTTTACTAAGTTTCTTGGTTAGATATTAAATCACCACTAAACTGAAATCAACTCACAACAAAAAATAGTTATAACCTTATAAATGATATCTGGCCATTGATAACTGCCTTATAAAGGTATTTTTTCTGTGCATCAAAGCTCACGGTATTTCTAAAAGTAAAAAAAGCCAAGACAAATGTATTTACCAGGATCCAGAGCCCTGTGAAATGGCATAGCAGGATCTAAGTGGGGAGGGAGGTGACCCCTGTAGACTTCAGGAGTTGCTCCTCTGTGGTGAGGGTCAAAAGGACTGTGAGCCACTACAGGATCAACCCCTGGGACTGGAGATTTAGCTGGCACACTCTCCCTCTGTGTTGGAGTGAGTGTGTTCTTCCTTTCATGATTAGCTGGCTTCCCAGAAGATACTCCAGCTAAAAGCAATGAAAAAATAATAAATTTTAAATTAATAAATTAATAACATTAATAAATCAATAAAATGCCTATTTCTCTATTGAAAATTTAACTGTAAAAATACACTGGTTCCCAAGGAACACTTTCAATGACTGCAATATAACAAAGCACAGAGAACATTTTATATCACAAAACACCTTTGCTGAAAGAACTGTACTTTAAAACTAAGATTGTTCACACCTCACTAAATCATATTCCTCATTCAGACACTTTAAAATCAGGAAC
Organism: Chamaea fasciata; assembly: GCF_029207755.1. Classification (NCBI taxonomy): domain Eukaryota; kingdom Metazoa; phylum Chordata; class Aves; order Passeriformes; family Sylviidae; genus Chamaea; species Chamaea fasciata. The sequence goes on from NW_027094106.1 coordinate 7,557,178, forward strand.
AGCTTCTGCCCTTAAAACATTATCCTTGTAGGTACGACTTTCACTGTGATCCATAATCAAATGCAAATTGAGACTGAATTGCCTTCCCACTTCCCTCTTCTATTGTGGCCGATTTTCATTTCCTTATTTCAACTAACAGCTTACAGCCTTCTAAAATTCATTTTAGCCAACCTCCAAATTGAGACAAGGCACTAGAATAAAATAAAGAAGAATGGAGTACATAGAAGTTAAAATAATAGAAGATTTTGTCTTACTGTGGACAGGAATGACATACCCTCACTAACTCTATTCATCATAGGTGAGCTCCTGGACATTGGACTCTGATAGTTCACAGGTGTCCTCCGAGCATTTGTATCATCATAAATCCCAGGGCTCAGCTGTGATTTGGGAGTTTCGTGAAGAGTTGACCTGAGAACAGAGGGACCAGAGCTGACTACTGACGTGTGACGGGACCGCACGGCGTCCCCGGTCTTCACATCTTCGTATTTTCCTCGCTCCACCACCTTCACGTTTTCTGGCACCATTTCCAGCTGAGGCATTCCCCTGGGCAGCTTGCTTGGTCCAGTGATTAAAGATTTTACATTGTGTTTGATGGCAGACTGGCCAGAGTTGCTTTCATATTTTATGGGTGTGCCCTGAAGAGGAGAAAAAGTTCAGGTGAAGGTCATGCTGTGAAAAAAATCTGCCACAGCCTGACCTGATTCACTCATGTGTGAGTGTAACGGTGCTTTCTGTGTTTACCTGAGATATGGAGCCTTCTATGATTGGCCTGGCTGTCTGCACCATTTCAGGAGTCTTGCGACTCTCTTGGCTTAACAGGTCCTGCCTTGGGATCTCGTGGATGGAGCGACCCATCTCCTTTATGGTGGTGACCCCATCGTAGGGTTTGCCCTTGGTGATGGCTCCTTCAAACGTCCTGATGGGAGGTGACTCTCTCTTGATCTGTTTGGGGTACTTCAAACCTTCTTCAAAACTTTCAGCTGTTGCTCTTGGTGTGCCTTTTACAGAAAGAAAGGGTCACATGACTGGTATTAATAGCTGCTAAGTCTCTTTTTTCACAAGTAGAATAACTAATTATATACACCAGTGAAACTTGGGTTTGCTGTAGTCTGTGGTAAGATACTCAAAGTCTAAACAAATCATCACAAAAATAATACTGAACAATATACTATGAAAAACCTCCCATGTTATTTTGGAAATAAAAGAAATAAATGCATCTGCAGAGTTGTTAGTGTTCATTAAAAAAAAAAAGTGCTAATTACCAAGTATTCATATTAAAAGGTCTATTTTCCAATAAGAAAATATGTGTTTACAGACTAGCTTTGAACACAGCATATCAAATAGCTGCTGATTTATGCTCTGAAAATGTTTCATTTTCAAAATAAGCTCCACCTTTAACACAGCTCCCACAGTTAATAAGAGCTTTACGGTTCAGAAATCCAGATTTCTGAGGATTAATTAATGCTCCCCTAAAACCTGCAGTACCTCACCTTGCATTATAGAGCCAGACAAGACTGTTCTCTCCTTTAGTTCAGCGTGTGGGCTACCCCGAGGCAGCGCTCGGCAGATTAAACCTAAAATTAAAATGAAGGTAATTTAGAGAATTAAACAAGTGTTTAAAAAAATCCAAGCTCCAAACCAACAAACCCCCTCCTTTCCACACATGAGAGATGGTATCTGTACCCTGGCAGTGCCCAGAGGCCCAAGGCTCAGTATGCCAGGCATTGCAGCAACATGTTAATAACACCTCCTGCCCTAAAAAAATAATCTTTCAGTTCAAGTATTTGTGCTATTGCATAGTTGCAAGTTTTAACATATTTAGAAAACAGTAGGTGTTTTTTATAATTAAGCTTAACCTTTGTTTCAAAAGCAGTCACTGCTTTTCTCACACTCCACTTTCCTTGCCTAGAAAGGAAGGTGTTCATGGTGGGAAGTGGAACAAAAAAAAAATGAATTTCAAAATATGCCTCAGCATCCTTCAAATTATCAAAGTTCATATTGAATCACTGGGGAAGAGATGAATTTACTGTGCCTACAGTAAGAATCTAAACAAAGTGCTCAAAACACTCATGACTTTTCACAGTTTGAAGACAGAAAACGTGTCACTGATGAGACAAAGCATGAAAGTACCAGAGCAGCTCCTCAGATGCCAAAAGAGCTCAAAGAGCCAAATGCATCAGCAACTTAGAGGCAACACTGAATTTCTGTGTGCAGCCTACAAACCTCACATTCACATTGCTCCATCTGATGAACACGTCCACAAAATACCACTAAGAGCTACTCAAAGATGGGGCAAAATGCTTTTAAGGAGCAAGGCTCCATGGTTGAGGCAGGAAACATTTTCTTGCGTTTGTATTTTTACAAAACAATCAGAAAAGTTATATAATGACCTGCCTTGGCCTCTGCAGGCTTTGTTTGATTACACTTTATTAAAACACCACAGCACTAGGGATGCCCTGAAGCAGGCTCCTGCAGTTCAAAGAGGTTGCTTGCAGGAATGCAAAAGGTCAGGGCAGTGTGATACCAATATTTAACTAAAGGGTGTGGCAGAGGCTGTGCTGGTGTGACCCAGTGTTTGAGCTCAACAGGACCACTGGGATTGTGGAGAGTCAGGGACATCTGTCAGATGTGCTGAGAGCAGGAAGTACCACCTGCAGTAGCAGCAGTTGTGGTAAAACAGAAAAGAAAACTGGGATCTACTCCAGTCCTGTTTCCAGCACGCTCTAACTGCAGTGTTTTTGCGTGGATTTGGTTATTAGTGTGATTTAAATCTAACTTCTCTGTTAGTCTGCACCCTAAGATAACTCTATGGAAAAAAGATAAAACACCTTGGAAGCAGCTGTTTTTACCTTCCAGTGGTGCAGATCCTGGAGACTCCCTCAGTGACATCCCCTGCTTTATATTTCCTTCCATTGTATCATAGGTTCTTTTTAAACCAATTTCATGAGCAGTTCTTGGACTCCTTGTTCCTTCACGGACATTTTTAATTGCTGGCAAAATGCACAAGAGTGTGGTCAGGAAATGTGGACAACAAAAAAGGACACATGAATATTACATTAATGAGACTACAGGTCATGAATATTTAAATGACACAACTTTAATAAAATATTGTAACATGAAATATCAACCTTAAAATATCCTTAATAGTTTGTCATAAAGTTTTTTGTTAAGTTACTCATTTATCAATATTTCAACTGAAGTTTAGTTACACAATACATTTATTTTTATTTTAATACAGATAATTTCAAACCTGTATTAAAGATTTCACAATACATTCAATGACAAATGGGAAATAAATGGCAAAGGAACAGTTGAATTACATTTCAAACATGCATCTGCTTGGAAGCAGAAACACTTCAGCTACGGATTATGAAAGCAGAACCTGACTTTGATCAGGTAGAATATACAAGTACTCACCATCATAAGATAGAATATGGCCACTTTTGCCTTCATAAATGACATGGCCCTTGGCTGAGGCCTCCTCCCTGCACTTCTCTGGGCTGCTGTCCTCCGTGGCCAGGCGAGTGATGGTTCCCTTCAGCAGCGCGTCGGCGGCGATGCCGGACTGGGACAGAGCTGGGGTACCCTGTGTGCAAATCCAGCACATCAGTCAGTTCACATGCTCTGAGTCAACAGAGAACAGGGAGGAGTGAAGGGAAAATACAACTAAACAAAAAAACCTTCTTAGGTCTATTAAACCAACTCATTTATCATGTATGGTTTAAACTTTTGCCTCTATTGTGGACACTTAACCTGAATATGAGTAAGGTTATTTCTGCTACCCTGTTAAACAATATTACCAGTGTATTTCACAACCTGGAGTATTTACCCTATAAATACCATTTGGGGGCAAGATAACATATACCACACGGTGCCATTAGGTTTTATTTCTGTCCAAAGCAATGAAACCTCCCCTTCTCACCTCAAAGCAGAAATGAGGCAATGGCTCTTTGTACAAAGGGATGCCAAACTAACCAAACCAGCAGCATTTAAAATGATAAGACAAAAGGCCTGAATTTCCCTTCTTGGATTTAAACAGAGTCTGCACAAGACTGGTTCACGCTTGGTTTGAATATTTGAACTCAGGTGTGATGCAATTTTCAGGAAAGTTGCCCTCAGTTAGGTTTACCAAAGTCTCTAGTATTACTTAGAAGGTTTGAAAACTCATATATATGGAGATGAAATCATGGTAATGCTGACTTCAGCAATAGTGGGGTTTGAACATCTGCTTGGATAGAAAGTTCTTTTTTCAAGGCAGTTCCCACCCTGTGATAATAATTTACTTTTTCAGACATGCAAATACATTCACAGTGATAGTCTGAAGATGCTGTTTAGCTACAGCCTTCCCAGCAGAAAAAGGTGAAATACCTGAGTTATGGAGCCTCTCAAAGAAGGAATGGTCTCAACTGAAACTTTATTGGTTGGAGTTCCTCGTGTTATACTCCCCTCCTGTATCGTTGTGGTACCTGATTTGAAATAAAGACATTCTGATAAATAAGAGAATATAAAAAAAATCCACTCCATTTGAAATAAATAAAAGTTCTATTGAGAATTGTTAGTTTACCTTAAAATACAGGAGAAATTTCAATTTAACAGCAGGCATTTGAAGCAGCTAGGCTATTTCCTCTTTTAACATGGCCTTTTACAGACTATAAGTATTTTACAGCATTAACTCACGGCAGGTATTTATTTCCTTTTGATGGATTTGCTCTAGTGAGCAACTTTATTTTGAAATTGGAATGGCTCATAACAAATATTTTTAAGCGAGCCATGCAAACAGGAGCCAGCTACAAATACACATGCCTTGGAAAATGGGGAACAAATTAATCCTGTAATCTTAGGATATTTATATAATCATAGAATACTTTAAATTAACAACTCAGCAGGTAATTCACTTGGTTTTCTCAGGCTCTGACAAGAGTTTTTAATCTGTGTGACCTTTACCTCGCACCACACTTTCATGTTGTGCCCTGACCAGGAGTCCTTCGGGTTGGGAATTCTGACTTCTGGGTGAGAATTCTTCTTGTTTGATATAGGGCAGGGAAGCTATTGAGGACAAGAAAGAGAAAAAAGTCGAGGTTTTTTAATTTCCTTTAATTATGGATCATTAAATAGTCTGTACAAAACATGTCAGCTTTTCTTTCCTTACCAGATTTGGCCGACTCTTGCTGCCTTGGCAGCCCAAGGGATATAGAACCCACTGATGGCTTTGCAGTTTCTTGGGCGTAGGAAGCTTGACTGTGGGATGTTAAATAAGTGCCAGGTGTTCCCTGAAACAACAAATAGATGTTAATTCTTGTTTCTGGAGTGAAGATTCACATCTCTCTCTAAAGGAGCATGCTAAAACTACTATGATCCCATCCGGAAATGCTACAGTGCCCCACTGCCATGTCCCAAAGCACAAAGCAGCAGGAGTGGAGTGTCATTGGCAGTTTGGAGAAGCACATCACCTAAACTGGATATCCATGCCCTTAAATGTGAGTAAATGTTTCATTTTTAAAGCTCCTGTAATTCCTGGACTTTTAGAATGATATGTACAGGTAGGTCTTTAGGGTTAATGCTGTGACTCCATGACCAAGTACAAGAAGTTGAAGAATGGAGAAAGAGAAAAAAGATAAAAATTGATGCAAGACAGATTTTGAAATAATAATTCTCTTACTTGTGAGATCGAGCCTCCCATGATGAAGGAAGGTTTTTCTGATGGCACACTGGTTTTGGAGGATGGAATGAGTGGTGGTGGTGGTCTGGTGGGTCTGGTGGTGGGCAGGCGAACTCCTTCGGGAATATTGGTTATCACCTGGTGAGGGGCTGGCTGGAGAACTTGAAGGGAAAAATTGTACATTAAACATTGCAGTGTGAACAGAAACAGCACAGTACAGCCTCACTGGGCTGGAAAAACACTGAGCACCTATTCACACAAACACATAGAAAATTATCTTTCTCCCATCAACTCACAAAGTGTTTAGAGAATAATTTGATCTTCCAGATCTTTACCTGGAGGGACACTGTAGCGAGCTGCATTCATCTCAGGCTGGGGAGAGGCTTTATTGACTTCTCTTGGAGATAACCTGTAGGGGGATGCTGACCTTGTGGCTGGATTTTGCACTTGTGCTTCCTGTTCTATTCTCTTGACCTCAGCATAAGGCATATAGGCCACTGGTTTTCCTGGGAGGGTTGAAGTTATCAGAAAGAGAAGAACCCTGGGTTAGAAATTGGAGTCAAGAGGTCCAATTCACAGCACAGTTTTAACGAAGGGACTACTCCAATGCCAGACGCACCCATTAGGTACAAAGAGTGCAATTAAAAAGAAGTATTCATGTGGTCCACCAGACTTTCGTTCCCTATTTCACTGTCCATGTATGAGTACAGTTAAAATGAACGTTTTAATGCATGGAGTACATACTCCACCTTCACCTTAAGCTTCTGGAAGGGCTCCCCTAGGAGAGAACCATCGGCTCCTCTCACCTGCACGCTGCATCTTTCTCTGTAGGAACAACTCATTTTTGAGTTTGACCCAAATGGAACCAATTTCTGCCTTTACAAAGGGGCTACAATGCAGCTCTTCAACAGTAAGTGCAGCAGAGCAGGCAGGCTCCTTCCAGCGAGGAGCAGTTCCTTATCAGTTCCTTATCACACAAAAGTGTCCCTCTCCAATGAGGCAGCAGTGTCACACACACACAGAGATGTGTGTCACACACACAGGTGTGGGAACACCAACCTTCCCACTCCACACTGGGGCTCTTGGAGGTGCCACAGGGGCTCACAGCGCTCCGATATTCCATGTCCAGCTGCTCCTGGCGCTGCCGCTGCTCCTCCAGCAGGGCTGACTCGTGCATGGCCTTGATGTGGCGCTGGTAGAGAGCGTAGCCACTCACTGGGGTGCCCACCGGGACAGAGCAGGGGCTGCAGGAAACCTGGGGACAGCCAGGGGACAATATCAGGGATACCCTCACAAGCACCTCCTGGAGGAGCTCAACTCTCTCAACTCAACTCTGCCCCGCAGTCTGGGTGTTTCAAAAGGTTCACACTTGGTTTTGAGCTATTGGGTTTATGCTTAACCTACTTTCCCCCTGAAAAATTACAATAATAAAGCAAATCATATTTTTCTTCACTTGTTTAACATTTTTTTTCCTGCTTAATGTTGTGACTAGATTTAGGGGGTCACAAACACTCCTTCAAACAGCACTGAGAACTGCCCATACCATAGGTGGGATGACAGCAGCTCGGTGGTGAAGCTGTTGCAGGTCCATCTGCCCTTGCTTTATCGTGGATGATACCAGGATTGATCCAGTGGGATTTAACAGTGAAGGCTTTGACTCTCTGCTGAAGATACTGGAAAAAGAGATAGAAGGGAAAAATATCACCAAAAGGACCAAGATTACACATCTCAAAAAATTTACAGCCACAACTCTTAAATTCAAAAAACCAGCATATTTATCAGACTGGACAAAGAGCTGAAAAGTCAGAACCATGTTGTGTTCTGTCCCACAGCACACATGGTACAGGAGGCAAGAGACGCTGCTATATTTTCATAATACACAGAAATACTAAAATATGAGCTCAGAATCCCCCACATCAGAAATTTATGTATGCAGTATTTACATCAATGCAACCTTCTTTACAGACAGTGCTTTGGAAAAACACAGTGGATAGGAAAGACTACATGTATTTAGTCCATAGAAAATAAACAGTAGTCTATAACAAAATAATTTCACGTGGAGGGCTAAGACATTTGTGGAAAGATGATGTTTGAAGAGGCAGGAGAGTGCAGAAACACCATCAACTGCACTCTTCCAAAGCCCACATACGCTCCATGACACTGGATACTTTTGACATTTAAACATCTATCCCTGGCACTGTGTGTATATTAAACCACTGAGAGGGAGGGGGGCACTGGCTCCAGTGACACAGGAACTGCACCAGCTGAATACTGAAAAGACTTCAAATATCCTCAGTGGTGTCAGCCACCCCCAAAAGAGAAACAGCTCCAAAGACTGTCCATCCAAAGCCCTACTCACCCCTGTCTGTCAGGCTCTCCATCAACTTCCTCATCAGCACTGCAGGTGGCACTGGAGTCATTATCTGAATGGGACTCTGGTCTGGCTGTAGGAACTTGCTGGGACAGGCTGTAGTCCATTTCCTCTGGTTCTGACTTTTCCTTGGGTTTCTCCATCTCTCTCTCTTTGGTATCACTCTCTATTTTCACTTGAATATTCTCTGGTAGCCTCATTTCAGTCTCTACAGGTTCTACTTTGGTATGAACTGGAAGAGTAATCACAGGCTTAGCTTCAGCTGAATGGCTTCTACTGTCCACCTCCATAGGCTCTTCAGCCTCAGTGTTGATTTCTTCCTTGACCTGCGGCTCAGGGTTCTGAGTTTCAGCTGTTGATACACTTTGGGCTGGTAAAGAGGGAGATGTGCTGCCTGCAGGTTTAATGGCAGATTCCTGCTCTGCTGGGGCCTCAGTGGTTACTTTTGGAGCAGCAGGTTCAGATGGAGTTTCTTCAGTTGGTTTAGCAGGTTCTGCTGGAGTTGGAGATGGAGCACTTTCTGTATCAGAACTATTTTCAGCACCTGGGGGAGAAATGTTTTGCCATGAAGGTTCCATCAATGAAATCTGACAAATTGGGTGCAATAAGGATCCATCAATTTTAACCAACCCACCTGCAAAACAATTCATTTTGACTTATTATAGAAATGGACAATTACACAAACACTGCAACTAAAAAATATCAACTACTGAAAATCCAACACTTAGTCATCTTCTCTCATTCATTGCTAATGAATTCTATTGCCTTTTGCTCCACAAAAGACCAGCCAAGATTGAATGATGTTGAGGGTCTATAAATAAGCAAATTATATATAACAAATATATGTTTAAAAAACCACAACAAAAAACCCACCACTTGTATTTGCTTGTCTGAAGCTTTACAGAGACTATCAACTACCAAAGGTTACATGTATTTGACTCAGCTTGTTTCAACACTCCAGATGACAGCATAATCAAAGCATCTCAAAATACTAAGCAGCAAAGATCTTTAGGCTGCTAAATTCTAAAAATGCTGCATCCCCTCGAGTGAGTTCAAATTGATGAATCCAAGTGAAAGAGCATTTGAACAACAACACCACACAGCTTTCTGAGCATATAATTAGCACAAAACATAGGCTCCTTTCTGTGCACCCATGAGTTTCCTTCCCAGAAAAGTTACCTTCACTGTCTTCTGGGTTCTCTTCTTCATTAGATGCTTCAATATCTTCATCCTCCTGAGCTGACACAGTCGAAGCCACGCTCTCACACTGTGACACATCTCGCTCCTCTCGGGGCCTTCGCGAAGACTGAGGAAGACACAACATTGACATTGTACTGAAAATTCACAATTATTGCCTTTTACTGTATCCCCATTTACCAATCTGAGGTTGAAATGAAGGACAGAGAATCTCTATTTAGCACAAACCATTCACTTTTTCAACTTCAGACCAACTTTTGCTGCTCCTGACCAAAAACAAGTTTGGGAACAAACCAAGGTCTCACAGCATGATTGGGGGACAACAGAACAACTGCAGCAAATAGATATTGATGTTCTTCACCTCAGTGAGAGCAGACCAGGACAGCACTGCAGCTTAGAGGAGTCTAACACATGGCATTTTATGCTTTCAATGCCCCCAAACTTTCAGTTCCTGGACTTCTACCACCTCTCCTCTGTTCGGTAAGGTCAGTGCTTGCTGTGTTTCAAGGAGCTGTTGTACATCTACAGCTGCTCATGCACTGGTGAGGAACACAGCTTTCAGAGCACTGAAGAACTCTTCAGGCTGAAGTGTTTTACCAAGTACAAAACCTTCTGTTGCATTTTAAAGCAAGAAGTGGTTACTGTCACAGGTCAGTGAGCACCGGCCACCCTTTCTAAGAGATTTTTGTAAAAAAGGAAATGAGTGGAGTTTGCAAACAGCCTTAGTGAAGTGTGATGCATGACTTCACAAAGATCTAAGTTTTCTCCTGCGAAATATTCGATGTCTACAGCACTCACCTTCTGTTTGTGCTGTTGGAGGAGACTGTCCAGATTGTGTCTCCTTTTGTAGTTGAAGTAGAAGTTCTTACACTGAGCTTCACTTTTCGTCCCAACCATTTTGGCAATGGCTGCCCAGTTTCGCCCGTGTTCCACTAGACCTAGTCAGACATAAAAGAACCAATATTTACTATGATCAATAACTCAGCTATCCAAACCTCAATAAATGGAACAACAATGCCTATGGGAAGGCAAGACAGAGAAGTACTGCTGTCCAAACAGTTCTAAGCAGCCCACAGGAGAAGAGTCAACATAAGTCTCAAAAGATGATTTTGTCTGTTAAAGCTGCTTGCAAAACAACAGTAATTTTCAAATCAGCAGAGTGCTGGCAAAAGTCACAGCAAATATATTCAGTGATTCAGTAAATCCTTGAAATTTTATAAATGCAAGTATCCAGAAGGAAGTCAAAGGTTTTACAAGGTTTACCTTTCTTAGCAACTTCCATTTCTTCTTCTGTCCAGCGGGATGTCTCCACAGGTTCTGTAGAAGCTGAAAGAGAAACAAAGACACTGAGCAGAGAAAAGACCAGGATTCATTATCATGCCACCAATTATGCATCCCATAGTCAAGAAATCCATTTACATTATGGCTTGCTCAGGTCACTGGGGAAAGCTCTCTTGTCAGAGGGAAGCAGTCAATCTCCATTAAACCAAGTCAGAGATACAGTAGGAACCACCAAAAGCTCAGCAGAGAAAACAGTTCAAAACTATTCTGCCTACAAAATTTGGATTAATTGTCTGTCAAGGAAGATTTGTAAGTAACTTAGGTGCATTTATCACTAAAATTTTATTTAAAATGTCCGTAATTACCATCAGCTAATAAAAGCAGCAACACGCTCTAAGCTAGTTCAGTGCTGTCTCACGGCTGGAATGGTTATTTATTGGTTAGTGGGCACCAAGAAATCTACTGTTTCTGTATTAACTGAGTCTCCAACTGGATAAATGGACGAAAAGAAAAGAAAAGAAAAGAAAAGAAAAGAAAAGAAAAGAAAAGAAAAGAAAAGAAAAGAAAAGAAAAGAAAAGAAAAGAAAAGAAAAGAAAAGAAAAGAAAAGAAAAGAAAAGAAAAGAAAAGAAAGGAAAAAAAAGGAAAGGGAAAAGGAAAGGAAAAGGAAAAGGAAAGGGAAAAGGAAAGGGAAAAGGAAAAGGAAAAGGAAAAGGAAAAGGAAAAGGAAAAGGAAAAGGAAAAGGAAAAGGAAAAGGAAAAGGAAAAGGAAAAGGAAAAGGAAAAGGAAAAGGAAAAGGAAAAGGAAAAGGAAAAGGAAAAGGAAAAGGAAAAGGAAAAGGAAAAGGAAAAGGAAAAGGAAAAGGAAAAGGAAAAGGAAAAGGAAAAGGAAAAGGAAAAGGAAAAGGAAAAGGAAAAGGAAAAGAAAGAAAAGAAAAGAAACCAGTAAATAAAAGCAAGCAGGAAACTAAGTATCATTCAGTGCAAAGTGCTTTTCATTCACTCCTTTGGAATTTGTATCATCCTGTTTAAATTTCTGAACAGCACTGAGCTGCACTAGCCTCCATTTCCTTTCCATAAAATCTGCCATTGCACACAGCATGTAACAAAGACCCTGCAACAGCTTCCATTCACAAAAGTAGGACACTATAAAGTATCTGATCCACTGAAAAACTATTTTGGATTTTCCAGAAATCCCTGTAAAAATGGTTTAAAAACAAAACAAAACCAAAACCCACTATTCAGACTTATAAAAACCCACTGCTTATAAAACTCCACTGTATCAACAGAGTAAGAATTTTTTTCACAATCTCTGTTGTTTACAGCTATACAAGAACTGATGTGCCCACTTACTCTGTTCTTTACAGGCAGAACATCTGAGTAACAGAAGAGTTGCTACAAGCTCTAGAATAGCAGCTGCCTGTAACTACTCGACTGAAGCATGAGAAGCAACAAATTTTGCCACAGCACAGCAGTGCGAGAAAAAAAAAAAACACAACCTGCCCTGCCATCCTGGATAATTATTTACCAGCCACAAGATATTCTGGTATTTCTGCATCAACACAAATTAGGTCAGCCTTTTCCAAAATACACTCGGAGACTGCGTCATCTTTTTTAACCATACCAGCCAAGAAAGTAACATTTTATTTTAAAAAAAGCCTCTTGCCATCTACTGCAGAAACAACAACTTGCCAAGATCTATTTCAGCTTATGAAACTCCCTGGAGTACTCAAATATCAGGCCAATTATTTAACAGCATCCTCTGTGAGCTGCAGCCTGTAAGTGAATCTGTGTCACAGGCACCTGGATCTCTGCAGACCCATCATAAACCCGCACAGGGAGACAAGGTGTTATCACACAAGGGCTGAACTGCCTTTCCTCCCCTAAGAGGCAGCTGATTGCACATGCACTATTCATGAAGTTACACTTGTGAAGTTTAACAGTTCCACAGAGCCACAAAATTATAAGCAGGGCTAAGAATAAAGCTGGAATATTAAACAGAAGCGCGCTGCATGCCTGGAAACAGCCCCGTGTCAGTGAGGAGCCTACGACCAGCTGGGAGTGCTGTAAATGCTACTCACAAGGTTCTGGTGGGGGTGGCAGAGGTGGTGGAGGCTCTTCAGTGGCTGCAGCTGCAGCAGCATTTGCTTGTGCAGCTTCATTTGTCATTGATCTGGTGATTCTGCCCTTACGCCGACCTTGGCTGTTGGCAGTTTTTCGGCCCCGAGGAGCCGCCTGCTCCCTTTCCTCTGTTTCCTCTGGTGCAACTTCAGTTTTGTCCTTTTCTTTGGTATTCTCTCTGGGAGTAAGTAAAATATAGTTCAGTCACATTCAGAGAGCCATTGTGAGTAGATAGCCCTGAATATCAATGGACAAAAAAACCCCCCAAGCCCCACAAGGAGAACTCCATGAATTCAAAAGATGCCTTCAGTGAAACAGAATTCACTTACTGCCCACAATCTCTAGCTGCCAGACAGTATCACAGATACATGATTTTGTCAGCTTCAAAGAAAATATGAATACTCCACGGGTAATAGAACATATGAAAAAAGCCCAAACCAACACTATACGGAAATCATTACATGTTCAAAATAACAATCCCATTCGTTTTTCCACTGATCTGATTAGCTCAGCAAGACAGACAAATTTGTATATCCAAAAAAAATGTTTCATACACAAAAGAGATAGTTTTCAGTCCAGATTTCATTGTCAGGCTAATGCAAATCCTGTTCTCATCTTTGCCAAAACCTGCAATCTAGGGAGAATTTGTGCATTTCAGCATATACACACTTACTTAGATTCCTCCTTCTCATCCTTCTCCTCCTCATCTTTCTTTTCCTCCTCTTTTTTTTCTGATTTGTCTGATTTTTCCTCTTCTACCTTTTCTTCTACCTTTTCTTCTTGAGAAGGACGAGCAATCTGCTGCTGAAATGAAACAGGATTTAAACGATAACTTGATCACACAAAGGGGCAGCACCTTGTCCTCAGAGCAGCACAAAAACTGATGCTGCCTTACTTCCCACTTGATAATATTTTAAGTGACAGGCACTGCACAGTGGTCAGCACAAGAACAGAATAACTCTGCTTTATATCTTGCAAATTCCATGGAAGTACAGCGTAAGCATGGAGGTGATTGTGTACAATCACACACTGGCTGCTGTGTGTCCCACTAAAAATGAACAGCTACATTTTAGAAGTGCTGAGGGAAGTCTGACCCATGTAGTGAGGGTGCTGCTCCTCTCAAATTTTATTTTTAACTTGGTGCATTTTATAGTGAAACATGATCTTACAACTGGGGAGCAGAAGGTCTTGTAGCATGAACGTTATCAGCAACTCCAAGTCGCTTTCTGGAAATTGTCACTGGCATTGAAGAAATACAATTGTTAAAAAAAATGGGGTTGGGAATTTTTGATTTACATTTCCAGTGAGTTCACAGAAAGAAATACTTAAAAAACCAACAAAAACTCTTTTCCCTATTGAGGTGACAGTTTTACAAGTACAGTAAATACTGTGCTTGTCTCAAAACAGATATTCAGACTACATTTGTCAATTCATGGAAACACAATGATAGAGAACACAAATCATGGAAACACAAGGACAAGGGCAGAGAATTATAAGATTGCTGTTCCAGCACTTCATGAACTCAGATTTTACAATCTACTGAAAAATTCCTCAAAATAGACTTTTCTTTCTCAGAGAGGAAGCAACCTCCCTATGAGTGCAGCAGCAGGTGTCACTGTTTCACTGACTAAACTGAGGCTGGAAATAGTCACAAACTGACTTGGTTTTGACATTTTAATAATGTCAACTGGAGCAGAAACCCTAAACATTAACCACTATCATCTTGCTGCAAATTATTAGCAATTAAGGTGCTGGTTATTGATTATGCAAAGATTTCTTTCAAGCAAGATGTCAGAGACATGCTAACATAAATTATTTCCACCTTTCTAGATAGATTGACCTGAAAATAATGAGTTAAAATTGCATTTATAAAAAGAAGAATTTATAGAAAACTGTTTCTATTTAGAAACTGTAATCTATTTAGAAAACAGTCGTTGAAAATCCTGTTTCTTACCAGGCCAATTTAACATCACTTGGTTCTCTGTTACCCAGTAACTTCATTTAAGCTGCACAATCAATGCATAAACACAAACCTTAAAGGAGTCGAAGCCTCGGTCAGCGACGTTCCTGCACATTCATCTGCTGATTGAAACTTTTACTGTCCACACAAGGGGATGGGCTTGAGCTCAGGGCACGGCTCAAAAGGACAAAACCCACCCCAGCAGCGACATCACAGAGCTCCTTAGCAGAGGCTGCCTGACCCAGCAACGTGTTTATTCCAGGAAATTGTGTCATTCTGCCACTTAAGCTGCCTGCAGCAGTGCTGCCCCTCTCACACAGCACCTTCTAATCTCCCCGGAGTCACCAGAGGTGATCCCCGTCACACACAGCCGGCGAATTTCTGTCTGCTCACATCACTGCCCTCCCACCTGCTGCCCCACAGGCTCCAGCCACACACTTTGCAGGGACACGGCCAGCACTGACCACTGCCTGGCCACCAAATTCATTTAGAACTTCACTTAAACCTTCTTTCAATGAGTTATTCAAGGAATTCTCTGTAATCACAGAATCACAGGGTGGTTTGGGTTTGAAGGGACCTTAAAGATCATCCAATTCCAAACCCCCTGCCATGGGCAGGGACATCTCCTACCAGAGCAGGTTGCTCCAAGCCCTGTCCTGTGCATTTCCAGGGATAGGGAAGTTAAAGCATCATACAGCCACGGCTTTCTCTCAATTCTATGCTAAAAACTTGCTCTGCATTTGACAAGCTTTGGTTTAAGACACATCTGTTCAGTTGCCTCTGTGACACTCTGGAACAGTTTAGGCAGTATTTTATAAAAAGCCCTTTCTAGACTATTTGAGGACAAACACACATCAGAATTTTATTAGCCTTGCATCTCTTCACATTCTTGATCCAGCACTCAGTTTCTCTCAAGTAGAAGCCCCCACACTGAAACCTGAACCAAGCTGTGCTCACAGCATTCTCTGAAGGACTTCAACGTCCTTACCACGATTAATATCTCCTCCACTGCAATATTCCACTTGCTTGCCTTCTAATTTACAAAAACATATGAACTATTAGGAGTTTAAGCTGAAGCACCTGTTATTGGCCTAAGCCCATCCTGGAGCACCTCATAAATCTTCCATGACTTGTGTTTGCCAATCAGCAAGAAAGTTTCAAGTTGCTACTGAGAGATATGAAAAATATCAGCTTCAAACAAAGCTGGGGCACGGGAGGGGGAAGGGGGTGAGCTGCTCTCTGCAACTGTAAGATAAAAGTTCTGGCAAGGCAGGCAGTTCAACCCTCTCAGGTTCTTTTTTTACTAGTTATGATAGATGTTGCTAATTAACCATAAATAAAATTATAAATACAAATATGATTTTTGGCACCATGTAGTTCTTTACTATTAAGATGCTAACTGCAGTACTTCAGAGTTTAAATTTCCAGAAGTGGTAAAACATCCCTTTTAGAGTGCTGAGAGCCTTTCCATCAGTTGGCAAGTCCAGTTCAACCCTCTCCAGAGCTAAAAACCTGGCACTTTCTTGCATCCTTCACAGAGCACACATTAAGCCTGGCCAGCAGTCGCCCAAAGTTTAGAGATCTGCTGTAGCACTTAGAGTGGATCAACAACCAGCAATTACAGAGTACAACTCTGCCACAATTCCAAGAGCAAGTAATCTGAGCAGAACAAACCTTCAGTGTTCCAACTGATGTATTCAGTTACTCACATATAAATCAGCACCCACAGGAGGAGTCACAAAGTCAGGCAGAGCACCTTGAGCTGAGTTCACCAAGCAAATCCATGCCCTTGTGTCTAAAGCTGGAATTAAAATCTTTCTGTTCTACATACACTACCCAAGGAAAGCAACCATTTATAGATAGAAAACTCCATCCAATTTCTGAATTCTAACAGTTCCAATATTCTGAGATTAACAACATGGAAAAGACATTTAAATTCACAGTAATGACTTTCTAAATATCTCAGAATCTCCAGTTCCACTGCACTACAGTTGAGCCAGCTCTGTCTCCTCACCCTTCAGAAGAGCATCCAGTAAAGGTACCCCTCAACACGTGACACTTCCCATGATCACACCAACCTCACTTTATAATGGCACAGTTTTATAATAGACTGAGCCACTCCAAGTGGCAGCACTACCTCTGCTAAGTGTCCACAGTGACTGTCAACATCTCAACAATCCTGTTTATTTCCATCTTCTTTTCATTTGCCACACATCCAGATTTTAACTGCAATCCTTCTCCAATCGTTACTCCAACAACAATAACCCATCCTATTAAAAAGGATTATTAGGCTTAGAAATTCTAACAGAAGTCCTGGCAAAATACAGGTAACTTTCAGTAATTTCTCCCATCAGAGCAGAAGCTCTATGAAATCCTGTGCACAATGACAACGACCTTATCCTAAACAATCCATCATTTATGGGGAACAGACAAGGTGCTCTCCCATGACAGGACTCTTCTGCTAGAACACCAGCCCAGAATTGCAAAGGTTTAAAGCACAACAGCACCACAGAAGCACACCCCCATGGCTGTTTCTACTGAACAGGATTCACTCCTCAGTTGAAGCTGTTTGCAACAATTTTGTAATAAAAATATACATTTATTGGGACTCCTAAGAAACATTCAGTATTTGTGTATTTCAGTGGAATATTTAGTGCATTTACTGGTTTGCAGAGCAGATTTGTGCAGCCCCAAAGTTTCAGAGTTATTTTGTTTTCCAATACCAACATTAACCCTGCTAGCCTAGGACATGTATTTATAAAATGCTGGTTTTTTTCTCTCCAAAGACTTCCAGAGGAACACTTCCTGAATCAGCAGGATTTTTTTATTCACATGCATCAAATCAGTCTCTTTCTTCTGGCTCTGAAGTTCCAGTTTGACTTTGAGCCTTACCACCAAATAAAGACCACTATTAATTTTGCTTTTTGACAAGGACTGACATTTTGAACTGATTATATATTTTCCACTGCAAGTCACATGCTAAACCTAATTTCTCTTGGCTCCAACATAGGATTTAATGATGGATTCAACCTCAATGTCTGTGGCAGAGTCCACAAAGAAAATGAATTGTCTTATTAAAACAAGTAAGAAATGTGCAAAAGAAGAAGATATTTCAGAGAATTAAAACCAAACTAACCAACAACACCCTCGAGGTCAGAACCACTTAAATTTTAAAAGGGCAACAATACAATAAAGGCAAAATAATTATTCCCCCCCCCCATGCTTATAATACGTTGCTATCACAGATAATGGAACAGTTGTAAATATGAAACAATAAAATAACAGTACCCAAGGGATGAATAAATTCAACGTACCTGGTTTCTTCCCCTGCGTTTGCCGTAATTCCTTCGCACAAGGGCTTTATAATTTTCATTTTTCTTGGTCAAATAATAATATAATACACAGTCGGGAACATTCTGAAGTGAAAAAGCAGGAAAAAGTAGAGTTTACTCCTAATGAAAAGATAAGATTTGGGTTTTTAATTTCTCCCAACAATTAAAATTATTCAGCCCTCAGACAAAAATAAAAAAGCTTCTATTTATTATTGTATTGGAAAGTTGGGGATCCCACCCTAAGCTCTGTCCATATTAACAAATGTCTTACCTTTCGTTCCAAGTAGGAGGCAATTAGACCAAAGTTCTTGGGATGTTGGACAAACCTTTTACAAATAAGAAATTATTTCAGTTAAACAACATAATCCATGATCAAACATGCAAAACAATCTTGCAAACAATCTATTCCATCAGCAAGCCCTTCATTTACACAAATGAAATTAGCCCAGAAAGCCCAGTTTTCAGACTGTGCAAATTTAGAACTGAGCACTTAAAATGATAAAATGAAATTCCGTATCTACACTTCTCATTCTCATCTTAGCACAGAACTAAAGTACTTTTGAGACAATTTTGTATTTGAGGACTAAATGCATGTGAGCATACTCAGATGAAAAATAAGCCTAAAACTTTTGCAATATTTATTACAGCCAACTCAGAACATTATCAAAAATTATTGCGCAAAAGCTTAATCATTCCTGATTAAGCTTTATGGGGTTGGGCATTTAACTGTCATTTCAATGCAATAAAAAGAAAAGATAAGAAAGGCCATTACTTTTCCTTAAAAATCTCCTTCTCATGATCTGTCCAGACATTCATGAACTGCCTGTCTTTATAAACTTTCATGGGATCCTCCATCAGGCCGTTCATGTTGATGAACTTCACCCTTCTCTGCTCTGCATCGAACATCATGGGAGGGATGACAGAGAGCTGCCGCATTTGCTTCTCATTGTTCTGCACAACAACAGACAAAGCAAAGAACACACCAAATGTTGTGCCACTGATGTTTACAGTTCTTGAATTGCTCAGCTCTTAAAGCCCCACGCTCACAGTCAGCTTTTTGGAATTTTTTTTTGTACCCAGCTCTTGCAGACGTTGTCACTATGGCAATGAACACTTTATGGGCAGCTAAAGGAAAGTGTCACAACTGATGGAACACCAAAATGATGGAGGGCTTGAGAAAAGGAAGAGTTTTCACATGTTTGTTACAGCTGTAAAAAACTAGGTTGCAGCAAGCCTGCAACGAACAGCCACATGAGAAAAATCTAGGGCAGATACAATTAGAAAGCAAAACCCTCAAAAGAAAAGGGTCTTAAGATCTGCTTCAAGCCACACTTCACACAGATTCTCTTAAAGAGAGAAGAGCTTTCTCTTATCAATGAAACAAACCCTCTACTAGACACCTTTCACTGCCAGTGAAAGGATATTTATTGGCAGTGCTCCTAGAACAAAGCACAGCCACCAGCCTCACCTCCTGCTCAGAGAGTCCATCGATGATTTCTGAAATCTCGTGTTCGCTCCTAGCAATGGTTGCTGAAAGGCCAGCCCCTCTTTGGCCAACTCTGAAACGAAGGAAAAAACAGAAGGAAAAAGAATAAAGTAGAAATTAGCTCTATCTGCAGGTTTTGTACACCACCACAACCTCCAAAATTTCTTATAAGGCTGTCAGCAGTCTCTCAAATCAAAGACCAGTCAGGACTGGTCTTTCTTAAGGAGAGTGAGAGCACAAACTCTGTCATGTCCTGCTTGGTTTTACAGGGACTTTGCAAAGCTCAGCAGAAAGGGCACAAGAAAAGGTGTTACCACCAATTCCACTGCAAAGCAGGTGCTTCAGATAAATGAGTTTGCTTCTGCTGAGCATGAGGAATGTTCCTCAGTGGCACAGAAACTATCCCCTTAATTAGTACAACTGATACGCCTTGAAAGAGCCTCTTTTTTTTCTAAAAAAAAACCACACTAAATTTGCACTTTATCAATATGGTCAAGTCACTAATACAGCACTGAGATTTGTTACAACAAAAGAAAATTTTCCACTTTTGAACTGATGGGGAAAGCAGTAATTTGGGAGAATTCTTCAGCTTGTGATCTTTACCATTAGGAACATCACAATAATATACTAGAGCATGAGGGTCAAAAAGCACTTCAGAGATAAAAACCACTACTAAATGGAGAGACAAAATAACTCAAATATTGTACTGAATTCATCCATTTGCGCAAAATCTGAGGAAAAAACTCTTAGTGTTTACTTGGCAATAGTATAAAGGCACAGCTATAGACAGAGAGAGCACTACTTTAGAGAATGTAAATATAATAAAAAGAGATGGCCCCTTCCCAAGTAGTTTGCAATTACAAAGACATTATTCTTAAAGTGAAACTTCTAATATATGAGTGCTGTTTACTTTCTTCTTGTCTTGATTCCACAAACTCTTGCAGCCTTCACAACGTATTGCAAACTCTCTGCTTTCCCCATGTTTTATGACAGAAAGGTGATGTAGACAGATGAGATTAAATCTTTATGGGGCTTGACCTCTCCAAGGTGTATTGAAATGAATTCGAACATCAGATAAACAGATTTCAACACAACTGAATCAAACTTGACCTAATTCTAATTTAAATCCTATCTCTCTACCTACAGTACTGCAAGGTGAACTCTCAAGTGAATTGCACTTCATTCCTTTTAAGATTCCTTGTAGTTTCCATCTAACAAATGTCTGATAGATTAAAATTAAATAATAGGGCCTTGATTGTCGCACCTTGAATATTTTAAAATGCAAAAACGTCTGGAATAAAATTATCTGGCAAGTACAACAAAAGATCAGTCAAACTGTTAATTAAGAAGATAAATGGTTTTTGAGTGTGGGGGCTAATGAATACAGGGATCATGAAACACAGGAGTAACACAGACAGTGACAGAAAAATACCAGTGTAAATTAGGGTGTGTGCCCAAAATGAACAGGCTCAGGGAAACTGAGGCTCCAGCTGTCTTCAGAGCTCCACAAACCCCTTTTTTGAGCAGCTCCACTCTCCTCATCTCACTGACACCACAACCTAACCACCCTTTGCTACTTGGCCCTTTTCCTGTGCTCCTTTTGGCAAATACGGGGTTTGAGGGCAGATCTGAAAAGGGACACGGGAAAGGAACCCCGTGGACATCAGCACAGCAGCCTGAGAGGACACCAAGGGATGAGGCTGGCACAGCTGGAGGGGAGGGACAGTAAAGGAGACATATGTGACAGTGGACAGATAAAGTCATGGAGATCCTTAGGATGGGAAGTGAAACTTGAGCTCAATGCCATGGAAACACAGTGAACAAAGGGAAGAACATCTCACTTTATACTCTGTGCCACACAAATATTCTTTTTAAAGCAATTAAGTGATGAACATAAAACTGAATCATTAACTCATTTTATTAAAAATCATTTTAAAACTTAAGACTGAAGAGATACTTTGCAGGAATATTTCCAATCCCCAGTAATACCTTTGGAACCTTTCTTGCTGTTCTCTCTGCTTCCGGATTTCTGGGAATTGTTTCTCATAGTACTCCCGTGTTTTGCTCTCCTTGGCTTTCCTGCGGGGATTATTTTCTATCCTGTCTACTTTCTTCTCCCATGCCTCCATCAGCTGATCGTAACGTTGACAGATTTTCTGTTCCTGTTAAATTCCAAAAGCAAACCTTGAACTAAGCAAAACACACCAAGTGATCAGTACATGGCACATGGGCAGGCTGCTGGAATGCACAGATTTTTCCTGCTCCCATCCCTTCCATGGTGAAGATGACTTACACCAAATTTCCAGCACAGAGAAGGTGAGGAAGTGGACACAAAAATGTGGATTTTGAATATTATACACGATTTCTTTGCTTTACACATCCTAGTGCTATTTGGTAATTGTCAATACTGCCTTCCAGAAAAATCCCACACTCGTTTCAGCTTAAGGTCTTGTTTTTCTAATCAATATATTTGGAAATGCAAGAGAAGGGTCCAGGTAGAAAACCAGCCAGGTGCTCCTTTTTGAAAATCATGGTGCTCTTACCCGTTGTTTTCTTGCATGGTTCCTTCTTTTAAAGAATAGGATCAGCTTTTTCCTCATCACCTGGTTTCTGGAAAACAAAATTAGGGGAAAAAAGTGAACTACATAAGAAACAAGCACTTCAAAACTACTTAACAAAACCCATCTCAATTCTAGATGCCAGATCTTTATTACGAATAACAGTTTCAGAGTAAAAAGTAGGGACAATTCCCAATGAAGCTAAGATACCTAAATCACCTAATACTGTATATTTTCAGGGAGGAGACTCATGGAGATGGCTGGAATAAGCAATTGAGACACAAAAGGTTCCAATTTCAAGGCAGGTGCTCTCCTTTACCACAGGAGAGATAATATGCTAAAATGAAAAAAAAAAGGTTTAAGCTATTATGCTATTAGGAGGGAAAAGTCTTTGCAATTCAGCCCTAAAGTGAAGTTTTCCAAAAAATTATTCAGGAAATACGTACTTTGGAACTGCCATACAAATCTGATTGATGGAGTGGAGCAAGAATAACTTTTTTTAAGAGATGTTTTTAAAGGACAGCCAACTTAAGTTTCATTATTTATTTTTGTCTTTAAATGAAGATGGAAAGCCAGGGCTTCCCTCTGCCTTCAGCACATATAATGCACATCTTGCAGAACTGCTTTACAACAAAGAAATTAGAAAGTTACATGGACTGGAAGCTTTTAATTATGGTCAAAACTCACACGTCCTATTTGGAGATGACAGCAATGAAAAATGTGAGGGAAGGTTTAAGTCCAGATCCCCTGAATTGGACAAGGAGAAGGTATTGAGGCACTCACGTTTTGATGTTCTCATGGTAGACCTTGGTGTCTGAGGGCTGGTTGTAAAGTGGCTGCAATTTGGGATGAGAAAGGAACACTTAGCACTTTGCAATGCCTGGAACTCTAAATGTGTATGCAACACACTTAACAATATTTTAGTATTCTGAGAATACCACACTCAATCTGAGATGCAGCAGAGCTGAAGGGACTACAAGATATTCAGCACAAAGCACAGATTTTATTACTTAAAATTAGATTATAGCTACTAAGGTATGTAACAGTACTTCATTTCTTCATACTTCAGACTGTTCTCTCAAATAGATGAAAATCTATTTTAAAAATCACACTTACATGGCCAATGAACTCACTCAAGCCCCAACTTACCAGTGGATTTAGACACACATTTCTTCTATACATAATCACAGAACTACAGCTGTTCAGCACAACAGAATTAGAGCAACTGGCAACACAGAAAATAGTACAAAAGAAAAAAAAAACAAACCCAGAATTCCACAACTTACCAATTCAACTTTTGGACCAAGACCTTCAAAAATCTTGTGAGCTTCTTCTGCTTTTTTCTGCAAGTAAGATTTTTTTGGTATAGTGTGAGTAAATCCTCTGAAGTTCATGTCAAATGTGGATCTGAACTCTATGTTCTCTGCTAAACCCCTGCCTGACCACATGAGATCCTTCTTAACCTACTTCTGCAATGTTGCCTCAGCAAATAAAGAAACCTGGACTTGAATTGTATGGCAGTGACTCTGATCTCCAAATCTGGAAGCCGATAGAGCATAAATGCAGGAACTGACCTCTGCAGTTCAAAAAAACCACACATTTCATAATACAGCAAATAATTATAAAGAAGAAGAAAGGTGTCCAGTAAAATAAAGTATAATTAGCTCTGAAAAATGAAATTAAGAGACTAAAATTCTCCAATTGCCAAATCTGGGAGTGTGAATCCACATGGACATAAACACACAAAGTGTGTCAAAGGTCCCTCACTCACACTAAGTGAAGACCACAAAATAATTCTGACCTCTCCTTGCATGGCATGCTTGGGACAGAGTTGTACTGTCAGCTGTTCCTCTAAACTACAGAATAAAATTGGGAAATTAAACAAACACATACCAGTCTCACAGAAGATCACAATACTTTCAAAACCCCCAGATATCTGACTCCCTAATCTCAAACTACCATGGGAAAAAAAAAAGGCAGGAAGCATTTTTGCTGTTACTGTTGGCAGTATCACTGAGCTCCTGAACTTTTCTTACCACTTAAACAACACAAGCTCATAATTCACCAATATATTACTTTTTCATATCTGCTCATTCATCCAAATCTTAAGTGCCAGAAGTCAGAGTTTATAAAGAAGGCACAAAATCCTACAACATATGCAGTTTTTTTCTCTTCAGCTCATTTAAAAGTAGAGTCTTCAGCCAAGTTTGTCAGCTCATGTGAGGAATAGGGAATTCAAGATGAATTTCTGAGGCATTTTTCATATCACACACTTAAAAGGATATATGTGTGTGTGTTTATATATATCTATAATTCATGCATCTCAGCACAAGGGTCTGAGACCCACAGATACAAAATAGAAGGAAGATTCCCACAATCGAGAATAAAAATGACATAGAAGTGCCTTTAAAAAAAGCAAAAGGAAAGGAAAAGAAGGATGGGCAAACCAGTAAAACAGAAAAATCTGCCCCAGGGAAGTAAATGAACAGCTAAGGAATGACAGCAGAGAGGCAGTGAGAGCCCCTGGGGGAGGAGCAGAGGACACTGACCCGGTTCTCATCGTAAATGATCTGGACGATGCTGCGGTGCTTCTGCTCCACGGGAGGAGGGGACACCGGCCTCTCCGGCTCGGGAGGCTTAGCAGCTTCTTCTTCAAGTTGTTGCTAAGAGACCAAAGAAAGAAAATCAGCCATCCATGTTCCCCCCACCAGTAATTAGTCACCAGAGATAAAACACGCAGCTGATCGCTCAGCGCTGCCTCTTATTTCGCTTTGCACTGACAAGGAATGAATGAAACTGTTTTAATGCCCACAGAGACAATAACAAGACTATTTTTTGTACTATTGGTAACTGAAATTACCTGTTTACAAGACTCACCTGCCTTGAATCAGACTTGTTTCAGCTTGACAGTTAAAGCCACTGTCACTCTGTAATTTATCACTATTTAACTTTAAACCAAAGTATCAACTTTGGAGAACAGTTACATCAGAGCTGCCTTCTCACAGTGGAAATAAAGCACTGAGCTGCCTTTCTGCACTCTAGATGTTCAAGTGTCACCATTACTGCTGTCTTATGGTTTCAAAAGGTACAAAAGTCCTTCTAACACTCCACAGAGAACATCATTCTAAAGGTACTTCAAAGCAAAAATAAACCACTCCACATGCATTAAAGTTCCAAGACTGTTACAATAACAAACAAGCAAAAAAATACCAAAAACAAAAAAAATCCACCCTGTAACCCTTTCCTAGTTACTACACTGCTGTGATTTACTTTCACATCAAATAAATCTGGTTTGGTGACATCTTCATTTTTTAAACATCCTCATTGATGAGTTGTACAGCACTTGCTGATTTTGTGGAAAAGTGCACAGAGAGATAAGCATCACTAACACACAAACAGGTACTCAGTCACATCCTTTTTTGTTTTTCTGCTGGAGGTCACTTTACAGGTCATTAAAATTCAGACATAACTAAATGCTTCCAGACCATAAAAACATACAGCTCCTGAGAGTTGCCTGTTATCCTGAACCTACAACTTAACAAATTCTACAGTGTAACTCTCATTTCCTCCAGAGCTCCAACTATAAAAAAGTAAACCTGGCACTTTTTCTATCTGGATCTTTGAATGTCAGAAAAGGAAAAGGAAACAAGGACTTTGTTTTTGTCAATGACTAACAGATGCCTCGATTGAAGGGTGGGTTTACTTGGCCACAACAGCTACTGGGAAAGCAACAACTTCTGCCAGCAAACACTTCCTTTGCTTCCAGTGGCTGAAGTGCAGTTCTCTGATGCAAAGCATAGCCAGGGCCATACAAAAAAAAGTGATACCTCCTCCTTTATTTCCCTGCTCTCTGTGTTTATTCACACCTCTCCTATTGCACTTTCCCCCAAGGCTGACCTTAGCTCCAGATGTTGGGATCTCTTGCCCTTGGGAAAGCAGATGATCCAGGGACTTTTGTACAAGCTCTGGTATTGGAGATGCAGGCAAGAGATTCTCCCCTTGCACAGACTTTGAAAGAAGAAAGATGATCCTCCCCTCAGCCAGCAGGCAGCTCTGAAGCTGAAATTACAGTCACAGTGCCCTTGTTTCACAGCAGTTTCAAATATAAACCCATCTACTGCTGCTGTTCCTGTGTGGCTTTCTCCTGCTTTCAAAAATGTTTAAAACTGCGTGATGTCCAACTTATTTAAAATAAAATCATACACATAACCTTTCCTTTACAACTTCTTCATCTGATTCATGCAACCAAAAAAGTCACCATCACCAAATGAGGTTTTCCCACACCTCTTTCACTGGCAGAAAACAAGAGCAGTGCCTGCTGTGCTTACTTGCTTTTTCTTCAGTTTCAGGATTTGCTGTTCCACTTTTGCGATTTCACGATCGACGCGGTCCATGCTCTGTATCAATTCTTCCTTGGACAGCTTGGAAGGTGAAGCATTTTGGTCCTCCCCACAAGGCTGACCAGAAATTGGAGAAGATGGTCCCTCATGCTTTCCTCCAAAAGCTGGGTCCTTCCATGGGGACAGGAGATGGAGGGGAGATAGAAAGGAAATCAGTCATAACTTAGGAATGAGTGCTCAGTAACCAAACACCGAGGAATTAACAACTATTTCCAGTTATCTACATCTCTGTTGAGAAGTCAGTTAAAGTCTTCATAATGCTCAAAGTCTTTCATGATAATGTAATTTTGAAGGTGGGTTTTTTTAAACACCATACTGCAATATTTACCTTAAAAGTAAAATAAGAACCAAATGCCTTCCTTTTAAAATACATTTTCATGAATGTAAATAGTAACTTTTATTTTTAAAGGAAGGGTTATTTGAGAGCCACTCCTCAACACTACACTGAGGAGGATAATCTTGAAGATAATCATGACCAACCTGATAAAGCACATCTGGAGTTAGTTGTGGTTATAAATGTGAAGTTCTCTTGAATTTAGCTCTAATATTCAATACCTAAAATAGAAAATACCCCAAACTAGACTGCTCTAGATTTAGCCAAAATGAGACAGTTACAAGTATAATTAGTGTTATGTAAATAAGCAGATTCATTTCAAATGCTTAAAAGGGAAAAGGGGGTGGAAGGAAGTACTTTGACTATTCAGTCCCAATGTTAATTACAGGAAAAAAATGGACTTGCACGCACTTGCCAGCAGCTTTCAGTGGAAAAGCAGAAATATTTCATGCACTATGTTACAACTGAGATTTGAGTGACTTAAGAGAGTAGTGGCAACTCAGAATTCCAGTCTATTTACTGTGTTTGAGTCAGACTGTAAGAGAGTAACACTGACTCATGATCACAGCTCCTGATAATGTGTAAAAGTAAATGTTTGGGATTAAAGAAGGAACCTAAACAAACAAAAAAACTGCCTAACAGACAAAATCCCATTAGTTCACTGCAACACAAAGTTACACCTTCAGAGCAAATGGCTTTACCTTCTTAATATCTGCAGACCTCAACCCTTCCTGCAGAGGATGCACTAAAGGCAAGACAGTGGCTGCACTGACACGCTGGAAATGGGAATCAGACACTTGTTCAAGACGTGGTCGCTTGGATTCCAGTGAATCATGATCTGTCTGAGATGGGCCTGGATGGAACTGCTGCTCATATCCAGTCCTCCTTTCCTGAGGCCTGTACAGAGGAGATAAACTGTTAAAATATACATTTTTGATACAACAAAAATCCTCAACACTTCTTAATTTTAACTGAGATTCAATTTGGTGACGCTTCTCTTAAACAGTAAAGCAGATGAATGTTTTTAAGAATGATCTTCAAAAATATAACAGTTAAAAACCATTGGAAAAGGGAAAGTGAACTTGAATCTCAAATTAAAGGCACTCCTATCATTATACAGCCTTAAAGAAACTCAGCACTTCTACAAGGATTTTGTTCAAATCAAAGCTCTGATTCAAATTATAAACACACGGAAAATCCATGAGAAAAACACAGTACTATATTCCACTGAAGATGGCCACAACAGCTCCATTATTGAATTTTTGCAGCCAAATAATTTTTAAATATACACAGAATGCTTGTGATGAGCCATGAGTCTGTTGGGAACTTGATCTTTACTAAAAAGCTACTCTGTGACAGAAGCAGTCATTGATTCAATCCATGAGTCATTTAAAGACTCCTCCTTCTCAGAAAAATGCTCTCAACAGTTATCACTTGCTGCTCCCAGTGCAGTGCACAGGATGTCCATAAAAAACCCTCATATGCTTCAACATCTTCCTATGAAGTGCCACTGAAGAGATGACAGCAGCAGTTTCCTGCAGTTTGCCAGAACTACCAAATAAGCTTTTACAAATTTACGGGGGGGGGGGGGGGGGGGGGGTGTGTGATTTACTACTGCTATAAACTCAATTTTGAGAACTCTAAAAGCTGCTGTGATTCTCAGCATTAGAACAGAGCCTTACTGACATTTTGCTGACACAAGATGAAGGCAATATGGAAGCCCCAGATTTCACTATCATCAAGTTATTTCTGGGAATATCCTAATGAGATTTTAAGCCAGACCAGTATTTACATAACATTCATCATGGGTATTTGTTCAGAACCAGATCGGCCAGTTATAGCCAAAATAAACCTCCAGCAGTAATCCTGCATATAAAGTTGCTCCAAGCAGATATATTCGCTAAGAATCCAAGGCAAAAGAAGGTTTTTACAAGCAGTGAGTGCAAGAAAAGAAGAGGTGTTACAGGCACTAACACTTACACCAGCAGCCCAACACACCCAAGAATAGAGTGCATAAATCATTATTTTAATCTCTCCTCTAAACAGAACCATGTTCCTGCTACAATTATTACAATCCAGTTAATATTATTCCGATCTGTGGGATTTTAATCTCTGAATTTGATGTTCAGAGAACATTCAGTGTTCAACGAGAAATTCAGTGCTCGTTCCAATGAATGCTTGACATAGTCAGAAAACCTTCTTGAACCCCCCAGCAGTACAGCAACGATGATGCACACTGATCACCCCCCAGGCAGTGACCCGTTCCACTGGGGAGGAAGAGATTGGCAAACTGAAAGTAAACTCCAACATCTGAGTCACTGCTGCTGTCCACCCTGCGTGTCCCCAGGTAACCCCAGGGCAGCTGCATGCACCAGAGCGGTGCTCAGAGCCCTGCAGCTCAGCCTCCTCACCTGTCAGAGCCCGGGTGGAACTCGGAGAGCAGGGAGGGCCTGCGCCGGAGCTGCTGCTGCTGCTGCTGCTGTTGCAGGAGCTGCGTAGCCTGACTGACCTCCAGGTGAGACGAGCGATAGTCGGGAACGGCAAATTCCTGAGGGAAACACCTCCAGTGTTAATGGGAACAAAGGCATGCAGTGACCAGGAGCATTTCCAAAGAGATTAAATACAGAGTGACAACCAGATCGATGAGGTCTTGTTCCGGCTCAAAACTATGTTCGCAAATGGCAGTTCCGAGATTTAAATAAACTTTGAAGAGACTAAATATTTATACTAGGAATTCCACCTAATTTATTAACAACTTCTAACAAAACACAGATGAGTCAGCAGCAAACAGATGAATAGCCTTTAAAAAATACCCTTTAAAACCAGTCTTGCACATGCAACTACAAAGTGGTACAATGAGAGCAACCTCGAGGCAATTTCTTTTGTTACCACCTGAAGACATTTTTATATCAGACACTATTAATCAGGACTATGAGTCACACAAGATGCATTTTCCAATTGATACCATTTACAAAGTGAGGTGCAAGATTATTTATTTGTATTTTTGTGTGATCAACCACTTGCTTTTAAAAATTATATGCAGCTGGCACTAACCAAAGAGAAGCTCTACAAGACATGCAATAGATCATTACCCATGAGATTCAGTTTTCATAAATTATCTAAAAATAAACACAGAGCAAGCCAAAAAGCTTCAGTTTTTGAATTTCCTTTTGCTAACATGGAAGTAGAAGAAAACATCAGAAGTATCTGCAGCAGGAGGAGAATGTCATTAAAATGAGGGAAACCTAACTGTTGTAAAGCCAACAGCTGGTCCTCCAGAGCACACAGCACAGGATGGCAGAATAAAAGCTTGGCAGAAATGAGCAAGCAGGATATCCTTAGAAATCCTTTACTCCCATTCTGGCCAGCAGAACTCAGCTGGCAGCACTGATACAGCTGCTTCAGAAAAAAAAAAAAAAAATCAGTGTAACACAAGTTTTTACACATTCTCCACCTTGCACAGAATTCGGACAGGTACCACATTTAACTTACAGAGATCCTAGCCCAATACTGCAACAGAAGTTTAGGAACACAACCTCTACTGAATTTATTCAAACCATGAGAAACCAATGATAAAACCAGTATGTTTATATTAATAAGGACAAGGAGGGCAAAGTAAAACTGACGAAGCCACCCCACAAGTATTTAACCAGGCAGACTGGCAGCAGCTCTCCCCAGAAGGACACATGGATGTGCTTCCAAACGCCAACGACTCGTGCTGTCTTAGTTTAAAAACCAGCAACAATCCCTTTTTGGCCGGGCAAACACTTGAAGCACAGCCTGGCTGGAGGCCAGGCCCTGGGTGTCCCCTTACCTGCTGGTGGCGGGTGCTGGGGAAGGTGTACTGCACAGAGTGGGGCGGGTACCGGCTCTGCTCCGTGCTGAAAGCTCCTTGGTTCGGAGGGTAGCCTGAACTTGACATTATCAGGGAAAGGAGTCTCCACAAAGCCGTGAGATCAAGACCAGCAAGCAATCATGTTTCTAGGAAACCGCCTAAAGGGAAAAAGATCGCTGATAAGCACTGAAGTACCAGATGTACTCACAATACATTACAGCCATAGTCACCTAAGCAAAACAACCATTACCAGTAAAAGCTTTTTCCTGATGTATTTATTTAATAGGTTACGCCGGTCTGAAACACGTTAACGGGTCTTAAATGAGCTCAAAATGAGACGTGTCAGCATTGTCTACACAAAGATTTGAGGATTATATTGTCGGAATACATCCTTTTACCAGTTACCAGTTGAGTTAGAATTTGACAAGAAAAGTAGGTCACTTTAAATAAATTTTAAAGAGGTTATAAGTCTATAGCTGGATTCTGCATTTACAGTAAATTTCCTTAGCACAACATGAAGTTCAGTTCTTCTGTGAAGTTTTTGGATTCCATGAACTGTTGCTGGCTTTCAGATGCAGGTAGTCTCAGGGCTGCACTCAGTGTCACCTACAGTTCATTAAATCCCAGGGCATTAGTCAGGCCCTGAATGCCATCAGCATCCAACAGCAGCTTCACTCAAGCAGTCAGTAAAAAAGGCACTCACAAAGCAGAAAACCAGCTCCGCTCCAAATGCCAGCATAGTTCGGCTCCTACAGGATGCCAGAAACTGAATATACTACAAAGCTTTAAAACAATTCTGCTCAGCTGACAATCAGTGACTACTTTGCCTCTACTGCATTCTCCAGCTGCAGATGGAGAGCAAACCCTGAACTGCAAACTGACTGAGGAAAGATTTTATATACTGCAGAAATCCAGACAAGTTCCCTATCAAAGTCTGAGTATGCCTGAGGCTGGGTACAGTTCCAGCTGCTAAAGATCCAAATAAACTGATTCAACCCTGCTCCCCCATCAATGTTTTGAGAAGGTAAATTATGGCTCTAAGCAAAAATGTGGCACAAAAATATATTTTTAACAGAAAATATTTTTGTCTGATAGCTCAAAAGATGTAATCCTAGAAGCCTGTGTGTTAAATCCAGAATTCTATCAGATGTGGAGCAAATTCTCAACCTGTTGCCCAGAGCCCAGCAGACATATCAGACCTTCAAATAAACTGTTGATCTCTGCCTCAATGGCTACATTTCACAGCACATTAACCCACAGCATTTCACAGACACCACCGATAAAGTTACACTTCTGAACTGCATTTTCCATTATCAGTCAAGAGACAAAACCAGCTCAGCAAAGAGCAAGCTACACAAACAGATTTTCAAGTATATCTGATATAATTTATCATTTCTGTTCTGGTCAGGGGATTGTTCCTCCTTAACTCTCCGTCAAACAAAGCTTTACATGTCAGCCTACCAGAATGATGAGACAAATTTACATTTACCTCTTAAACCTGATTTTCAGCCATGAAGAAACAAAGAAAAAGACAACAGTTTCTCTTACAAAGCAATACTACAGATCACTAGCAGTGTGCTTTATAGTAGCTATACGTCTCTTATAGTACCTATAATTCATATCCGAGTGACAAGCTGTAAGAGAATGCCTCACCATTAACATTTATTACACTTCATCATTCACACTGCATTCATTAGAGCACAGCTTTACCTGCTATGTGATGGTCTAATGGGTCTGAGTCATATGATTTCCATTTAATCAAGGCACAGTGTCACAAAGGCAGCAGGTTCAGCTGCACACGTGAGAGCAGAGAGCTGCCCCTGAGCACTGCACAGCACCTTAAACCCCCGCTCCAGCCAAAAAGAAAACCAGATTTTCCTTTCTTCCGTGGACTTTCACAGGAATGAAAGCCATGGCACAAAGCTGTCAGCTCAACCCAGAGTTTACTGAGGGGATAACTCCTCTCACAGGCTGGGCCACATTCATCAATAAATGAACTGCCTCCGTGGTATAAGGGTGCTCAAACACTTTGAAGTTATGGAAATACAAATCTCAGTTTGATGAAGTGCTGATGCCCCAACCTGTGCTCCCTCAGCAGCTTCATGTGCAGAGAGGATCAGGAGAGGAACCACTTGAAAATCAAACACAAATATAGGCCAACCACTGCATGGTTTAAGCTCCTTCCCAGTTTCTCTCTGTCAAGTTACATTTGCTCCTTATTCCCACAATATTCAGTCAAACCCACAAGTTGATCATTAACCCAGGTGCTGAAAGTTCACTTTCTATGAAGCTATAAAAGACATTTCTCCATTCATAAGAACTTCAGTGGACACAGTGTTAGGCTGGTGTTCATCTTGAAATCTTTCACAACCAACTTCAGTGAGAGAGCCTGAGCATCTCTCCAGACTCTGCACTGGACATGGAAAGATGAGAGAGAGGGCATGGATACAAGAAGAATGAGCATCCTGCATCCAACCAAAAATGTCAACCTAACCCCCCTGATAACTACAGATTTTACATAATACATAGAACAACACTGAATCTCATGACTTTCCTATTCAAAACTGCAAGCGTGATCATGTTCATAGTGGATTCTTTTTTTAAAAGGGGAATAAATCAAAATTGCCAGCAGAGGAAGGCAATAAGGAGCATTAGAGATTACAATCATGATCAATATGAGAAGTGAGAAGCACAGAGAGGAATAAAAGAAAACATGAAGTTATCAGAGGTGGAGGACCATTTTTCCTCCTCCCTGAGAGAACTTGGCAAAACAGAAGCAGAGATAAGGGGGTAACAGTAGAGGAAAACACGTGGTCACATGTTGGCAATTACAAGGTGGGGAGGGAACTAAAGGATGGGGATCCTGCATGGGATCTCATTTCTTTCAAGTTAAATCAACCCTGGAGTACAAAGTAAAATGTCACTGAAGTACAATATTCACTCCCTCTAAGCCTCCTTTTCCAGATACAGACATATCCACGTGCCTGCTCACCCTCCTGATCTGCCCCCTCTGCGCCCTGCAGACCCCCTGATCTCCCAGGCTCCTACAGCAGAGCTTGTTTATCCTCTCTGCTGGAAGGGGAGGGATTTTTTCTCCATTTCTGCCAGTAGAATTACCACCAATATTCTGCTCATTTCTCCCTATCTTACTACCTTAATTCTCCAATTGTGGATGGAAGTGCTTGACTTCAACTCCTATTTCTCTTATGACCTGTCAGACAAAAGCATCTGCCTCTCTCTCTCTCCAGCATCTGCTTACAGGTTTGCAGCAGACACAGATTATTCTTCATCAATCCAGTTCCTGGGCAGTGAGGGCAGTGCCAGCTTCCTGCTGTAACCTCTCCAATTTCCATACATCCAGATTATGTTTAAATACAGCCATCCTTTTGCATAAAACTGTAGCTGTGTGTGCAGACTGTAAACAACCTCATCCGGGCTTTCCTCCCCGCTGGATCCTTTCATTAGTCATGACAAACCTCCTCTTGCTCTACCCAAAGCCAACCAGAATCCTCCTGGAAAGTTCCTCACTATTTATTAACTCTCTCTGCCTCTCTGATCCTTGCACTGCTCCCCTCTCTCCCCTGCCAGAACAGAGGCTGCTCATCTTCATTTTCTGCACTCCGAATAAATGACACCAGAAATCAGCTTCCAACCCTGCTCAGTGACAGCAAGATTCTATTTTTCAGACAAGTATTTTTGCACCTTTTCATATTATTCTGCAAATGTCAGAGGTTAAATATATAAACGTTCAGAAGAGCTGTTACAGACTTTGGAATTCTGCCTCATGTCTCACAAAGATAAAGCTGGGTCATGAACACTTTCAGACAGCTGCCAACCAGGCTGGCAAATTGTCTGTCTCACCAAATACTGACAATTAGAAGGGGCAGAGAGAAAGATTTCTTGTTTTGCAGTTCCGAACCCAGATATTGTGCTATAATGCCCCATTTCACTGACACTCCCAGATTCTACAGCAAAACAGATGGGGAAACCCAGTAGCATCGAATGGATAATATTTTAAAAAATTAAAACTACTGGACGCATAGAGGCAAAGAGTAAAAAAAAAAGCAGTTAAGTGAAGATACACAGGGGGGAAAAAGCAATGAGAAGAGTAATGGATTCAGGGACTCTGAAGAGATACTTGGCCTCAAGTTAATTTGAGCTTCTCGGGCAAAGAAGTGATTTAACAATGTTTATTTCTAAAGGTATGACGATATTTCTGTCTTTAGCCAGCTCAAACCACTGAACAGATCCAATTCAGAATTCTCTTAAAAGTTACTGTTCACACTTACATTCACCATATGCAGGGAAATTTTGAGTAAGTTAGAAATAATTTGGAACTGAATATTATAATGGCAACAATCACGGCGTAATTTCAGCTTGATCTCCAGAACTCAAAATGCTTCAGAAGCAGAAGTACAAACTATCTTCAGCAGACATGTGGGAAAATGAGTCACAGAAAGGTTAAAAAATCTATCAAAGACTCCCCAGGAAATAGTCAAAGTCTGAATCAGAAATAAGACTCAGTTCTTGCAGCACTTTGAAGGCGCTGCCTGAGTGAAGCAGTTCTTCACTTGGAAAAACACAGCAGGTTAAAAACTGGGACTATTTTTAGCAGGTCAGTTCCCCAAACCCCTTGCCTGTGGCCACACAGACCTGCCAGCAGCTGTGCCAGGGCAGGGCAGTCACCTGCTCCACTAGCTGGAATAGCTTGTCTCCAACTCTTACCTTCATGGATAAAAGACCAGTCTCATGGGGAAACTCAGTTTTCCTTCAGCTCTCCAAAACAAGCTGACATTTCTGCATTTAGAGTAATTTTCGTGCCATCTTGAAGTGCTTAACCAACATTTGCTAATTAAATTTCACATCCTTTTGGGAATTTTCCTCATCTTGTTTTTGAGCAAACTAAGTGTGATATAAAGAGTGCAAAGAATGAGATTACAGTCTAACTCGAGTTGGGGGATTTTGTTTTTAATTCAGCAGCTTTAGTAAATTGAGCTCTGATGTAACTAACCCATGGCAGAGCAAGGGAGGCTCTGCCTTGCACAGGGGATCTACAATGAATCACAAAATTAGTTCAGGGATATTTATTCAAAGTTTACTCTGGCAAGAAAGTGAAGAGTGGAGGGAGGGTTTCAGCAGTTGGGTCGAAAGGCCTTATCCAAGGCATGATAACAATACTTGTGAATAATTATTTCTGTGATTTCACTTCATAAAAAGGTAATGAAACTACCTCATGGAAAAAAACCAAAACCAGGCTGTATTTATGGACCAGCCCATTCAACCACACTGACCAGCCTACATGAATTACAGACCCCTCAAGACACAATGCTTCAAATCACATAAAACAAATCAAAATCACAAGTCAAGAGCCACATAAGCAAAGCAGTGTCTTGCTGGCTTTGCAAAACAAATCTTCCCAGCAGTATTTTGTTTTACCAGGTAATCATTAAACCGTTCAAACACTCAAACAAAAACATCAACTTTGCATCCTGGGGATGTGCCATACACCAGAAAACACTAATGTGCCCATTCAAGACAGACTGCTAAAAATAGCTCAGTGGGTCCAATTCCTTTAAAAAAGTTATTTATTCGAATTACTGGACACAGTACAAGGCTGAATATCATCTCCCAGCTGAAATCCCTGTGCTCAGAGCATTACCAGTAGGGCTGCAAGCTCACACTGGCTTAACAGTCTAGAAAGTCTTCCCTAAAAAAGCACCAAACACTTCCAGAGCACTCACCAGTCCTTCAGTCCCTGCTCAGTGTCCACAGCAAAGTCAAATGACATTTATACAGATGGCAAAACTCAGTGACAAAGGAAAGAAGTTCAGGTCCAAAGTGATCTGTGCCAACCCTGAAGCCTGGCTGCAAAATTCTGCAAAGAGCGTAGGGGAAGGGAGCTACAAGATCAATAGACAGGACAATCCTGAAAGGTTTTCATTCAAGAACCTACCAAAAGGTTGATGCCTGAGTAGATTTAAGATCATTCTGTGCTTTACAACTGAAGGACCTGTATTCCAGCTATAAAGCTGACAGATGTACTGCAAAGTCTGAAAACTTGCTGGGCACATCCTCCAAAAGATGAAAAATTCTTTGTGCTACAAGCAAAAAAAAAAAGTTCAAAGGTCAACTTGAACATTAAAGATAACTTGACTAATGGTCATTTAAATATGCCCCAGAGTACTGTGCTTCCCATTTCTGCAGAACACAGGCATCACCCTCAAAGCTCAGGGCCTCTTCCACACT
Organism: Chamaea fasciata; assembly: GCF_029207755.1. Lineage (NCBI taxonomy): Eukaryota > Metazoa > Chordata > Aves > Passeriformes > Sylviidae > Chamaea > Chamaea fasciata. The sequence continues at coordinate 7,593,957 of NW_027094106.1, forward strand.
TTCTCTAATCTTTTTTTCACTCAGATTTATGCTGCAGAATACTCAAAAAGCTCGTAGTCAAAGCACAAGGACATATGCTGTTGGAATGAACAGAAACAATGAATGTATCTTCTCCAAGTTGAGAACAACTCACTGTTGAATTTTCCATGACAATTCCACATGTGCAAATGCCTTTTCTTCTTCTGTGACAGACAGAACCATCAATTCCCAAATACACCATAAATTCCCAAGAACTTGAATCTCACAGAGTTGCACTCCCTCTACTCACGAAGTTATTGATGGAAAAATCACTATTTCTATCCCTGCTAGAAATACAGTAAAAAAGTTACATCTGTGAGTCTGTGTTTTCCTACCAACACTGAACATTCTATCCATTAATTATTAACATCATATAAATCAGGCAACAAGAGTACTTGAAAAATAGGTGCTAAGAAAAGCCTAAAAATCTGAATTCAACCCTTTTCACGCCCCAAAATTTCCATTAATGTACAATATAATCTGATTTCTGAGCATCCAAAGCAGTAACTCTGGCTCTTCAGTGCCTGACATATTCTCCATGACACATGGTAAACTTTAATTTAGCCAATTACAGACATGGCACAAGTTAAGGAGCATTACAGCTGTCAATTCAAGATGTCACATTAACTCTATACTAGGAAGACTTCTCCATCTCCATCAAGGGAGGCAAAAAATTAAAATAGGTTTTTGTACTCCTCATTTTAATAGGAAAAGATTCCCCATTCACAGGTTACCAGCTGCTTAAAGTACTTAAAGTAATAGGTTGTGGAACACTAAATATTAAATAAGTATTAAAGAGGCATTCAAAGCAATTTTTGTTGCCATTCCAAAGGTGAAAATTGGTTGCATCCTTACACATGTAATTTACATCCAAACTCTCGCCTGATCTCAGGATCACATTGTTATGCTTCATCTTTAAATAATAGTTTCTTTCTCTCTCTCTCTCCTGCTACAAATACAAATAGAATTTCTGCTCTACCAAAATGGGGTTGATCAAATTCAGCTGACAAGATACTCTTCTCCTGGAAATTCTATTTTAATCCCTGCTGTAATTTAGGATCTTAAAGAGAAGTTGCTCACACTTGATTTCAGGACCCAGGCCATACAAAACTTTGCTGCATTACAGGGGGGAAATATCAGGAAAAACTAAGATCACATTAACATCTTTGGAAGTTTCTGATCAAGTACCCACTTGCCTACCCCAAAAAATAAAATAAAAATAGAGGAATGCTGAGCACATCCACTGCCAATGAGAGCTGAGATCTCCAGCAGCCACTCAGCAGTTACCACGTAACATCCTGGGACACAGAGGATCCCTAAGGGAGGAATCCTCCTCCTGGATTTCCATGGAGGAACAGCTCTGACACCCTGCCATGGAGCTATTCCAGATCTCTTCTGCCAAGGAGGGTCACAATAACACCAAAACCAGCCACAAGAGGTAGGAGGAAGTCCTCCCTTCAGAAATGGAAATTAAGGATGTAGACATTTCCTTGCCTAAAAATACCACAGAGAGATGACTTCAAACTGAGAAGGGTACAAACATTACAGGTTTTCTTGTTTTAAAAGTATGTCATAGGAACAAAGATAGCTTCTTTCCTAAAAACATTTCCCAAGGAACACCAGACTCCTGGTTGTCTCATATGGCAAATAGCACACAGTTAAAGAAAAGACTCGATGAGCCAAAGAACCCAAACCTCCAGAGCTGAATGTCCAAACCAAACCCTCCAGAGCCCAAACACTGCACAGGGAAGGACTCACATTCTCAAGAGGAGATAGGTTCTTTCTGAGGTGACTCCAGCAGTTCCCAAATCCCAAACATCTCCCTCACCCCTGCTGAAGGGCCCTATCCCTGCGACAGGGTAATTCCACTGGTTCTGAAACATCAACTGGAGCATTCAAACTACACCCTGAAAACTGCACCGTGAAACAGAAAGCAGCCCAGGATCCTCCAGTGCAGCAGGAGATACTACACAAACCACAGAGGTAAGAACTGCAAAAAAAGCCTCCTCAGCAATTCATCCTCACCCATGAGTGTCCAACAACTCACTGAGGTTTGCTCCAACTCACCTCTTTCCTCACATTTCATCTGTGACTCAGAAACAGCCCTACCTCAAACTTCATTTGCATCACACACTATGCAGAAAATATTCTCTCAAAACAATGATTTTTCTTCTCCTTTTTTGGACTGGAAGTGTAGACAGTTCAAGAACAGCTCCTGCACATGAATTTATTCCTTCACTGTTAATCCACCTGCAGGTGAAACTGCTTTTGATGTCACCTACCAGCCAAGAAATTCTGTGGTCACAGTTTTAAGTTTCCAGGATCTTCTTGTAGTTCATTGATTATCAAAAGTGGATCTGCAGTGACAGCTTTTAAAAACAGCTTTGGTTTGGAAAAGGAAATATAACTTGACTAATCTGTACTGACTAAATCCACAAACTGTGATGGATTGTAAGAGAAAACACTTAGAAAGAAAGGGTCAGGGCAAACTAAGTATCAGCCTCATAATTCCCCTCAGCTGACTGGGTTCAGATAAAATCAAGTCTAGATTTTAACTAAAAAATACAGAAAGGCTAAAATAACATTTTTTTAAACTGTATCTAAGAGCAACAACTTGGTCCATTCTGATACTCCACAGGAAATGCACCGGGGCCTTCTGGAAACAAAGTTTATTGCTACTACATTTCTGATTACATTTAAGATACTCTATTTTATAGGAAATGCAACAATATGTAAAGATATAACTCCAACTGGGACTCACACAACAGCCTCCAAGCCATAGAAAAAGGCAGGGAATGAAAGAGATCTTGAACTATGAATGGTATAAATAACCCTTTAGATCTGGAGTAACAAAACCCAAAACCAACCCAGAACTTCAAGGTTCTAGATCTGTTTAAATCTGATATTTGAGACCATAGAGAAACACCAGCAACTATACAAATAATGGCTACAATGGAACAGGCAAGTGACATTTATTATGACAGGCTCTGGATATAACATTCCAAGACAGCTAAACCACAAAGTTACAATGATTATATGGGAGAATTCCCACTTTGCAAACGCCCCTTCCCTGCAAATCCAGCATTTCAGATAGAATTGGAACAAGAGATGAAAAATATCAACCTGATGAGACAAAACTCTACAGGGTACATACAATTTTTTGACTTACTGTAATTCATCTTTTTTTTTGCCCCAAAATATTATTACTGAGGTGAAGAGTGCAGCTGATCTGAAATCATATACCTGCCTCATTTGCTGAGCAGCACTTGAACTTGTCGTGAACTCCTGTGTAAACTCTGTGACACTGACAAACAGGACAGGAATCAGTCGGGTTTGCAGGTGATTTATATTCACATTTGTCAGACGTGTTCCCTGAAACGTGAACTCATTTGAATCCCTCCAGGAGAGCGTTTGTTCCTCCAGGCAGCCCCGGGCAGTGCCCAGGAGCCCAGCAGAGGTTCCAATGCAGCTCTGCCCCATAGCCAGGGAATGCTCTGGGCTCTCTGCAGCCCCCACAGGACAGGAGCCCTCTGACACGGGGAGGACATCAAAGGGAATCACCCAAATGTCCTTTTCCCTGCCAGTTCATGACACCAGAGGCACTAAAGCACATTTTACACTTAACATCATCCCTTTTCATTTAGAGGTGTCCTCTTCCTCAACACCTTTGTGACTGTATTTTCATTTTCACTTTTACCCAAGAGCAGTCACTCCACATGCACAGAATTTTTAAGTCCTGGCCAACGTTTTGTCCAAGCAATCTGTCTGTATAAAACATTTATTTTAACATTTTTTTACTGTTGAAAGTTACAAATAGGATTTTTCAGAGAGGGCTGCTGCATCTTTGTACCAAGAGAGTATCTTAAATTTTTGCAATGACCTTTGCAATCCTAAGCAGGTGAAGTTGCTGACTTCAAAACCACGTAGACCAACATCTACCTTGAGCCCCAAGAAAAAAAAGAAGGTCTGGGAGGGACAACATTCTGAGTGGTTTAGATGTGAATTGGGCAAGGACATGGGAATATCTCTCAGGATATTTGGGAAGAAACAGAGCTCCAAGGTAAGGCTGAGCCCTGTGCATCACACAAGTCACTGAGCTGTGATTTCCCAGGTGCTGGGGGAGCACTGAAGGGGCAGGGAAGGGGAACAGAACCCCACAGAAGTTCATTACTGGAGGGAGAATCACTGAATGAGAGACACTCTGAAATGGAAGATTGTCCTGGCGATTTGCATAATTTAGAATTATCACAAAGTAAATATTTACAGACAGCAGCCCTCCATAAGTCAGAATTTTTATCTGGAGGGAAGGTACCATGCACAGTTAATAGCCCAGCATTGAAACACTGATTCACATTTGACTAAAGAACATAAATGACTTGAAGAGCTCAAGCCTGGCATCCAGGAAACGTCTGTTTGCATTATGAAACCACTGTCTGGTTACAGGTCTGTTCTTGAGATTGTTCTGTGCTGCACTGCACCTGCACGAGGAATAGATTCCTTCCAGCCTCAACAATCGTTAAAATCTTCCATGTAAGTCACTACACACCCCAGAACTCCAAACAGCATTTTCAGTCAGGCAAGAAAATCCTCATCAAAATCATTTTGTAGGCAAAGGCCATATAGAGGAATAAAACATTTCACCAGAACTTCTGCAGAGAGCTTTGAAAGAGTATAAATTTCTTATTTATAAGAAATATTGCTCTCTAGTACAGAAGATTTTTTTTTCAGTTGCTTTCATGCATTTACCAGCAGCTGAAGCAGAGGCAGCTTCCCTTCCCTGTGAGCATCTCTCATACATGCTACAACTGAGAAATGAAATAACTCAGAATATTCAGTCAGAGGAGCACAAGGACTGTGGAAAGGGACTTAAGGGAGGAATTGGAAAGGAGCTTTAGAGTCTGTCCCTACTTACACCACAGTTTATGAGACAGTTTTGTGGATCTTTTTAGGCCACACATGTCTGCCCCAAAAGAGCAACTAAAATGAGTGGTATAGGAGACAAAGTGTATTCAAAACAAAACAGCAGCAGCACAATGTAGCAAAATGAATAGATTCTGATTCTATGCATGTAATTTCAGTCTGGAAAGTTACTTTTAATTGATGGCTGCCATGATTAACAAGCTGGAGAGAAGCAACTCTTGTGGAAGCAAACACTTGTAACATCCTCTCCACATGTTAAAAAAAACACATTACAACTCTCAGAAAGAAGATTCCGCAGCGCTGCTCTTTCCCACATTTCAGCAAGCTGAGGTATTTTAGTGACCAGCATCAAACAGTGCATTTCAAACACACAAATCACCCTGCACATAAATCACAAAGGAGCTCTCTCTCCTCAGCAGCCCACACCATATCACAAAGAAAAGCGACGTAAAGAAAAAATTAACCACGCTTTGGCAAAGAAGGGTCACTGCAGTTGGCTTCTCTCCCCTGAACTTTTGAATCCCTGGGCTAAGCACGAAGGTCTTTCATCCCCCAACACAAGACACCACATCTCAGCTAACTAGAAATCCACTTCAAATATTCCAGACTTCCTTTCCAAATGTCAAGGTTGTTTAGTTAATCCCGAATAACAACATTCTGTGGAATAAAACTCCAGTGCAAAACTGCAACGGAGCTGCATGGTCCTTGTGTGCAGTGACATTTTTGTGTCCACTTCTTCAGGCACTTACACTGTGCCACTCCGCTCACCACCACCAGTTTTTGTTATAATTGCACTGGTTTTTACCTCTCAAAGCATCCTGCCTAGGATAAAAATTCCTATCTGAGCTCAAACAGTTCATAACTGTAGCACTGTACCTAAAATTAATAAAAGGATGCTGCCACAAAAATCAAGTCTTCAAGACTAGACATTCCCACTGTAACAAGTTGTCCTAGGTTACACCAATATTTACCAATGAAAAAGTAACAGACTTGTTAAGACCTTATCCGTGAAACACTAAGAAGCAGGTTTTGGACAATAGATTGTTCACAATATCTACTTGCTTACTTCAGCCTAACACTGACAGTTCATACATCCACCTCGAATCTCGCCTAACTGCAACCAACTTGATCCACACAGCTTTCCTAAGCATAGAAAAACCAGCAAGCACGAAGTTCTTTACCATCAAGTCATTCTAGCAAAAGTCACTTCCATTGTGCCCTGCAGCAGCACGGAGATGACAGAAGCGGGGATGTTTACAGGTCCCATATGAATAATTCAGCGTCAGCATCAGCAACAACTCCCCGGCACTGACAGCGGCCGCGATGCTCCCCCGACACATCCTCAGCAACCACCGCTCTCCTGGCCGGGCCTCCGAGGGGACAATTTTGAAGAACTGACCCTTTTTTTTTTTTTTTTTTTTTTTTTTTTTTTAAACTCGCACGTCTCCTGCCCGCAGCGCGAGGATGAACACCCAGCACGGAGATGCTCCGGGATTTCTGCACAAACTTCCCGGCGAGGGCCGCCCCGTCCGTGCCCCGCCATCGCCCCCCGCGCCCTCAGCCTCAATGGGGGGAGAGCCCCGCGGGCACCGGGCACCCCCCGCCCCTCACCCGCCCCCTCCCCGCACCCCCGGCCGCTGCCCCGCGGGCCCTCCCGGCTCCAGCGCCCTCGCCCCGGAGACCACAGGGCTCCGGCCCCGTGAGGAGGGAGGAGGACGGGATGGCCGGGCCCCCGCCTCTTCCCCCTCCTCCCCCTCCTCCTCCTCCTCCTCACAGCGGAGGAGTTCAGCCCGCTGCCCCCTGCGCCGCCCCGCCGGGCTCCCCGCGCTTACCGAGGCGCGGCGCGGGGGCGGCCCGGGCGGCGGGTGCCGGCGGGTCCCGGCGGGGCTGGGCGGGCGCGGCGTCTCACCTCACCCTCAGCGCCGCCGCCGCCGCCATCTTGCCTCCCCTCCCCCGGCCCCGCGCGCTCCGCCCCCTCCCGCCAGGTCCTGCCAGATACCGAACAACCGGCGGAGCCGCGGCTCGGTACCTCTCACCGGCCGCTGTGGGTCTCCCCTTCCTCAGGCCGTGCTGGTATGTGGTGATGCACAGACCGTAACAGGCCGAGAGAATCCAGCGGAGAGCGCGGCGGTGGGAGGGCGGAGTGGTATGGCCCTTCCAGGACCGCTGGCCGGTGCGGCGGGGAGGGGCTCCTTCCCCCTCCCGCTGAGGGCCGGGGGGGCGCGGCCGCCATGAGGCGAGCGGGGCCGGGCCCGTGAGGGGCTCCCGGGGCTCGGCCGCGGGCTGGGAGCCGCAGAGCCCCGCTGGCCCCTTGCCGGAGCGATGTAAATTGATAATAACCCATAAGGGCCGCGGCCGTGCCCATGAACGCGGCCTCAGCAGCCCCACATGGGAGCATCGCCCGGAGCCCGTCCCGTCCCGCAGGGCTCTTTCCGCGGTGCTTCCCGCGCTGCCCCTGAGGTCGGGCCCGTGCCCCGACGAGGAATGACTTCCGAAAAATGTGAGAGAGGTTTAAATCTCGTTAAATGTCTGTTCATTCTTCCCCCGGAGTGAGGAGCGTGTAACTCGTTCCCTGCATTCTCAGGAGTTTCGAATCTGCACGGCGTCGTGCGTGCAAATGTGTAACTCAGGATGTGCTAAAACCACAAATTAATCTCTAATCAGGTTTACTATGGGAAAGATACAGGATTAGGCAAGATTAGATTACCCCATTGTCACAATTTCCATTAAATGGAGAAGTGGTGCCCGCATTTGCAGAATGGGTGCCCACACAATTACTGGTTCAGGCTAAAAAAGCTGGGGCTCACCCTGTGGCCAACAGGATCACTCAGGAAACACGTGTTGTACCCAGGGCTGTGTTCTTACAGTGGTTAAAAGTGCCACGCTATGGTGACACGGCACATCTCCAGGCTGATGTTCGCAGTCTCTAATCCCAACACAAGCCAATGACTCCCACTTGGAATCACTTGGAAGTTAAAGGTGTCCAAATAAGAGCCAGGGAAGACCAGACAGGCATACACCTGGTGAGGTCTGAGCTGCTCCTCAGAACTCTTCTAAATCATATTCACCTTTTATGCTTTAAACCCACCCAGCTCCCACACTCCAGCATTGCTCTGTACACTTGTCTTCCATATTGCCTGTTTGGAAAAGCGAAGTGTCCCAGCCATGGTGCATCTGATTGACTGTTCCATGTTTATGTTAATGCTTCCTGTCTCCTTCTGCTCTGCAGCTTTCTCCAGTGGTTGACTTCGCTTCTAAACCATATCCAAAACTTCCCCCATCGGCAGCCACGCTCAGGACAGCTCACAGACAAGCTCCTCCTGCCCCGCTTTTGAGCTTCCCCTTAACCAGGTCTGTTCCACAGCAGGGATAAAAGGTACCACACGCTGAAAAGCTCTGCTTTTGTCACTATTAATCACTGCTGAGGTACCGGCACGGTCAGGGCAATGCGATTTTCGCGCAGTGTTCAGTGCACACCCTCCGCTCTCCCGCCAGGCCTGGCCAGGGCAGGAGATGTGTCCCTGGGGCAGCAGTAGCGGCACACGTTTCCCGGGAGCCCCGGAGCGGCACAGCCCGGGCCCCGTTTCCGCAGCGACCCCGCCCCGAGGCGGGAACGGGAGGGCCGTGACGGATGGGGGGGTGGGACCTTTTCGTGTGCCGGAACCTTCGCGCCGCGGCCGGCGTTTCCGGGCGGCGCGGCGGCGGCGGCGGCGTTGCGGGGCGGTCGCCATGGCAGCGGGGCCGTGGTGCTGGGGGACGCCGGCGGCGCTCGCGCTGCCGCTGCTGCTGCTGCTGCTGGTCGGGGGCGCGCGCCGCCTGCGCCGGGGCCGCGCGGGGTCCCGCGGGGGCGCGCGGGGCGGGCGCGCGCTGCTGGTGACGGCGCACCCCGATGACGAGGCCATGTTCTTCGCCCCCGCCCTGCTCGGCCTGCGCAGCGCCGGGGCCGCCCCCGCCGTGCTCTGCTGCTCCGCAGGTGAGCGGGGGACCACCCACACATCCCCTCCCGCACCGTCCCGGGGCGCGGGGAAGGCCGCCGGGGTGGCTCCCCGCCTGGGTGGCCTCGCGCGGTGGAAGGTCTCCGGCTGTGGGGAAACTGAGGCACGGTGCGGCCGTCGCCCGCCCTTCCCCTGCCCTCGCCTCCCCTCGCCTTTGCAGGAGCGTGTCGTGACGGAAGCGAGGGGATCGTGCTCAAACTGAGAGTTGCGACACTGAGGCACCGTGAGATGCGTGGCGGTGTCAGGGCGCTGTCAAAGGCGCCGTTCAGCGCGGCCTTTTGGCATCTCCTTGTCTCTCTGTCCTCTTGCAGAACATTCATTTGGATGACCCAGTTTTAATGTCGCGATACATCAAACAGTATCAGTGTAAAAATTCACCGTAACACGTCTGAAAACAGCACTTGCATTGCAGTCCGATCACGGAGCAATAGCCCGGAAGGGAACACGGGGCCGTGCTGCCCATCGCTTCAGCCGGAGGCAGCATCGATGTGTCTCCATTTGCTGCAGACAAATGTTTGTTCTCCGGAATGTCCGGGGAGCTGCCTCAGCCTGTGGGGTCCGTGTCAGTGCTGCTTTAGCTTTCCCTCAAATCACTTTTTCCTGAGTCACTGGTGTAATTTAAGCTTGTTTGTTTATTTTTTTTCGTGCCTGACAGGAACATGGAAATCAGAGTATCCCTTTGTAACGGCCTCTTACATATTTTAGGACTGTTATCTGCCTCCTCTGCCTTATCTTCTCCAGACTAAACAACCTGATTACTTGCAGTCTTCCCTCACAGATCATGTTTTCTAAACCTCTAATCATTCTCATCACTCCCCTTTGGACTCTTCCTTTGGTTCATGTAATTTTTGGAAGGGCGGTGATGACAAACTGGAAGCAGCACTGCTGCTGAGGCCTTGCAGGGGCTGAATAGAGTGGAAAGAGTCTTCCAGGCTCCACTGTTTGCCCAGAACAAGAACTTTTCACAGCACATGACACTTTTGTGTTCTTCTCGTGATCTGCTGAAGCTCCAGATTGTTCTGCAGAACTGACACCTGAGCAGTTATTCCATTGTTCAGGTTTCTGTGCATAAAAACAACCTCATTTGAACGGGTCTTTCAGACCATCTTGCAGTACTAGAATTCTTACACTGAGAGCTGCTTAGCTTTGGGAAGGAGCCCCCCGTGCCTTTGGCAGCTCCAGTTCACTGCCAACATTTCTGTCATTTCCAAAGATTTCTGTCCTGCCACAGCAGGCAGGTGAGAAGACGGGTTAAACTATCGAAGTCCAGTGGTTTGGTGGCTTCACTGATGGCTCTGCACCTCCCATTACAGATTTAGTGCAGGGCTTTCATTGTCTCTGCTGGGGGACAGAGTCTCTGCATCCCATCTGGCTTCTCCACAGGTGTGGGGAGATTAAAGTGCAACTCCCATTTCAGTTTTAGGAACTAGTACATTGCTGCTGGTAGAGAACTTTCCAAAGAAGTGTTGTGTTTCTGTTTATTTTGCTGAATTTTCTTCTCTCTTTACTCCTGATTCAGTGGCATGACACATTCAGCGTGTTTGATGTTTCCTTCTAGGAACTTTCTCACTTGTGAGGAAATGTAGGGGAGAGCACCTTTATGAGCTAAGAGATTTTTATTTTAAAAGCCTCTGATTAGTCTTGTGGGTGATTCACATGGTTCATCCTCTCATTGTTTGAGTGATTGATGATGACAAGTGAGTTGATCAAAGGCACTGCAAATTGTTAACACTGAGACAAAATCATTACTTAAAACCCATTGTACTTGGAGTTTTCAGTTATCAATCAATTTGACTCAGAAATGAGTTAGAATTACAGCACTGGGAAAAAGAAATCAGACTTTGACACGCTGAATAATCTTAGATTGGATTAATAACTCAGTCTAAATGTGCTTTGCTCTCTGTAGTAGCTGGCTCTGTATTGTGAGTGCTCCATGGATGAGGTCCAGCAGCAGCAGCTATTCAGCTGGTTTTGCTCTCAACAGCTGCCCATTTTTTCCTGTGAGCATTGACATATTCCTGATGTCCTGACACATTTCTGCAGCTGTGGAGCTGTTTCTCTGAGTTGAGCAGAAGTCAGTGGGACTGTGGGGATAAAGCATCACCTGCAGTCTGCTGTGGCACTGCACTGCAGCAAAGGCTGTTACTTTCCAGCACTGTGTTGGTAATGGCCTGGTAAAAATCCGTCTGAAATGAACCCTGCTGTACTCATTCAATCATTCCAGACAAGCTGCACACTTCAGTTCATTCTGCTGGAGCTGGAACTTGCAATCCGAGGTTCATCCCACAGCCAGTCACTGTCAGTCTCCCAAAGTCATTCAGTCACAGGCTGTGGGAAGAGGCTTTTTCTTTCTCTAGTTACTCCTTCCTTCTTTGAAGATTTTACAAAGCTGGCTAGTGATGGCTCAGATTGCAGCACTGCTCCAGAGAAATGCTAGATTTAGATGACTCACACCCACAACAATAAAAAGTTCTAGTGTAATTCAAGACAGCTGACTACAGACTCGAATCACACATTAATACTCAACTGTATTTTTTTTTTTCATTTTATTGCTTCAAAGTTAAAATTGAGTTGCAAGTATTGCCCTGCATAGAGCAACGTTCTGGAAGGGGCATCACAGCTCTGGCAGGGACTTTGCATGGCTGATGCCAAGAAAAAATAAGGGAATGTCAAGGCAAGATGAGAAGAAAATAATTCAGTGGAGAAGGAGGCAATGTTTTAAGATAATGAATCCCATTTCCCTGTTAGTTGTTGATTTCTGTTACAGCTTTTCCCAACTGTCTTTACTGTGATTAGTTTTTCTATCTTCTTTTGCCTCTGTCAGTTTTTGCAATCTTGCCAAATCAGTTCTGCCTTAATTTCCTCTGTGAATGGAAGAAGGAAGAAGATACTGAACTGTTTGGACCCCTTGATGTAAACCTAAACTGAGTTAGATGGTGGTGCTGTGTTTGCTGTTTTCAGGAAACTTTTACAATCAAGGAGAGATCCGTAAGAAAGAGCTGGAGCAGAGTTGTTGTGTCCTGGGCATTCCTGCTTCTGATGTCACAGTCATTGATCACAGGTAACTGCTTTTCCTTCCCAGTACAATTCCACTGCAGTTTTAAAGGGTGTTGAAGTTCACTTTAACATTCAGGAGAGCTGACTGTGCTGTTCCAAAAAGCCTTGAGGAACCTCAAGTAAGACAGTATTAAATACTTTTGTTAATTCTTCCCATAAATCTCATTAATGCAAAAGACAATTCTTTTGCATTATGGGGAGGACAATTCCTAGGTGAAGCTCTGTTCATGCAGCATTTAGAATAATGCTAATAACGCTTGCTGGGGTCTGGCACGGTGTGTCTGGGCAGCATGATCACATTTTGTTGTATAACAACTTGTTGCAGTGTGAGGCAGACAGAAATTCTCTGAATTGCCTGGGGCAGGTTTGTCTGTAGGTGGTCTTTGCAGGCTTAGTGTGGAATTCTGTTATATTTACAATCTGGTTTAGTCCTGGCTAAAGACAAAAGTGAACTGCAGTACTAAAGACACTCCACAATAACATGACTGTAAGATTCTGCAAAATTAAGCCATGCAAGATTTGTTTTTCTAGGTGTTGTTGTCTTTAGCTGTGTGTAGCTGCAGAGGTGGGTGACAAAGCTGACACTTCCCTGTGCAGGAACTCTCTTCTGGGAGGGTGATTTAACACTTTGAATCAGTGAAACTTGGAACTAATGTTGAAAAAGCCTCTCAAATTGTCCAATCGCTGTCTGCGTGTAAGATCTGAATGAGACACTGATTGCTAGGAAACACGATACAAGTGGTTGTTTCATTTGTAAACAGCTATCACGCAGCCCATAAAGAATATTTCTGTTTATGAAGAAATAATAGCAACATATTGATTTAAAGCCACTCCAGCTAAAAGAGTCAGAGTTGCAAAAAATCTGGCTCCAGGCAGGCCCTTTTCCCATGACCATATTTTCCCTTGAGCTAAGGCAACAGAAACCACAGTCCAGAATATGAATCTTTTTGAGTTCTTTGCTTTTTTTAGCTTTAGGTTTCTCTCCAAGTTTTCAGCTTGCTGAGGAAAACAGCAGAGAAGTTGTTTTTCCTTTGGAATGGAAAGAGATGTTTCCGTTCACTTCTTATGGACTGGCTTTGGGTAACTGCAAGTTTTGTAGTACAAGCATATGACAATGCCCAAAACATCCTGGGGAGGAATAAGGAAAAAGCTGCTCAGCTTTGCTGAGCACAAAGTCTGCTCAATGAACCCTCTTTTGACGTTAACAGAGCCCTGAGGCCACTTGGCCTTTTATCCTCTAAAGCAATGTGAGGTGGGTTGGTGAGTGATGCAAGTTCTGATGCTGCTCAGTCACCCCACACACACAGCCCAGGGAACTGCTCGTTGTAAATCAGTCTTTGGAAGGTAAGAGCCATTTCAGAGAGATCTCCTGGCTGATGCTTGTTTCTTACTTTATTATTATTGCACACATTTCTGTCCTGATCTGTGATTTCCCCCCCCTGTGAAGGCAGTGCCTGAAATGACAGAGCCATCCCATTGCCCAGAGCTGGGCTGGAATGTACATCACTGTTCCAAGAAACAGGTTTAGATCTGAGGTCTCTATCTCTGAGGCAGATTGCTGTGAGATAACCATCAAATCCTTCAACTTCGTTGTGCATTCAGGGAGTAAATGAAGTGAAGTTCTTGATGAATTTTGCTCCGAGCTTGTTTACACAGCACAGTTAAGTGTGATTACAGTTCATTATTTACTGTGCCGTAACTCACCATGTGCATGCTCTTTGTGAAAAACATCTGTGGATCAGGTGTTAGCAAAATGGTAGAGGATCAGGGTTAATTTCTAGACCACACTGAATTTTTAGTGTAACTGATTTCTAGATACTCTTTTCCAGTGGTTTAGGCAAAACACTAGGACTCAGGGTTCTTGAAAGTTACTCCAAGTTCTTGGATTCTCTAGGGTCAATATTTTTCCTGTGTCTCTTAAGACTCAAATCGATGTAATTTACAGGTTAGACAAAAATATTTGCTGGTATGGCATTATGTGGAACTTGCTAAAATAATTCATTATTTACCACTAGATTTCAATGTAAATTTGTGCCTGCAGAATACAGCTCAGGAGGCTGTTCCTCCTTAGCATTTTAAGATCAGAGCCCTTTGGCTCTTTTGTTCTTTACTGAACTCTTCAGAAGATAATTTGCCATCAATGTAAAGAGGGAGCACATTGCTCTGGGAGAGCAGCTGGCCTGCTGCCCATCTCCCATTGCTTACACAAACACTGCATGCTTTACATTAGCCAAGCTGCAGCTTTGTGTTTTGGTAAGGAAAGCCCAAAGGATTGCAAGGTCTGGATCTGCTCCAGCCATTGTAGTGTGGAGCTGAGTCATGCTGCTTCCTCTTTCTTTGTGTGATCTACAAGTGAGTGAGTAGAATTTGCAAGGTGTGGAAGGGGAAATAGATTTGCAAAGCCAGGTGATTGACTTCCTCTGTCATCTCAGTGGGCAGGCAGGTATAAAATCAACATGACATTGGGGACTTGTGTGAACTTGTGAAGAGAAAGCTTCAGTCAGCCTGTGGTGAAATCTGTGCTAAAGACCAAATCCTGCTCAAGCAGTGCCTTGCCTTAAACAATGCCTCTCTCAAGTATATCCAGGATTCCCAGCAGGACCAGTTCAGTCTCTATCACATAACTGCTCTGTTGGATCCTTCAGGAGCTGTGTTTGATGTTGCCTTTGTGTTTGTTGTCTCACTTGAAGACAACTCAAATCTGCACAAATATGGCCCCAAACTGTACCCACATTTCAGCCCTAGAGATCTGAGATCCCTGTGAATTTCCTGCAGGAAAGTTCTTTGCTGTAAGGGACATGTCCAGGAGTGGGAAGAGCAGGAATGTCTGGGCATGCACACATGTTCCAGACTAATTGAGATTTGAGCTCTGGATTCTTCCAACTAGTGACTAGCACAGGTCAGGCACCAGATTTGCAGAGGTGTCCCCTGAGCTGCCATGTGATTGTCACAGCTCCCACACTACACCAACCAACTGCATTTAGGGGAGAAAAGTTTCACAGTCCACTTTCGTTACCATTCCCACACAAGGCTTAACACTCGGAGCAGCCCAGCTCAGAACTTGGGCTTGTGTTGTTCAAAGTTAATTTCTGGACTGTCACAATTGTTCCTGCTGCTGGGTGAGGGAGGAGTAGCAAGAGAGTGAGTTCTGAAAGATGAGGGTCACTTCATTAATTATATAAATGTTAATGTAAACTCTGTGCTTTTGGTATATTTTTGCCATCTTATGTGCTTCAACAGTAGATTTTCCTGTGAGTTAAGCTCCCATTTACAGTGGGCACATCTGCCAGTGCTCTGGCTGTCTATTAGTCTGAAACATTCCACATAAACAGGAGATGATTTCTGAGCTGCCTTCACTTTCTGAAGAGAAGCAGATAAAAGGAAGCCCCAATTATTCTTTTTTCTAATGTGTGTTTTGGGTTCATGGAAAGATAAATATCAGATGTTTTACTGTGGATTCTGAAGCTTTTGTGCACAGTTGTTCTGGACAGAAAGTAAAACTGACTATTTGCATCTTTAATATGACAGAAAATATTTGGCCCAAGTTTGCACTGCAAAGAAAATAATAGCTGAGATCTGTGTAAACTGGAAAATTTTCCATTCACAGTCGGACGCTTACGGCAAACAATGTTACATCTCTTTCCAAGTCTCCATGGAAATTGCACTCCCTTTGCTTTTTTATTATTATTATTTCACTGAAGTCCAAAGGGGCTCTGAGCAGACACTGCACAGGAGACATCTGCCAATGCACTATCACAGGCTATTTTTATGAGGCTGCAAAGAGGCTCAAAATCTTTTTTTTTTACGCCTTTTATGTAATAATTCTGTGCTGTTGGACTCATTTTTTCCTCCTATAAGATGAATAGGCTTTATTGCACTTCCTCATATTTAACTTCTTGACAAACTTCCTTCCATGACCTCTCCATGACAGAAAAATGAGGCTGTAGGGTCATGGGAAAAATATATCCTTAAGTAAATAGTGTGTGTGTCTGGTTGTGGGGATCACAAAGATACAAAAACATTCAGGTCCTTCAGAGATCAAACTAAATCACTGGAAATCTGAGCCTTTTTATTAGAATTTAAAGCACAGTCATTGAGTCCATCCCATTGATCCAGTTTGGATTTGCTCTCCTTGGGTTTATTGGTGGGAATGTGGGTGCTGAGTGCACAGAGCTGTGGGATTCTAAAAAATGTGTTTGTCTTACTTATTATGTGTTTCTATTACAAAGGTGATTTTATTCACTAATATTTCTTCTTTCCTGTTCTAGTATTTCATATTTTGGGATCAGTAGTTAATAGTTTTAATTCTGGTGGAGTAATTGTGGTAATGAGTTACACTTTGTCTTCCTAAGTTCCCCGTGGTATCATAGTTTGACATTTTATTTTATTGCTAATTCTAAAAAGCTGATCTCTGTGCTGATTAAAATTGCTGCCGTGCTTTATCCTGGAAGAGCTTCATATTTCAGGAGTGACTGATGGGATTTTCTTAATCTTCCTTATCCCAGCAATGCTGTAAAGGCCTTTTTTTTTTTTCCAGAATTTTCTGTAATTAAGAACGACATCTGTGGGACCAGAAATGTGACATGTAAATTGATCACATGCTCAGTTTGTATTGCAGGGAAATCAACCTACATCCCTTGAATCAGCCAAAAACACTCAAAATCATTCTGAACACTAACAAGCTTCTTCATATCAAGAAGGCACTTTGTCAGTCAGGTGGGGATCTTGATATTTATCAATCTGTAGCCAAATTTCATTTCTGTTTAGTGTAATTCTGGAAATCTAAATTTTTTTCCTTTTGAGAAGACAATAAAAGATTTGGCCACCTATTTTATTTACATTTCTAATTTTTTTTTTTTTAAATGCTTTCCCATGTGGCAGTTCCTGCTGGCATTTTAGGACCTCAGAACATTTTATAAAAAGGATTATTTCAAAGTCTGCCTTCAGGCATCTGCTTTTATAAGTGTTGCTCTATGCAATAATTTAAGAGGGAATTCTTCTGGGGGTTGAGCTATCTCACAGCCCTCCAGGAAAGCTGCTTTCTGAAACAAAGCCTTGTATTGCACTAAGTTAGCTTTAGCTGCTTTGTCCTAAATTAGATA
This sequence comes from Chamaea fasciata, assembly GCF_029207755.1. Taxonomy (NCBI): domain Eukaryota; kingdom Metazoa; phylum Chordata; class Aves; order Passeriformes; family Sylviidae; genus Chamaea; species Chamaea fasciata. The sequence continues at coordinate 7,611,049 of NW_027094106.1, forward strand.
TTTTTGTCAGTAAGGAAATCTGCCCTTTCTTTTCCCTGAGGCTGTCATGAACCAGCTCCTTCCTCAGCTTTCCAGCAAAAGGAACTTCCTTGCTGTCCACCAAGGGGGAAGGGGAAAAAGATCCTTTCAGTGCCACAGTGCCGCATCCCCTGCATTCCCTCAGCAGGGCAGTGAGCAGTGGTACCTCGGGAAACACTCAGGGATTCTCCCTCAGATGTCAACAGAGACCTGTCACAGCACATCAGTGAAATCCCAACAGGGATTGACTGAGGGGAAGAGCCTGGCCAGAGGAGCCAAGGGCTCAGAATAAATGCAGGGGGGAAATGAAGGAGAGCAGCTAGAGGACAAAATGGTTTATGGAAATCAAATCAAAATACTCTGCATTGAAATGTATACTTTTACTTCTCGAGATGATTTTAGCAGAATAAAAACTATGAAATGCTGATCTCAAGACATGAAAGATGAGAAGAGGGATTCCAGCCATCCCCTGAAGCTGATGAAAGTTTGATTTGACTTAAAAACCATCAGCATTGCTAAACTTATGGTAAGAAAAGAAATAAAGCTGTGCACGATGGCTGCATTTCAGGAGTCTGGGGCTGAACACAGGGACATGCAGGAGAAAAGGAAAATCCATTACAAGGTTTTTTTTCTTTTCTTTTGTTCTTTCTTTGTTCATTCAGAACTGCCTTTTACTATTCTTTCATGAATGATTCTTGAAAGTCCTCCACATCCATTAAAGACAGGCATCATCTTCAGAGCAAAGAAAGCTCCAAGGAGCCATCCTGGATTTGCAGATGGTTCTTGTCCCAGCTTTGCTGTCTCCTGGGAACACAGATTTCCTGGCTGGGAGCCATTCTGTCACTAGAACACTTGTGTCCAAGCAGAAGGAAGTGTCTTTGGGTTTGCTGATTTCCTGTTAAAACATTTTGAGTGGACTTTCTTCATGGTTGCAGGAAGCTATAGAAAGATACAGTCTTTAGATTAAAGCTGTTTTCAACAGTTATACCCAGGAGTCCCCTTTGAAGCACAGCAAACTACAACAACCTCTTTATTTTGCTGGTTACACGTGGAACAATTCAGTGTGTTTTGCCAACGCTGACCCTGAGGAGCTAATGGAGACTGACAGGCACTTTCCTTTTGCTTCTGAAGGTTCCCTGCTTTGATAGCCCAGCACCATCTCTGTTGGTCCCTCATTTGAACCTGCAGCTGTTAATTATAGGCAGACACAGGTCTTTCTTCAGAGAAATGCTTAACTCTTACCCTTAAAGAGTAACAATTACATCAAATAATCACAGCAAGTTAATCAAAAAGGAGGAACAAACCAAAAAAAAAAAATCTAGCAGGGATTCTGCTTAAGCTTTTGAATCTCTGCATTCCTCCAAGCTTACTCAGGGAAAATATATTCCTGTTTCTCCTGGGAATGCTCTTAAAAGCCTTCTCACAATAATGGATCGGGCGTTAACGCCTTGATCACAGGAATTGTGTGGTTTCTTTGTGGAGTCTCATAATCTTATTTTAATTGTAGCTGCAGTAGAAAATGTCAGTGCCTCAGTTAAATCTGTGAGATCTGAGGCTGTGCCGTGCTTTGGAAACATCATCCTTTGCATCTGCAATGGAGTTGCATTTCCTGCAGGTAATTACTGTATTGGAAAGTAATCTTCCTGTAGAGGAAGGGATTTGCAGTCTCTCTTGGGCAAACTCCTCTTTGGGATCCAGTGAATTTCAGTTCCATCAGTTCCAGTGGGGGTTGGCCATTGACTTCAGCACGCCCAGGAATTGTCACTGAAAGAGTCAAGAAGAGAAGACAAAGTCTTGTTTAAAAAAAAAAAAAAAAAAAAAAAAAGTTGGTATGGGGAAAGTTGGAAAGGGAACTGTACAATGGGTGTTGTGTAAAATGTGTTTTCTCTTAATGACCTTCCAGTTCAGATTGGCTCTGTTTGCATACAAATCAAAAACTGGTTTGTCTCCCTGCCAGCACAGCAAAGCTCAGTCTGGGATCTGAGTTTCCAGCTGTGTCTTTTGCCTCTGACATCCTCCCAGTAATAAAAGTTGTGTGGCTGGGATTTGGCTGGAATTGCAGATGATGTGTAAGCCAGAACTGAGTTCAGCCTTCTCTTCCTCTGCAAGACAATAGAAGTTAAAGCTTGTTTGTGTCAATAAAAAAAGCATATACAACTCCTAACCCCTCAGGGAGCAGATATGATGAATAAGGTGCTCTTTCCCCATCATGTTTCTGACCCTGACCAATGTTAGTAGTAAGTCTATGGGAACTCAGGCTTTTGTCTTCCTCGTTTCCAAGGTGGAGCAGAAGCTTTTGTGAAGTTCTCCTGTGAAGATGCAGCATCCAGAGAACAGATATAGTTACAACAACCTTTGCAGTGTTCCCTAATCCAGGTTTTTTGTTCTTCACTTCAAACTCCCTGGAGGGTAGAGTGTATTAAGTGCTATCTTTGCCCTGTAAGCCTTAACAGCTTCCCTGCAGAGACTGACAAAGTGACAGAGACAGGAACCTCTTCTCAGGTGAAGTGGCATTGCTGACATGCCTTGTAGTTGTCACTTTCCTGTTTCCTTCGTTTTTCAAACGCTGTTGTAGGAAACTCTGGAGTTGTTCCAGATCCTGGGTGCTGTCTGGATGTAGGCAAAGCTCTCTCAGTTCATACAGGAGCAAAAAGTGATTAAATTGTTCAGTGCAGGGTCTTTCTTACAGCAACTGAAAGCTCTGGCTGCAGTCAGCAATTCCACTTGCAGGTTGCACATTGGTCACCTCATTGTAAAATACCCATTTGTAAAGCTCTATAGCAGTTGTTAATCTCCACTGTTCTGTTAATAAAACCCTCTTTGACACATGACTGAAAACTCCTCCAGTTGACAGTGTCAGTGAGAGCCAGCAAAGGTGCTCTCAGCAGTCTGGAATCTGAGGCTCCCCAACTGCTCCTACCTGCCTGCAGTGGGTTCAGCATGATCCAGAGCTGCCTTTGGAAGCATCCTACAGCCAAAGAATTCCCATTTGTATTTTCTTGGCTGAGTTTGTTGTGACATGCCCTGTTATTTTTGCATTCTGGTTGCATTCTGAAGCTCCCCCAGGCATCCCTTCAAATGAAACATTGCATCACTGAGGAAGTGAAGCCATTACAAGGGAACGCTTTTGCCAGACACTTGGAGCAGACACAAACAGCTCTCATCTTCCAGAAAAGGACTTGCAAGTTGACATTGCAAAATTTGGGAAGAACAATGGTCCTTTCTTGAGTGGTTTGATGCAGTTTTTTAAAAAAGCCGAGCTGTGCTGTTGGTTTTTTTGCCACATCATGAATGAAGGTTTTATATTTGCATAGAAGAAATGTTACAAACAAAGCAGTTGGAGCACAGAACTTCAAAATCCTTTGGAAGGAAGAGAATAAGTTGTCTGCTGAAGTCTGCTAAGGTCTCTGACCTTCTCTGGGTTTTACTTGCATCCTGCAATAACCCTCCCTTTTTGCGGAGCTGTGGGGATGGAGCAGTTGCTGTTTCCATGCTATTTTCATGGTGTGAGATGCTGTATGAGTGTTGAGAATTGTTATTAGAGATTTCCATGCTAATCAAAGGGTTAATTTTGAGATTTGATTTAGGTTTGGCACAGGAGGAGGGGAGACAGAGGATTTTGTTCTGCAGGAAACTAGGTCAGCAGGTTTTTATTATCGTGCTCGACAGCCCAATGTGGTTTGCATTTAGGAATGAACTCGGCTGACATCGTGGATGGTCGCTTTCCCCTTCCCAGGATGCAGCCTCAGACTCTGCTCCATGCATTGCAGCTTTCCCAAATGGAATGAAAGGGAATACTCAGCTGAAGAAGCTCAGGCCATTGTGAGTTTGTCAGTTATCTTTTCAGAGCTGTCTGTCAGGAGTGCTCAGGAAACACAGGATGAGGTGCAAGATGTTTTGGAGAGGAAGAACAATAGTGCTGGAATATTTTCAGTCACTGAAGTGCATCGGAATCACAGAGATTTCCATTGCTTTGACACCCCATCGACTGCTGATTGTTCTTACAGCCTGTGGCATTGTTTGATTTTTGTTTGGATCTGGTCAGATTCTGATCTTGGTCCTGCCAGTGTAAATTTGGAGCAATTCCCTTGCTTTCTGTGAAGATGCCGCTGTGTGTGGCTGAGACCACTGTGTGGTTCTGCAGATAACCTTTAGGCGGGGAGTTTTCCTTTGTAACTTTGGATCATCATGACTGATTTGAATGATCCAGAATTTTGTCACATCTCCAACTTTCTTGACTGTATCTCCTGTTGTATATTCTCTTCCCAGGCAACTGAGAATACCTGTCTCTTCTTTACCTCTGCCTGCTGAAGACCAAATTGTGGCAGGCATCATCTATATTGGACAATTCAGGCTGCCTTTCTTTACAGATTATTATGATTTTACTGAACGATGAGAATCCAAGTGGTATAACTTCAAAAAATATTCCACATTGTTTTGATTGTAAGGATCAGATGAGGGTGGTGGAGCTTAAAAATATTTAAGGTGGAACTTAAAAAAAACATTACCAAAAAGATTGGTAATGCCTAGGAAAATTTCTGAGTAATAGGATTTAAGGCTGAGCATCTATTTCCAGTTTTATGCTCTTGTTGTTTTACAGACTTTAATGGGAGTTAATGGCTTTTCAACATAATAAAACCATCTAATTCTGTCCCGTTCTACTCTTTATTCAATTCTGGCATCAAGAAACCCAGACATTTTTGCAAACCAAGCTTGGCTTTTAAGACTGAACAAGGAAAATACAGGCAATACTGAGAAGAGCAGACAGCAGTAGGTCTGCCAGCAGTTCCTGGAAATAATGGAGTTTCACAACCATTGCCTGCAGATTGGACATTTAAGGAGGAAAAAAAAATCCTTGTGGCTTGTATGGATAGAATAAGGAGAATGCAAAGTCTGTAGAGAAAGTTTATTATGGTAAAAAATCAGATACCATTCTTGGGTTTAAACCGAAGAGCAGCATATCAAATGCCTCAGAATGATGACCACATAAAAATAGCACAGGTCAGAAAATTGCATGTGGTCTCTCCTGGATTGCATTTAATGCTGTGGTAGACTATACACTTTAATTGTCCAGTTTTGAATCTCTATAACACAGTTTCAGCTGCAAGAAATGTGCTCACAGAATCATCTTTAAAATGTGAACATGTTAAAGAGGGATGAAGAAAGGAGGTGTTTCTGCAATACCCTTGTGCTCTTCCCCTGCTGTGACTGAGAGCCAAGAAAACGCCAGCGTGTGTCAGAATGAGAGGCAGTGACAGGACTTGTAGCAGGCAGACACGTCCACACAATAAACAGCAGAGCTGAGGCAGCATTCTCCAAATTGCCTCCTGCATAATGAAACAGAGCAGTTGTGGCAGAGTCTCCACAGCTTCATTCAGAGTTGGCAAATTATTTCATTCAAATTCGCAGCAACTTGGGAAATGTCATTGTGCTGCTGCAAGACTTGGATTGTGTTTCCTATTCCTAAATTGAACTAAGTTCAATTGAGCTCTCAGCTCAAGAAATGAGAGATGAAAAGCCTCTCTCTCCCCTGCAGTGGCTCTCCAGAATGTATATTATATCTCTTGAGTCTGTCAGCCGTGTGAAGCCTTCAGGATGTGACTCATAGGATAAATAAGTTTGGTCATTCTTGCTGTGAATAGAAAAAGGTAAAACCTTGTATTTTTATAAAAGCTTTTTCTTCCCTCCATGAATTCAGAAAACATCCCAGTCGTTAACTTGCTGGAGCTGTCACTGAAAATCCAGTAGCTTCATGGTTGAACAGAACTGTTAATAGAGCTCAGTGATGCCATGTGTGTGAAACTCGTGCTGCTGAATATTTGTGCTCTTTCAAATGGATGAACTCGAGTTCCCAGACTGCAAACGAGGGTGGTAATGCAGAGGAGCAGCTCATGTGTGTCAGCAAAAGAGCAGATGCTGGCAGGAGACCGGGGGATAAACAGATGCCGAGTAATGCTGGTGAAGGGAATGAGCCATTTGTGCCTCTTTGGAGCTCTGCTGCAGAGAGGATGCAGCCTGCAGATTTAAGTAGGTTATGATGTTCTCTCCTATGGCTGGGGCTGGAGGCCTGGCCAGTTAACTGCAGAGTGTCACTTTGTGGTACAAACATCAAAAAATCATCTTGCAGAGAGCAATGGCTTCAAATGGGTGCATTCCTTTCTTGTTTTTAAAGGTAACCCTATCTTTACCAATTAAAGTAGCTATTCAATGGTTAGAATATGATCTCTGAGCTATGAGCACAGCTCTTGTTTATCCCTTTTGTGGAATAAAATATATTTAGCCTTGCTGGATTTGTAGTTACTATTCCTTCTTGGTGTTTTACGTGGTAATTAACCCTCTCCTTTGATAGCTGTTTACAGCTGGGAGCAGGGTGACAAGGATGATGCTCTTTGTCCTGCAGAAAGCAGGGAGCTGTGCCAGGTATCCTGTATCTGATTCCAAACTCAGGTAACCTTCTCCTGAGGCAATCCCAGTACCAAGGGAGAGGGAACAGCAATATTCTTAACATGGCTGCTCACTGCCAGTCTTTTCAGAGAATGGGAATCAGCTGATTAATTGTATTGACAACAATAATTGAAACAAAAAAAGGTGCCAGGCTGGAAGCACTGGTGACTGGCAAAGGCCCCTCACAGTAACTCTCACACCAGGGTGTGTTTGTGCTCTTCATCATTCCTGCAAGTTGATTGCTTGTATCTGCAAGAAGATTACTGCCCACTGTAATACAACTTCTGCCCTCTTTCCTTGGATGCCAGTAAGAAGATTAATTAGAACCGGGCTAAAAATGTATTAGCATTTAAGGGAGATACGTTGTCACTGTGCTGTCTCATCTCTTATTCCACCCCAATCCATTACACGTTGTGCTCAGAGTCCTCCTGCAGCTTCTGCTGTTTGGTGCCCTCTGTACCTACAGGGAGGTGAGGAAGGACTTTCTGTCTCCATCCTCAGACATCCTTATTCCAGGAGAATGTGTGAGTTCTGGCCAGAGCAATCTGGAGCCAGCACAGGATGTTGGATACAGGACACACTCAACACTCCCTCCTGCAGTGGCTCACTGTGGTGCTACCACACAGCTCACAGGTGCTCTCTGCTTCCACAGCAGCTCTAAGACTGAAGTAATTTCCAGCCAGGCTTGGCAGTTGGACTTTCCTGGTGATCTGTATAAACCAGAAGTGTCTTGGGAGGTTTCCCAGTTGCACCATCCTGCTTTTGGTGTTTACAGCTACAGTAACTAACTTCTGACATTTATACCCAGCTGGTGCTCTGATTGCTGAGCTCGGTGCCTGTTTGCACATGGGGCCTTCTGATAAGGCAGGCATTTGACCTTTCTATTCTTAACCCATTAACATTTAGAAGAGTTGCTCTCCTCACCTCTGAGGCTGTGTTCCTCCCCCTGCCCCCAGCCCCCTGTTCCTGCCAGATAAGATTACTCCTGGGTTATATATTGATCTAAAAGCAGAGTGCCAAATGCAGCCCACACCAGTTCAAGGGCGAACACAGAGCTCACCGAGTGCCCATGCTCAGCTCAGTCGTGGGAAGGGGATGACCAGAGGCTCTTTTTGCCCTCTCAGCAGAACCTGGGGACGAGCACAGGGCTCTCAGGTCTTTGTTGTACCATTAAATGACCAGCAGCAGGACCAGCCCAGTTTGCTGAGGCTGCACCTTTGTGCTCTTTCCTCTTCTCCCTCTGCCTGTGAACAGATGAATGAGTTGAAGGGATCCTTACACAGGATTATCACACACTCATTTACCTGAGGCAGTGTATTCAGGAATCTGAACGTGCAAATGAGAGCCAGGAGTCCTTTGTTTTAAGCCAAGCCCAGCTCAAGGAATGCTGAGCTGTGTCACTTCACCTATGCCTGAGTGTTTCCCAGATTCTGAATATCAGACAGGAGTAAGGAGCTGTTATTGCCTCTTCAGGTGTTGTTTGAGAGTCTCTTGTTCTAGTTCAATATATTGGTGTAAAATACTTGGGAAACTGCCACCCGAGTGATGAAGGAAGTGGGAAACAGGCCTAATAATGGATGTTAAAAATGCTGGAACTATTTGGTTTATCCCTGAGATGACTTGATGGTTGTACAGGAGGACCAACACTGGGAAGAGATTTGATGGGTGGGGTCTGTTGAGCTGTTACACACATTTTGTATGAGAATAATGACCATAGTGGTCCTGCTGCCTTTAAAAGCCTGTGACACTGATAATAACTACAATCAGTGACAAGAATTAATTAGCTGGCAAGCCTGATTTTCCCCTGTAAAACTAAAAGCCACTGGAGCAGCATGGATCAAAATTTATTGCAATTATTAATATTTTATTATGTTAAATGGTTTAAAATAAAACATTGTGATTTAATGTGCATTTATGACCATCTGTACTAAGAACTAAGATTCATATATTCTTAACATGATAACTTACATGAAATTAAAGAGGGCAGGCACTGTGCTTTTTTCTGCCACTGTTTAAGAGAAAGTAAAACCACAGAGTGGATGGAGTCCTCTCACTTAGCACTAGGCTGTTTTAGAGTGAGAGACTCCTTTTGAGTTGTCTTATCAGACACTCAGTAATTCTGAGTTGGGAAGCTCATTCAAAACTGAAGGAGGAAATCCTTTTTCATCTTGTGGTCTGTGAATAAAAATAGATGTGAAAGTCTGTTCTACTAATTTTTTAGATGCCTCAGCAGCATGTGTGATCCAAACCGAACTGCTTTATCTCCTTAACTACAGTTAATATTATCTTTGTTTACTGCATGTGTTAGTTTTTAATACTGTGTTTTGATATTCTTTTCCATTATTTCTAGAAATTCTGATATAATTTACCCAATTGTTTGGAAACAATTATAAAATACTGTTGTGATTTGGAGCTCCAGCTTCCATCTCAACTTAAAATTGCACAAACCATGACTAAAAGTTGATTTAGTGAGGAGAAATGCATCACTCCATCCCTGTTAATCCAATAAACTGGAGAAATTAAATTCTGTCCGTAGAGAGAGAGCTGTTTTAGAAAGAACTGAATCTCTTCTTTAAAATGAGAGGGTTGAAACCCACCTGTCCTGGGCTGCAGGTAGGAATTTGGCTGGCTTGGCCCTGACCACAGCCTGGTTTGAATTTTCTGTGTGGCACTGTCACTGTTGTGGTGTCACCAACACCTCCTGGCCCAAGGCTGGGAATGCTCCTGCCAAGTCTTTGAGTCCTGTTCTACAGGGCTGTTTTCCCTTATTTTTTTCCCTATTCAAATGTTCCATGAAGTAAAATTTTTTATCAGTGACTCAGAGCAAAAGAAAATTTCAGATTTTTATGATAAAATATTAGATGTCTGGGCAAGCCTTCAACTAAAAATGGGTTTTTTTGCTTATCCAACATACTGTACTTGCTGAGATGGGAGTGTGTGAGCCTCTAATTATGATTAAAACACCAAAAGCATGAACATAGGAAGCAATAAAGTATTATGTAAGAGAAGATTTATCATTTTTGTGACTTTGTTTAAAGAAAGCCCAGATGTGGGAGCAGATACCTACTGAATCAATCATTTTTTAAGCCACAGATGACCAGAAAATTAATTTGAAAGAAAGAATAGGAAGAGGTATTAGAAAAATAAACCTGCAGAACTTAATATTTAAACCATGTTGCCCAGACTCGTTTGGTCTTAAAGTTATCTACATTAACAGTAATTGTAATTTATTTGGGGATATTTAACCCTCAGGATGTACATTCAGGAGATTGTTCAGTGGTTTCAAGGACTGGATTGCTCCAGTTTGCTTCTGCTGCAGAGTTTGTGTCAGGAAACAATTTCTGCCTTTGACTGCAGCTCTGCCAGGATTTTCCTGAGGGTGTGGGATGGGTGAAGGCATGGGATGGGTGAAGGTGTGGGGTGGGTGAAGATATGGGATGGGTGAAGGTGTGGGGTGGATGAAGGTGTGGGGCGGGTGAGGGTGTGGAGTGGATGAAGATATGGGATGGGTGAAGATGTGGGATGGGTGAGGGTGTGGAATGGGTTGAGGGTGGGATGTGTGGGATGGGTGTGGGATGGTGAGGGTGTGGGGTGGATGAGGGTGAGACGGGTGGGAGTGTGGGATGGGTGAGGGTGGGAGCTGCTCAGTGCTGATGCAGCAAGACTGCTTTTCTCACAAGAGCTAATTATGCCATTAGAGCACAGATCTCTGCACCTCCCTTCTTTGTGAGCTTTATAAATATTCTGTGGGGTCTTGTGTGCCTGAGACATGCTCAGAAAATGTTCATTTTTATGTCATGTTAGCAACAGGTGACCAGAGAAGTAAAATACTTCAGAATACTCAGACTTGCAGAACAGCACCAGGGCCAAGGTACTTCCTAACAGCTCAACAGAATCTCCTTTAGTAATACCTAATAAACTTCCCTGGCTTCCTGGCCTATTTACAGTCCTTGTTCTTACCCCTAATCCATTTCAGAAGTTGTGTTTCCATTTTGACTCAGGGATTGCCCAGCAGGACATTTGTCTCAGCGCACAGGGACAGCTGTGTTGACAGTCTCCGTGGCCTCGGGGCATTACAGGCTCTCTGTAATCAGATGAGACCTGTACATGCTTCAGTGCCTTGCAGTGAACTGAAACAACCTTTGTCTGCCTGGAATGATGAAGGAAGTGACCACCTTGAGGGGTTTGGCTGTCGTTTTATGAGACCTTCTAAAGGATACACAAACTGCAAAACCAAGTGGAGGCCCAGGAGTGTGTGTTACTGTAGCAGTTCATCAGGCAGCATGAAAAAGGGATGGTTTGAATTTGGGGAAATACATACAAGAAATGCAGAGGATTCAAAGTTAACTTGTAAAGTCACGTCGAGTAATTTTTTATATAACATCTAGATCTCTATCCAGTCTTAACCATTGTACACAGCTATTTTCTAAAATGTTTCTTTTTCTTCCTTTGTACTGTGTGGAAGAGATAAATATGCAACTCTTTCTATTTGAGGAATCCTAGGAGTTACTGGTAACAACAGTCGGTAAAAGAAATGGCATTTTTCAACTGCTGGCACACCATTTAACATGCACTTTGCATAGCAATGACCAAATCCCTGTTGAACACTGGCCAAGAGAATCCATCAGCATGTTTTATTCATGTGGTCTGACAGTGCAGTTAACTCAAGTCTGTATTGATTCTGTTTATTTCAATTTAGAGAACATCTCCACTGAGCATTCCATGTAATTATTATACAGACAAGGAGCAACATCTAGAGCTGACAGCCAAGCATATAAATACAAATCTTTTGCAA